>NC_066328.1:2202455-2841205 GCF_022539315.1 Serinus canaria | reverse complement strand
GCACTGACAGACACAAGTGAGCCAGGGAGGAAACAGCCTCACAGGGATTTGGTTGTTACTGCGAGCCCTGGGTCAAGCTGTTCTGCTCTTACTGCACTCACAGATACTGGGAATCCTCCAGAACTACAGCCCCCCCTCCAGCAGGGTTAAAATGGCCAATGCCAGAAGCTCCTGCAGGGAATGGATGCACAAGCAGTGATTAGGCTGAGAAAGCTGTGAGTCACCAGCCCAGGACAGTCCATCCTGAGATCCACCAAGGGATCCAAGGGACAGCAGTCAGGGATATGGGTGCCACCCTGAAGCAGAGGCCCTTTGGAAGGCTGAAGAGCAGTGTGGGCTCACTGAGCCTGGCTGCCTAACCCAGACAGCTGCTCTGATAATCACCAAGGCATTCCCAAAACTCCCAACTGCTCCACATGGTCCCTCCAGAGGTCTGCCCAGCACAGAAGCTGTCAGGCCACATTGACACATGAGGAGCACAAACCACCTGTGAGACAGAGGATGAGAATTCAGGCTGAATCATTCATTTCCAGCAGAATCTTCATGGCAGGGGTTTCTGGGCAGCTGTTGAGTGCAAGACTAAGATAAATAGGCTGAGCTAAAGATATTCAGCCTTGGAGACCAGAAAATACCCCTCTGTTGGGAAGAGGGAGACATGGACCTCCTGGGCAGACACCTCTGCTCCATGTCCCACTGCAGGCCAAAGCTCAGGTGGGCTGGGATAACTTGTGGCATTGACTGGTGTCTTGTGGGACATTGCCCACAAGGTGGTCACACAAGACCATGAGCACTCACCTCACAGCCCTGGGAGAGTCACAGAAGTGTGGGAAGAGGAACCAAAGTTCTCTGTGACACATGTTCTCCATGACATGGCCTTGGCACACCGGGGAAGATGCTGCCAATGGGAAGAGTCTAAGTGCAAGGTCTGGAGATTCTGCAATGTCTACAGTGTCTACAGGTCCAAGATTTGGAGTTGTACATTTGCTTCCAGGTGTGTTTTCTCCTGTTTTGAGCCGCTGTAACCATAAAGAATCAGGATGAAGTACAATACAAGGTTGGATTTGCTCATATTTGCCAGCCATGGGTTCTCTGGAGGCTGGTCACTGTGCCAGCATGTGTCCATGAAAGGACTTCTGACAGGAGGTGTACTGGTGAGAGAATGCCCAGCAGGACAATCAAAGTGAGAATCTGTTCTCTGGCAGAACACCAGGAGAGCCCTGAGGTGAGATGGCCAAGGCAGCAGGGGTCTGGCTGCTGTCAGCTCCCACTGTGGGGAAGAGGAGCTGCCCAGGCTGAGGGACACACCAGGAGCATGAGGAGTGTGACATGGTTGGACATGAGATGCTTGGACACGACATGGGTGGTGTCCCCAGCCCTGCAGAGCAAGGGAGTGGCAGAAGCCTCCATGTCCTGATGGGGACAGGGGACAAAGGGCTTGGAAGCAGCTTCTGTAGAAGACAGCCCAAGGCTTGGCTTCTGGAGGAGATGGGGCACCCAAAGCTGCCTGGCCTGGTGTTCACATCTCCAAGGAGCAGTTCTGGTAATCTCTTCCCCAGGGAAGTGGATGCCATGGGATGCTCACAATTACAGTTCCACGACTCCCCCTGCTCCCAGACATTCTGTCCTGGAGAGGACTTGGCTCTGCTGTGGTTCACCTGCCTGGCACAGGAAGAGGAGATTTTAGGAGAGAGGCAGGCAGGCAGAGAGTTGCCAAGTGGTGAGCATGGGTGCCAGGCCCAGAAATGCTGGCAGAAGGGGACAGGGAATCCCATGGCTGACATCCAGTGCCTGTTTGCCTTGGCTGTGGAGCAAGTCTTGGATATCTCCAAATACAGAGACTCCCCTCTTCTCTGAGCTTCCTCCCACAGTAAATGATTTTGTGAGCAATTTCTCCAGTTTTCTGTCAGGATAAGACCAACACTTCTCATATCTGTTCACCTCATGCTGGAAAGCCTCAAGATGAGTCAATGCCAACTCCTGGGCTGGGCTTGTGTTGGGGCAGTTAAAGCAGCAGAAGAGTTTGGAGACTCCCCTAAGTGTGTGGATAAATGGCACCCCCAGCTCATCAGGCAGGACTGTTCCCTGCAGGAGGAAGTGGGTCAGCCCCAGGCACTGCTGAACTGAGTCCAGCATTTTACTGGTCAGGGACCTCAGCTGGTGTCCATCAGTGCTGAGCCCTTCCTGTCCCACTCACTCCCACCACGGAGGAGGAACCCTCCAGGGAAACCTCCAATGACCCTTATCACTGGGGGTGGAGGGGCTCCAGGACCTGCCTGTGCTGAGCCCTGGCCACCTTCACTGGGTGCTGGTGACACACCAGTGTGGGGGTCCCAGCCCCCAGCTCAGCCAGGAGGGGTGGCCCTTGCTGGAGAGGTGGCAGAGGATGGTTGCTCCAAGAAAGGGCCACCTCAGAAGGAAGATAGCCAAGGAGAGCAACCCCACCTGCAGCTGGGGATTTTCAAGGCACTGCTGGGAAGCAGGAGGCTGGGAAAGGGGTGATGGAGGCTGCAGTCTGTGTGGGTAGAGAGAGATCCCAGCGGGTCTGTGGCTATCCTACCAGAGAGCTGAGGCTCTCAGAAGTTCCTGCCAGGACTGGGTGTCCCCCAGCTGGGGCTGGCCAGTCCCCCTGGCCTGGAATACACGTGGTCCTGCAGCACACACAGCGTGCTGTGCCACAGAAGGGCCCAGCGAGGGCTCTGGCTGGCAGACTGTGACCTCCTGCCAGCACAGCTGTCCAGCCTGGCACAAACTGCCACCAGGAGCCTGCTATTGGCAATTAGCTGCCAGTGGCAATTAGATTCTGGCTGCTGGGCTGCCTGGGCACCCAGAGCCAGAACTTCCCCAGGGTATGGGATCACTCAGAGGAGTGTTTGGGGCACCCACTGCCATGTCTGAGGAGCTCGAGGCTGAGAAAATCATTCTGCAGGAGAATTAAGGGAAATGCTGTGGGACTTCCCTCAGCAGTGCCCAATATGATCACAGGGACCCTTTGCCCAGGGCTGGCTGGGGTTTGGACCTCAGCAAACCAGCCACAACCTCAGCTCAGAGCTCTCCTGGTGAAGGAAAACTGTGAGTTGGGAGCTAAACCATACCTCAGGTACTGTGCAGAGGTAAAATTCTTTCTAGAGCTTGCCCTGGATGCACGAACTTTTCTGAGATGTCCTCACAAGCCTCCCTGCACCCAGCAAAGCCGACCATAAAGCTGTGGGCCACTAGGTGGACTCACAACAAACCAGAATTGCGGGACAGAGCAATTCCCTGCCTCAAATCCGGGGAAAGCCTCATCAAAGCAGAGGCACCGTCGGCGACAGTCATCCCAGGAGAGAATAGAGAAACAGCAGCGTGTGTCCAACTGGCCACTGGTCACCAGAGGTGGAAAATTAGCCAAAACATAGTCACTAGGCTTTATTTATCATGAAAATTGTCATCTCCCTGGGAGAGCTGACCCTCCAGGAGGAGTGAGCCAGGAACGTGGGGACCAGCTCTCCAAGCTGCACTGCTGATCATGTCCAAAGGATCACACTGGAAATCTTGGGGCTGCAGGACACACATAGAGGCACCACCGAGCACTGAGGTGGCCCCTGCCAGCAGAGCTGGTGGCCACAGTTAAGTCAGAAGGTCTTGCCCAGCATTACAAACCAGGTCTGTGAGAGTGGAGCAGCTGATATTTCTGCACTGACCAGCTTTCCTCCACCTTCCAGCAGCCCAGGTCACAGTCACTGATGGCTGGGTAAAGGAAATCCATCTTTTCCAACAGAATCCAGCAGGTTAAATATCACAGGCTGCTCTGGGATAACCCTGCTGCAGGAACCAGCTGTTTCCACACAGCTGCTCCTTGTGTTCTTCTCATCCCATCCCATCCTGCCATGGGGACACCAGAGCAGATGGCAAGCAATGTCCTGGGCAGGTGGGTGGGCCCTGGCTCTGCAGTGGGGCCTGGGAACCAGGGACAGGGTTGTCCCCTGCTACTGCTGCTCCCTTGTGCCTCAACTCTGAGAGCTGGGACCATTCCAGCAGGGATAACCACGCCAGAGGCCCCGTGCTCAAGACAGAGCACACCCGGCTCCAGACATCTCCCTCTCACAGAGAGGCAAGATGTGAAGTGTGTCCTTCAGGACCATGGGAACAGGTTCCACCCCTGTGAGTGGGGAGCACAGGGTGTCCCTGCCTGGCCCAGCTCCCCTGGAAACATCTCCTGGTCGGGTGGTCCCAGCAGGGACGAGCTGACATCTCTTCTTTCTGCAGAGCGGCATTTCTGGGATGCATGTGGATGGCATCCCAGCCCTGGCACCCCGAGAGGAGCAGCGAGCCTGGTGGTCTGGAGCATGGAGAGGCAGGAGTGCAGGGCACAGGCCCAGGCTGGACCCCAAAGGTGGGTGCAGAAAGATGTGGGGGGTGTCCCTGGGGGGTGCTCACCTTCACTAGCTGGGGATGAAGAGTGCTGGGCACTGGTGGTGCTGGCTGAGCTCCTGTGCCATTGCTTTTGGCAGAGAAGGCTGATCAAAACCAGGGGAGCTGTAGGATCTGGGATGTGGCAGGGATCTGTCAGGGTCATGGATGTGGCAGAGTCTCAGATCTAGCAAGGGTCTGCGAGGGTCTCTTTGCTCTGCCACATATGGGAACCTTTCCCTAAAAGCAGCACAGAGGGGAGGGGAGGGGAGGGTTGGAGGAGGGTTGGGGGACACACCAAGGGCCTGGCACCCCTATCAGTTCACACACTTTTATGCCACAGCCCTGAGCTGGGATGGGAGCCCAGAGCTTATCTGGGGTGGGACAGGAGTGAGAAGAGAAGCCCATGTGAACAAACTGGGCTTTGCCCAGCCAGGGCAGAGGAACATTAGCTGATATGGTCACTGGCTGTTCCTGCGATTATGAATGGTGCAAACCAAGCAAAGCAGAGTGGCCATGAGCTGCGGTGACTCTCCTTGGGCTGGTTGGAATGCAGGAGATGGAGTATGGGAAAAGCTTTGACCAAAACTCCAGTCCTGACCCCAAACATGAGGCTAGAGGTGGCTGACAGTCAGAAAGGAGCTGGGGTGGGCTGAGGGCTGGCAGCAGGAGGGTCACAGATGTGTGGAAAGACAAATAAAAGTCCATGTCAAGCTCCTCTGTGAGGAGGGTGCTGGGTGAGCAGCACATCCAGAGCAGCCTCCCAAGGCACAGCATGAGCCTGTCTGTAATCTTTTTTGGGGGGGAAAACATCACGTTTGGGGGCTCTATAATCCAGCAGGAAGGGCAAAGCAGAGCTGGGGGAAAGAGGCTGATGCCAGGGCAGGCACAGAGAGGAAAGCCTGGAGATAAAAGCAGAGCAAACCCCTGGGAGAACAGGCCAGTGTGCTGGGACACTGCAGGGACTCAGGGTTATGTACTGGGGCATCTGCACCACCATGTGCAAACATTGGAATCTGCAAAACCCAGTTCAGAGAGCTGCCTTAGCTGGTCCAGGCCCTTCTCCCCCTACATTCCTGGAAGAAGGTCACCCTGGCTACAGTTTTTGTTATTTTTGTGTGAGCAGTAAAGGTTTTGTCTACTTCCAGGCCTGTACACCAGCATAAACAGGTGATTTGCAAGCAAGCACCCATGTGGGAGCAGGAGTGAACAGGGAAACTGGGATGATTTTTCTAGAGGGGAAGGATCTGAATGCCCAGAGCAGCCAAGCCCTATAACCTTCCCACTGCCTGGAACAGGCTCCACCATGGGCTTTATGAAAGAGCAGGATCTGAATGAAAAGGCATAAACTTGGTGTCCAAGCAGTGTTTCATCCTTTTCACCCAGCATTAGAAGCAATGTGTTTGCCTCCTTGAGCTGGGGAATCCAAAGAGGGAGTCACATCCAGGCTGCCTGTGGGACCTGCACCTGCAGCTCCATGGGTGTTTGGGTAGGCTGGCATGGCCAGGGTGGGCAGATATCTTTAGACCCTGCAAGAAGGGATGCTGTGGTGGTTGAAATCAGCATAACTCACTTTCATTCTTGCCCCCAGCCCTGGCACAGCTGTCTGTGGGCATCCTCAGAGGCCGCACTGAGATCTGCTCCATCCATCCCTCCCTCCCAGTGAGGCAGGCACTCTCATCCAGCCCCCAGCCCCATCCACGGCCACTTCTTTGCCTTTGTTTTCCTGCCAGCTGTATCCTGTGGCTCTGCTTGCTTGTCCCCTCAGTGGCAGTGCAACTGGGCTGTTGGTGCCTCATCCCATCCAGGCTCTCTGGGATGCTCTGGCTTCCAACCCTTTTATCTAGAATGCTAATACATTTTCTTCCTCCTATTCTGTAAGCGTCATCTTGCCAGTGGTCCAAGAGGGAGCTGTCAGCCACCTCTTGCACCCTAGGACATTATTTTCTTGGCATCAATTTTTTTCTTTAAATCGTTAAATTTTTAAATTATTATTTTCATTATTGGTCCTGTAGTCAAACCTCAGGTCGTGCCTCAGCACTGAGGGTGCTGCAGGCCCGAGGTGGGAGGCAGCACATGCCCTTTGCCTCTGTCAGCGATGTACGTAAGACCTCATATTTCAGAGTATTTCTATTTATCCCTTCGTTCCAAAAAGCTTTTTGAACAAAACCACCGAATTTCGGCATCGCTGGTGACCTTGCAGGAGCCTTTTAAATGGCAGCCAAAGGTTGAACAGCACCATCTAGTGCACTCCCTCCCGAATCCGCCAGCGCCAGAGGGACGCCGGCTCCCACCCACGCACATCCCTCCGCTGGAAGGGAGCGCTGCAGGCTGGCAGCCCACCAGGCATCACCCCCCGGCACCGGTCAGACCCACCTCGCTCTGGAGGAGCCAGCGAGCCGCTACAAAGAGGGGAATTCATTTGGGAGGACTCTAGTCAGTGCTGGAGCTAATCCAGACGGTTTCAGGCTCTGCAAATGGGATGTTGGAGAGCTTGTGGGTCCCAAGCTCCCTTGGCAGGAGGGGAGGTTGCTACAGAGCACATCCCTTTGCAAGGAGGCTCTGGAATTGCACTGCACCAGTGCTGCCTGCATGCAGCACAGACTCTTCAGACCAAAGGCTCAGAGCAGTTCCTTTTCTCCAGTGTTTGCTGTTCGTTTCCAGGCAGAAAGGAATGAGTGCACTGGGAGCTGGGAAGTGCCCAGCACCTCAGGTTCACATGGGGCCAGCCTCAGTGGCAGGGTGACACCAGGGCTGCACAAAACACCACTGCCATCTCAGTAGTGGCAGTTTTGGTGTTAGGGTGATATTTGGGGTGAAAGGCAGAGCTTCATGGTCAGCTGATGAAGAAGGAAAAACAAGCAGGTTTGGTTCATTGGCCTCAAAGACCTTGCAGTCTGATTCCTCCAGCACACAGCCAGGAATGCTCAGTGTGGTTTATCACCTGTTTGATGTCCTCAGATAAATGTGATTTTGGCCCCTGGTAGAGCACAGGGATAAGCCTCCTTGTCATGAGCCACCTGAGGGGTAAAAGGCAGGGAAGGGCCCATGGCCCTCTCAGCCCCAAACATCCCTGCTGGACAACCAGAAAATAATGAGGCACCATGAGGGCTTGGCATTGACCTGTGGAATTTGCTTCTTGTGGCCTAGGAAGGGGCAGCTGCTTGGCTGCCTTTGCTGGAGCAGGGCAGGGGTGGTTCTGCTTTCCCTGAGAGCATGCACAGAGTGATCCTGCACTGCTGGAAGGGACATGCCAGCTGCTCTGGAGGTCCCCTGCCTCTCTGTGTGCCTTGGGGTGGGATAGGGGCTGATCCTCACTCAGGCTGTGTCCCCTGAGGTGGGGGAATGTGCCAGGAGCTGGTGGGAGCAAGATGAGCCTCCAGCACTTCTCCCACCTCCCCAGGTCCAGCCCAACCCGAGGAGCAGTAAGGAAGGTCAGGGAAGGATGGCAGCATGAGGGAGGGAATGTCAAGCCCCAGCACTTCAACCACCTGCAACCTGCTGCACCCAAACTCATTGCCCACCACCTCAGGCTCTCCCTTGCCATGGAGAAATCTTGCTCTGGTTTCTCAAATGTACTCAGTTAAAGCCATGAATTGCTGGGCCTTCCTCTGGGAAATTAAAAGCTCTCTAACACCTGATCATCTCTCACCTATGAAGTGGCTGAAGTGCTATACTGGAGGCACCTCTGGGGCTCCTTTAAACTTGCTGGGTAGGCTGTGGGCCTCAGCTCCCCCCCTGCAAAGCAGGGCTCACTTTTAATTCTCCTCCACCTTTTCTCGATTCCTCAGCATCCTTTCCACAACACAGATGCTGGAACCCTCCTGCTGTGGCACCCAGTCCTGTCCCAGCTGGACATCCCCACTGCTGCTCCCACATTATCCCTCCTGCCTCCTAAACTCCCCCGATGTGTCCTTGCCAGATCTCAGCTTTCCAGCAGAAGGGCCCTGTGTTCAGTGGACAGACCCTTTCACAGCTGCTCGCATTCAAGCACGTTTTATTTGCCAGGGACTCGGCTTGTGAAGTTTTCTACAGCTGTCTTGACCTCGTCCATGTCTCCTGCCCCTCTCATTTCCCTCGCCCCAGCATTTTTCTCAGCAGGGCTTTTTAATCTATTTCTAGACCATTGATGGAAATACTGAATAGCGCTGGGCTTCCCATCCAAGCCTGGACACCCACTGAGCGCGCTCCCATTCTGCAGGGATTCCCCATTGATGGCTGTCGGTTTGCCAGCTCCCAGCCCCTTTAAGGTGTCCCTCTTGATGTTGTATTGTGCTAATTTTTAATCAGAATAGTATATGGATTAAGTCACATGCCTGAACAGAGCCCAGGTCTATTATTTCTATGCCATAACCTTTATCAGCCAAACTTGTAATCTCTTCAAAGGATGACATCAGAGTTTGACAAGAGCTATTTTCTGGAAACTAGGCTGATTGCATTAATTATATTCCCATCCTTTAATTCTTTACCAGCTGAATCCCACATCAGCTTTTCTATTATTACGCCTGAGATCAGCATTGCACTGCTACATGTAAATCAGCTCCAAGCATCGTTCACATGAGAGAGTGCAAGGAGCCACATCATCCTGCCAGGCTCTCTGCTGGGGTGGGATGGGGAGTGTCACTGCTCAGAGTGAATATTTGTGAGCTTCACAAGGCTGGAAAAAAATGTTACATTTCCAAAAGCGTTCCCTAAATGCACTGAGGTAGGCAACTGTGGCAGCGTGATCACATAAGAAAGCAGAAACAGTCCCTGTTGGAAACTATTCTGAGTTATTTCTGTTTTTCAGAGGAACGTCTTATTGGCTTGTTTGCATGTTTAGCTTTTAGGATGGTATCTAGGGTCTGCCTGGCTCTGAGTCTATCACTGCTTCCCAGGGAAGACACACGCTTTTGCACTTCCCTGTCACCCTACTCTCATTTGATCTCTGCATCTGGCAATTCACTTCTTCTCCCTTCCGTGTCCCCAGCACTGCAGTCTCAGAGCTGGTGCACCCCGCGGCACATAACCAAACATGCCCGATTTAGGGAGTCTGCACGTGGTGTGACCCTTTCCAGTCCATGCAGTGCCACCTCCCGGCCAGCCCCTGATTTCTCCCCGCGGCAGTTGCCCAGGTCAGAGAAGCAGGACACACATCGCGGGTTCCAAACCAGCTCTAGTTATTGTTGGAGGCAAGAGCTGCTGGTTGACCGGTGCCCCTCCATCCCCAGGACCCTGGTGCGTGGTCCAAACCGGACAAAACTCAGGTGTGTCATGGTGTTCGACACGGACAGAGCCGTGGAGGCTGGTGGTGTTTGAGGGTTGATGCCCTTCCTGGGCAGAGCCCTTCGGCGAGACCCTGGAAGTCTCTGAAGTTTCTCTGGGGCCGTGTCTGCCCGGGATGCTCATGGGCTGCCCTCATCCAGGGCCGGACGAAGCCCCGGACCCATTCAGCCCATGAGGTGCCGGGGACGGTTCCCAGCCGGGACTCAGCGGGAAGCCGAGCCCGAAGCCTCGGCCATGTGCCGGAGCTGTCCGGGGAGCTCAGCCCGTGCACTTCACTATGTGCTGCGGCTCCCGGCAATCGAGGCGTCCCCGAGCCGGGACCTCCGGGCTTCCCCGGGCCGGCCCTGCAGCGAGTGCGGGGCCTGAAGCCGCCCCGGGCCCCGCGTGCCGCCGCGCCGACTCCCCGGGCCGGGCCGGGCCCGCTCCGCCCCGCTCCGGCCGCCGGTCCCGCAGTACCGGGCGGGGGCGCGGGGGGCGCGGCTGAGCCGCCGTGCCGGGCTGGGAGGCAGCGGCGCAGGCGGAGCGGAGCGGAGCGGGGCTCGGCTCGCTGCTGCTGCTGCTGCTGCTGCTCTCGCTCCCCGCCGCCGCCACCCGCCTGCGGCCGCGGCCATGGGCGTCCCGGGCCGCCCGCTTTGTGCCGCCGCCGCCCCTCCGGGCCGCCGCCGCCGCTGAGCCGCATGGGCCGGGCCCCGCGCCGCCCCGGGCCGCCGCCGCCGCTCCGCGCGGGTGAGTGAGGCGGCCCCGGCCCAGGCCCTGCGCCGAGGCCGCGCCGAGGCCGCCGCGGGCGGGAGCGCGGGGCCGCGCCGGGGCCGCCGAGCCGGGCTAGGCCGCCCCGGGCGCGGGGGGAGGCCGGGCGGGCCGGGAGGGTGAGCGGGCCCGGGGGCAGCGGCGGGGGGGCGGCGCGGGCCGGGTCCCGCGAAGTTGCCCGGGTGGCGGCAGGGGCCCCGCGCGGCGCCCTGTCAGCGGCGAGGCCGCCCCAGAGCCCACCCGGCCCCGCGCTTCCCGCGGGGCGGCCGGGGGTCCCCTCTGGAGCCGGCCGGGCGGCTCGGCCGGGCGCCTCGCGTGTCCTACGGGAGGCTCCCCGGGGCTGCCCCGGCCGGGGCGAGGAGCCAACGCTGCCCCGCCGCAACAATGCCCGGCGTGGCTTTGGGGCTGCGGTGCCGCTCTCCCGGGGGTCCCCTTCACCCGGCCGGGGGTCACCGGGGACCGGCTCCGCAGAGGGGACGGGGGCGAGTCCTGCGCTCGCTTCCAGAAGCGGGGTGAAAACCACCCAGAACCGCCCCGTGGTGCCAAAGCCCAGCCCCGTCCCGCGGTGCCAGGGCAGGGGCTGCGTGCCGGGGCTCGGGCCGGGTGTGAGTGCGGCGCTGGCTCCTGCCGCGCTCCTGGCGGGGCCCAGCCATCCTCGCTGGCCGCTCCTGGGCTCGCTGGGTTGTTTCACGATGGACAGGTGGGCTGTGAGGACAGGCGCGGCATCAGCGGTGGTTCTTGGTTTAGGCAGGATCAGGAAATGGGGAGAAAATGGCAAAGCATCCCAAAGATGTTCGTTGGTGTGGGGTTTGCTTTGAGAGGGAGGGTGAGCTAAAATGTGTCTTTCCTTCTGTGTTTTTACATGCAATTGAGTTAATCCAGTGCAGGGAGTAATTTGTGAGGCTGCTGGTGCTCTGCAGTACTTGGGGCTTAAAAGCTGAGGCTGTTCTGTAACACAAGGCTTTTGCTACTCGCTTTAAATGATGAGGTTAATTTGTTGAGCAGCAGAAGCAGCCACCCAGGGATTGCCCTTTTCTTCCTTCCCTGCCTTCCCCATACCTTCCATCCTCCATATTGACTCGTTGCTCTTCTTTAAAAACATAGTACTTGATCAGGTTACCTTGTCAAGGTGGTTTTCTCATCTTCCTTTGATGACCTGAAATTTTCCCAGGCTCGTAGCATGCAATTTTGTTAGCGTAAATGAACCTTTTCTCAACGGCTTGCCTACAAAAAGCAGCGCTAGAACTCAGCTCCTGTACTAACATGCCCATCTGAAGCAAGAATGCAGTCCAGATGCCCAAAATATTAGGGTCAACGATGCATCTGGATTCCCCTAGAGCTAGACAAGGCAACGCGGCGTATTTCTGAAACGCAGAGATTTGTGAGGAATGTGGCGCTGGTATGTCACTTGAGCGTATGAAAGCCACCTGTGTTTGATTAAGGTGCAGCCCTGCTTTCAGGGCTAACTGGATGTTCTCTAATAATAATTTTCACAAGCCTTAAATTCCTGTTTAAGGATAAGAATTTCTGATTCTTTCTCAGACAGATAAAAACATGTTGCCTTAGTATGATCTGGTATGTGTCCTGTCCAGGTAGGCAGTGCAGAAGAGCTGGTGGCAGTGCAGAAGATGGCATGTGCTCTGTGGTACCAGTGTATGGATCTCTTGCATGTGGGCTGCCACATGCCAGGTTCATGTATAAACCACTGTTGTTAGGAAATTGGCTGGTGTTTTAGCATGGTGTCAGCTGTATCAGCGATGCCAAATTCTGGATGTAAAGTTTTGGGATATTCTGTAACTGTCATTTTTAGCCTCTGCCTGGTTTGAGCTCGATTCTGTGCTCTCAAGTCATTGATTCTGCTGAAAAAAGGTGTTAGTACAGTAAAGGTGCCGAGCATAACCACCAGTTTGTTGTCTTGGAGTGTTTATTTCCAGTGATGCTTGCTTACTTTTTCCTCATCTGTTTCAGCCAAACAAACTTGTTCACCTTGGAGCTACAAATATTGGTGATTTGAGATTGGCGCTCATCCCCCACTGTTCCCACGCAAGCAAGGACCAGAAAAATGAATATCCAGGGGAAGGGCTTCCCCTTGGACCTTGGAGGAAGCTTCACTGAAGATGCTCCAAGGCCACCGGTTCCTGGTGAGGAGGGGGAGCTCGTGTCCACAGACCCAAGGCCAGTTAGCCATGGTTTCTACTCCGGTAAAAGTGATGTGGTCAGAAATGAGACGTCCACGGCAACACCGAGGCGCTCCGATTTGGATTTGGGGTACGAGCCCGAGGGGAGTGCTTCGCCAACTCCACCCTACCTGAAGTGGGCCGAGTCACTGCACTCTTTGCTGGATGATCAAGATGGCATCAACCTCTTCAGGACTTTCCTGAAACAGGAGGACTGTGCAGATCTGCTGGACTTTTGGTTTGCCTGCAGTGGCTTCAGGAAGCTGGAGCCGTGCGTGTCTAATGAGGAAAAAAGACTCAAGCTGGCAAAAGCCATTTACAAAAAATACATCCTCGACAACAATGGCATTGTGTCCCGGCAGATCAAACCGGCCACAAAAAGCTTCATCAAAGACTGTGTCATGAAACTGCAGATTGACCCTGACATGTTTGACCAGGCCCAAACGGAGATTCAGTGCATGATAGAAGACAATACCTACCCTTTGTTCCTTAAGTCGGATATTTATTTGGAATACACAAGGACAGGTGGGGAAAGTCCAAAAATTTATAGTGATCCAAGCTCGGGGTCTGGGACAGGTAAAGGGCTACCTGGTTATCTGCCAACTCTGAACGAGGATGAGGAGTGGAAGTGTGACCAAGAGGCCGAGCCCGAGGCCAGCAGGGACTCGGCGCCTTCCAGCAGGCTCACGCAGAAGCTGCTTCTGGAGACGGCCACGCAGCGCGCGGCCCCGGCCCGGCGCTACAGCGAGGGCAGGGAGTTCAGGTAGGTGGGGAGTGGGTCAGGGAGTTGCCATGGGCATGGGGGATGTGGGAAACCTTGGAAAAGCATGGGTGCTGGAGAGCACCCACGTTGGTACAGGATGGCATTTTCAAGCAGGTTGATGGAGTGCAAAGCTTTGTTGGAAACTAATCGCAGGTTGTTTTAAAGGTGTCTTTGGCTGTTCCTGTCTGATAGTACCAAATCATCCATGCAGCATGTTCTTCACCGGGAGAAACTGCTGCTGGAGGTGTTCTGGAGGCAGGTAGGGCTTGGTGGGCAGTGCAAAGCCATGGGTAGCCCTCATGCATGTGCAGGTGCCTGGACAAGCTGCAATGCCAGGTTTGCTGTAGCTTGCACCAGCAGAAGGTCAGTGTTCAGGTACTGTAACATGGGTAGGTAAGCTGGTGGTGACACTTCCTGTGTAGAAATTGTAATGAGCCACAAATGGGAGCTCACAGGAGATAGATACCCTCACTTCGTGATGTGGGTAGGAGTGAAGCAGCATTGATGGTACTCCCTAATAATGGTGCTGTTTTGCATATGCGATTTCCAGCCCTGAATTCTAACGGTATCAGAGTCAGAATCCCCAAATCCAGTTAAAACCATGCCCTGCTGAAGCTTTTCCCTTCATTAAAGTAATTGCTGTTTTTTTTTTTTACTGTAGGACTGGCACAGTTCTGCAGCCTGTTTTTTTCTGGGTCCCCCACCCACTTCCAGCCAGCATGGATTTTGAAACTTGCTGAGAGCTCAGTTAAAATTCCAGACAATTAACTTAGCAGGGAGCTCTCTGGGATCAATAAGCATGTGTGTGTCTAACCCTTGCTGAATCAACAGAACCCAGCCAGAACACATTCCTACTTTTTTTCCCCCCCTTTTTTAAATAAAATCTCCTTGTTTTAAGACCTGCTTAGGCTAAAATCTGACGCTTTGTGAAGATTACGAAATGAAGTAGCTGAACTGTCCTCTTCAAAGGCTCCTGCCTTATGAAAAGCATTTCTGTATTTAATCTCCCTCAGCCGTCCCTTTAGGCTGGCAGCTGGAAGCACATCCCGCCCCACGCAAGGTCTCGGCGCCTTTCAGCTGGCAAAATGTTCTCGGTTTGATTCTTGTTTTCTTACAGATTTTGAGGAGGGGATGTTGCATGTGAAACTGTTGGGGAGGGGGGAAAAAAGGGAATTCATGCGGGCTCCAGCTGCTTTAATCAGGAGTCAGAAATAAAAATATCCCAATGTCTTGGGACTCTCCCATGGAATTAATAAAAACCTTGAAGTGCATTCCACTGAGCAGTTGGGTGCTCACCATAAATGAAGGATTAGAAAAGTTTCTGATTTAAGTATCTTTTTATTTAAGCAATAATGGTGTTAATGTTGAAAATAACTTACTTGAGGGTCAGCTGTTTAGTTTCCTTACCAGACCAGGTAGTAAGTAAATCCTCTGTGTGACACTGAGCTGTTTAGCTCCAGCTTCAAGAAAAAGGTGCACTTCACCCATTATCTGAACTTATCTGTGCCAGGTTGTAAAATGGTGTAAGAAATGTGCTGTGAAATAGAAGTGTTTTGGAGTTCATCAGTCCTGAGCATTTTCATAGGAGATTGGAACAACATGAAATAAATCTTTACCTGGAGGATGGAGGCAGAGAAAATGTGTGGCTATTAATTTGTAGTGTCCAACAGCCTGTCATTGTGGCTACTGACACTCTGCTGACCTGTTGGGTAGGGAGGCAAGGAAATGTTTGCCCTTCTCACCAGAGCAGGAGTCACTTCTCAGCCTGGAGAAGCTGAAGATAAGGGATTTATTTTATTTTTTAAATGCTGTCAACTTCTATGGTGTCCAGAGCATTGCTGTGGAAGATGCTGTGAGCTGCATAAGCTCTGCATTTTTTAATTTTAAAGACTGCTCAGATACTAATTTATGAGGTGATTGTTCCTCTTTGAGCAAGACCTTGTGGTTGAACTAACCTTCTTCCTGGATGTTGTATAGCAATAGCTGTCTTGAACAAGCTGGTTTTTAGGGACTTCTTGTTCATTTACTTTGTCACCTGGGGAAGTGTGCTGGAAGCTGGGGAAGCTGCTTGCAGCAGGAAGCAATGGCTGTGTGCAGCATTTGAAAAGCTGGGTCCCAATTTATTTTTCAAAATTTCCACAAACCTCTTTTTTTTTGGCATATGTGTGGAAGAATTTCTCATTTCTCTTCTTTGGGGAATGTTGAAATAAGCTGTTTTGCATTATATCTCAGGGCCTGTTTAATCTTCCCAAGATTTAACTTCTATTCCTTGGCTTCCATGGAAACCCTAAATAAAGAGGAATCTAAGTAAATGCAGTAGAAGTATTTCTCCGTTAGCAAATGAGCATCTTGAATCAGCTCCAGGTTTTTTTCTCAGCAGAAAGTTCATAAATCTTGATGCAGTAGCTCTGCTCTTAGGAGAACAAATGTAAAAAATTCCTCAAATGGCAGAAGACAACCCGTTATTAGCACTGGATATTTTTGAAGGTGTGCAAATGTGCAGGCAAGATTTGAGAATACCCTGAAGCCAAAAGCATCGCTGTTACCCACTGTGTTTTTGTATGCGTCGGAAAAGGCCAATAGTCATTATCGTTAGGCTCCTGCAAATTAATTGGACATTGGTTATGGATCAGTGAACTTCAAAGAGGGCAACCCCCGAAGATCTCGGGCATTAACTCGCAGCTTCCGAAAGTGACACTAACGTGGTTGTGAGGGCGGCTAAATCGTTCATTAACCTTCTTCCCACACGCCGGGACAGTGTTCCTCGGAGCTGGAGAGCAGAAATTAAACCTGTGCCTGAGAACTGCCTGCAGCCTGCTCTTGGAGCTCTCCAGGAAAACAAAGCCCCTGAAACAGTTGGAAATGTGGGGCTTGGTGGTTTGCTCGTGTCTTTTGCTGGGGTGGGTTTGTCATGCTCTCTCTTTAGCTCTGTGTGGGAAGGGGCTCCCATCCCATTCCCAAAGCGTTGGAGAGCAGCGCTCTCACAGGCCTTGCCTTTGCTTTCTTCTGTGGTGGGAAGTGAGAATGGTGTTACCTGCATATGAGCATATGGTGTTACCTGCCAGCAGCTCTGCTGTCATCTCTCCTGAAAACCAGGCATACTGAGAGACTTGCATTAGTTCTGCCAATTGCTTTGGGTTTTGACCCATTCCATGATGTGTATAGTATTGAAGAGGAAGCCCGGATGGTGGTGATTAGAGGACACGTGGTGGAGGGTGAAGTCTCCAGCTGTTGGATTTTGAGGAGTGTTGGTGGTGGAGCTGCTGGACATGGATGGAGAGATTTCTCAGCCTGGGATTTGATATACACAGGGGGTTGTTTGTTTTTTTAAAGAAGTTGGCTCCAAGCTTTAATTTCCACAGTGCTGAGCTGACTAAGCTCACCGCGTTTCACAAGTGTTGGTGGTTCAAATGAAAAGGGTGGGTGATGTGGTTCTCCAGGCTGGTAGGAATCACCAGGAGAGTCCTTGTGCCTGTGCCCACGCACTGGCAGCCTCTCCGGACACGTGGGAGAGCAGCTCTTCCCAAAACACACAGCCAGCACTTCACCATGGGGTGTGCAGAGGAGACAAGTGGAGAAAAGCTGAAGAAGCTTTAGAGGGATGTGACAACCTCTGGTGTGGGACAGTGCAATGACAAACTAACACGTAGAGGCTGGTTCAGGGAAAGCAAGGATCTCTCTGTGGCTTAGGGAGCATAAACGGTCCAGCGGTCAGAAGCTGGGGCTGCATCAGGAAGGAGCTGGCTGAAGTTTAGCTGGCAGCCCTAATTTTGAGGTTGGCAGCTTCGTTCATAATTAAATACTAAATTGCACACCTCTGACTCAAGACTGTGTGGTGTTGAAGGAATTGGTGTTAATTGTACTGACCGGTTGGAAAACTGAGGATGCGTAATCAAACACTGGTGCAAGAGAAGTCGTATTTAGAAAATTTAAAGATGTGTTACCCTCTTACTGATGCTTCTTTAACCTGGAGAGGCAGCGCATGCATCTTGGACTTAGGCTGTTGGAGCTTCGTGGGAGCTTGTTTGCATGAAAAAATCAGATGCTGAATGTTAGACCCATATATAAAGTTGGGAATGCTTCTCTTGAATTAAAATTGCTGGGCTCACGGTGTCATTTGTAATCAGTACAACCCTGTCTTGAATCCTTGTGGAGCAGTGGCTATTTCCAGTTTTAAAGAAAATAAGCTGCAGAAGAATAGTTTGGGTTCTGCATTGTTCTTGAGAGAAATCAGTGAATCCAGCAGGGAGGGGGTCTGGTGCTAAGAGCTCTAAGTGGTAATTTAGTGGCTGAAGCACTCTAAGATATACAGGACAGAGACTGATGGTGTTTTTGCACAGAAGTTAAAGCCAGCTTTTTAAAACATATTGTTAAGCTGATGAAACTTCTGCATGGAAATGCTTACATTACATTAGCAGTGTAAAGTATTTATGCTAGTGGTTGCCAAGTTTTAAAATAGATTTTATTTGAAGAAGAATACCTTTTGTGCCCATAGCTTTGCCTCTACACAAATCAAGATGAAGAAGTGGTGTGTTTGTGTTTGGTTATAGATCAGTGCTTTGGCTTCTTTTTAAAGAGAGGTAGTTAGGCTTTTAGCATTCTAGTTTGATAAATGAGTAGTGTTTTCTTCCCTCCTCCAGCAAACAAAGCCTTGTTTTGTTGTGATTGAGTTTTATTTGGGTTACAGAATATTTTCTCTTAAAAGCCCAAGAGGGAAGTTATGTCATCCTTTTTGGTCCTGGGGAGATTCAGGTTGGACATGATGAAAAAACTCTTGGGAGCATGAGGGGTGGGAATCTGTCCCTGGAGAGCCTCGTAGCTGGGTTAGACAGAGCTGTGGCCTGCCTGGTCCAGACCTGGTGATGGCCCTGTTTTGTTGTGTGCTTACAATGATGGCACAGATCATGAAATTCTATATTTTGAGAAGACTGGTTTGAGTTCTGCCTGGTTTCAGAAAGAATGGGATATTAAAAGGTTGAGTGGGAGCTGAACCAATGCCAGGATGCTGAGAAGTGCACCCAGGAGGTGGCCACGGGGTGGGAACACCTTGGTTTTGATCTGCCGTTCAACTTGGCTTTATGTTTTGAGAGTTTCTTTGTTGTTACTATAATGGACTAATCCCTTGAATAATTAGTTGCCATTGGATGTTTTAAAAATGACTGCCTCTTGGATGTTTTCCTTTAATAGTCTGTTAGATTCTGGATTTATTAACTATTGAGACAGACTGTGAAATCCTGTTAGGGCAGACTTTATTGGTGGAAAAGGGACTGAGAGTGGTGTGGGGGTGTTGGGGGAACACACGCTGGCCCCATTTTAGGTTTGAGCTGTTGACTTCCCACCTTCCCAAAAAGTCCTGGCTGTCTGCTGGGCTGGGTGAGTGACTGCTGGAACATGTTATGGTCTTGGGTCATCCCTAGATTTGGGACTTCAGAAGGTGCTCCAAGAAGTTACAGCATTGTGGCTGCCTGGTGCAAGGCCAGTCATGCAGTCACCACCCATTTAAAATAAATCATGGACCTGGTTTTATTACAATTGGTGGGAAAATATGGTTTCAGAAGTGACTGTGTGTAATGCAGAAAATTGCTATATTTAAAAAAAACCCTCAGAACAGAGGTGCTGATAGCCTAAATCAGTTCCTGGATATATCATTGGATTATTAGGCTCATCCTTAAATCCATTAAGCAAATTACAGTTAATCAGTCAAATAAAAGAAGAAAGATCTTTTGCAAGGCCCTGTCTTTTGAGGCATGCAGAAGCTGTAGTAATATTTTAATTTTCCATCTGTCAGTGAATGTATTCAGTCGCTTTGCTTCCTTATGTTAAGGATTTGAAATTAGAAACTGAGGTTAATTATCTGCATTAAATGAAATATGTGAAGACCACAAAAGCAAAAACCTTCACAATTTGGTATGGTCTGTTAAGCTAGGCAGGCTGCTTCAGAAGGAGAGGGGTTATTTTTCCCTGGTTTTGTTCCGATTGAAGGGTTTTAGTCACAGTAATTGAAATGATTAAAAAGTCAAATTGCTGGTGAATATAATTCTGAGCATCTCTCTGAAAAGATGTGACACTTGGTTGAGAGCAGGGGTTTGCTGAGCCTGGCCTGGCAGCCTGGAACAGCCTCTATTGTGCCACCCCAGCATGGGTGAGGAGGAGTGTCCTTGGTGCCACTTTATCCACCTCTTCCATGGCAATGGGATGTTGAAGTTCTGCTTCAGGGTTAGTAGAGATGATTTGGAAGTGGAACAATGCCAGATGAAAGCTACATTTTGAACTTATCAAATACAAAGTACGTCTGACACCATCTATCCTAATGCTATAAATTAGTTAATTAATGCCTGCTTCACTTAGAAGTGCAGCTTTGGACTCTACAAAGGTCGTGCTCCTGAAAATACACATCCCCACAGCAGTCATCTGGGTTTGAGGCAGTTGGTTTGTGAAAAAACTCATTTTATTCCTTGTTTGCAGTACACACATGGCTCAGGTTTGAGTTCCTCTGGGGGACTGCAGTATCCATCTCCACTCATCAGGTGCAAAGCTGCCCCTTCCTTCACTGGCGCAGCCCTGAATGCCCAGCTCAGGGAACTTTAGGAAAGGTCTGACTCTTCTGGAGACACACATCTTGTTCCCCTCCTGTGTACCAGAGTGAGCTGCTTTGCCTGAAGTCACACTCAGAAATTAAATTGTTGCAGGTCATGCTTGTGTGTAAAAGCAAAACCGTCGTTCCTCACAGCCCTGGTCTGGATCCCTCACTGTTGTAAGCCAGTAATGAATTTAAGTAGAACCGTTGCAGTTTTAAGTCAGATAATCCGAATTCTATAAAACCCACATGGAAATTGGATTTTACCTTTGAAGACTCCAGAGTACACTTTTGTGGTAAGACCTGAGATTTCTTGGTCCCCTGGCTCCCAAGATACAACCTGTCCTCAAAGTAGCAGCTTTTTGAAGGTCTTCATCTGATCTAAATCGCTAATAGATGAAGAGCTTTCATCTATCCTGATGATAAGCAGTGGAGGGAGGCAAAGCTATAGCTAGAGGAAAAAACCTCTTTGAAATACCTGAGTGAGACCTACTGGTTAGCAGCACAGCCCCTAGATCTACCTCCAGAGCTAATGACCAGAAACTACTGGGTTTTATCCTTCATCCCTTTTACCCCCACACACTCCCTGTCCTTTTGTAGACCAGAGAGTCAGTCCTCTCCCTCTCTCCATCTTCATTTTCCTTCTTTTCTGGAGGTTCAGTTTTCTGTCCTTTATCTCCAGCATGTGTTTAGAGGGATGCTGGTGCTGGAAGGAGAAGAGCAGTACGACTGGGCAGGTGGGGTTGCCTTTTTTCCAGCACCAGAAAACCATGTCTGCAGTGTTTACCAGGTTTGCCCTTTTCGGTCATAAATTTTGGTTGTTTTCTTGTCTGGCAGTCAGCCTCTTGGACTGGGAGAGGTTTATCTGGAAGAGGACCTTCCTTGTTCTGCCACTGCTGCCAGCCTGGTCCAGGCTGTTGCTTTGGGACCACTGTGGGATTCATTGCTTGAATAGCCAAGGACCAGACAAGCTATGGCTGCCCCATCCCTGGAAGTGTCCAAGGCCAAGTTGGACAGGGCTTGGAATAACCTGGGATAGGGGTAGGTGTCCCTGCCCATGGCAGGAGGTGGAACAAAATGAGTTTTAAGGTTCTTTCCAACCCAAACCATTTCATGATTCTATCACTTCTCCAAGGTTTCACAAGCAAAGTGTGAATCAGAGCCAAGTCACTGGAGAGCTCCTAGGAAATACAGGTAGGATCCATGGAGGGAGGTGTGGGGACTCAGGATGCAGCTGTAGTTACTTCATTTGATCAATTTTGTCCTGGCTCTGCTCCACAGAAGTAAGAGCTGTAAAACCGTTTGGCACTAGACATGCAAATGAGAACTGAGATGAAGCTGCTGTTACCCTCGAGGATCCCAAAAGAGGAATCAACAAATAGAAATTATTCTATTAGCAGGGGCAAAGTTCACAGGTTAACCATCGTGTCAAATCGATGAAATACAGCCTTGATCTCCTGCACAAGGCCCTTATTGTGTACAAATAAAGACTGCCTGAGCAAAGACAGCAAGTTCTTGCACTGTAACATTTGCAGTATGTTGGAGAAAGGGAAGCTCTGTACAGATGGCAGCACGAAATGTCTCCCTCAGACATCGGCTTCATTCCTGCTTCAAAAGATTGTAAAACATGACCTTGGAACCTTCTTACTCTCCTTATGGCCCTGCTCAGATTGGATTTCCAAGGGCATGTACTTTTTGGTTTTTTTCATAAAATTTGGGGTCTCTGGCTAAGAGGTCTGGTCTTTGTACTTTTAATTCAGTGCATGTGACTGTCGTAACATTTATTTCTTAGGAAATTAAAAGTGTTCCTTCTTGAGCAAAGCCACAGACAGAAGCTGTTGGGTAGGCTGGCAGCCTCAGGTGTGCAGCATGTGTCTCCTGCTCATCTAGTGTTGAACAAAGATCATCACCACAAGTCCTTTGTTGCTCGGTCCATGGCTCTACCAGGAAAAGCCGTTACAGAAAAGCTGCCTTCTTTGTTGTGGAAATACTGAGATTTGGTGTGTCTCTGAACATCTGCACATTCAGTGGAACTTGGCTTTCTTCTCTTGGGAAAAGCTACTTTGAAAAGGCTCCTTGAACTTTTAAGACAGACCAGTGCTGGCAAAAGGAGATGGAAATGGGCAGCAAAGGATGTGTGGATGTGTCACTACAGCAAAGGGTTTGTCACGTTGTAAAACAGTCGTGCTGATTTTCCCCTCTGGATATATGCAGTGAAGTTTGTGACCCGGGGGGTTTGAGTGCTGCCGGCTGAGGAAATCAGCCCAGCTGGAGAATTTAGGAAGGCACAACATCCCACTGCCCCCAAGCATTGGCTTCGGGCATTCCCCAGCCTGGGCTGGCAGAGCCTGCAAAACTGATCCGTATAAACCTTCCTCTTTCTGAAGAGGAGAAGCTTTCCAAATGGGCATGGGAAAAACTTTCCTTTGGTAATCCTGGAGATAACAGGTCATGCAGCTTCACCCAGTGATCCTTGCACAATAACTTGTGGTCAGGCTGAAGTGTCTATTTTAGAAAGGCATCCAAGTGATGGGAGGGAGGTCATGCAGCATTTTTGTTATCTCTTCCCGTGGTTAGTTACTCAGTGTTCCTAGTGTGTTCCTTATTGCTCACTTTTTTTCCCAGCTTCAGTTTCTAGCTGCTCTGTTTTGGTGTTCTTTGCTGGCTTTGGAGGCTCCAAAAACCTCTGCATGTTTGAAAAAAGCCCTGCTGAATGGGTGTGAATGTTCTCCTTAAGTGGCAGCAGCTTTGTTATGGAAGGCCTTTTGGTTTTATTAGACTTTTCAACCCTCCAGTCGACTGTTAAACAAGCTGGAGCATGTCATGGTTGACAAACCTTCGCTCTGGTCTCAGACCTAACCTACCAGTTTAAAGGCAGTATTCTTTTGTGCGCAGGTTTCTGGGTGGGGACCATCGGGCTTCTAAGGGAAATTAACTTGCGGCCTCTCTTTATCCCCCCCCTACCCCCTGCCCTCCGCCTCAAATAAATTAAGTTTTGTGCTAACTGTTCTGTCACTTCCAAAGGCCAGAAAGAAACGTCAGCCTTCAGGTTTTCTGCTACCTGAGGTACTCTGCTGCACACTGAGAGTGCAAGTAGGTGGGAATGTGTAATTACATTATAAACAAAACAGCTGCACGATCAGTGTCAGCAACTGAAGATAAAATGTAGGAAGTTTTTTCAAGTGATTCATCCATAATTATTTAAAAACATGTTGAATTTATTCTTAAGCTTTGGAGGAGAATTCTTGCAAGGCTGGCATTTGCTGCCCGTGATGTTTATACACCTGAGTAAATGCCTGTCTCAGCAGTTTGTCCATGTTGAGTGCTCCAGATCTAAATCCCTTCAGAGGTAAACTCAGCACACCTTTGTCTCTGCTGGCCTTGCTGTCTCCAGGCTTTTCACTGGTGAGCTGGAGTCTGTTGTAGCAGTGGCTGGCACTAGGGTGGGCAGAGAGACAAGGCTCCCACCATTCTAATATTTGTTGTCTGTAGGTTTAGACAATGGCAAAGGCTGGATGGCACAAACACGCTGATAGACTAGTGGAGAGGTGGTGGGAGAGCAGCTTTGTGTGCCCACAGCCCCGACAGCCAAGCTGCATCTGCTTGCCTCTTTCTACATTCTTCCAGCAGTATCTGTTGTGTGAATTGCTGGGGTCTGGGGGAGAAGGGAGGGAATTCCTTTGGATGATCTCTCTCTCTCACATGCAGCAGTCTCGTTTTAGAGGTGTTGGAAGTCATGATGATTTTCCTCTGATAATGTCATTGCAGGTGCTGGAGTTTTCTGCCCAGCTGGGGAAAACTGAGTATTTTTATCTTCAGCCCCATGCTGTTGGGTAGAGGGGTATTTGTCACATGCTTCTCTCTCGGTGATTGCCAAGAAGTCGGAAGTATGCTGCTCTGAACTGAAAGCAGCTGGGGGTTGTTGTTGTTGTTGTTTTTGTGCTAAGCCAGCACTCTGCCCAGCTCACCGGCCCAGATAACATCCAGCAGGGCAGGGCCCGTGCCCGCGTGGCCGGGAGGGCAGCTGGCACCGCAGTGGGTGGCACTGCCGAGCAACCAACGCCTTGCAGTTTCATCAGGTTCAGGGTGCGCTTTCCTCCTGCCAGAGGTGCGGCACGGGCGCTGCTCCTCCAGAGCTGGTAGAGGAGGGGAAGGGTCTCCATGGTGGGCATCTCAAGTTGTGTCTCTGCTCCAGAGATCTGCAGGGCACCCCTGGTCCTTGGGACACTTCACCAGTCCCTGGGACAGGTCACCAGTCTAGCCTCACTGCTCCATCATTCTGCGTGGCTGGAATAGATGAGCCAAGTTTGAGGAAGGCAGAGACTCCAGTGCTTGTTCTAGCCCCTCTCCTGCCAAAGCCTGCTGCTAGTAGCTGCAGCTTTAGTCAAGAGCTCAAGGAGGCTTTTAATCTCCTGCAGCAGCCTAGGCAGAAAGGTTAGCTGGCCCCACATTCATCTGTTTTCATTTTGAAATGCAGTGCTGGAGCCCCTTTCCTTAAGTCCTGACTATTCTTTCAAAATGTCACTGACTTGGGCACTCCCCACCTGACTGCTCCAGTGCTGGTTGGAACTCCTGGAGAACAAGCTGATATCCCACTGGTTTTATAGTGAGGGTGCTGGCCCTGCAGCCCTCCAGTGCCTTCCCGCAGCTATTCCACGTGCTAAGAGGGGAATGATGCATTCTGCAGCTCACTGGATTTGCCTTCCCAGCAGTAGGATGCACTTGAGAGGCAGTTGCTTGGCCTCAGCAAGGTCACTTGGGTTTTGGTCGCTGATGGTGACGCCCTGAGTCAGCTCCACAGATTGCTGTGTTTCTCACCTGGTGTAGGTTCTTCTGTCCAGAGCCATCAACCACACTGCCAGCAGTCAAGCTAGGAGCAACTCTTTTCCTTTGTTAATTGCTGCCTGTGGCTTGGCACCAGCAGTGTCAGAAACCCTCCCAGGTAGCCCATCCTGGGCTGTGGACTCGGGTGTAGTATGTTGCCTCGGGTGGTACAGAGTGGCATCATCCTCTGACTACCCAGCTTTTGAAATCATCCTAGAAGCTTGAGCTGAAGAAAGAGGGTGGGACTGGAGCCAAACCTCGTTCCAGGTGGGACAGTAGTGGCAGGAGACTTATTGTCCACAAAAATGTTGCCAAGCCACAGAAGGCAGTTAGCAGGGAAGAAGAATCTGGTTCATTTAAAATTTGAATTTTTAAAACAGTTTGGGTTTTTTTTTTAATTTAATGAATGCACATTGATATGCCAAGTAGACAAAACTGGGGTTGTAAGAGCAAGCATCTGAAATCATCCAACCAGTGTAGTTACTGACTTAATAAAACAGGCAGGTTTGTTAAACAGGAGTATACTCAGTCCTGAGCAATAGCTGAGTGTGAGCAGGGTGTAGAACATGGAGTTGCTCTGTCTTTGGCGCAGAGGACAAGGAAAACAGTTCAGCAGAAAGGCTGAGGGATCTCTTTCTAACCACATTGTTACCAACGCAGTTATGGTAGAGATAGAGTTTGGGAATAACTTTTTCCTTCTTTTAGGGTCTCCTGTTAGTGTTGCACATCTAAACTTTGTATTAAGCTGTCGACCCCTTCATGTTTTCACAAGGAGTTCATGAGGTCTCCCTTAGATGCAGGGGACCCTTGTGCACCAAGCCCCCTCTCCAGCTGACACTGCAACCATGGTTTATATTCGTGTCAGGCTGCTGCCTGTCCCAGGCTCTTTCAAACACAGGGATGCCTTTCCTTCAGTTAATCTTTCCTCCTTGCTCTTTCCATGGTCTCTATGATGCAAGATCACAAAAGGCTGTTTCAGTGTCTGGCCATAGCTAATCAGGGTTTTACCTCTCATTAAATTTCTCAAAATACTCATGTTCTCAGTAAGAACATCAGCAGTGGTCACCTCACCTGATAAAGACAGTAGTCGCACTTCAGACTGAAGGTTAGACTACTCTGCTCCTCCAAAGCTGCTTTCCAACGAATACCTTTGTGATTTTACTCCTTAATTGACTGCCAAGGAAATTGTGAGAGACTTCCAACAGTTTTTATGCAGCAACGAGCCCTGCAGAAATTCATATGCTCCTCTGGTTAAGTAATGGCCATAGCAGCTGAGCTGGTGGCCAGGAGACAGGGAGCCATCACTGCAGAGAATCTTGAAATACAATACGAGATCCTTGCTCTGAGGTAAAATTCCAGTCCCAACAACCCATATGAGCAAGGAAAACAATCCCCCCCCCCAAAATATGCACTGAAAGTGAGGGATAAAATCACTGTACTATATCAGCATGTCTACATTAGGTTGCATCCTTATCTGTCTCTCCTGCTCAGTTCCTCTTGGGATGCTTTTAGATCTCCTGTCTAAAAAGCTGTAAATGAAAAAGGCATGTTTCCTTTCCTCTCCATCATTTAATGGTCTTTAATTTGCTGTTTGATCTTGATTCTCCTGCCTTGACTGTGTGCAAGCCACAGTACTGGGTTAAAAATAAAGAACATGACAGTTCCTTTAAAAACTATAAAGCTTAAATCAAGTTATGCACTATTAAAATCAAGCATATTTTTCAAATAGCATAAATAAAAGGAATTGATATTTTTAATTGTTATTTAGATTTGGTGTGCATGTTATGATCCTCCCATTCTTTAAATGAGCTGAAATATGTTCTGGTAGTTAGTTTATCTTTACACTGTGGTGACCATAATCCTACATCTCACCTTTGAGGCCAGTGAAGGTAGAAATAGGTAATGAACTATTTTTAGAAATCAGCAGTGCTGCATTCCGGGAATTCCTGCAGTATTTTTCAGAACCAAGTTTGCAGGTTTTGAGCACAGATAGGGAAATATGTCATCTGTGTAAATTGCTCTAAATTACCTGCAATTTGTTGGGAGTTGCCATTTCTAAGTACTTATTGCAACTCTAGATATTTGAGGAAGCTTTTGATTATCCTGCGCTTGTAAAATGTAATTGGCTATTTCTTAATTGTTGTTCTCTGTGAAGTGTAATTACCTGTAATGTAGAGCTTTTTATTTGTCAATGCCGCAAACAGGAAATCAAGAGTGTCTGATTGAGATAAGTTTGGGGACTCCACCACAACTTCTAATTGCATCAGATGACTTGTTTGGTATGGGACTGGTCTCTCCTGTAACGTCCTGGAGTCCTTCAAAGAACCTGGAAACCTTAAATGCCATCTTTATTGTTGTTGTGCAGAAGTCTGGCTTGTGCTTTCCTAAAACTGTCTTCAGAGAGCTGCTGTCTTCTTAGCATGGTAGTGGCATCTCTTTATTCAGTCATATTGCATGAAGTTTCAGGAGGAATAGACTGATTTAGAATTAACTTCTTAAATGTAGTTAATTAGAAGAAATTGCAGAGCTTGCTGATGTTCATGAATCCTTAGAGAAGTCGGTTAATTAAAGCTTAGCAGCCTGAAGGAAGCTGATAGAGACAGAGAATCCCAATCCTTGTTGGCATGGGATGGTACCTGGATGTAGAGAATATGGTTGTACTAAACCTTGGTCTGCTGCAGACTAAAGGCATGTCTGATCCCAGTGGGACATCTCTGTTCAGGGAGTTGGTCCTCGTGTCCCACTGCTGCTTGGCTGCCCTTGACCCAACTGTGGCAGCATTCCTCTAGGATGAGGGCATGTGTGGGAACGTCTTGGATCCTGGGGTAACCTGGGCTTGGGGGATATGCCACACAACCAAGGTCTAAACTCTTGTCTCACTGGCTCTGTGCCATGCACAGTCATGCTCAGGCTTTTGTTGTCGTCATCTTCCCAAGCTGCATCTGTCCTGGCAGGGACATTAAACGTTATTACTTAATTGAACTTAAATGAGTCTGGGAACTTACTGGGAAATTCTTTGAAGTTCTGGGTGGGTTTTGTGTTTTACAGCAGGAATAGAACCAGGTATGTTCACCTCTCCTTTATCTCCACCTGGGCTTGGCTGTGTTGACCCAGTGCAGCACTGGGGAGCGGCGCAGGGAGATGTAACATAGACTGACACATCCAGGCTAGGGCTCTACGTTCTGTGTAAGGGGTTCCAGAGACACAAAGGGAAATTAGAAGCCCTCTCCTTGCCCACTGCAGGCCTGGAAGGTGCTGTGCCAAGGCAGGCTGGTTTCTGAACAGCTCTGCTTCTCTACCTGGGGTTCCCAGAGCTTTTATGTATGTGTGTTTTCCTTACACGCAGTCTGTGGGTTTCAGCATCCTCCTCACTGTGCCTTTAGAGCATGACTGAAAAGTGAAAGCCACTTGAGTGTGCCCTCCAGGAGCTCCTGGCCAATTCTGCCATACAAAAGCAGCAGCACAAGCTTTCTTTGGAGGAACCTCCTGAAAACAAAACCTTAAAATAAAATCCATCTTCTTGCTAAATTAGCTGTCTGCAAACAGAGAATTATTTTAGTTTTGCTCTTTTGATGGTGATCCGGTGCCGAACAGTTCTCAGGGAAAGCAGTGAGTCAGCTTGCCCAACAGTGACTCTATTGATAGATGGAAGGAGTGGCCCTCAAGTCTGTCTAGTCATTGTTGGTGCTTGGCTGGAGCGCCAGGGGCTCTGAGGGCAGGCTCAAACACCTCTCACCAGCCTTGGGAGATCAAACGCTATGAGTCAGGCCACAGAAAATCATGATAGGGCCCAAACTAATTAAACTTCTTTCCCCCCCTTTTTTTTTTCGAACCCTGTTTTGGGAACAGGAAGGAAAGGACACACATGCACTGGGCTGTGTGGGACTGCCAGCTCATGAGTCCTTGCAAGTTGACTTTTCTTGTGCCTCCCAAGCTGTTCCAATGGAAACTCTGCCTAGTCTCTTCTCTGCTCTGGAGTGATGGGATCTGCCAGCTTTCTCCTCTCTTGATATCCTCTCATTTCTCACCTCGCTTTTGTAAGGGCAGTGAAGCAGACCTGGAAAATAAACCCTTAGCACCAACACACCACTCTTATGTATTCCAGCTTCTGGTTATTTTTTAATTCAAAATGCACATGAGCCAGAAAATGTTTTAAGAGAGGCTTTAATTATTTCAAATTTTTTTGTCATTTTGATCAAGGTGGGAGAGGCAGGAGGTACCCAGATGGTGAGAAGTGCAGAAGTGCTTCAGCCACACCACCACCTTTCCTTTGGATTTTCCCATCTCCTTTCCCAAGGCATGGCTGGCTGTCAGTGTGAGGAACCAAATCCATGAAGTCCACATCTTCCAAGAGAACTTTGACTATAAACCAAACCTTAAAGGTTGTGGATGTGAAGGACCATATCCTCTTAATGTCCCAGGTCTTCATGCTTGCAGTGCTGGCCCACGCCATTCTTGAGCTGGTATTGTCCCCTAAGCAAGAGAGGGTTACAACAGGCACCAAGAGCCTCAAACTTCACTTTGGGCTATTAAATGCAAGTGCCACACACTTCAGTACCTCAGGCCACACTGCCCCAAGCTTTCTTCAGGTGCTCTGAACATGTGGTGTTCACCTCCCATCTCCCAGGCACCAGGAGCAGGCCAATTTTCAGCATAACGCACAATCTCAACTATTTTATTGCTTAATTTAGGCCATAAAGTCCCTTTGATGTGTTGTGTAATGCAACGTTCATTCTGAAAAAGTGGGTGGAGTAGCTTTATGGTATTATAAAAATAAATAAAATGCCTGGCAGGATTTTGAAACCACATGGTCATTCCTCCTCTCTCTGCAGATAAGTTGATTGTTGAGAGAGAAATCTTGCTTAATATCTAACTTTGGGTGATTTATTTCTCCAGAGTCCTTTCATCTCCAGCATGTATTGGGTTATCTGTGCCTTCTAATCTGATTGTTTTAAGTGTGATCAAAGAAACCAAGGGAATGCACTTTATTTTCCCACTGTATGAACAGAATGCTGTTTGTACAGTGCATTACATCACCTGTTCCTGCTGCTCCTGAGTCCTGCACCAAATGGCTGCGGTATAAATAGAAAACAGAATGGACTTGTAGGGGGTGATGAAATTTGTTCCACTTGCCGAGTAAAACAGAGTTAACTCAATGAATGCTTTCTTCACGCCCAGCTCTACCTCAGCACACAACAACATGGGCTGAAAATGTTTGGAATAACTCACTTGTACACTGCATGGAGGTGGCATTTGGCAGCCTCAAGGAGCTGTGCTGAAAATCCATGGGAGATGGCAGGCAGGGAGTCTGCCCTGGCGTTGAAATTGCTGGGATTCTTTCCAGGCTATGCAAAGGAAGTTTGGGTTTGCATCAGCATCGTGGTGTTGTTGTAGCTGCCGTGGTCCACAGGCAGGTCTGTTGGCAGGGGTGGTCACTGTCCTTGCTCAGGCTTGGTGCTGCAGGATCCCTGCACACCTGGAGGGCTTTGCCATCCCAAACCAACCCCTCTGTCGAAAGCAGCTCACTTTTGGAAGGTCTGAAGGACCCACGTGGCTGTTGCAAACTGTTTATTTCTTGAGGATAAGCAGGAAGGAGTAGATCTGATTCTCATGGGGGCCCAGGAGATGCCTCTGATGTTAAGCCTGGAAGCTGCATTTCTCTGCTTGATTGTAAAAATGCTAAATTGAAGAAAGAATATTTCTTTTCTGAAATGTCTTAGTGCTTCACCACAATATAACATCAGTTATGTCCACGGAGGACACTTGTCCTCTCTGCAGTTTTGTCATGTCTTCCCTCACTAATGTCTCCTGGCCTTTTCAGGGGCGCTGAGCAGGATTTTTATTCCAATTATCTAATTGATTAACATATTTAACTTGGAACATTTGCTCTCAGCCTGTGTTTGACTTTCAGTTTCTGACTTCTTTTGTACACCAAGAGGGTGATCTGAGGACCTGGACATTTCCTTTGTAGCTTTTCTGGCTTTTCCAAGCAGTACCTGTTGGCCATAAAAAAAATTAAAACAAAAAGAAATCCTCTCTCCTTACTGACCTTGCCTTGACACACCTACAGGCCCTCATGAAAATCCCACCCTAAGTAAATAGTTCACGTTTTTATTCAGAGGAGAACTGCCATGCATCAGAAGGTCAGGGAAATCATTTGGGAGATAAGGTGGTTTTATCTTAAGCAATTAGTCCTTTAGTGTTTGGTTGGTTTTTTTCATTTTCTAATTGGATTGGAAGTTGTTCTTGTGTGGCATGTGTTTGCTGTAGGAATACTGAACTAAAAATGCCTAAAACCTGTGCTCCCCTACCCCATCCTGCCCCTGCCACCCTGTTTGCTGGGAAGCAGAAAGCCAGGGCATTTCTGATGGGCCATTCCAGCAGGATGAGCTTGGGGCCACTATCTTCCCCATCAGCCTCCGGGTGCTGATCATCTGATACTCATCAAAGTTTTGCCCATCCATCACTGGGCTGCTGGTGGTTTCCTCTGTCTGTAGTCCCCAGGATGGAGGAGCAGGAAGGAATTAGGAGAGGACAGAAGCATGGAGTTTTCCCTTTGGATGTTGCCACAGTGTGGGTTAGGCAGGACTAACCTGGACTGCTCAGGCATGGCCGGGTCTTCCTCCTTGCTCAGCCATCACCCTGTGCAGTGGGGAATTTTTCTCTGAGCAAACCAAGGCACTCAGCAGGTTTTTTCTGGTGAATTATAGGGAAATGACATTGTTCTTGCACCAATGTAGGATTGACCATGGCTTTCCCAGTGTCCCTGCGGGGTGCTAGGCACTAGGAATGACTTATCCAGCCTTGCCCTACACACAGGTCTGTCACCTCTGGGTGCAGTGGGACACCAAGCTGGCTCTCCACAGACTCACCAGCAGCCCTGTGTTCCTCACCTCAAGGGCTGCAAAGGTTGCCCAAGCCAAAACACTTCTGTGTTGTTTGCACAGTGCTGGTGTTTCGAGGCCCGTGCTTGTTCAGCTGAGAAGGGGAAATGCTGGGACTTGTGTTAGTTGGGGGATTTTCCAGCCCTTGAGGAACAGCATCTTCTTTGGTGATGTTTCAACTTTGCTTTGGTGCGGTTGGATGGTGGGCAGGGACATCCCTCAGAAGTGGCTGGGAAGCTCCTGTGTCTCTGAGCCCTTGTGTTTGACAGGGACTGAATTCTGGGCTACACACTGAGGATGATGATGATGATGATGATGATGAGCTTTCTTTATGGCTGTCTTATTGCTGTTGTTGCAGATCTTAGAGGTGTCTGGTTAAACTCTGCAAGTTGATGGACACAGTCCACCACAGAAATAAACTGTCTGCTTGAATTCACCTGTTGGGGTATAAACCCTAACCATGTTGTGCTCCTTCCACAACAGAAATCTATAGTTCAATGTGATATGCTATTAGATTTTTTCACCCCAACTGCCTTATGAAAAAGCACTGAACAAACACATCCAGAGGTGTGAATTACAGCTGATGTAATTAATTTGTGTTTGTGGGCTGGCCCCCTGTAGTCTACTGGCAGTTAAGAACAAAAATCTAATCTTGGAGAAGATTAGGAATTCTTTGACAAAGGTTGAGCCAGGGCAGTGCTGCCTTATCATTTGTATGGTGTCCTGTGGCAAATCTGTAATTTAAGTTGGTAGGTTGTTCCTAAACCAGCAAACTGCAGCAAACTTTTTTGCAAAAAGTTTTAAAAATGGACACAAAACAAGACTGAGGCAACTCTAGATGCTTGTCACTGCAAGAGTGCTCACCGCAGGACAGTCAGAACCAGAGCCCCCTGTCACTTCTGAAGTCTGTCCTTCCTAAGCCCATCTCCAGGTTTGTCCCAGCCCTTCTCCTCCCTCCCACCCTGGAGTGAGTGAGCAGCACAAATGCTGTGCATACTGGAGAGGAAGCAGGGAGGGGGCAGATGGGCCAGCAGGCAGTTCCAGCAGCCAGCCTTGCCCTCCCTGCAGGCTGCCTTGGTGTGCTCAGCCCCAGCCCAGCTACAGCAGGATTTGGTCCCAGCACACTTCCAGCCAGCAAGGCATGGCAAGCTTCCCCAAGCAGCAGTTTCCACTTTTCCTCTTTGGTGTCTATTGTTTTCTTATTTGGGGAACTGGCATCCATGATCAAATTGGAAATGTGGTTAGCGTCAGCCTCTGATGCAGCAGGATTTTACCTTTCAGATTGCTCTGAGCCTGAGCACATCTTCCCCTGGACAGCTCAAGGGCTGCACAGCTCTCTTGTGACCCACTCACTTGGGCAGTGATGCAGCACTCACTGTCTTCACTGCTGAAAGACCATCCTATTCAGTCTCAGGAGAGCTGCAAAGTGCTGGCTTGGGCTAAACCAGGCAAATAGTCCCTTGGTCACAAAGTTCCCAAAATAAGGAGGTTGCCTGAGTGCTAATGGTTTTCAGTTAGTCATTTAATGCATCAGGAATAGGTTACTTTCTGAATTATTTTGATTTCAGGCTAATTTGTTAATAACATGAGTCTCTTTGAATGAAAATGTATTTCCAAGTCGCTTTAAGTATTTGCTAGCACAATAAGTTGAACACATATGTGAAAGAAAGGGCCATCTGATGAACTGCTATTGTTCTCTTAATTCAACCCACCCTGTTTGGGCCACTCGGCATGAATGGCTTTGTGTTTGCTAATAAAATCATGCTATGTTCCCTGCAACATATGTTCTGCATGTCCCAGCTAGTCAGCAGCAGTAAAACCTTATTTTTATAGTTTTATAATGTTACCTTCTCAACTGTGGCTTCTTTTACATATAGCAGTGCTTCCAGGTTTGGCCTTGGCACACTGGAGGACACAGGGATGGCCATAAGCCCATGTTTCTGGCTCATCTTCCCCCTTTCCCCTGGCACCTCAGGCACTTGCTCCCTGCATGGCTCATCAGTGAGTGTGTGCACCTCCTCACCTAAAGGGTGCTGTGTCAGCAGCCACTGGAAGAGAAATAGGAGTGTTCTCCTTGGACTGCATCCTCCTCTCCCCAGAATGTTTGGATGAGCCCAGGTTGCTTCTTGGACTGTCACAGCAAGTGGCTATGGGCTCCACAGCCCTTTTACCTGCTGGGCTTAGGAGACACAAAGACAATGTGGGGAGTGCTCTGCTCTTTTATGATCCCAGGAGAGCTGCAGCCATCCTGACAGCTTCTTTGGGCAGTCCCTAAGACAGAGGGATGAAAAGCAACCTCTTCCTTAGCACAGCATCTCAGAGAGGGCTGCTCTCAGCAGTTGGCTGGCTGTGGTCCTCCACAGGCTATGTCCAAGCTGCAGGGAATCAGTATGCAGAGCAGTTGCTCCCACTCCTTGGCACATTGTTTTTAAGGACTCTAGGGTAGAGGGGATTAGACCAAGTTCTTGGGGGAGGAGAATAGCCAGCAGGGGATGGCTGGTCATTTTTGTTCCTTTTGTAGCACAAACAATCTCTGCCTTACTACTCACAGGGCTCGTGAGCCTTTGTGATATTTATTTGGCTGAAAGATTTGGAGACCTCTGGTCTAGATAGCTCTCCAACTGAGAAGGGGAATTTAGGCACTTGTGATAGCGTGGCCAAAGAAATTGCAATAAATATTTGGGAGATTTTAGTGCTGGCATTCATCAGGAATGGTTTAGTAGAACAAAATCTTTAGTGGAAAGGATGGAAGTCCAGCTGAAATGACAAAGATGTGCCTGGGCTGGCGTTGGCACATCTTCCACACTTCAGGGATTAGAAGGAATTGTGTAATAGCAACATAATGATCTGCAGAATTGGCTCATTTAAACTTCAGCTGCTTTTGTTTAGGAGATGGACTTAAAATCTGAAACTGGGTCAAAATCTTTTCTTGCTCTAGAACTAAAAGTTCCACATGTTTTAGACTTAAGTTTGAAGAGCCCTCTCCCTTACTGCTGTTCAGCCAGTACTCCTGGGCTGAATTTCAGCCAGACAGGTGACCTTGCCCTGCTAGTTCTTGTCACTTGAGAAAGTGTTGATCAGGATCAGATTTTGTAGGGTCTAATGATCTCCAACACATCCTCTCCTGCTGATGGAATCAGCTCTAATGATCTCCAACACATCCTCTCCTGCTGATGGTTCCTCTTTGGGACTGATGGAAATGTCTTCTCTCTGGGGTGAGGAGCTGAGCAGGCATAGTTCTAGGGGTATATTCAGTCTCCTGGATTCTTACCACATCTTTACTGAAGGTCAGAGTTTTGTCACTTTGTGAACTTGCCCTAAACTACCAGCAGGACACAAGTCTTCCTCTGCAATGGAATTCTCCCCATAAATGAAGCCCAAGTCATTGAGAGTTATTGTGGCCCTGCTTCTTCTCTGTTTGCAGCAGAAAACAAAATACCCAAAACATTTTTTTTGAGTGCAACTGCATTTCCAGCAGTAGAAAAGGATTATTCTTGCATGTTCCAGGCTCAGCTTCTTGCAGACATGCATGGCCTTCTCATCTCCTGAGGTTGGCCCCAGTCAAGGAATTATGCAGATATTTCTTGGCTCCAAAGTTCCCTAACTTTTCCCAGATAATACAGCCTGCAGGGAGGAGGAGGATTTGCAAGGTTAGTGTTAGGAAAGGTTAGCTGTTTGGGGAAGTCCTCTTCCTTACTTCTGGATAAAGCAGTGTGATAAATTACTCTGCTCACCTAGGCTGAGGTAGGCAATCCCACCAGGCAGTCACCCTACTGCTCACAGGAAAGGAACAGAGTGATCCTGCCCATGGAGAATCCATGGTTCACTAAGTCACCAACAGTGGAATTCATAAATTCCTTTATTATTTGCTAAAAGCTGCAAAATACACATATATCTGTTATCATCTCAAGCAAGGAGATGATGCCATTGAATGTTAACAACACACACACACAACAGAGCAGCCTCTTCACTGCCTTACAGTGTGAGTTTTACATTACCCTGTGGATGTACACAGAGCCCAGGAAGGTCATTGCTAGAATAAAAACCACTGGCAAATACTGTCCTCTCTTCCCTGGATGTGACAAAGTACCAGCAGCAAAGGTTGGCAGCAGTGTCACTTTGCTGTCACATCGTGTCACACAGGAGTCCCACCACTGCAGCTGCACTTGTGCAGGCTCAGACAGACATTGGTGTCACAAGCTCCTGCATGTTGTGATTAATTCATCTACAGTTTTCATACATGAGTTCAGGGACGGGTGCTTTCATCAACTTTGTGATCAGAATGTGTGCCAAGGATATTATGAGTCATATTCCAGACTTACTCGTAGTTTTGGAGAGGGGATAAATGGGGATGTTATAATATTGCTCATTTATGCTATAGGCAGAGCTGGCAGCACTGGCTGTAGTCATGGTTGCCCAGCATTCCCCATTATATAGAACTTTGTTGGAGTTGCTCATATCTTTATCAGACTGTGTTGTTTGGTGTTCTTCCATGCTGAGATTCTGCCTCAGGCTGAATTATTTTGGCAAATTTTATTAAAAACAGAGGGGGAGGAAATTACGTTGTTTTGTTCATGTCAGAGTCTTACAATTTACTTTACATTGATAACCTTCCAGTTTTCCCACTTTGAAGCAGGGGTTTGGCAAGTGGGTTGCTGGAGGTGGGAGGGATTCTGGCAGCTTAAACGTGTATTTTGCCATCCATGTGAGAATTTATTCAATATGACTGAATTATAAGCTTGTGAAGTGGCACAAGCTCTATAGAAGATGGTTTAAAATTTTGGCAGTTAGAGTATCCAAAAAGTGTATTTACTGTGATGGTGCTCATGGCTAAGACTTCAGAGACAGGAAACTGCAATTCCTGCTGCTGCTGATCATGGAGCCTTCAGCACTCATTGTTAGGTGAGCCAGCTCTCTCTCTTCTCACAGCCTCCAGAAAAGGAGCTCACAAAAAAAAAAAAAAAGGCTTTTTGTGCAGAGATGGGGAGGAGGTGAAGAGGGGGGGTTCCTCCAGCAGTGAGCAGGTGGTGTTGGAAGCTAGCAAGAGACAAACTGCACGGGGTGTTGGAACTGGGAAGGGGTTTTCCAATCCCTCCCAGAGCTTTTGGGTGCCGTAGCTGAAACTGCCTGTACTTCAGCCTTCTTGCTTTGTCCATGCATAGGGTGGCTTGAACCAGAGGAGCCAGCCGAGCAGGTAGGAAGAAAAGTGCACAGGACATCTGCATTGCTTCTTGTATCATTGAAAGGCCCTGTAGCAGCAGAGACAGAAGATGCAAGCAGGAAAACAGAGGTACTTCTGTGCTGGCTTTTGCCAGAGCAATGCTGCAAGACAGCTCTTCTCCCTGGGAGAGGGTCACTGTGTGTGCCTCAGCTTTCTGTCTGCTACTTGAGACCCAGATCAGACTTGCTGATGTGCTGAGCATGCATCAAGGCAGAAGTCTTTAAAAACACTGAGTGTTAGGCTCAGAACATTTCAAATTGAGCACCCACGTCTTGAGAAAGTTGTGACAGTTTCAGCATTGCAGTTGGCTTTTTGTGCATTAGAGAATAATGGCTATTCCTCCCTCCAGAGCAGCAGCACAAATAAATACAAGATACATTTGTGGAAATTGCCAAGAGGAATCTCCAGCAAAGTGAGTAGTGCAGCACTCAGCATAAGATTTGGGTGGTGTTAAAGTACAAAGAGGGGGGAAAAATAAGGATATGAATCCAGAGAGGAGATGAGATACATGAGCAGAAGAGATATGTTTTGAGCAGAAGATACATTTTTTTCCTACTTACAGATTGCTTTTTCCTGCTGTCTTAAGGAGAAAACATCTAGAGCAATGATGCATTCCTGTAGTACCTGCCTGGTCAGTGCAATTCTGTCTGTATGGTGTGGCCCACATGCACTCAGTAACAGATGGTGGGTTTGTGTCACACAGATGGGCTCCAGTGTTTGACAGCTCTTGTGCTCCAGGCCATACACAGAAAACAGCCTTTCCCTTCATCTCTGGAATTTCATTTCTGGTTATGGCACGTGGGATGATTGCAATGTGGCAGTGGGTCAGACATGCTCCAGTGCTCTGCTCCTGCTGTAGAAGAAGAAAATGGTGTCAGCAGCACATCATGTCAACTGAGAGTGATTGTAGGCCCACACACTGCCATCCAAAATGCAGAACTAAACCAGGTCTCACCTCTGGGGCTACAAAAATGTGGCTTTTGCAATGGTCCTATGCTGTGTTCAGTGTCTGGGGAGTTGTCAGCTGGAGCATTTGAAGTGATTGTAAGGTCTTCTTTCCATGCAGGTTTTCTGCTGAGATCAGTTATTCAGAGCACTTAAGAGTCTCTCCATACTTCCCAATTTTCACTAATTATCACAGTGTCTCTAGAGCCTCCCTCCCACATTGAATTTGGTTGGGTGTCAGCAAGTGCCTTGTACTCAGAATTTCTGGAGGGATTAAAAAGGCATCAATGGAACACACACAGTTTGCTCATCTAGCATTCTGTCTTTAAGAAACTGAGGTAAAAACCAAATATAGTCATCTTTTATCTGAACAGTGGTTAATTAGTTTAGAACAAAAAGCACATTGCTTGCATTGTCATTTGTTCTTCCTATGTGGAGCTGTCAACTGGTTTTAATTGTATAAAGATAAACAGGAATGGAACAAGGCTTCAAACAGTTCTTTTATAGCACTTGGAGTGGACATGGTACTTCATATATATACCACAATAATGCATACCAGATGAAAAGATACTGTAGAATTTGTGCAATAAAGGTAAAAGCCCATATATCTGCCTGTTCCAATGGATGAGAACCAAAACAGAAAAAATCTTGAAGGCAAAAAAAAAACAACAAACCCCAGCACAGTTCTTGAAGTGAAGTTTCACTTGCTGTGAATCGCCCCCAGGAAAAACAAGGACAGGATCTGCCCAAGCAGTGGCCAACCTCATAAGGGAATGGACCACAAGTATCAACCTCCCAAACACTTAAAGGTGTTTCACCTCCCCCCGGGTCTGGAGTTTAGCTGGACCCTTTGGTATTGCTGTGTCTCAGGAATGCCCTGTGAGTTCCTGTGCAATTTGTCTATGAGCAACTCTTTTATTTTTAATTTTTTTCCCCTCTCTTCCTCCTTCAGCTGATTTTCTCAACATTTTAATATATGTTTCAATGAGGTGAGCTGGTTCTTGCACCTTGGATTATTTAGAATGCCTCTGGAGATGTGTCACCCTCAGCAGCAGAGCATGTCCAGCACACAACCTTGGAGTTACAGTCAAGGAATTCCCAGTAAACAGGGATCATTGAGCCACATGCTCTGGCTCCCTTTGGATGCTGGTCTCCTCCATCTTTCTTACTGCTCTGAAATTTTTTGCTCTTGGATTGCCAGTCAGACACCAAATTTAGATCCATTTGTAAAAGAACAGCCAGGAGAAATGGGGAACTGAGTCCACTGACTTCATTCTTCCTTTTTAAATATGACTTTGTGTGACTTTGATGCAGCGATTGATGGTTTGGCTTCCAGGTCTGGCTGGAGATGCAAGGTTTGGTGACTGTCCCAAAACTAGAACTATGAAAGACTACTTCATGCTCACCATCTAAGGAAAAGTTACTTTAATCTTTGTTTGAAAGGAGGGTTGTTTGTCGCAGCTTCACCAGACTGTCTTCCCTCTGTATGCCTATTTTCCAGGGACAACAGCGAGTTGTTTCCTGCTAGTCTGCTAAACTCTTAAAAAAGAAATAAAATAAGTATCTCTAGAAAAGGAAATACCCTTTTTAACAGCATCTGTCTCCCTTAAACACAGTTTCTGTGTTTTACATTCCTTCTGGTGGTTGTTATTACAGTTCTTCTGAGGATTTGTCATTGCTGTCAACCTCTAATAGACCTTGTCAGAAGGACAACATGACAGTCCACCCTCCTCTTGCCCCAGCCCCTGCATTATGTTGGCCAGGTCAGCTTGAGCTGGGAAGGAAAAGTCAGATTACGAGCTCCCAGTAGTGACCAGGAGACTGAGTTAGGATTTATACTTTTGTTGTGATGCTGATATCTCTTGGGAGCTGAGCAATAAATAACAGAGCAAGTTTAAAAGCTTTTTGCAGTTTGCCAGTATGTTGTTGTTGATACAGCCTGCCGTTTGTTAACATCCAACAAGTATCCTTTAATGACCCCATTTGGGGAGCCTGTGAGACTCCAGAGCACTGCTAGAGAAGCTCTGTTTTGTGGTGTTGTACTTCTGAGACCTACTTATCTCTCATGGTTGCAATCAGCTGATGCTTATGAACTCTTGCTCATTATAAAGTACTGATTGGAGGCAGAAGTCTTCTGCAGGGGTACTTCTTTTCTGTCCCAATCTAATGGTCTCTTGACTTTAAACTTTAATGTGTTCCCTGGAGGGAAGTAAAGTTAAATAAGACTTTGCAGGAATTTTTAATGCAAAGGTATGAAACATCTTTGTGAAGGTCTTTTGCTCGACTGAGTTGTTTTTTCATGTGCTGCCAATATCTGATCCCACTTCTTGACCTTTAATATACACTGAGAGAAAAGATTAGGATGCTTCTAATCAGCTGAATCTCCCCTCTGGGAGCATTATTAAATCTTGACTCTCAGCTTTATCTCTGCCAGGTCTTGCCAGCCCTCCATGGTTTTGGTTTTGTTAACAGCTGAGGTCAGAGTTCACTCACCTCAAAGGTTCTTGTTCAATGGGAGAAGTTTCTTGGATCATTTCTGTAAGAGTTAAGACACCAGCGAGCAACTCTGCTTGGAGGCAGACCCCTTCTCTTCATGTGCCTTGTGAGCCAGACCTTAATCAGTGAAATAAAGTCTTCTATTTAGTGCAGGATTACTGCTAATTCTGCCCACCTCATCATTAGCAGGGCTTCATCAAAGGTCTTCATGAGCAAAGCTGAGTGGTTTTGAGGTGCTGAGTTAGGTGCCTCATAGGCATTCAGAATACTACCTCAGCTGGTTTCCTCTGCCATCCAGATTTGTAATTTCATTAAAATTCCAAGTTTGTTGGCAATGAATTGGTAACGAGTATTGAGTTTCATACCATTGTTTTGAGGGGAATTCAAGTGAGGCTAGCAAATCTGTGGTCGTGCAGCTCAGCTTATGTTACATGGCCCAGTGGTACAGGCAGGCGGTTTAATGTCAAAGCTGTGAGTAGTCCTTGTAAAACAGAGCCCCCCTGAGCTGCATATCTTCCCCTTTCATTTCAGCCATCTGCAATGCCACTGTTGTGATTGAAGTATTGGGAAATTTATCCCTGAAAGCAATACAACAATGGATTGCAGTGCTAGGGTTGATGCCCTCCTGAAAAACTTAGGTGGTCCAAGGAAGGACTGAGCACCCATGGTCTTATTTAGCCCTTGGATTTCAGTGGCTCCCATTCCTCAGTGTGGTCTATGTATCTGTGTATGTCCCTGCTCTTTTGTACCTTTTGAAAGCACCAGAAGCTCTGTAGGTATGTAGGAAGGCAGGGAATGATCTGGAGTCATTGGCCAAAGCTGAATGCTTTGTTTCCATCCAAAAACTTACTCATTCTACAGACCTTGGTCTTAAGTTACTGAACTTGCAGAGAAATCTGCTTGTAATTTCTTTCTTGTTGAGCAGAAATTTTGGCAAAGAAGAGTCAAGTCACTGGAGAATCCCCAGTTCTGCCTGGTTATACCAGGCCTCCTCAGCTCTTTCCTTGGAACAAGCAGGCAAGAGGAAATACTTTCCATTTCAGAGAAGCGTGGACAAACAACGTTGCTTCAGACAGAGAAGAAAAGTGGCAGACGGAGTTACAGTGCTGAATCCTGCTGGCCAAAAGCATGCTCTTGCCTTTATTCAGTCATTCCTGGAACACAGTGTTCTTATTGTATTCCTCCTCACCCCACTCAGTGCCTCTGCTCGGGCTCAGGGCTCGGAGATGCCCCAACCACGGTGCTGGCAGGTTTGGGGGAGTTAAAAAAAGCATTAAACACATCTCAGCAATGGAACCTCTCCCTCCTTGCCTGACGTCGGGTAAGCGTGTGTTCTGAAAACCTGGATCCCGTTAGAAACGTTCCTGCTGTCTGGAAAACAAAGTACTCGTTCGCCTGGTTTAGTCATTAAGTAAATTTGTGGTTTGGTTGAGACAAAAAATAATGAAGAAAAGCTGTTGAAATCCTGGGATTAATTTGATAGTTTGCAGGCAGTTGTGTTTTTAAGTGGAGCTGCTGCCTTCTTTGTGTTGTGAGCAGACCCAGGTACAAACCTGGGCTTCCCTCTTTCCCTGTGCCTCAGAGCCAGGCATTTGGAAGTAATTTGTTCCACGAAGGCCCTCGGTGCGGGCGAGGGGGTTGCTCGGGGCCGGGAGCCGCCATGCGTGGGTGTCGGCACAGCCGGGCTGGAATGCCGGGAGAGCTTCGGGCTGCCCGTTCCATCCGCACAGGGAGCACAGCCCGGGCTGCAGGCAGGGACTGAGCTGCCTTGGCATGGCGTGGAGGGCTCTGAACGGCTGGAGGTTCACTGCTGTTACTCCATCTGTGACATGGTGGCTCCTTCTGGGAAGGATTGTTTCCTCTGGACCTCCTTTGTGTCTCCCAGCTGCTCCGCCTGCCTTCCCAGGAAAGGGAAACCGTGGGGCTAAAAGCAGAGAGGCCCATGCAAAGACCCCCACAGCACTTTGCAAAGTGGTTCCCCTCTCCATCAGCCCAGATTTACCTGGGACAGTCACCAAGGAAAGCAGAGAGCAGGGAGCTGGCACTGAAATGCTGTCTGAAATGCCTGCTCTGTGTGTTCATCCACTTAACCACACATATATATGTATATATATGAAATCACTTGTATTAAACAGAGATGTCAATTCAGTCTGAGAGGCCAATTAGCAGAGTGGAGAGCTCTTGCCAATCAGCCTCTTGTTGAATTTTCCCCAGCTCTCAGTTTAAGCAGGGGAAAGGAGACTGCATTATCAGCCCTCTCTACCTGTGTCCGTGCTAGCAATTCTGGTACCCCAGGGACAGCACATTTGGAGGGTCAAAAAATCAGGGATGAAGAGTCAGGTCCCACTCGTTTCAGGGGTTAACCTGCTTGGATGTTCATCACATCCCTGCACAAGCTTGATTCTGTCCCTTCCAATAAAATATTAAGAACAGGTCTCCTGTGATGTGTTGTCTGGCAGAGGCCAGGACGTGGAGGTGAGCGTGGCTCATGGGTTGCAGCAGTGTACCCTGGATATCCAAAATGCATACACATTCCGGGGTTTGCCCTTCTTTTGTAGCTTCTCAGGTCACTACAGCAGCTTTTGGATGGCTGACGCAGCCTGGCTGCTCTAAAGCAGTGAGACTCTTGTTCAGTTGCAATTAATGCAGCCAAATGTCCTGTATATTTTATAGAAAATGTCCCTAATATTGTCAGCATTTCATGATGGATAAAGATTCATATGAATCATGTCATCATTTAAAAAACCAAACAAAACCACTATGTTATGGTATAAGCTCAGGCTAATATATTGAAATTAATCTAGGCAGATACCTGTTATTATTAGATATGGAACAGAATGTTCTGCAACATTTGCTTTATTTCAGGAAGATGATCCAATTGTCCTGTAAACTGTTGTGCAGACATTGTGTTGCCCATTTTTTTTCTTTTTCATTTTAATGAATATCTTGTGCTTTGAGCTATTAAATGAATGAGGTTTGTGGTCTTATTCTAGGGAAGACATGCATTGTTTTCAGGGAGGACTTGCTTTTATTGTTTGTCCCACTCAGATTTTTGCAGTTTTGATTTTAAATCTGTAACTAGAGGACAAAATCCTTTATTACATTGGGGCGATGAGTGAGCACAGCCTCGCCCTCCATTGGGAAGGAGGAGCTGGGAGGGCTGTTTTGGAGATGCACAGTCAGATGAAATCTTGAGGGACTTGTTCTGCAGTTTCCTTGGAACACAGTGGTTTCATCCTGTTGTCTGAAAGCTTTTCCTAAGAAGGTTAGGGTGGCGATAGGGCAGTACAGCCACAATATTTAGCCTATCTAGTCCTTATTTGCCTCCTAAGGCAAACATTTTATTTCCTGTATTTCAACTTCCTAGATCCTCACTCCCACCTTGCTGTATCCTATGATCTTAATTACTGGTTGCAATTAATGCATCCTCTGTAAATTAGTCCTGCCTGAGAAGTATCATGTCCTTGGTAAATGCAAAGGAGTTAGAAACTGGAAACTCAGTCTGGTAAATCTTGGATTTAGCTTTTGTAACTGTGCTTTAATACTTCACAATAATTGCTGAAGCTTCCCATAAAATAATCTCCATGTAGTCCTAAAATGGAGTTGAGTGCCTTAGAAGAAAAAAGAAGAGCCCTTATCTGTACTTTTAGTTACATTTTTATTTATTTCCCTTCTTCCTCTGGTGTGGGAGGATGAATACGCAGGGAAGAAGATACAGATTTGCAAAGGCAAGGAGTGCTAAAGAGCGTCATTTTTTTCATCAGCTTTTAAAAGCCAGACTGTAATCATAAATTCCCTGATAGCTGGAGCATGCAGAAGTCGTCTTTAAGCCTACAAGTGACAGGCTGCTGTTGCTTTTCAAACTTCAGATTTCATTTTTTTGTAAGACACAACTTTGATCTGGTTCCTTTGTAATGCTCTGCAGAGCGCTGGGGCCGCTGCGCTTGCCGGCTGCAGAGCTGGAAGTGAACTTTCTTGGCAAGAGCCATCTGGAGACCTCAAAGAACAGATTAACTTGTCCAGAATTGATGTGATCTTTGAAGAAGCTGCCCTTGCCTGGAACACATGTGATTAGCCTGACATTGGCAGTGATAAAGTTGAGATGCACAGCGGCGTCTGAGTACCCAGAGTAATTGGGAAGAGTGTTAAGTGGAGCAGCCCCAACAATCTGCAATCAGATTATCAGGTAAATCCCCAATTTTAACCTCTTGAGCCACCTTTGCATCTTTAGCATAGATCAAATCCAGTCAGGAGTGAAGGTTTTCAGCTTTGCATCTTCATAGACTTTTTGTTCTTAGTTCCAAAACGTCCCCATGATAACGGTTTGGGAGAAGCTGTACAATACAACTTCTGTGGTAGTTGTTGGTACCACAGACTGGAAACAGGCTTTTCTGTTCAGGTGGTGGATTAATGTAATCTTGTAAGCTGGACTCTGTGGTGGATGCTGTTGTAATCCCTTGTTTTAAAGGAGACCCTACTGCTGGAACACTCCTGTCAGCACGTGCTGCTTTAATATGCTGAAGGTCTTTGCTTCAGCTCCTGCATCATAAACCAAGATGTGCAGCTTTTCATTTGATTGACTTGTTGTGATATTGAAATGTGGAGCTGCATGAAGGATATGACAGTCACCTGCTTGTTGGTAGATATAAGTTTTGGAAGTAAGTGGCTAGCTGGAGACTCAGCAACCTGTGATTCTAGAAGGACTTTTTGTTTCTTGCGTGGAAGTAAGTAACTTTTTAAATGATTTTTTTTTCCACACTGAGTAAATGGAGCATGTCAAAATAATGAGCTGGAAGGATGTCTCAGCATTGGACTGCATCCTCCCAGTCACAAATGCAAAATGACCAGGGACACCAAATAAGAGTAATGCCTAGTGCTGGTTTCCTAGAAGTAGTCATCTTCAGAAACACAGGACTGCAAAAGCTTGAGCTAATTTTTCAGAAGTTGGTGTGAAAAGCCAGGGTGGGAGCACAGAATGAGTAGTTGGGTCCCATTGAGCTGCAGCCCTGGTCTGTGGTCTTGGGGCACCATCCTTCAGCCCAAACAACACCCACCAGAAGAGGAAAGGAGGAATTGTGTCCTGCTGTAGGGTTGCTCACCACAGGAGGGAGGGCATCTCAGCTCCTCCACCTGCCATCAGCTGTGGTGAGACATCTGGAGTTTCTGCAGAGCCCATTTTGGGGTGTCCTTCTGTGGGATTTGCCAGCATCTCCAGAACTCCTGCAGCTCAGAACTTTCCGTGGTGACTCATGAAGTTCAGGTGGTTATGGCATCTGGAAAATGAGATTTCTCCCATGTTGAAAATGAGCTGCTCACCAAAGCTCTGGTGATCAAAGCTTCAGACTATGGCATGGGAGGAAAACTTCTGCAAGAGCTGTTTAGGGAGAATGCATTGGAGTTTTATGGTTGTCAGCTTCATGAGTTTTTATCTCTTAGATCTGCTAATACTGTGTCTCAAACAGCTGCTTCCTTGGTAGTGCAGGGGTTTGGAGGAGCTTCCCATGCCACCAGGGATTTTGGAGTTTCTGGATCAGGGAGGTGGGGCACCCTTGCAAAATGAGGCCTGCCTGGATTCTATCACAGCTTCAGTTCTTTTGAGGAAAAATTTTCTTCCAGAAAATGTCAGTGCCATAAAAATTTAGTGCTGGAGCTGGAGAAGGTGGTAGCAATGAAAACTTTGGATTGATCATCTTCCCTGTTAAACTGGGAGCTGTTCCAGCCATGCTGGAACTGCTAGCAGGCTTGGGAAGACCATGGCTCTCAGACCTGCCAGTAGAGTGTTGTGCAACTTATTCCCTCCAGTGGAAATTTAAATTCTACAGAAATTAGTTGCCTAGAGGCTTTTCATCTTCAAGGAAGTTTTCTTCTTGCCTTCGTGGTTTTTTTCCCATGCTTGATGAAGAACATGGGTGAAGGAGGTACATAGCTGGTGAGAACCAAAGGGAGTGCCACTTGGATTTGGCTTTGGAGGCGGGATCAGTGAGCTCTTCCTCCCACTGTGGGTGCTGAAGGTGATGCAACTCTTCCCCAGAGCACACCAGCCCTGGGGTTTTTGCATAGAGCAGAGTAGCATGTTTGGCAAATGTTGGGGACTTTGCATCTTTGATTTAAAATTGAAATAGCCATTAGGAGAAGTTGTTTGAGAGAGACTGGGGTTCCCAGGCTGGAAGGAAAAGGATGCCCTTAGGAACTTGAGATGCAGTGAGAACTCCACATAGAGCAAGAGTACTGAAGAGGACCTCTTCTGTCTGCTTGCTTGCATTGAGACTCCAAGATCTGATGGTGCTGAGGTCCCTAGTGCTGGTTGCTTGGTCACAGGAGTGAGAAATCTGGAGATGGATGGGATGCAGCCGAGGCAATATGCAAAATACACCCAGAACAGGTAAAAGGAAGCCTTAAGGAAATTCCTGCTGTTTTTCTACAGCAGTTTAGGCCCTTGTCAGCATTACCAGAATGTGCAGTGATCAGCAGAGGGCTTTATGCAAAGAAAAGGCAGCTGGTCAGGCTGACTTACTCGGGTCTCTGTGATCTCTGTTATAATTGTTCCCTATGTGATTATTTTGAGGGTTGAGCAACTGAGAGCTGCAGAAGAGACATGCAGCTTTATTTCTGCAATGTATTAAATGTTCTGTGTTCATTTCAAAAATGCTCGTTGCTCTTCCTGTCTTAAAAAATGAAATAAAATTCTGGAAGGCTGCAGGAACTTTTGTGAAGTCTAACTTTAAATGCTCACCTTTCCTTTTATCGCCCTTATCAGTGCATAGAGCTCAGTATGTGAGGTTTTTAGCTGACATTTCAAATCGCTCTGAGGGTGCCTGAATACCTTTTAAAGCAGCCTCCCCTCCCAGATCAGAAGTGACCAGTTTTTTTTGTTAGACTCCATGTTCCTTTAATGTTTTCCTCCTAATAGATGTTGAAAGCGTTCTTCAGAGGCACGGCACAAAACATTCAAATAGTGATACGAGCCAGCTGAAGAGAGTTGTCAGGGAGAGAGAACATTAGGAGAAGGATTGAATACAGATGGATTCCTCAAAAGTAATGTAACCTGTTATGATTGCTTTGAAATCCTATACCCTTTCCATCTCCTTACGCTTACCAAAAGTTTACATTTGCATTGATGTATTAGAGGCAGAGCTAAAATGGAAGTAATCCCTGTTGTATACATGCTTAAGTGTGTAATTTTAGCTAAATACAACAGTTGTGACCAAACCTGCATTCTCAGTGAGAAGACCACAGCTGGGGAGTATTGTGGGAGAGCCCAGCCATTCCAACTCCTCCAGAGGTGTCAGGGACCTCCCAGGACCCATCTGCTCACTCTTGGTTCCTTCACCCATCACAGTTGCACACCCAGCAACCTCTTCAGGTGCTCTCTGCTGCTCTGTCTTTGTATCAACAGATACAAAGGAGAAATTGATTGCCCTGTGCATTTTATTCTGTGTATTTGAGTGCTTTCTTAGTGTACTGCTAGAATAATCCATGCCTCTTGCAGAGAGTCCTGGCGAAAGGTCCACTAGAAGTTGGTGCTGTATTTTAATTGGATTGTCCAAAAATCATCCTTGTCTTTGCCCTCAGGGAAGGCCTGAGCTATCCATCATTCCTGCCTCAATTTAAGAGGTTGTCTCAGCCTCCATCACACTGCTGTCATGTTGGATTTGACAGGAGGGTTGCACTGCACAGCTTTCATTTAATGTTCAGAACTGACCGTTCTGCACAGGGAGAGCGGCTGAAGGGGGCTGGTAAGGTTTTCTCTTATTATCCCTTGCTTTTTAGGGTGAACTTGTTCCAATTATTTCCAGTACTTGCCCTAGAAAGCTGTTCAGAAATCTGATGGAATATAGAAATGAGTTTGCTCCAGTGCACATCTGCAGCAACTGACAGAAAGTTTGCATGCTAGAAGGTGTCTGTGGTGATTCACCATCCCAAGGCATCCCTGTGCTCATCCCCAACTGACTCTGTATTGTACCCAAGCATGGAGAAACCTCACAAGGCTCCCTTCTGTCAAACAGCCATGAAAAGCCTCAGCTAGCTCAGTTTTGAATCAGTTTTGCTCTTTGCACCATTCTGCAACTATGCTAAGCTTCATCATCCAAGGAGAAGGAGTTTGTTGTTTTGGTTGGTTTGTGGCACACAGCAGTTTTCTCTTTCTGAGAGTAGGGGACTAATTTGTTTCTAACTGACCCCATAATGGACCTGAAACAATATGATTTTTCCTAGTGACCAGTGAATATCCATGATCCCTTGAATTACAAGGAAAGCAGGTTGTATGCTGAGGACCCAAAGAGCAGGTGAATAGGAGCTGGGTGAGCAATGCATTAGCTGAAGGCTGTCACCCTGTCCAGTTCAGGTTTTAAAATATTTTGGAAATGCTTCCATCCTGGTACACCGTGTGCCATATTTTACATAACAGCATCCAAAAACATCTGCCTTAAATGCCAGTCCCAGTTCCTGCAGTGCCTGTCCTGCATTTATAGTCCTTACAGATATATACAAACTGCCAGCTTTCCCCTTTGCTGGTGTCTTCTCACCTCTGGTCCCTCCATTTGTGTGTTTCTCATGGGTTTCCTTGTCTTGTCTAAATGTAAACTCATTGGGGGAGGGGCTGTTTTCTTGTCCTCTGTAGCATTTTAACCACTACAGTAGAACCAGAATCACTTTTCTTGGCAGAACAGGGAAGCACACATTGCATGATGTGCCCTCCATGGAGATGTTTGCACAGGGTGTTTGCAAATTACTGAGTTACTAAATAAAGGATGATGTGGACTAACTTCTTCATCTGAACTGAAGCAGGACTCTGATTTTCAGAGCTTGGAAAACTCAGGAATTCATCAGCTTCAAGATATCTTAAAAATGCTGCTCTTCATGCAGAGGGGCAAGCAGGGAGAGCAGGGGATTAAGTGCTCTTTGGTTCATGTGAATATTTCAGTTTGTTCCTTCATCTGGCACATTACAAAATAACTTGCAGGAGAACAAGATGCCTGCATGGCCTGTCTGTCCTGCAGGGTGGCAGAGCTGAAGGCACGTTGGCAGCAGTGGCTTTTCTATGCTGGTGGCAGAGTGAGCATGAAGGAATTTGTGCCTGCTTGGTTCACGGGCTGCTTCACCATCAGGTCTCTTCCTGAGCAAGAACTCATTTCCCAGGTTAGCTCCTACAGACAGCCTCCCTTTTGCTGAAGAGAAGGAGGCTGGCCTGCATGTGTACTTGAATAACAAGGCATGGGTTGTGTGCAAAGCTTTCATAGATCCCTGAGTAGACTGTCCCTGGAGCAGCTGGTGTGATTAGGTGGTTCTTCCTGGTGGAATTTGCAAGTGTCCAATGTACCTCAGTGCAACACTGAAGGTTGTTTTTAGGTACTGTGCTATGAGCAGCAGCTGTTTCTTGCTTCACCTCGTTCCCTCTGCAAATGTGTTAGAGGGATGTTAAAGTAAGCGTAGAATGGGTGAGCTCTGTTACACATCTCTCCCTGCTGGAAGAGCAGAATCCTATTTTGACTAAGAAAAATGCTGTATTACTGTCTAGGTATTGCTTTTAGATTCTCATAGAATGACAATGCTAAGCAGCTAGCCTATGGATTCTATAAACCCTATTCCATAAACCCTATATCCTAGCCTATGGATTCCATCGAAACAGGACTTCTTCCATACACTCTCATTCCCTCCCTTATCTCTAACAGTGTCATCTTCATTACTCCATGAATTCCATTTCTCTTCCAGTTATCAGTCAAACTGTTCATGGCTGTGTCAGTGCAACTTAGTGTGAGCACAGCCCATCATTGAGGCTGGGGCTCCAGGCAGAGTCCTTCTGCCTGGTGATGCAGAGCCTGGTCAAGGTTGTGTCCTTCTAACTCGACTGTCATTTTTCTCTCACAGGCATGGCTCGTGGAGAGAGCCTGTTAACCCCTACTATGTCAACACGGGCTATGCTTTGGCACCAGCCACCAGTGCCAACGACAGCGAGCAGCAGAGCATGTCCAGCGACGCCGACACCATGTCCCTGACAGACAGCAGCGTGTAAGTAACTCCTGGGGGACAGCCACCCGTGCCTGCAGCACTGCTGCTCTTGGGCTCTTCTGGGAGAGAGGCTTGGGGTGGGGGGGATGTCTGAATAGGCCATGACCAAGATCATTCTCACTGTCCTTTCAGTTACTTTGTCACTGTGCAGGATGCTCAGCCTTTCCAGTTCTTGTGAACGTTTGCAGCATAAAATATTTTTGAGCAATCTCCAATAAATGGTGTTCTGTCAGAGTTTCTGCAGTGTTTCTTAAGCCAGAATTGCAAGAATTGGTAATGTTGGATGACTTTGTATAACTGATTTGAGATACATTATCTTCTGAATGTTAGACAGAGCCTTCTACTTATCTGGGTGTTTCTCTTGAGATTTTATGCTGCCAAATTCTTGGAATCACAGAATGGGTCAGTTTGGAAGAGACCACAGTGGGTTATCTGGTCCAACCTCCCTGCTCAAGCAGGGTTGTCCTAGAGCAGATTTCACAGAATTGTGTTCAGATGGTTCTGAATTACCTCCTGTGGGGGAGACTCCCACAGCCTCTCTGAACAATCTGTTCCAGTGCTCAGTCACTGCAGAGGGAGGTTCTTCCTCATATTCAGGTGGAACTTCATCAGTTTTTGCCCATTGCCTCTTGTCATGTTGCTGGACACCACAGCGCAGAGCCTGGTCCATCCTCTGAAACCTCCCAGCAGATGATGGCCATTGATGAGCTCCCTTCTCAGCCATCTCTTCTTGAGGCTAAACAGGCTCAGTTCCCTCAGCCTGTCCTCATAAGAAATGCTCCAGTCCCTTTGTTGCCCTCCTCTGGACTCACTCCAGGAGTTCTGTGACTCTCTTGTCCTGAGGAGCTCAGAGCTGGACACAGCACAGCAGATGGAGTAACAGCTCAGTCTGTGATTGCTCTGCAGTAGGATTGGTGACTGACCAGTTCCAGTTTGTCTGGTGACCACTGCACTTTAGCACAACTTGTGCTGTTAAGCCCCAGCCAAATATGTTTTCCCTTTCTGTCCCTCATGACAGCACCCTGTATGTCACCCACGAGATGCCTTCCTTAAAGATGGTCTGCAAAGAAAGAAAAAAGGGGTTATGAGATTTTGTTGTGACTGCATCTCTGTGATACAAAAAAAAAAGGATTTGGGGAAAAATATTCACTGTTTGGTCTGGTTTTTAGTAGTGCAAATGCAAAGTGTCTTTCTGTAGAATAGAAACCCTTTGATTCTTCAGGCAAGAAATGACAAGTTTACAGAATTAGGAGAAAATTTTATTAATGGCAGTGCTGTAAACACAGAGTCCTCCAAGAGGCTCGTTTAGTGTCACTGTGAGTGTCAGCAGCTGTCAGACCTTGTTGAAGAAACTTTCCAGCCTGTGCCATGGATGCTGTTAATGGATGCTGCCACAGTTCCCCACCTGCCCAGAGTTCATACAGTGACCAGGGAGTTTCTGTGTCTGTGGTGCTTGCCCTGCCTGAGCCAGTAGCTTGCTCTTCTCTGGCTCCACAGTGTCCTGGGGCCATGTAGGAGCAGCTGTGAGTTCATTCTGCACCCTGACACCAGCTCCTCAAACATTATGCAGGAGGCAGACCTTGGCCAAAGGGGCCTGGGAGGAGGAGGATGCCCTCAGGACAGAACCCTGTAGAGGACCACTAATTAAAGGCTCCATTTGATACAAATCCAGCTGCTCTGCCACATCCTTCTGCAATTCTTCATATTCATCAATTTATATGGAGGAGTGCTCTGAAGCTAGCAGGAGTCGTGTAACTTCTTGTTATCAGGAGAGACAGATGTAAGAACTCTTCAAAATTAATTAGCTTTTAGCACTTCCTCTCTCACTGATCCAGCAGGCTCATGGGGCTGCACTGATGGTTATACCTGTGATAAGTTGTGATCATTTATGCCAGAGTTCTTCACCCTCCTAATTTTTATTTCACTAGCCACAGTTTGGTTTTTTCACAGGCAGAATAATTTCTTACTGGCCATCCTATGCTTCTTTTTCCTTTAGGCATTTTATTCCTCCTATGCCCACCATAGGCTGCTTTTAGGACTTTAATTACCACCAATACGTGCACTGCCTTCTGCTAATAACTAACCCAATCCTAGTGGTTCATTTTAAGTAAGTTTTGAACTTCATATGGGTGAACCATTCTTTCTATGCCTTTCAAACTGGATCCATGCAGAATCCAAAACTGGGATTCTGGATGTACAGCCTTGACCTTTGGCTTACACAGATTCTGGCTGTTTTCAGCACTTGTTCTTCATTACATGATTTAAAACTCCAGCACCAGATTTTACTCGGATTTTACATGGCACTGCTGAACCTATCTTCCTCCTGAGTTTCAAAGAAATTTTTGCAGAATTGCTCAAGGCAGCAAAAATGGAGAACAACCAGATGAAGTTAAAGAAGGGACTCCTGCTGCTTGACAAGACTTACATGTCTCAGTGCTTTGAATTTAGGCCCTCTCTGAGGAAAATGGCAATAAAAGCCTCGTTTGCTGATGAGCGAGGTTCTTCCCTCTGTGTGCTGTTTACACACAGCAGTCACGCTCAATAATGAAGAAATCTGGCTTCTGCTCCAAGGCAGCACATGAATGAGGTGTGATTCAAGGCACAAACCTCCATCAGACCCTCCATCAGAGGAAAATCTGTCTGGACAATTGGGATGCAAACACTGGCTAACTGAGGAATGCTAATAAACCAGGAAAGCAAAGCATGATCTTCAGTGCTGGCCAGCTCAGGCCAGTGGAGAAAGCAGGCAGAGAGCATTTGCTACACCAGTTCCCTTCCAAGCTTTGATGTTGGATTGATCCCAGCAGCTGTGGGGTTTGGAAGTGGCTGCATGCAAAGCCTCTAGCAAAGACCTGAGTGATGCTCTGCCTGTCTCAGCTCCCGAGCTGGGGTGATTTTTTTGGGAGTGGCCAGCTCACCAAACAGATTGTAAAGCTGTGATGTTACAAGCACACTTACCTAAGAAGCCAGCTTTCAACAGGATGTCTTTCCAAGCACTGTTAAATATTATTGTGATGGGTTGAATTTATATAACGAGTATGTTATCAGTCCCTGTTGTTTGAATAATTTGCTTTTTGAGTGGCTTAAAAAACATTGCTCTTAAATGCCTGCGCTCCACTGATTATTTTTCAGTCTTCCTGTGTCATAGGAATTCCTCTGCCCTTGTAGGCAAAACAGCTCTGCTCCTCTCTGCTGAAACCTGTTTTTATAATCAGCAGGGCAGCTGTGTTGTTGTAGCTGGTTTGTGTGAGGCAAGGTCTGGGGAGGGCGCAGTGAGAGGCTCTGGCAGGCACTGGCCCGGCAGTGCCGCGGCCACAGGTGGGGTCCAGTCACTCACCACCGATGTTCCCTGCAGGGTCAGTGCTAAGTCAGGGATTTGGGGCTCTGCCTGCCCCGTGGGCTGCTCAGAGCCTGGCCCAGACTTGGAGCAGCATTTCCTGCACAGTCCTAAACTGCTCTTGCTGTCTCAGATTACCCTTCTTGAGGATAGCATCTTCCCAAGTGGAGGAGGTGAGTCTGTGGATGGGAGGGGCTGTCACAACAGTGATGCTTGAGGAAAGTTAAGGCAACTGTAGGTAGGAAGGCAGCAGCTGAAACCATTAAATCTCCACGTGATGTTCCAATTCAGATGCAGAAACGCATTAAGTCCATATCTATCTTGATTTCTTCAAGAACTTACATGGTAAACAGGAGATAATGTCTCCTCTTTAGCCCAGTGTTGTTCTCCAGCTGAACAATACTCCTTCCTCTTGGTCTTATCAGGTGTCCTGGCTTATCTGAGTTGGGAGACAGCTTTGCCTTCCCCCAGGCACTTGGGAAGCCCTTTGTGCCTGTGGGCTTGGCCAGAGGGATGCTCCTTCTTCCCCAATTCCTGTCAAACCTGCTCCAGAGTAGGGATGGCCAATCCCCCAATAAAGGGGTTTAGGACAGTGGTTATTCCTTCAATGCAGATTAAATGCTATTCCCTGGGTGACTGGCCTTTAACCAAAATGCCTGGTGATTTTCCTATCACGCTTCTTTATGTGAGAAAAGTCTCTTGTGACAGAGGTGCTTTGATAAGAGTAATTGGTAGAAAATACCAGTTTGGCTGTGTATTTGTTTCCTGTCTTTCCTAAGGCTAGTGATCCAGAATTACCCCAAGTTTTCCTATATTTAAACAAGTTTAGCAGCTTTTTAATTTAAAAGATCCCAAAAGATGATTTCCAATGTGTTAAACATAATGATTGGGTTTGCAGCCTGTCTAGAGGAGCAAAGACACCTCTTGTCGGAAGAGTCCAATGTGCAGAGCTACAGCCAAACCACTGCTCAGCAGAGGCTCTTGCAGGTCAGATTGGAGAGGGGAGGAAGCCTCCACATTTCCCCAACAGTAAACTCATTGCATTATCATTAAATAAGCAACAGAAATGCACTTCTTCCCTCGTTGCATTTCAGCGCTGAGCTTTCTGCTGCTAAAGAAAATCACGTGATGAAACAAGGAAAAACAGTTTGGGAAAGTTTTATTTTAAAAGTAGATGTGCTGTAAAAAAAAAGTTTAATTTTTTTTTCATATATATATATATATATTATATATATATATATATATATTATTTCTCTATCTATTGAAAATATCTCAAAGCAAGCTACCTGACAAAAGGAAAACAAAAGTATGGTATTGGTTTTCCTTGCTTTCCCCCCATCTATTGAATAAGGTTTTGTTGGGATAAAATTAAAGTGCTTATCTTTGAATTTGCTTCCTCTGGTTGAGTTGGCACAGTACATTGAATGAAGGAATGTTCCAAGTTCAGAGGTGGCATTGGGGAATCTAGTTAAAATGACATCAAAGGCAGCACAGCGGGGCTGAACATGTGTTTGAAGCCGGATAGATTAGAGGCCATTATCAGCCTTTCGCTACTGTGCTGGGAACAAAAGTCGCTCTTTCCGCTGGGACTGCTGCTGGGGAGAATTAAAAAAAAAAGAGAGAGAGAGAGAAAGAAAGAAAAATTGCACTTTCTAACATAATGCCGCGTTCCCTGCAAATGGCCGTGTGGCTTCAGTGTGTGAGTTGTGTCCTGGCACCCGGGTTTTGTGCACTGGTTAAGCTGAAATGTTGACTATTGATGCCGACAAGCAATGGCTAAAATAATCGCCCAGGATTTTTATTTTTCCCTCTGAAAACTTGCAGTTGTTTTGTTACCATCCAGTCTAGAAAAGGCTGCGTCACAATGCGGTGAAACTCTTTAAGCGTTGTGGTTCTCATCATTAAAGAAAATTAAGCCACCTAATGAACACTGTCATGATGCCTGTACAGCAAGGTGGGAAAGTTGTCCTGTTCCCAAGCCGTGTCACTGCAGGCACAGCAGAGATGATGCTCCCAACACACTCTTCCTCCTCCTCCTGCATTACCTGCAGCCACTCACCAGAGCTGTAATTAGCCTGGCTCATTTTCTGTTCCCTCGTTTGTCTTCCTGCTAAAAAGCACTTGTCATTAGTCATGGGGTTTGTTTTATTTTATTTTAATGGTGTTTCATTTTGAATGCCTGCGTTATTGCATGAAATTAGGTTCTTCTGATGTAGGTTGGTGGCGATTCTGCCTGCACCTGCATTTCCAGGGAGCCAGCATGATGGGAATGGGAATGAGAGCTGGTGGTGGCCATCCTCACACAGACCAGTGCTTGAAACTCAGGAGGTTTGCAGGCAAAACACCACAGTGAATTGTGTTTCTCTTGCCAAATGGCACCTTGACTTTAAAAATCTGTGGGTGAAAATAGTTTATGTTCTAGGGAAGCAGCTGGGGAGGGGGATAGGTGTTAAGGACATTTGGCCTGTGCAACCATCTCATGTTGTGAGGTATGTCAGGGCTGGCTCATTTTCACAGCTCAGAGGGGTGCAGGGTTGGTAGAAGATGTGTCTGGGAATTATGTGGTAGCTGGGACAAACCAAATCCCTCCATTTGTTTCTACCCCACCTCTGTGGCATTGCATGGCCCTCCCAAGCAGTTACCTCTACTGAGTCAGGGAAATGTGTAAAATGAAAAAGCTCAACATTGCCAAGCTCCAGACTGGCATTTGTTTTTGAATTCTTTGATTTTCCCCAAACAACACAAGGTCACCAGGAGGTGGATTTGTGTCCTGTCATAGCTGAGCTCCACTCACTCCTCTTCCCCTGGTCCCTGGGTGTGAGCAGGGTGGTGGCAATGGTGAGAACAAAAATGCATTTCCTTTCTTTGCCTGAAGTCACACTTAGGCAGTGATGCTTTGCCATTTGGGGTGCATAGCAAAGCCTGGTGCCTCTGACCCACTGACCCCTGTGTACCAAGGATTGTGGCCACCACTGTCTCCTTCCCCTGCAGAGAGCTCTGTCACCACCTCTTTCAGCACAGGCACAAGGCCAAGCAGAGCTGGTTCTCTTGGATGTGACTGCCTATGACATCCCTTCCTAACCTCATCCAGCATCCTCTGGGGAGGGGGCTGATTCTTCCCTCTAGCAACTCCAGTATCAAGCCCATAATTTCAGACTGAGCTAGAGATTGCCTTGGGAGCAGTGGAGCCTATACCTCCTTTGATAAGCCATTTGAGCAGTTGTCTTACAAAATATATACCTTGTTCCCTGACTGAGCTCCCCTTGGAGTAGATGCTCACTAAGCTCCCACTCCTCCTTCTCCCCCCTCTCTTAGCCTGCCCTGTGGTTTAATGTGTACGTTACAGACTCTTTATAGAAAGCAACCAACTATAAAAGGTACCAGGATGCAGTCCAAGTCCTTCTCCCTGCCCTCTGCCTTGAGCAGCAGTGGCAGGAGCCCTGCCTCACTCTGCTCCTGGTGGATGCTGTGTAAGTCCTCCTGGCCCCCCATGCCAGAGCTTTTTTGGTTTGGGGACCTGTGTGAGCATCATTCCCTGCATGGGTCCCTCTACTCTGGACATGCAAATGTGAAGGGGTTTCCTAGGGGCCACTCTGTGTCAGCAAGGCTTGAATGAGCAGAACAAGTCAGAGAAGGGCACTAAAGCAGGGTGTGTTGTTGTTTTATTCCTTCAGAGATGGGATCCCACCGTACAGACTCCGAAAGCAGCATCGCAGAGAGATGCAAGAAAGTGCCAAAGCAAATGGACGTGTGCCACTACCTCACATTCCTGTAAGTAGCACTATCTCCTTCCCAGGGGTAAATATGCAAAATATGTGAGATCTGTAGCAGACAGTTGCTCTGCTTGTGCTTGAGTTTAATCTCCCTTAGTGCTGTATTCACTTGGGGGTGCTTCAAGATGACATACCTTGTCCTAAGAGAAGGTTTGGAGCCTTCTGCCAAACTCACCATTCCGGGCTGCCCAAAACACAGAATTTTTCTTAACCATTCAGTCAGTAGCTGTCTCCTGGGTGAGAATGGAAGCACTGGCTGGCATTTATCTGCAAGAAGTTCCATGCCCTCGGGAGAGCTGCAGGTGTTTGTGGAAGGTGTAGGAGGCTGTTGGACATGGAGGCTGAGGTAGCTCTCAGACAAGGTCAGTTGGGGAGAAGTGCAACAGTCCCCAGCAGTATTTCTGCACTGAGCAGCCAAAGGAGCTGTAACCTGTTCCCAAGGACTCAGCAAAGCTCACCTGGGGACACAAGGCAGGATTAAAAAAAGGTGCAGGAATAAGTATTTCATTTATCTGACACTGTCTCTTTGGTTGCTCCAGGTAAGCAAACAGCCTTTGGAAGATGAGCACAACTGCTAGGGCTCTGCATCACCATCTGCAGCTCTGCTTATTATTGTTTTCTTTTTCTGAGAAGTTACAGGTGACATTTAATATCTAGTAGGGAATAAAGGTGCTTCTTTCCCCTTTGGACAGCTGGACTCCAGCACAAATCAAATAGGGAGAGAAAAAGCCTCCATCTCTTTTCCAGAAGTGTCTTCAAACTTGACGCAGCTGTTCCCATCCTGCCTGCTCAAAGCAGCACAATACCAGCAGAAATACACCCTTGTTTTAATCTGATTTAAAAGAAAAAAAATCCACACCAAAACCACCACTCTTTGTTTTGCCTTTTAAATTAGATTATTTTCCTTAGATTTAAGAGGGTCTCCTGTGCTTTGATCACTGGGTTGACAATAAAAGCCCTGGCTGCAGACGCTCATAGCCATCCTAGCTCAGTCACCTCTCTTTTCACACAGTTGCTTTCACAGTGTGGTTGCTGTTGAAAAGGCTGGCTGGGTGCCTTTTTATTTCACTTGATGCCGTTTTTACTGTAAGCATGGCTTTGTTAGAGTTGAAGTTTGAAAGCTTGGCCTTTATTTTTTGTTGTTATTGTTGTTGCTGTTCCCCAACAGTGGGAACTACTGACTGAATATTCTCCGACTTCAAAGCTTGTCAGTGGCTTTACCTTTTGGATAAAAATAATAGTGGCTTTCTGTTGATGGTGTGCACTGGCAATGCCTCGATGAACTGCAGGTTATAAACTCAGAGTATGGAGCATTAAATATGTATAGTGAGCTCTACTTTAACGAACTTCCATCTGCCAAACATTTCTTTTGTTGAACTGAATAAGTGTCATTCCAGCAGCAGCTCCTTGCAGGCTAATTAGTTTTACTTAGCATTAAATTTTATCGACCCTTTTGGAAACCAGCTTTAAAAACGGGGTAAAAAACAAGGTTTCAATTGCCCACCTGCTGCTTATAAATTTTTATATTATCCTCCTTACCTACACAGTCTTTTAGAATTACATATTCCTCCTAAACTACACACAGACGCTTCACAAGGATTCTTTTGTGAAACATCCACTGTTCCCATTAGGTTCTGCACTCTAATTTTAAGTCCCAGGGGAAAAGGCATCTTGACACATATTTATATGGGAGCTGAGGACTGAGAAGTTGGGTTAGTTCTAGTCTTTCTCCAGGGAATAAAAGTTTAGTTCAGACACTCTGGCACCTCCTGCCAGCCAATTACTGACACAGAATTGGCATCGACTTCAGAGAGGCACTGTTCTGCCCTCTTATCAATCAGCCAAGAAAGGAGAAGGTAATTAGACAATGTGTTTTGACAACACCAGTGTGAAATGTTATAAAGTTACTCTTTAAAATTCAGCTCTAACTGCACACTCTTTGAATTAAACAGCACAAATTAGCAAGGAGCCATGCAAATGTTTCTTCAAGTGTTGCTTTCTGAAGCCATCCCACGGCCCGTGGCTGGGCCATCCCACGGCCCGTAGCTGAATCAGGCTGGACCTGGGGTTAGCTGCTTCCAAACGTGTGGCAGTGATGAAATCACAACCTTTGAGTGAAGGTCTTTATGGACTCCTATCTGCAGCATAGCCAGAGTCCACGGTGATAGTGCCTTCAGAATGCACAGCATGTTTTCCTACTGATAACAGGGAACCTCCTACTTCCGAAAGTCATTTCAGAAGTCCTTTACAGACCTTCCCGTTCCCTGACAAATGAGTTATGGGGCTATTATGCAAAATTCTGAAAGGACTTACATTGCTTTTAATAGCAGCACTTGTAGTTAAGTCCAGAAGCTATAAAGTGCAGTGATTATATGTTCAGAGGAGGCTGCCCGCTGGTCCCAGCAGCCGTGCTCCCTCCAAGTAGTGACAGTGTGTGCTAGCTATGTGGAACACCCTCTTCAGCAGCAGGATGTGTGTGGATGGCCCTGATCTGCATCTTCCACACTTAGCAGCTCACATCTTCCACACTTAGCCAGTCACCAATGCTCTAAGTTTGGAAAAGTTGTGTTCTGTGAAGTGGCATTCTGCCCAGGAATGCAGTGGGGGAGGCTCTCCAGCAAGCAGGGAGACCTCTGGTTTGTGCCTCTGGCAGGAACACATTACACAGAGAGTGAGTGTTGCTTTCATGTGGTTTTCCATCTCTCTCTTGGATTTGAGCAGAATCCTGGAGCACCAAGGAAGGAAAGCGCAAGCAAGTTCCCAAAGAAAAAGAGAAAGCCCAGAGCAGGCAGAGCTGTACCTGGCTCTGGCAGTCATCGCTTCCCAGGAGAGGATGGGAGATCCTCCTTTTCCACAGCAAATTCAGCAAAAGCCAACCTCAGGCATAAAGACCTGGTGTTTAGTTGGTTTATTAACTGCATAAAGAATCCATTTTGTGATGTTTTTGCTGTAGCTTGGTCATGGGGTGGGAGCTCTGCTGTCCTGCTGCACAGTCAAGGGTGCTGCAGGGTGGCTTCTGCAGTGTTCCTGAGTGGAACAGAAGGTTGTGAGTGACCATTGTGCTGTCCTGAACAAGTGAGGAGTGCACAGGAGGAGCCTGGTCTCATGCTGCCTGGATCACTGCAGCTCAATGAGCTTTCTGCTCCTGGGAGTTGGGAATCTGCTCAGAATTCCCATCAGCTGTTTTATGCCATTTTCCTCAAACACCTTGCTGCAGCAGGACTCCTTGCTAATCCCTGAATGCTGCTAAACTGGATGCTGAAATCCAGCTATCTGTGAGCTCTGCCATCAGTGTTTCTGGTATGGAAACACCATTTATCTGTTAAAAATTTATGTCACAGGGGAATGCATTAATCTAAGAAACATGGAGGTTCAGAAGTTCTTTTCTCTTGGCTTCTCTAGCCTGTCATCTTCCTTTCATTTCCGAGACTGACTTGTGATCTAACAACAGCCCCTCAGGCATCATGGAGGCATCAAACCTCTTGTAGAAGAGGAAATTTACCAGCACAGAATTCTTTGGCCCAGTCACATCTGTCAGAAACAGTTCAGCCCAAACCACAGATCCCTGGAGCTGCTTAAGGAACCTCTACCCAGTGTAATGTTGAAAAGCTTCCTGTTTCATCTCAGAGCAGTTGAGGCTGATGCTTCCCAAGGGGAATCTGCAAACTGCAGTGAGATTCTTCCCTTTCAGCCTTTTCACATTTCAGATGCCAGTGTGTTCTGATGTGCAGCATGGTCCTTAAACCTCTGCTTCTCGAGGAAGGTGAAATCCATCAAAACCCAAGAGCTGCATCTGCCTAATGGAGCAAAATCCATGGAATTCCCACTCCATCAGCTCCAAGAAAAGAAGGGGAAAACATGAGGGCAGCTGCCTAGTGGAGCTGCTGGAGAGCTTGTGTTTCTCACATGTTCTTAAGAGGCTGCTTCTTCACAAAGGTATCAGAGCTTCAGACACTTCATTTGTCAAGGACAATGTTCTAGTGATAGGTACCCCAAGAAATCCTTCTTCAGAGCTGTCACAAGGAAAGATTGCTTCATCTAGACCAGGTCAAGCAATTTCTATTTTTCCCAATCCACCTGGCTTTCAGCCTCCTGTCTGTTGTCCTCTGCAGCTTCCCCAACTCCACGTGGTTTGGTTCTGGACAGACCTATCTAACAAGTGCCATTGAATAAAAGTAGATAGGTAATTAAATAAAACAATAGACTAAACATTACTTTCAAATTAAGCACTTCCTTTCTGAGTCATTGAAATAGAGTGTCCAGAGACCTTATTCTGGTCCAGGCTGAAGGGCTGGATCCTCAAAAACCAGCCAGCTCTTGGACAGTGCTGCACCCTTTACTTGGAGCAAAGGCATTTGGAGCTCTTCTGATTTCAGAACAATAAGCAGCTTACTTACAAGTCCCTTGGCAGGACTCTCTATGCCCATGGGAAGCTGGGGGCAGGCTCAAAATCCTGAGGCCCTGAAGGATCCTGTTCTGGGTACAGGCTCAGCCTGGCTAGTCTTTGATGGAGCATATTTCCCCTGTCTCCCTTCTGAAGTCAGGCCCACCATTTGATAAAGGCTTCAAACACTTTGTTGTCTTAAGTCTTTTGAACCAGGTCAGTGCAATCCATGTTTGCTGTCTAGGGAGGCAGGGAGCCCTCAGCAGTTATCTGTATTGTTTCAGCACGAGGAATTTGCATTCATTATTCTGCTATACTGTTAGTTTTGGGGAAGTCTGTGGAGCTCATCCTTTGAGCTAGGAATAAAGTCAGACCCATGGTGATGTTCAGAGCATCATCCTGCTCACCAGCTCTCTGAGTTACCCTTACAGGTACCCAGCAGGACAGCACAGGGTGTGTGCAGCTGGTATCCATGGGGTGAAGTGAGGTTTATTTCAGTTGCACTGATCCTGGATGCTCAGGGAGACCCTTGCAGGGGGGGCTGCATCTTGCATCCTCAAACAGGCTGCTGAGGCCCTATGCAAGCTGTTGTGCTGAGTGGGCAGCTCCAAGGACAGGACAGTGGGTTTTGCAGCTGCAACAGAGAGAAGAAAACAAGTTCATCCTAAAGATTCTTGGGTTCAGTTTTTGTAATTTCTGTAGTTGAGCTTCAGTCACCTCCAGACTTTGAGAGACTGTGGATAAACATGCTGAGGTATTAGTTGTAAAAGACCCAGAATCACCTTATTTTGAGTTCCCTGGGTACAGCGTTGTTGGGCCTGCAGGGAACCACCTCATGCTGACAGGATTGGGACACTCAGGTCAGCAAACTTCAGCCCTTGCACCCACTGCTGCTACAGGTTCAGGAGAGACTTTGGTTTGGGGTGCTGCCCTGCATCAAAGGCTAGGGAGACAAAGGGTAATTCTTTCCCAGTTGTGCTTGTCTATGGTAGCTGCACCAGGGAGACCCAAGACTGTAAGTGCTGAGCTCTGAGCTGCCTCTTCTTAGGCTCATTAAGTGTCTAACGGAGCAGGGCTCGGTGGTGCCATCCATAAACAGCCACAGGGAGAGCTGGCATCTGAGGTGGCAGGAGGGAGGGAACATGTCACCCAGCAGGTTGGGACTTGTCAGGCAAGGGAGAGAATTCCCTCCTTGGGAATTGCTGCCGTGGCCTCACGAGGAAGGGTGGTGCTGGTGGTCACGGGATTGGGGTTTCTGAAGGAAACAGGATCCCTTAGCCAGAAGTGCTTCCCAGGGCTATGCAGGGGAGCAGGGAGACATCCTGAGAAGCTCCTCAGGGAGTAACAGAGCAGGAACCGGCTCTGCCACATCTTTCCCTATGCTGGAGCACATCTGGAGCCTCTTTCTGCACTACACAAAGGTGAAACGTGCTACTTTGGCCCCTCTGGCAGTATTTCAAGACTGAGCATCATTTTTGTTGATTTTTTTTTTCAGTTTAGTTTTTTGTGATACAAGCCTTTGGTTTGCAGAGCTGGAGGTTCTTGTGGCACTAAAGAAGTCATCAGGGTGGTGACATCTCCTCCCTCATGTTGTGCCCTCTCCAATGGCTTCAAGGATGAAGGGAATGGTTGGGGCTGTTCCCAGCTCCGATGGGTCAGTGGGATTGAGATTTGCTGGCAGGCTCAGGAAGACCCATCCCTCCTGGCAAACAAAACAAGCAGTGCTTTAACTGGGACCTCTGCAGCCCAACTGGGGTGTCATGAAAAAGTCTTCAGCTCCTCGGTGCCATCAGTGGGTTCTTGCTTTTCTTCCCTGCCTTCCAGCTGGCAGAGACAGAAAAGGCAGTGATTTGCATACTTTTGTCAGGTTTTGAGGCAAAGCAGCATTTTAGTGTTCTGCTTTGATCTTCTGGCTGGCCTGGGATAAATTCGGGTGGTCTCTCATCCTCCTTTAAAGTTTTCAAGCTCGGTGTCTGCTCCTGATGCTACATTTGTTCTTTTGCTATGAATTATCTCTCATCTTCACATTTAATTTTGTCTCTGGTCCTATAGAGTGTATATTTCTCCCATGTTAGTATTGAAATATTTGAATGCAGAGTTTTATGCTGTTGAATTTCCAACAATTTTTCCTCCAAACTAAATTTTTATCTCTGCTGTGTCGTTTAACTTTTTCTACTATTTAAAAAAAATTATGCAGAAAGGATAAAAATGAGGGGGAGAATGCAATAGCTGATAGCTTCATACTTCACTACACAGACTTCTTATCCCAGAACCCAGGAATTTAGGGACAAAGTAACTCAGCATAAGGAATCAAGAATGTCCTTGAACTGCCATAAATATTCATTTATTCACCCAGAGCAGGCAAAAAAATGGCACCTCTGTGCTTGTAAGAGTACTGTATTGATAAAGCAAGCAGGGAATCATTGCATAGCTCTGAAAAGCTGAGATGCAATCCTGTAGGATCCTCCAGCAGGAGAGGATGCTCTGTGGGAATTGGGACCTTGGGCTGTGGGCTGGATTTGCAGAGATTGGCTGGCACACACTGATCCTCCTGTAACAAGCTGAGTAAGTGTGCACCAGAGTCTACCCTTCTACCAAACTGAAACCATAACTGCTATGAACAGGAGGTTTGAGAGGTTGAAAGGTCTGTACATCCTTTTGCCACCCTTTGAGACCAGGATATTCCTGTTGACCATGTGTCCACTGGGAGAGAAGCAAGCACTTCTATCCCTGAGTGGAATTTGGTGCCAAAAAGAGCTTTTGGAATTGCAGCTCCAGAAAACCTTTCCCTTAGATAGGGTGGTGTGTGGAGCTGGTGCCAGCTGAGGAACTCGTGGAGGTGGTGGCTCAGCTTCCAAGCCCTCAGGTGCTGAGCTGCACCTGAGTGTCTGCCAGGCTGTTCTCCCCCAGCTCCCAGCGGAGCGACCGGCATTTTCAGTTCTCAGAGGCTCCCCAGAAACGTGGGATTTCCCATTGATCCTGTGCTCTGCTCTCCCTGCAGCGGACCTACCGAATGCCAAAGGATATCCACGTGGAACCAGAGAAGTTTGCTGCAGAGCTGATCAACCGTTTGGAGGAAGTACAGAAGGAACGTGAAGCAGAGGAGAAGTTAGAGGAGCGCCTTAAACGCGTTCGAGCGGTCAGTGATCTTCTTACCTCCTCTGCCAGCCTGGCACTCTGCTTACCCTGTACCACAGGGAGCTTTCAGCTGCTGGGCAAGCAACTGGGGTGGCCAGATCCCTGCTCCACTGCTGTGGGCATCAGTGGCACAGGGCTCCTGGAGGCTCCTGTGGCCCCTGCAGCTTCCACGATGCTGTTCCCCCATCCATGGAGGGCTCTGTGAGCTCCAGTGCTCCCTCCCTGTGTAAAATACCAGCTCAGTTGGCTGGTATTGCTCAGTTGTGCTCATATCTGCCATCACTCAGGGGCTGTGGATGCTCTCTATCACTTTCTTTGGTACCGTGGCTCTCCTGAGTTTGTGAGCGATCCCTGGGGACTGTGTAAGAGGGGTTCACCTTCCCACAGGAGGTTTTGTGTGATCCCTGTTCCCCCACAAACAGTAACCAGATGACAGATGATGTTATGCTTGGGGGTGTTTGTGTCTGCTATCAGGCCATTTCTACCACAACCAAAAGGGTTCTGCCCATCAGTGCCTAGCACACCCTAGAAATTTTGGAAGTGGTCAGGTGTGGCATTGAAAAACTCTCCTGGGCAGAATAAACACACTGACTCCACTGGGATACCTAAACCAGTGGCACTGAGTGCTGAGCCCTGCTGCTGCTGGGGCCCCAGAGCCTGAGGATTTGTTAGATGAACCACGGGAAATGTGCAAGGCCTTTAACTCCACAACAAGCTCCAAGAGGGAGAGAGTGAGGTCCTGGTCATCTGGAATTCCCTGTGTGAGACCCCTGTTCAGCAGTGTTCACACCAGAGCTTTTCTTCTGAGACACTGCATCTCATGGATGTGGTGGGGATAGAGGAGAGATCCCAGAGGACACCATGGTGTTACTGAGCATCACTAGTTCAGCGTAACCTGCTCTGTAACCTGCAGCCCTCCCTTAAAGCAGAGGTGTTGGTGCCTGGCTCAGCTGGCTCTGTGCTTTCAGGGAGTTTGAGCTTCTGGAGCTCCAGGAAAGAACCTTCAGCCCCGTTAGAGTATTTTAAAATGCTCATCTGGTAGCCCTTTGAACAGGAAAAAGCTGTAGGTTGTACTGTTGGCCTTAAACTGCATCTGCATTTCAAATGCAGAGAACAGAGGAAGGCAGAAGGATCTGTAAGGTCTCATCCATCTGCAGGTGTTTTCCAGCAAACTCCCTACACCTCTGCAGCCAGCCAGAAAGGCCAGCCAGGTGCTATTTGGGGATTTGATTCCTGTTCTTCTGGAATTGCACTGTTCTCCTGTCTGGTGGTTATTGCTTTCTAGACAAAGGCAGTGTAATCAGCAGCATTTACTGCTAACACAGTCCTAGAATACACTTCCCCCTCCTCCCCCTCCTCCTCCTCCTCCCATGGCTCCGTTGCAGCCCCCACCTGCACTAAATTACATTATCCCAGCCCTCTGCCTTCTTGAAGAAGCTGCCAGTAGCAATACCATAAAATCAGCAAATACCTATGTGCCAGAGAATATATTTAAGTCTGTTTAAACACATTTTTGTGTGACTTAATCTATTTTTAAACCCAGGACTCCCACTAATGCTATATATTAAACCTCTTTGCTGTCTCCAGAATGTATTTCATTGACTGGCTGGCATCTGGCATTAGCCATTCAGGAAAAACTCAGAGTAAGCAATTGTAGCTTTTTTAGGTCAGCACTCAAGGTGCAGGAGCTGCTGGTATCAGCAAGAGGGAGAACTGGAATCCTGATAGATCACAGGGCTTTTTTTCTGTGACCTGAACACCAGGGCTGCAGGGTAACCTCTTCCCAGGTCTGCATGGCTCACTGCACAGCAGCACAGAGAAGACCAGGAGCATTAGTCACACTGGGCAGTTACCAGCCCAACAGAGAAGCTGGAAATATTTTTCAAAAGCCAGGGGAAAAGAATTTTTCTCCCCTCTAACGAGCAGCCTGCAGGTTCCCTTTCAAAGCCTCATCATGCAGTAACATTGAGGAGGCATCTGATTTGAAGCCAGATGCCTTTTACTGAAAAGACTGTCAGGTTTTTGCTTTACAAAAAGGCAAATGCTGAATTCACTAATTATTCTGAGAAACGTGGCAGAGGATTAGAGGATGTGCATGTTCCCATATTAGTTTTTGAGACTCTTCAGCCTCCCTCGTGTCCATGAATGGAATCTGCTGTCACAGAGATCAGTGTTGGATCATACAGATCACTCTCAACTGAACAAATGGAAAATAAGCCAGGGAGAAGCAAAGCCACCAGTGAGATTCTCAGTATTTGAACATGAAACATGGACTAGAGATCATTTGCATGATGATGGAAGAGGCTCTGGTGCTTAGCAGAGCTGTTTTCCCTTTCCAGCAGCAGCAGCCTGATAGGTGGGACCGGGGGGAGGCAGAGGAGGAGGTTTCAGCGAGGTGTCGCTGCCTGTGCCTCATCAGGGCAGCTCTCAGCTCCTCGTTCAGAGGGAAGGGCCCCCCCCAGCTCTGCTGGGGAGTAAAAATAGCTCAGCACTCAGCGAAGTTGGAGCTGCAGCTCTGCCTGCGGCTGCCTGCGGGAGCTGCTGGAGGAGCTCTGTGACAATAGCGTGTCAACAAAGCACCATCTAGTGGCGATGGCAGCGGGGCTCCCTGCCCGCCCCGAGTGCCACCTGCCTGCCCAGATCGCTGCCCAGCTGTGCCAGGGTCACTGCCAGGCTGTGCCAGCACCACTGCCCGGCTGTGCCAGGGTCACTGCCTGTCTGTGCCAGGGTCACTGCCAGGCTGTGCCAGCACCACTGCCCAGCTGTGCCAGGGTCACTGCCTGTCTGTGCCAGGGTCACTGCCAGGCTGTGCCAGCACCACTGCCCAGCTGTGCCAGGGTCACTGCCAGGCTGTGCCAGCACCACTGCCCAGCTGTGCCAGGGTCACTGCCTGTCTGTGCCAGGGTCACTGCCAGGCTGTGCCAGCACCACTGCCCGGCTGTGCCAGGGTCACTGCCAGGCTGTGCCAGCACCACTGCCCGGCTGTGCCAGGGTCACTGCCAGGCTGTGCCAGCACCACTGCCCAGCTGTGCCAGCCAACATCACTGCCAGGCTGTGCCAGGGTCACTGCCAGGCTGTGCCAGCACCACTGCCCGGCTGTACCAGGGTCACTGCCCAGCTGTGCCTGCACCACTGCCAGGCTGTACCAGCCAACATCACTGCCCAGCTGTGCCAGCCAGCATCACTGCCAGGCTGTGCCAGCACCACTGCCAGGCTGTGCCAGCACCACTGCCCGGCTGTGCCAGGGTCACTGCCAGGCTGTGCCAACACCACTGCCCAGCTGTACCAGGGTCACTGCCCAGCTGTGCCTGCACCACTGCCAGGCTGTGCCAGCATCACTGCCCAGCTGTACCAGGGTCACTGCCCAGCTGTGCCTGCACCACTGCCAGGCTGTGCCAGCCAGCATCACTGCCCAGCTGTGCCAGCCAGCACCACTGCCAGGCTGTGCCAGGGTCACTGCCAGGCTGTGCCAACACCACTGCCCGGCTGTGCCAGGGTCACTGCCCAGCTGTGCCAGGGTCACTGCCCAGCTGTGCCAACTCCACTGCCAGGCTGTGCCCAACTCCCTGCCAAGCTCTTCCCAGATTCTTGCCAGGCCTTGCCCACCTCACTGCCAAGCTTTGCCCATTGCCAGGTCTTGCCCAGCTCGCTGTCAAGCTATGCCCAGATCTGCACCAGGCTCATTTCCAGGCCTTGCCCAGCTCCCCACCAGGCCATGCCCAGCTCACCAAAGGGTCCCAGAACACAGCTCCAGAGCCCACACCATGTATGTTGTTTTTTTCACTGCACACTGAGCACACTGAAAAGATTCAGCAGAATTGGTTCCTACAACCTTGACTCAAACTGTTGCCCTGCTCGAGGAAAGACAGCAGGTTGGGATAAGCACCCCAATTCCTTCATTCACTGCTGTTGTGTCACTGTTGGGGTGTTACTGCTTGATGTGAGGTTGAGGCCAGTGCTGGGGGTGGTAAGGCAGGTCCCTATAGACCCACCCCAGGAGCAACTGCTCCTGCCTGTGGTCCTGCTTGGGGTCCAGATCTGCTCAGTGACACAGATGAGCTAAACTAACATGAAGTGAGAGAGCCTTTTCTCCCCTTAGCCCATCCTGATCTCAGTCTTGAGGGAGAAATCCACATTACCTGAAGCTGGTTAGCAAGTGGTGGGTGATGGCATCTGACAGGCAAAGCTGATGGGAGTCAGTGTTTTCCAGTAGATGCATTTATCTGGCAGAGCAGAGATACCCTGTGCTGCAACTGAAATGGAGTTCAAGGCAGCCAGAGGATTTCTCAAATCCCAGGCACCCATTTGGGTGGACCAGCCTAGGTTCTCACTCTTCATGCCACCCTCAGGTGTGACAGCACTGCCAGAGTTCTGGGCTGAGCAGAAAGGACATGCTGCCATTCCTCAGGGATCTGTGCCAGAGTCAGGTCCTGCCCTGCCCATCAGTTGGTGTTTAAACCTGAGAGGTACCAGCTCCTAAAGCCTCCCAAGTGCTCCCAGAGGGTGTCACTGGGTATCACAAACTGCTAATAAATGCTCTCCTCAGTGGCAGGGATGTAGTCAGCACATCACTCACCATGCCTTGTCCCTGAGCTCGGTGCCCAAGGCTGGTGGCTGGTGAGCTGTGGCCTGTGGCTGTAGATGAAAGGTGCCTCTGAAACTCCTCAGAGTGATCTGTAAGTGCTGTGTCCCCTCCAGACACCAGCATCGTGTCACACCCCCAGACTTACAGCACCTTTGGCACTTTGAAAGCCTGGCATTGTCCCTGCTTCAGGCCTGAGCCCCCAGGTGTGACACTGGGAGGAAGTCTGTTATTTGCTTTCTTGCTGTGTGGTTGGCAGCTGAGACTTTGAAGCTGATTAGCAAGTGGTGGTGATGGCATCAGACAGGCAAAGCTGATGGGAGTCAGTGTTTTCCAGTAGATGCATTTATCTGGCAGGGCAGAGATACCCTGTGCTGCAACTGGTTTCTTTACTGTGCCAAAGGAGGAAAAGAGCAGGATTAAAGGACTCACTGGAATCCTGCTTATGTAATTAAAACAAATAGGAATCCTGACTTCCAATAAAGAAACTTCATAAATACCTGAGTTTGTGTTGGAGCGTAAAGTAGTCCGTCAGCATCAAAACTGTGGCTGTCAGCATGGAGGAGTTTAATTCTTCCTGGCAAGGACTTAAGAGTCACTAACAGCATGTCCTAGACCAGTGTGAACTGCAAGAACAAGCAGTTACTTCCAACCCATTTCTTTTTCTGAAGTGTTTCACTCCAGCCTTAGCATGCCCGGGTGGATGCTAAGGCTGGAGTGAAACACTCCAAAACCATTGGAGTGTTTGATTTCCAAAACCATTCATGCAGCTGTCGACCTTCACTAGCTCCCTCCTGTTCCAAGCCTTCTCTTGGCTTTGCCTTATGAAACAGTCATTTGGGTGAGAAAAGCCCCCTGGTCTCACCTGACTCAGAACTGATTTGCTGCATATCGTGTAGCTTAGGGCTTTATCTGATGGGCTTTGAAGCAGTGCCTTACCAAAGGCACGTAGGAAGCTGAAGGTACACTGTGGTAAGTTATGTTTCTGTTGCTGGTTGTTGCAGAACCACCTTCAGGGGACTTGGAGTAAGGTTGTGCCTGCTCCAGTTGAGTTGTTAGGCTTGTCAGCTGTGTTTGTAAGCCTGGTTGTGATGTGTGGGCTGCCTGACAGAGCTCCTTGGGTGGTGCGTGGAGAGTGTTGCTAATGGTAGCTCCAGAAGCAGATACAGAGACCTGAGCTGCTCTGTTTAGTGGCACCCAGACTGCACAGGCTTGGCTTGAGCATCCTCTCAGTCTGGGACAGGTCTTCAGAGGGATGGTGGGTATCCATCATCTTAAAGGTTTTCAAGATCTGACTGGACTAAAGCAGGCCTGGCCTAAGGGTTAGCAGCAGTCCTGCTGCAAGAGAAGGTGGGACTAGGGACCCCTTCCACCACTCTGCTGTCATTCTCTGATTGTCCCTGTGTTTCTTGCAGGAAGAAGAAGGTGAGGATGCAGATATCTCTTCTGTTCCCTCAGTCATGAGCCACAAGATGCCTTCTGCCCAAGCCTTCCATCACTTTGCTCCTCGTTATGCTGAGATGGGCTGTGCTGGGATGCAGATGAGAGACGCCCATGAGGAAAACCCTGAAAGCATCCTGGACGAGCACGTGCAGCGTGTGATGAAAACTCCAGGCTGCCAATCTCCAGGACCTGGCCGTCACTCTCCTAAGCCACGCTCCCCAGAAAGTGGCCACTTGGGAAAGCTGTCAGGGACACTAGGAACAATTCCTCCAGGGCATGGCAAGCACGCTACAAAATCAGGAATGAAACTGGATGCAGCTAACTTATACCACCATAAACATGTCTACCACCACATCCATCACCACAGCATGATGAAACCAAAAGAGCAGATCGAGGCTGAGGCCACGCAGCGAGTGCAGAACAGCTTTGCTTGGAATGTAGATTCACATAACTATGCAACAAAGTCACGAAACTACAGTGAAAACTTGGGCATGGCCCCTGTCCCCATGGACTCTTTAGGCTACAGGTGAGTCAAGGAACACCCAGTGGGATTCCCAAAGCCATAACTTCTGTAGGAAGCTCTCCATGAACAGGCTGTAGCATGTCAGGGAAACAGCAGTTGAGCCTTTTCCTGTGTGAGCTTATGCTGGGATGTCATTTCAGGGCTCTTCCCCTTCAGAAATGGATATGCCCTGATAACCTTTACAGAGTCCTTTTTATCTCTGATCTGGTCCTGAAAGACATCCTCTAACCAGGAGGTTTTTTTTTGGCTTGGTTCTAAAATAGATTTTCTGCTCCTTAAAGCAGTGGAGATAATTAGAAACTGCTTCTCCATGCATCAGGAGTTGGATGTTGGGGCTGTATCTTGAGGGCTGGGTAATAGAAACAGGTCTCTCAAGGTGTTTATGAGAGGACAAAAAAAGCCCACCTTATTTGTTGCAAGGCTGAACCCATTCACCAGGGTGAAAGAAAGGGCTCCTTTCTCTTCCTGACAAAGCAATGGACACTGCAGTGCTGCCCTTGCAGCCAGTCCCAAGGGGTTGTTCTCCAGGGTAGGGCACCCTCTGCCCAGAAAAGCCATTTGGCTGCGTTGCAGGCTGTTGTCCATATTTCCTTGGCCATTTGAATTCCTCCATCCCTTCCATGCTGCAAGCAGAGGGGGCAGCTCCTTTTCTGTGGCAGGTTTTTCTGGTCCTGTTGCTGGGTGACTGCAAAGGTGGGAGTGCAGCTCAGGGCTGGCCATGACAAGGGATGGGGATGGAGCAGCCACAGGGGAAAGCTGTGCTCACCCTGGGTGTGTCTGGCTCCCCAGGGCTGAGGCTTTGGGATGTTTCTTTGCAATGTTAACAGGGGTGGGACAGTTAGTGAAGGCAGATTGGCTGGGTCTGCAGCAGTCAGGATCAGCTGTCTGGGGTGGCAAGAGAGTGGCAGAGTACAGAGGCAGCCAAAGCAAACTGCTCTTCAGGAGGGAGAGGCACTTAAATCCACCATGTTTGTATGGGGAGAGGGTTGTTGCTTCAACAGAGATGAGCATGGCTATGCTGGGCCAACCCAAAGCCCCATCTAGACACAAGATTTCCTTCTAGCAGCAGCTACAGCATATATTTATGAGATTTTTAAAGGACACGCTCAGAGCTGTCCTTCCTCTGGCACAAACTCCCAGCTCCTGGCAGTTCCTGAATTAGAAGCTTCACAAGACAAGGATTTGCATCCAAATGGTCTTGTTTGGCAGCCAGCAGTCTCTTGTGGTGGCTTCTCTCACTTTTTGTTGAACCCAGCTGGTGTTCTGTTCCCCCAGCCCCCCATGACTGTGTCTGTGGGTCAATGACAACCTGCAGAAAACAGCATTATTTTGTTTGCACTCAACCTGATGCCGTGGAGCTGCATTTGATACCCAGTAGTCCTCATGTTGGGAGAAGCAGAGACGTTGTCAGCTTGCCCTGCCATTGTAGATCTGCAGCAATTCCTCCCCAGGCTTTTCCAAAAATAATCAGCAAAGTTATCCAAGGGATTGTTGCTCCTCTATGGAGTTCAGGTTGTTTTTCCTGTGTGTGTGTTAGTGAACATGCAGGAGCAAGGTCCTGTGCAGTAAAGGAAGTGGATGACTAGGACAGTGGGAGTCTCATGGATTGACAGGCCAGCACAGGAGAATTCTGCATGGCCTCCTGAGCATGGGGCTGCTTGGCTGGGCACGTGGCTGTGTGTGCCACAGCATTCCTGCAGGAGCTTTTGCTGCAGCCACAGGTGTAGCCAGAGGGTTGGCTACAGCCTGGATTCCCTCTGGCTGTGGTGGTTGAGGTGGCTGGGATTCCCCCTGGGAGGCAGCCCACCCTGCTAGGATGTGATCTTCCACCATGGAGTGGAGCCTCGTTCAGCTGAGGGTGAGAAGCAAACTCTGGGCATGGCAAGTCAGGGTTTGGAGTATCAGTGAATCTGAGGGTGATTGGAAGGACCTGGGTTTCAAACAGTGGTCAGGCATGGAGAGACAGACAATGGAGCTGAGCAAAGAGCTGGGGATTAACACAGCCCTTCTCATGGCAGAAGATCTTGCCATGGCTCATTAGGCCAGAGGAAAACCTTCCTCTCCCCACAGGTTGTTGGGCAGAGAAGCTGCTGTGCCCAGGTCTAGGTAGTCTTACTCTTAGCCTGAACTGTGGCATAGGTGGTTTGAGCTTTGGTAGAGCAGGGAGCTGTGGAACATGTCTGGAGGTAGATGTTTCCATGTCTGGAGATAGATGTGTCCATCTCTGCCCCTCTGGTGGTTGGCATAAGCAAAGCACTAATGTCCCAAGCTTTGTTCTTGCAGTGGGAAGGCAAGTCTGCTCTCAAAAAGGAATGTTAAGAAGACCGATTCAGGGAAAAGTGATGGTGCCAACTATGAGATGCCAGGATCTCCTGAAGATGTGGAGAAAAACCAGAAGATCCTTCAGTGGATCATAGAAGGAGAGAAGGAGATCAGCAGGCATAAGAAAACAAACCATGGGTAAGGGCTGGCAGAACAAGGGATAACAACACTCTTGTATTGCATCCCCTGCACAGGGGAGATGTGTCAGCAGGCTGCCTTCCTCCCAGACTTCTCGGGAAGGCAAGAAACCACCACACAAGGGTTTAGACCCTTAGGAGACTGAGGGCTATGAGGGCTGTTGTTTCTGAAGGGTAACTCGTGGCCATGGCAGGAGGTTGCAGCCTCAGGGGAATCTTGGGAATTGATGCTGTGGTTCCAAGGTGAATAACATGGTCCATGGTAGGCAGGGGAGGGCATCCTGTGGGAGAATGCCACAAAAGGTGGAGCTGCCTTTTCCTGAGTTCATTTTTATGTATGATTGATACATTTTATGGGATTGATGGGGGCCCTCACATTTATCTGTGGAGTTTGTTTCAGGTTTGGTCTGCTCCCCCTGATGTCTCAGGGCTTGCTCAAAATCTTCTTTAGATTTTGGTGTTGTCCCCTTGAAAGCCATGCTGTGAGGAGCTTCCCAGTGGTGCCTGTGTCCAGCAGCAGGTCCATCTGGGAATGCCTGTGTGCCTGTGCAGAGCATCTCAGTGCTCCTAGTGAAACCTTGGTGTTTGTGTGCAGCTCTTCAGGTGCTAAGAAGCAGCTGTCCCACGACATGGTCCGGCCCCTCTCCATCGAGCGGCCGGTGACGGTGCACCCATGGGTCAGCGCCCAGCTCCGCAATGTCGTCCAGCCTTCCCACCCCTTCATTCAAGATCCTACCATGCCACCCAACCCAGCCCCCAACCCTCTCACCCAGCTGGAGGAAGCTCGCAGGAGATTGGAAGAGGAGGAAAAAAGGGCTGGAAAGCTCCCCCTTAAGCAAAGGTAGGATGATATGGTCTGATTCTGTGTGGGAGAGACTGCTCTGAGGGATGGCCATGTCCTCTGCTCTGGTCTCCAGCATGCAGAGAGGTCAGAGAAGTCTCCCTCAGTCCTGCTGACACAGTGGTGCAAGTGGCAAAACCCAACTTGAGGCCATGGCTTGTGATCTGTGGATGGAGCGGCTGGAAATGCTCCAGGCAGGATGGGAAGGGGCTGGGCAGAGGGAGCACATCTAAAAGGGGCATGGCTGGGACAGCTCTCTCCTGTGGTGCTCGCTGGTTCTCCACTCATTCACAGTCACACAGTGACTTCAGTGCTTGGTGCAGGAGCAGAATTCATCAGGATGCAGCAGAATTAAGTGCAGAAGACAAATCTGATTTTGCTCTTTATCTCCACCTCACACAAGCTGGTGGCCTCTGGATGAGAGCTCTGTGCTGTAGCCCTCCTGCAGCAGCTCTGGTTCTGTGTGACCATATCCAAGTCACTGCATCTTCCTGTGACTCAGCTTAATGGCTGTTGCAGAGCTCATTTTCCTGCTCTGTGTTATCTTTCAGGAGACATCATTTGCAAAGCACATGGAGCTCTCTGGTGAAAAGCGTTTTGGAAGTGCTAGATAATTACTGTTAGCAGCTAAAAGCACTTTGTCCATTAAAAACCTTTCACAGCTCTCCAGCTGTCCTCTGAAAACTTGACACTTTGCAGCTTGACTCATAGAAACACAGATGTAATTTAAAAACAAGCTCTTAATTGACAGGCTCCAGTTATTTTTGCTTGCAGTGACCACGTAGCAGATTTCTGTGTATTCATGTCAGAGCATTGATTGAAGGCCAGGTAATTAGAGGGCTTTCCCAAGCCAGGTTAAGCCAAGTTTATGTGATCTACCTTTGGCGTGTGTAATTGGACAGGGTTTATAAGTAGAGTAATTTATAGTTGTACTAAAGTCATGCACCTTCCCCAGAAATGTCTGTACACACTTTGAAAAGAGCAGCCTGGACTATGCAATTAATATTTTGACACTAATTTGGCCTGTATTATGGGAGTGGCTTACAGAGGAAGGCCATGGTGTGTGGTAAATGCCAGGCGTGCCAGCAGCAGGATGGGCTGAGCAGTCCCAGTGCTGGGCTGCTCTGATTCCACTGCCTCTCCATGAGGTCTGGCTCTTCTCCCAGTGATGCAGTGATCCCCCAGCCCTGCCCCATGCCTGGAAAACCAGGGTGACATTCACCAGTGGGGAATTCCTTATGAAAAGTAGATGTGTCTGTGTCCAGTAGCAGGCAAAAATGGATGCAGTGGTCCCCAGGGAGCCAAAGATTTCTGGATGTTGAAATCTCTCTGCTGGATTTTGGTAGGATTGGCTGCTGCAGCTGAAGCACACCTGAGCTGGCAGTATTTAGAAAGCTCCTGCTCTGGTTAGCCCAGGAGCCCACCTTGAAATAAATCCCACAGCTCAGTGAGAACAAAGTTGAAACTGAGAGAGGAGCTCCCATGAAAACACCATTTATTTCAGTCAGGAGCTTTGAAGGGCTCTGGGAAATTAGACCCAGTGTCCCAGGTTTGTCAGTAGCCTTGGGGAAGCACAGAGAGGTGGAGGTGAGCCCAGAGGTGTCCTTGAGGCTCCAGCTGAGCTGGCTGTGGGTGGAGAGCACACTGTGCCAGCTCTCTACAGCCAGACTGGCCTTGCCAGCAGGGATATCCAGCTCCGCAGCCACTCCCCTCTGGCACAGCCCTCCCAGCAGTGGCCTTCCCCACAAACTGCCCACTGCCAGCAGCCCTGCTCCCACCCCAGCACTGCCCCACTGAAAATCAGTGAGGCACCTGCAGTGACTGTGCTGGGAATTTTAAATATTCTTCAGGAAAAAGCATTTCTCTCCCTATTTCACAGCATTTAGAATGACCCTGATCCCCTGATCTCTGAGATAGCAACCTGGCTGCTGCTGGCAGGCAATTCTGCTAATGACCTGCAGATCCAGCAGCACATCAGTGCCCAGCATTGGTGTCCCAGTGACCATCAGGTTTTTCCATGGACAGACAGGTTTTGAGCTGTTTCCTGTAGCTCACTCTCACATTTCACAGCTGAATTGTAGTAATTGATAGCAGCTCCTCAGAGAAAGGATTTTTTGCAAGCAGGGAGAACATTTAGCATGAAATCACTTTGGAATTAATTGTGTTGGCCCAGGATTGGAAGAGGAGCAGAATTGGTGGTTGGTAATATCTGCTGGGTGCATTTTGGGCTTTCCAGAGCTCTCCAGCCCCAGGATTGAGTTGGAGCCAGCTGAACACCTTTGCATCACAGCAAGGTTGGATTGGTGCTGCAAACCAGCCGTGGGTTCCCTGTCCCAGCACTGGTGGGATGCACAGCTGTGGTCAGGACTGGGATGCTGATGCAGTGAGGAGGATGAGTGCTGCTGTTTCCCTGCTGGATGGTATTTGTCCTTGTGACAAACACAGCAGTGGGAGGTGATCTCAGAAGGGGCAGGGCGTGGTGCCTGGCAGTATTTCTGGGTCACACTGCCACCCAGGAGATGGGTGCAGGTGGCAGATTTAATGAGGCAGGGCTCAGAGTCAGTCTGGTGGCCTTTATGTGCAAGCCAAAGTCTCAGGAGATCTCTTGGCAATGACGAAAGCAGAGACAGTTGTGTTGTTTCATTCTCCTTTGGGGAGCTCTTGGAAAATTACCTTGTCAGTGGATGTACAATGTAATCACTGTGTCAGTGATTCCATATTCATCAGCTCTGCTTCAGCCTGCTCGAGCTCCATGGCTGCAGTTTGGGGAGTGTGTGAGTTCCACTGATGGAATTAAAGCAACAGAAAAATCTTCTCTTGGTACACTGGTGATAATAGGAAGACTGGGGAAAATGTGGGTCCTGTCTGGGAGGAAATGGGAGAGCTGGTTACCTGGGACAAGCACAAGGCTGAGGTGCTCAGTGGCTTTTCTACTTTGGTCTTCAGCAGTGAGTGCTCCAGCCACAGCACCCAAGTCACAGACAAAGGCAGGGACTGGGAGAAAAAGAGCCACCCACAGTAGGAGAAGATGCGGTTTGAGACCATCTAAAGAACCTGAAGGTGCACAGGTCCATGGGACCTGATGAAATCCATCCGCAGGGCCTGAGAGCACTGGTGGATGAAGTGTCTGAGCCACTGTCCATCATGTTTAAAAAGTCATGGCAGTCTGGACAAGTTCCCACTGACTGGAAAAGGGAAAGCATAGCCCCTATTTTCAAAAAGGGGAAAAAGGAAGGCCTAGGGAACTAAAGACTGGTCAGACTTCCCTCTTTGCCTGTCAAGATCATTTTTGGGCATCACTTCAGGCATCATTTTCAGGGCACATCTCACTGGAGTCAGGCTGAGTACGTTCAGGAATGGCCTTTCAGGTGTGAAGTGCACAGCAGGAGGAAGGACACTTCCAGCCACTCCCACAGTCCCCCTCTTGCTTCTGCCACAGCAGAGCTCAGGGATGTCCTGTCCTCTCCATCTCCCCAGGCAAAGGAGAACAGCAGCCCTGAGGAAGCAGCTCTGCTCCTGCTCAGGCTCGTCACCGTGTCCTCAGGTCCCCAGGCACACAGCAGCCCTCTCTTAGTCATGACTTGTCTCTACCAGGATTAAGAGAAGCTTAGGGACTTTGAGGTTTTCCAAACCCCTTCAATTAACTTCTGGCTCACAGGATTCACAGAATTTGCCTGAATTTATGACCCATTTTCCCTTTAAATGCCTTATATTTTTTTTTCCAGGGATGACTCAGTTCCTTAATGTTTTTCTAGCTAAAGGGCATCCTGTATTTTGATACAGGGATGGGAGAGGCTCCGAGGGCTCTGCTGGCACCAGGAGCAGACCCTTCCCTCTCAGAGTGCTGCATCTTCTCCAAATGTTTCACAGGCAGAGCAGGCACACGGAAGATTGTTCAGCTGAACTTTAGACCTCTCATGCCTGTAGGAAGAGGTGGAAAGGCTGTGTCTGATGTTGGTTTGCAGTGCCAGTGTTTATGTGGGCACACCATGAAAAGGTGCTCTGCCCGCCAGCCACTGTTTAAAGGTTAAGGTCAGAGTCATTTCCAAAACTGCGATTACCTCATGTGCTTGGCAGATTCTGTGGTTTTTACAGCAACTTTCCAGTCATGTAAATACAAAATCATCTTTTTTTATCCAGTGTGCTTTTAAAATATTTTTTTTAAAGCTGCCAAATATGTTTTATGTGACTTTGAAAGGGAAGGCTGCCTCTGGCTCAGACCACGCATGCCAAGGTACCAATTTGTGTAGGCTGCTCCAATGTTTGTGCAGCATTTTCAGCACCCCAGATGAAAGGCCCTGAGAAGGGCAAAGTACCCTGAGCTGAATTATTGTTGCTTTTGTCTGTCTCTGAAAATGGGGTGAGGGCTGGGCTGACAGTTTCAGTCTAGTGATGGCACCACATAGCTGAAGCTGGTGTGTGGGCTGGAAGCAAAGACCAGACCAGCATTTTGGGAGCTGGGAAAACACAGGAGGTTTTGGGGATGGCAGCTGCCTTGGCACCCTGCATGGACAGGGCAGGCAGCAGAGTCTCTAGGACATGCCATGCTGGGAGCTCCATCCCCTCAGACCTCCAGGTACTCTGGGAGAGGTGCCCAGGGGAGCTGTGGGGTGCAGGAACATCCTGCCTGCAGATGTGGGCCGCTGCAAAGTCCTGCTGGGCTGTTCTGGCCACGGTGACAATAATCCCAAGCAGTCTATGCACTGTCTGCATGGTCATGCCCTGTGTGCTGGTGCTCCAGCTCTGTGTGCAGGTGGGCAACAGGAGCATGGTGAGATGGTGATGGAGATGATGGTGACCTGGCTCTGCTGCCTTGGCCTGGGCTGCTCTGCCAGTGACTCCCCAAGCCATGCTGTGAGGAGGGCCGTACCCCCTTAAAGCTGGAGACAGCACAAGGGGGCTGAGTTAGAACTTGCACCCTTTTTGTAGCTTTGTCCTGGCCTCGTTCAGCCTTTCCAAGTGCTCCTTCAGCAATCTTGTGTGTCTGTGTGCCCAGAGAGCTGCTGGTGGGAGCAGCAAATGCTCAGGGACTGCACTGCACTCCCACCAGCCCAGGGGGGCCCTGACCTGCTCCTTCACCCAGCATCCCCGAGCCCTGCCAGGTACCCAGCAGGATGGTAGTGAGCCCCCTGGCTGGCACTGAGCAGGTCCCCTGTGTGTGTGCTCAGCAGGTTGAAGCCCCAGAAGCGGCCGGGCAGCGGCGCGGCGCAGCCCTGCGAGAACATCGTGGTGGCCTATTACTTCTGTGGGGAGCCCATCCCCTACCGCACCCTCGTCAAGGGCCGCGTGGTGACACTGGGACAGTTCAAGGAGCTGCTGACCAAGAAAGGGAACTACAGGTAAGGGCTGCTCCCCGCCTGCCAGCAGCTGTTGGTGACCCCTGGCAGATGCCGCTGCCAGGACACGGTGGTGTTGTCCCCGCAAAGGGGAGGGTGGGTGGAGGTGGGTCAGGAGGGCTTCCTTGGGGCATGCTGTGCTGGGGATGGGCAGCATGGCCAGGGCACCTGGACTGGGGAAGAGGCAGGTGAGCAGGGGAGAGGGAGGTTGGGTTTTGTAGCAGAAATGTCCTGCATCGTGGTTTGCACCTCCAGCAGGAGCTGCTGAGCTGCCCCACCAGTTCCTGGTCAGGTGCAGTCAGTGCTCAGTGATGCTGTGGGGACCTTCTAAATTCAGAGCTGTTTTAGCTCCTCTCAAAGTTCCCTTTGGTGAGGGCAGGGAGGTTGGGTCCTGCCAGAGTCCTAAAGCAGTCAGACATGGGGTGTGGAGCTCTCCAAGTTCCCTCTTCCAAGTAGAAGCTGCCATGGGAAATCCTGCCTAGAAGTGCTCCACCAACACACGTGCCTCAGCCACTGCTTTTGGGAGACCTGTGAATGGGCTTGGATTAAGGGCTGGGGCTTGGATTCAGGGCTGGGGCTCCTGACCATGCTAACACTTTTTGTGGTCACTGTTGAGGGCTGGGGCAGGAGTGTGGCTTTAGTTCCCTCCATGTCTAGGGGAGTAGCTTCCTGTGCTCCGCAGGGGGAGCACAGGAGCTCAGAGCCATGGAAGGGCTGTACCCAGGTTTGGGGATCACAATGCCCTTTGACCATTCACCTGCATTTTATTCCCTCTTCCCCCTTCCACATTTCTGCTTTTTTCAGGTATTACTTTAAGAAAGTGAGCGACGAGTTCGACTGTGGTGTGGTCTTCGAGGAGGTGCGGGAGGATGACACCATCCTGCCCATCTTTGAAGAGAAGATCATTGGGAAGGTGGAGAAGATTGATTAGGCTCCAGGGCAGTGAGGACAGGACTGTGAAGGACTCTGGGACCGGAGGAGAAGGCCTGGGGCGGACGCTGCCACCAGGCAAGCCCAGGGCAGAGGGCGGCAGCTCCGCCTTCCAGCACGGATCTTGGCAAGCTCCAGCGTGCCAGTGGATGCCCTTTCACCCCACAAACCTGCCAGTGGGAGCCTGGGCTCCCTCTCCATACCGAATATAAGTGTAATGTAGCATTGTACAGTGCATTAGAAAGTGTAATATGACCTTGTTTACTAAAGCTGCATATTTTTGATATATTGTAATAAAAGGAAAATATTTCCAATGTCACAGTGCTCTTATGTAAATGTAAAACATACAGGTACTGCAGAACTCACCCAAAGTGTACAGCCATCCATCAGACTCAGCTGCTCCATGCTTTCCTGGCACCCTGCCCCGTTCTCCCAGCATGGATGGCTCTGGAGCACCACAGGGTAGAGCTGTGTGGAAGGGGTGACCCCTCTCCAAAGGGGCTGTGAAGATCATTGAGCCATTTGGAAGGAGTCATCTGTGGCCTACTCGGCAGGCTCAGCTGCTGGACGTGGTAGGATGGGTCTTTTTTTCTCCTCCTGAGCTTCCTTGCAACCGAGTAAATCCCCAGGGGAGAGAAGGGACAGTGCCTGTTGGGACTGGGGCTTCCCACAGGGCCGGGAGCAGCTCAGAGCCAGGGTGGCAGGCTGGTTGCTGGCATCCCACAGCTTGCACACTCCTGCGTGTCCTCTGTGTCCCCATAGAGAAGGGATTGCTTCCCAGGAGGGTGCTGCTGTTCTGGCCCCTGTGTGCCTGGTGCAGACATGCCCAGAACCCTGGGCCAAGCTCTGGCTTTAGGCAGGGCTCTCTTTAGGAGAGCCATAGTGGGGAAGCAGACATTAAAGCTGAAGACAAAATACATCTTTTTATGAGCTGCATCTTTTTGTCAGCTTCTGTGTCTCAGGGGAGGCAGCAGGAGGGCACTGCACCAGGGGGGTCATTGATGCCAGTTTGTGGCTCCTGCAGGACCAGCAGGCAGCCCTGGGAAGCCTCCTGGGCTTACTCAGCTGCAAGGAAGCTGGGGCTGTGCTGGTGCTCCCCCCATCCTGTCCTTACCCAGCCCAGGCCCTGCTGCTCCAGCACAGCCACGGCTCTGTGCCAGCTCCTTTAGGGAGCCCTTGCCCACCCACCCGGGGGTGGCCCCACAGCCTGGGGGCCCAGAGTGGTGCTGGCCCTGCTCAGAGCCATGCCCAGCCCCAGCAGTGTGGAGCTGCCGGGAGCCCAGGGCACGGCGCCAGGATGGGCGCGCCTATTGTACACCTCACTGAGTGCCTTTAAACACGGGCTGGACTTGCCCAAAGCACTGCGTGAAGTCCAGCAAAATCTGCAAATGCTTTCAGCCCGGGAACAGTGTCACGAGGGGTTTTGCTCCATTTTTTGAAGTTCTGATGGTGGTGTGTCTGGTGAGGTTGTTGGCGTGCCCGGGATTTCCGTCCCCCCCTTTTTTTGGGGGGGGTCCCTGTAAATATGTACAGTGGCGTGCAGCCCCGGCATTTCCTCTGCATTCTCATGTGCTGACTTGTACAATGATCTTTTCAAAGGTACTTGGATAAAATGAAATAAAACCCCACATCCCACTGCCTGCTGCTTTTTTTCCTTCCCTGTGGAGCAGGCCCAAGCCCTCAGCAGCCTCTGGGATGGACAGAGGATGGGGCAGAATTGGTGAAGGGCACACGGTGGGACTGGGGCTGCTCTGAGCTCCCTGGAGGGGTGGCTGAGCACATCCTGACCCAACAGGACCAGCATGTTGCTCCTGAAGAAATGGCTCAGCAGAGAGGGGACAGTGCTGGAGGTGCCAGAGGCTACAAGCCAGGCTGAGGTTCTAGTAGAACCCCATGTTGGGTGGCTTGGCTGTGACAGCAGCTCCTGGAAGGTCTGGTATGTCATGAAGGAGAGACCCCAGCTGGTCCCCCATCACCTGAACCCCACCAGTGCAGCATGAGGGCCAGCATGGAGAGCTCCTTGGCCACCTGGTGCCCTGGCAGAGTTGCCAGGATGAGTGCTATGGCACAGCTGCCCCAGGGAGACAGAGGCCCTCCTGTGCCCACTAGACAGGTGGGTGCTCCCTGCACATGGCGACAGACACAGACCAGAGCCCACATTGTTTCCAGGTGGTTTATGGCACATGCCTGAGTAGGACCAGGCTCACAACTCATCCCGGGATTCCTCCGTGTGCGGCGCACTCGGGTCCTCCTTTCCCGTGCTGTTCCCAGGGGTCTTGGTCACCTGGAGAAGGCAGCAGTGAGGCGTGGATGGACACACACTCCCTGCCTGACCCTGTCCCTGTCCCCATCCTGCAGGATCCATCCCCCAGCCCTGGGCAGGGGGGCTGTCCCCTGACCTCACTCACCGGAGGCTCCTCAGGCAGTGTCCCCCCATTTTCCAGGAACTTGGAGAAGGTCTCCACATCTCGGGTGCCTTTATACTCAACCATCTGGAGCCATGGGAGCAGAGGGCACTGAGGGTGCCACCATCCTCCAGGTGTTGGTGACCCCACAAGTGCCCACACCTACCTTCCTGCCTGGCCCTGCAGGGAAGTAGTGCAGGGTGGGGTATCCGTGGATGGTGATGTTCTCCAGCTCGTTGGCCGTGGAGTCCATCTTGGCGATGACGATGTCCTCGCGGTCCTTGTAGCGCTCGGCCAGCTCCTCCCAGGCGGCCGCCATGGCCTGGCAGTGGGGGCACCACGGTGCGTCTGCAGGGTGGGCACACTGAGCAGGGGAGCTGGGACAGGGCTGGGGCTCTCGTGGAGGGGCTGAGCCCCACGGCAGAGCTCAGGGAGGGACATGGGTGGCACTTACAGAACTTGACAAAGACGTTCTTAGTCTCATCAAAAGCCACCTGCTCAAAGGTCTTCCCCACCAGGACTTTAACGGGCTGCGTGTCCCAGTCCTCAGGGGGCTCTGCACTCAGCAGATGAGGCTGTGGGGACAGTCAGGACAGCCACAGCCTGGGCTGAGCAGTGCCAGAGGCCAGTGGGGCACAGTGCAGGCTGGGGCAGGGGTGTGCTCCTGTGCTGCCTTTCAGACCACATCTTCCCCTCTGCTGCCATCTCAGCTCTGTGTGTCTCCACGGCAGCAGTCTCCTGCCCCCCTTGTCCATAACAAATCCCCAAATCCTCGGGAGCATCAGCAAACAGACTGCAGGAGTATCAGCAAACAGGTCCCTGCTGTTCACCACACAACCATCATCCTTAGGCTTCTGAGCCAACAGCCCATCTCTCCCCCCAGGGCAGAATCCAGTGGTGCTGGCACTGTGCTGCAGCCCTCACCTTCACCTTGCCATCCAGCACCGCCTGGATGAAGGTGCGAATGGCCGAATCCGAGAAGTTGTCCTGCTCCATCTGGTACTTGCGGTTGTTCTTCATCTTGACCAGGCGCATGGTGGGGGCATCAGCAGCGGTCATGCCAAAGAAGGGCAGGACGTCGGCGCCGTGGCCGGTTACATCCACCACCACAAAGAGCACCTGGGCAGGGAACGAGGGACACTGAGGCTGGGGAGTCCCAAAGCCACCCTCCGTGTCCCTTCCATGGGGCCACCTCACCTCACCACGGAAGTCACCAGCAGCTGCCCTGAAGCTGTCCCGCAGCGACAGCTGCTCCGGTGAGGACTTGTTGAGGAAGAGCAGCATGTGATGGGGGATCTTGGCACTGAAGATCTGGTTGGACGTCTGGCGAGAAGGAAGAAGATGAGGGCAGGGCAGCCATGGCCCTCAGGGGACAGTGGCAGGGCTGGGGACGGGCTGTACCTCATTGGTGAACTCCATCACCAGCTGCAGGCTGTGGACGCGGAGCAGCCGCGTGAGCTCGGCCGTGTCCAGCCCCCGTGCCAGATCCACAGGGAAGTTTGTCTGTCTCTCGTCAAACTGCCAGGGCAGGGGCCTGTGAGGGCTGAGGGGAAGACAGGATGGCCCCACCACTCCCCTGTCACCCTCTCACCTTCTTGAACAGGCAGACAGTGTCATCTGACAGGCCATATGCCTGGAAGAGCTCAGCTGCCTCTGCCACGCCGAACGTCAGGTCCACCATCTCAGCAGCCACCTCAAAGAATGCCTGGGCTGCCTCACCCTTCAGGTCCTGCACAGCCACCCGTGAGTGCCACAGCCACAGCCAGGGCCACAGCCACAGCCATGGCCATGGTCCAGCCCCAGCTTGCCCCAGCCCACCTTGAAGAAGCCAATGGCCACCAAGTCCTGGGAGTTGATGAAGGCTGTGATGGTGTCGGTGTCCTGCAGCAGTGTGGCACTGGGGCCAGCCCGGCGCTGCATCCAGCGCACGATGCCCTGGCTGTCCATGCGGCCTGGCACACAGATGTCACCTGACACCCCTCTCCAGGCTGCCACCCCTCCCTGTGCCAACAACCTCAGCCACCCGCCACCAGCACCGTGGCACTGCCCACCATCATCACCTCATACATCACACTGTCACCTGTCTGTTATCACCACCTGGACATTGCCACCCCTCTCTCCATCACCACCCTGTGACCCCCACAAGGACAGTGCCACTGTCGATCATCAGCCCCTGCCACCCGCCCCAGCCCCATGGCAGTGTCCCCCTCGACAGGTGCCAGGGACACTGTGGTGCCTCAGCCCTACCGGTGTATTCCAGGGGGTGGGTGCGGTTGCCATCACGGAAGAGCTTGAGCGTGGGGTAGGAGGTGATGCCAAACTCAGTGGCCAGGGCTGTCTGTGCCGTGGCATCCACCTTGCCCAGCCGGGCTGGGCTGGACCCATTCCTCAGCTCAGTGGCTGCCTGGGCAAAGGCAGGAGCCAGCCGCTGGCAGTGCCCACACCACGGCGCATCTGTGGGTAGGGGACAGCATTGATAATGGGGACAGGTGTGGGGACAGCCCAATGGCTGTGTGAGCCCACTGGGCCCCAGCTGGTGCCCTGTCCCACACCCACAGCATGTCTTCTGTCCCTCACTGGTGCTACACACCCTCACCCATGCTCTGCCTGTGTCCACGCTCCACGTGTCTGTCCCCATCCCGTGCCGTGTCACATGGCCTATGCTCTTGCCCCTCTGTCCCACAGCCTTGCCCCTGCCCACCCCACCTGCTGTCCCTCCTGTGCCCTGTACCCTGCTGTACCTGTGCCCATGTACATGCTCTGCCCACACTCAGCCACGGCCAGTCCCCCCTGCCAATATTCCCTGCCCCACCTGCCCTGCCCACACCCCTGCCTGCCCTGGGGGCACTCACAGAACTCCACCAGCAGCAGCTGGTGCTCACTCAGGGCACGGGCAAAGTTGTGCTCGTGAAGCACCAGGACATTGTCCTCCTCCTTGATCTCATCTGAGAGCACTTCATCCTCTTCTTTCTCCTTTTCCTCCTCTTCTATCAGCTCTTCATCCTTATCCTCGCCCCCCAAAGCCGGGCCCAGCCAGGCCAGCGACAGCACCAGCAGCCAAACCAGGCGGGACCCGCAGCCGCGCATGGTGCCGGCGCTGAAGACGTTGTCCAGGGAGGAGGACGAAGATAAGGGACCTGGGGGCGGGTTGTGCCCGTCCCCTGGGGCTCGTGGCCCTCCGCTACTGGCTGCCCGGCCCCGCCGATAAGGCAGCGGGACCAGGTGGCGTTTTCCAGACGCTCGTCGCCGCAGGGAGACCTGGCCCCGCCGGCGTGATGGGGACAGGGCCGCGGGGTACAGGGCAGGGGAACAGGCATGGGCGGTGGGGACACAGACACACCAGTAAGAGACCAGTCTGTAGGGTTTAATGGCGATGGAAGAGCACAGCCTGCGAGCGGGCGGGTACCGGGCACGGCACCAGCACGGCAGGGTCACAGCCCCGGCCCCAGCGTTGGGGACGCAGTGAGGACCAGGCGGACGTCGATATTTAAAAAAAAAGAGCAATTAAAAATAACTTTGGTTGCGAAGACCACGACCACGGGCTCTCACTCGCTAAGGGACCCCCCTCAACCCTTCACGCGACTGGGGCAAGCGCGGCGGTGCCGCCGGGGGCTCCCCGGGACGGCGGCACCTCGTCCCCGGGCTGCCGGGGGGAGCCGGGGTGCGGGGCGGGCTCAGTCCTCCCAAGCCTTCTTTATGCAGAGGCCCCACTCCCAGGAGAGGTGCTCCGTCTTGTCGTCGTCGGTGACCAGGGAGCGGACGCGGTAGGAGCCCCGTGCCAGCCATCCCCGCGGCGCCTCCTCCGCCGGCGTCACCACCTCGTACTCCTCGGCCCGCGGCGCATAGCTGCCCACCATGAAAACGTCGCGATCCACTGGGCGAGGAGGGGACAGGAGGGATGGGTGAGTGGGGCCAGGTTGGAGTGGGGGCCCCCAGCCCCTGCCCCCAGCCCCCAGCCCCACTCACCGGGCCGGCCCCGGCGGTAGGTGAGGTGCAGGCACCGCAGCCCGCAGACGATCTCCCTGTTCACCTGCGGGCAGAAGGCAGCGGGGACTTGGGGACTGCCCCACGGCATGGGGACCCCTGGCATCCTGACATCCACAGCTTTCAGGATCCAGCCCCTTGTCAGAACTCAGCAGAATCAAAGGCGGCAGGGACTCCAGGCTGGCAGGTAACTCCAATAGGGGCAGGGACTCAGAGATGGCAGGGATCCCACTCAGGAGGGGCAGGGACGTCTAGGAAACCCTTGGATAAGCAGCACTGCTGGGATCTCTGGGAAAAGCGAGGTTTCTGGGGTGGCAGGAACCATGGAGCGGCAGTCAGGCTGGGGACAAGAACCCCCAGGGTGGCACTGACCCAGGAGGGAACTCCGGGTGGGCAGAGACCCCCAGAGGGGCATGGACCCCCGGGGTAAAGGGTGGAGGCAGATGTGCCAAGGCAGAGACCCTGGGACAGGCAGGGACCCGTGGGTGGCAAGAGGGACCCTGTGGGGCAGGGTAACAAGGACCCCTTAGGGTAGGGACCCCGTGGTGTGAGGGCAGCAGGGCCATGCCCAGCCAGTGGGCACAGGGCACCACGCACTCCCCTCACCTTGAACGACACCTTCACTCTGTAGTCCACCCCTTCCTTCAGCACAAAGGCCCGGCCTCTCAGCTCCTCCAGGTCTCCTGCGCAGGCAGATGGTCCATCAGCCTGGGATCCCTTCCTCCTCCCCCTCCTCCTCCCCCAGGTGTCCCCAGGGCTCACCTGTCAGGTCCATGGTGATGGGCCCTGGCGCCTGCTCACACATCAGTGTCAGCTTTGTCACCTGCACGTTGGGCACACTGGCATCTAGGGACAAGCAGCAGGGCCCAGATCTTACCCACCATGCCCAGTCCTACCATCACCTCCATCCCAGAGAGCCAAGGGGCTGCCCATGGCCCTGTGATGGAGGGAAGGGCCATAGTGTCCCTGGTGGGGGTGTTAAAGAGAGTGAGTGCCAGGCAGGGCACAGGAGAGCAGGTGCATCTCAGGTCACTCCATCACTGGCAGCAGTGCCTTTTGGGGTAAAATCACGTTTAGAGGACCCAGCCATGGGTATTTCCCAGGGGGTACCATTCCCTGGCTCAGGAGCAGAACAAGGGGAAGCAGAGGAGGAGGATGCAGCATGTGCAGCCAACACACCTTTGAGGTGGGCACTGGTCTCATTCACCCCACCAGCCCAACCTGCACTGCCCCAACTTTCACACACACCACGGTGCACCCCTCGTGCACCCCAGTGCTCTGCAAGCCCTCCCCCCCCCGTTTGCTCCCTCCTCGATGCATTCATGGATGGACACGGGGTGTTGGGCCCGTGGAACTCCCCAGGGACCCCCAGTGCAGACCAGCACCAGCCTGGGGTGGGGGCCTGTGGGGGCACCGTCTGGTCACCGGCAGCCGTGCTACCCCGGTGTTCCTCCCCCCGCGCCCCCGCCGTTCGCTCCTCTCAGTCATCCCCATGAATTTCCCGGTTCCCTGTGGCCGTTCCTATGGAAACTGCGGCGGTGATCCCGTAACCACGGCAACTGGGGTCCCCGGGCACCGGCACTCTGTCGGCAGGGAATGCCGGGGTCTCTGCGCAGGTGGGGGGCACAGGCGACACCCACGGGCGATTCCAACCGGGATGTGCCCTCCCTGCCGGGGATGCCCCTGGGGACTCTCCCTGCTCGAGCACGGCCGAGCTCCCCGAGCCCGCTGAGGCTGCATCTCCCGGCCGGGCTGCCGGGTGCCCAAACCTGCCTGCAGCCCCAGCCTTACCCACGGCAGCAGGGATGGCACCCAGCAGTGCCTGCTTGTACTTCCGCAGGCTCTCATCCCCTGGGTCCAGCTCCTGGATCTCCCGCAGGCTCTTCTTCTCCGGCGTCTTGTACGCCAGGGCCACGTCGGCATCCTCCTCCTCCTCCTCCAGCGATAGCGTCACCCCCTCCTTGTCAGCCATGATGTCTGCGGGGGACAAGCAGTGGCAGCCCCGGGGACAACCCGGGGGACACCCCCTCCCCCTGACACGAAGGCACCGGTGGGCAGGGGGTGGCTGGGCTGTGACAGGGGAAATCCCCGTGGGGAGGCCAAGCTGGTCCCCTGCTCGGAGCCGAGGGAAGGCTGCGGGCTCGGTGTCCCCGGGGCCTGGTGGCACAGCTGAGACCGGCGGTGTCGCCGCCGGCTGCATTTCCGCACGGTCATGGAGCAAGGCGAGCTGGTGCCTGAGGGGTGTGCTCGGTCTGGGGGGCGCTTGCAGACACCTCCAGCCCCCAGGGCCCCTTCGTGTCACCCAGAGAAGTCCTTGTCACTGCCCTGCAGCCCCCTCCAACAGCACTGGGCCACCTCCAGCCCCATCTCCCACCCTAAACCCAAACCACCAGCAGCCGCAGGGCAAAGAGGCATCACTGGGATGGTGGCTCCGGTGGCTCTGGTGCTTCCAGACTGCTGGGGGGCACAAGCATGGGTGATGTCCCCACAGTCCCTGACTCTCCCTGGCCACTGCATCACCACCCCACTCTTGTGACTGCAAGCACTGAGCACCCCAAAGCCCCTGGAACTCCGTCCCTGGGGACCTGCTGGGATTACAGCATGGGGCAGAGGACACTGCCTGTTCAGACCCGGGGCCACAGGGCCAAAAGTTTGGGCCAAAGCTGCCAAGATGTGGGCCCCCAGGGCGGTGTCAGTGATCGGGACACAGCGGTGGCCCTGCTGCCCCTCTGGCCCCCCACCAAGGCCCTGCCCCTCGGCTGTCACGGCAGCATGAGGGCACTCCCAGCACAGGGATGCACCCACCTCGGGAATCGCTGGCTGCCCGCGGGTGGCAGGGCAGGGTGGCATGCGTCAGGTGCCACAGGCTGAGAGGTGGCAGGGGGACAGCGGGGATCTCCCCCGGGGGACACTCCAGTTCCCCCGGGCCTGGGGTGCTGCTCACTCATGGATGCACTGGGAGCCCGGAGAATGCTCACTTACTGGGGACTCGGAGTGATGGTCGCCCTCCCTCCCCGGGGCAATGCCCCCCGCCGCCCCCGGGCGCTGCCCCCCGGCCGCCGCCGCTCACCTCGGTAGCACAGCGCCAGCCAGAGCAGCTCCAGCAGCTGCCCGCCGGCCTCGCACACGTCCAGGCCGAGCATGGCCGGGCCGTGCCGGGCCCGCCGCCCCGGGGCCGGGCGGGGTCGCCGCTGGCGGGGCCCGGGGCGCGGCTCTGCCGGTGCCGGCGGCTCCTCCCGCCCGCTGCAGCCGCGCTCGGCGGTGCCGGCTGATTCCGAGCGCTCCCCGCTGCGCTTCCCGGCGCTGCCCGGCGCGGCCCGGCGGGGCGGCGGCGGCTCCCGCAGACGCGGCGGCTCCGCTGCCCGCCCCCGCCCGCCCCCGCCCCTCGGCGGCTCCAGCCCCGCCGCTCGTGGGCGGCGAGACTGCAGTGAGCTCATCGCCGGGCGCGCCCGCCCCGCGCTGCCCGCACCCCACGAGCCTCCTGCCTGTACCCTCAGAGCACTGCGTGCCTCCCAGGAGCATCCTCTCTGCACCCTCAGTGCACTGCCTGCATCCCGCGAGCATCCTCTCTGCACCCTCAGTGCACTGCCTGCATCCCGCGGGCATCCTCTCTGTACCCTCAGGGCACTGCCTACATCCCGCGAGCATCCTCTCTTACCCTCAGTGCACTGCCTGCATCCCGCGAGCATCCTCTCTGTACCCTCAGGGCACTGCCTGCATCCCGCGAGCATCCTCTCTTACCCTCAGTGCACTGCCTGCATCCCGCGAGCATCCTCTCTGTACCCTCAGGGCACTGCCCACGCCATGGCCGCACCGCCCGCATCCTGGCCAGCCCCTTGTTCACAGTGCCCGCACCATGACCGCGCTGCCCGCAACCCCGCACGCTGCCGGCACGTTGTCCCACCCTGCCCGCACCCCGCGAACATCCTTCCTGTCCCCTCAGCGCGCCGCCCGCACCCTGTCCGCGCCGCCATCCCGTAGCCACAGCGGTGAGTGTCACCCTCCCAGGCACCGGCCCGGCCCGGGCACCCCCCGGTCCCGGGCACCCCCCGGTCCCGGGAGGCTGTGGGGGCGGCGGGGGCGGAGGGGTGCCGGGGGTGCCACGGGCAAGGGGCAGATTGGCCCCGCGGGTCGGGACCCGGGTTTGGGGCACCCGGTGGAGGCGGTGGCAGCCGCGGGGGGGGCAGCGGGGCGGGACCGGGCAGGGCCGGGGCGGGTCCGGGCGGAGAGGCGCGGCGCGCACCCGCGATGACCATCGGCGGCCCCCGCGGCCAGTACCCCCGGCTCCAGATGCCCTGTCTGCGCAAGGTGAGCGACACCGGCACCGGCAGCCGCCCCGCGGGGAGGGGGCACCGCGCCGGAGCCGGGCACTAGCACGGCGGAAACGGGGCACCGCCAACGTGGGGAGCGGGCAACGCGGGCACTCGGTGATGGGACTGTGGGGATCGGGCACCGGCATGCCGGGGTGGGGGACCGGGGACACCGGGCACCGGCACCTTGTGGACCGGGGACGGGGCGCGGGAACTGTGCAGACTGGGGCACCGGCACCGTGTGGATCGAGTACCGGGCGCTGGGACCGTGGGGACCGGACACTGACACTGCGCTGGGTTACGCGGGCACCGGGAGCCGCCGGCGGCTCGGGCATGGGATGGCCGGGGACCAGCACCGCCCAGCGTGCGCGGGACAACGGGCACCACCCCGGCACCGGCGCCGCCACGGGGCACTGGGAACCGCCCCACGAGGGAATACCGGCGGGCAGCGCCCCGGAGCGGCGTACTCTGCTCCCCCACGCCGGGCGAGGGTGCTGCCAGAGTCTCGGCAGAGCTCACTCCCCAAAACCGGGGTTCCCCGGGCCGGGGGTGCCCAGAGGATAAGTGTCTGCAGCTCCAGCATCGCGCGGTCTCCCGGCTATTGGGTGCCTCGGTCAGGCTGTGGCATGCCAGGCTGTCCCTAGGCTGGGCACAAGGTGCCCTGGGGCACTGGGGAGTTCCAGGCTGTCCCCAGGCTGGGCACTGTGTGCCCATGTCGGGTTGCAGGGACCCGGGTTGTGCCTAGGTCGCAGGGTTCCCGGGGTCACAGCAAGGGGAGCCAGGCTGTGCCCAGGTCACAGGGTTCCCGGGGTCACAGCGAGGGGAGCCGGGCTGTGTCCAGGCCCGGAGCCGCCGTCGCGGGGCTGAGCACAGCGGTTTGCCCGGCAGATGGAGCGGATGATCGTCAGCATGCAGGACCCCGACATGGGCATCAAGATGAGGAACCAGCGCTTGCTCATCACCGTCATCCCCCACGCCATGACAGGTGGGTCCCCGAGATGGGGTTCCCCCGCGAGGTGCGTGGGGAAGGCGTGCGGGAACTCCCCGAGTGTCCCCAGCCCTGCAGCAGCGGCCACCGCCGGCCCCCGCGCCGCTCCTCTCCCGCACCCCGGTGCTCAGCGCTGCAGCTGGGATCAATTATGCATCGGCTGCGCGGGGCGGGCGCTCGCACGTCCTTGGCAGGCCCCCCGTCACCCTGCGTGACCCCTGGCACTGCCATGTTGCGCCAGGTGCCCCAGCCGAGAAGACCCCCAAATCCAGTCTGGGGAACCCTCCTGCACCCCACTAACGCAGCCTCCGTCCCTAGGGAACGACATCGTGGAGTGGCTCATCCAGAAGTACGGCATCTCCGAGGAGGGTGAGGGCCCTGGCACAGACAGCTGGCACCGGGGGGGGCAACTGGGGCTGCCGGCCCTCCACGCAGCCCCCAATCCCATTCCGCAGAGTCGCTGCACCTCGGTAACCTCATCGTGAAGCACGGCTACATCTACCCGCTCAAGGACCCGCGCTCCCTGGTGCTGCGGGCCGATGAGTCGCCCTACCGCTTCCAGGTACCGCCCCCCGGGGCACGGCACAGCCCGAACGCCGGGGCTGCCCCGCCTGGGCACCGTGGCACCCCATGGCAGCTCCTCAACCTCTTCCTCCCCCGCAGACCCCCTATTTCTGGACCAGCACCAAGTGGCCGGCCACGGAGCTGGACTACGGTAGGTGCCGCCGTGACGCTGGCACCAGCACAGGCTGCGACCCCTTCCAGGCCCCCTGAGCGCCGCCACTTCTCTTGCAGCCATTTACCTGGCCAAGAAGAACATCCGCAAGCAGGGTGATCTGATCGAGCACGAGAAGGTGAGCGGTGCCCTCCCCACACCTGCCATGAGCTGGGGCAGTCTCGGCTCACCCAGGAGCAGGGTCTCGCCCGTGGCGGGGAACACCGGCTGTCCCAGTGCTGGAGCGGCAGCAGGAGCCGGAGTCAGGGCAAGGGGACAGGGCCACACCGTGCCTACCTGTCGCTCCTCAGGACAACTACAACCTCCTGCACAAGCGGATCAACCACACTTGGGACTTCGTGGTGATGCAGGCGCGGGAGCAGCTCCGGTGAGTGCTGGCACGGGCGGCACCGCTGTGCCCGGGGAGCGGCCGGGATGGAGCAGCCGGGATGGAGCACCCCTTGGGTGCCGGGCAGGCAGGGTGCCAGCACCTCCCCGCTGCCTCTGCACGGCCAGGGCAGCCAAGCAGCGGCGCAAGGGCGACCGCATCGTCATCGACTGCCAGGAACAGGCGTACTGGCTCGTCAACCGGCCCCCGGTGAGCGCGGGGTGGGGGGGGTCGGGCTGGAGGGGCAGCCCCGGCAGCACTCACGGCCCCGGCCTGAGCAGGGGGGGCTGAGGGACACAGGGGGTCCCCCCAGCCCCCAACATGGTGCTCTCCTTGCAGCCAGGAGCCCCTAACGTGCTGGAGCAGGGTCCCGAGCGCAGGAACTGCCACACCACCCGTGTCCAGCTGGTGAGTGGGGGTGTCCAGGCACCCCTGGGGCTGCCAGCGGGCACAAGGGCACACCCAGTGCCTGTGCCGGGGTGAAAAGCTGCCCTGGTGGGTGCCCATCCATCTCACCCCAGGCTGTGCCCACATTTTGGGGTGAGGGGTGAGCCCCAGCTCTGCTAACATCCGTGTGCCCCCCACCCCCCAAGCATGGAGGGTCCTTGTGTTTGTCCTTGCACCCAGCACCCCTCTGTGCCAGCACCTCTGATCCCTGCAGGGCAGCTGTGCTGCAGGAAGCCCTGGCACCCTGGGGTGCCAGCAGTAGCCACCAAGCCCTTCCTTGTGTTGTGACCCCACTAATGCTGCCCCAGCCCCCCCAGGCTGTCCTCACTAACCACCCACTTTCTCTTCTCTGCGCCATGTGCCGTGTCCTCTGCCCACGTAAGTGTCACTAACCTAGGGCTGGTGTCACAGCGGGCTGTGGAGGGGGGAAGGCAGGGTTCATTCCATGGGCTGTGCTGGCCCCAGGAGGGCTGGGGGAATGAGGCTGGAGGCCAAGAGGATGGGATAGAGTCCCAGGGTGGGGGACTGGGTGCCTGGATTGTCCAGGGTGGTGGGGCAGGACAATGTCCCGGCCCCACTGTGCCCTCACCCAGCCCCGTGCATCTCTTGCAGACCAAGAACATGGATTACTACAAGCGAGAGGTGAGTGGGGCGAGGGGTGGGGGCAGCTCTGGGGGGCACGAGCTGCCAGGCACCCCAACATCTCCCTTGCGCCTGGCCCCAGATCGAGTACTGCAGGAAGGCCATGGCCAGGACCAGGGTGAAGTCCTCCATCTGCCTTGAGGGGTGAGTGGCAGCAGCTGCCCCAGCCACAGCTGGGTCCCTGTCAGGGTGACAGGGGCACCCCCATCCCAGCAGCTGGTGCTGGCACCATTGCACCCCAGCCCTCAGCAGGCAGTGGAGCCGAGGCTCTGCTCAGCTCAGGCACATCCCCACCATGTTCCCATCATATCCCCATGGTGGGTGGGGTTGGTGGCCCTGGTCTCCTCCAGCCACCACTCCTGGCAGGTACATCAAGTTCAACGAGCAGTATGTGCCCCACGACCCCATCATGTCCGGCTGCCTGCCCAGCAACCCCTGGATCACGGATGACACCACGTACTGGGCCATGAATGCCCCCACGTAAGTGCCCCAGGCCCAGGCCCCCCAGAACCCCAATCTGCAGGGTGTGGGGGCTGTGGGGTCATGCAGGCTGCCATGGGCTGCCAGCCCCAATGCCACTGTCACCCACAGAGTGACAACCCCCACAAAGCTGCGCGTGGAGCGCTGGGGCTTCAACTTCAGTGAGCTCATCAACGACCCCCTGGGCCGGGCACAGCTCCTGGAATTCCTCAAGAAGGAGTTCAGTGGTGAGGGGGCCCAGCCCAAACCCTGAAACACCTTTGTCTTGGCACCCCAGACCCACCACTCTGACCCAACACCACACACCCACCATGTCCCACTAGTGCCTAATCCACTGTCCAATGCCAACATCACCAAACCAACCCATTACCACGTCCTGCCATTCCTCAGCCCACCACCACATCTCAGCACCTCCCAGCTAATCTGCCCCAATTTCCCAGTTTCCCTGCCCCAGCTGGCTCTGTCCCAGGGGGGCACATGCCCAGCCATGGTGGCCTTTGGGGATTGCCCATGAGGGGTGCCCCGTGTCCCCATTCCCAGCACCGTGTCCCTCTCCCCAGCTGAGAACCTGAGTTTCTGGGAGGCGTGTGAGGAGCTGCGCTACGGGGAGCAGTCCCGCATCGCCGAGATCGTGGACTCCATCTACCAGTGAGTGCCAGTGGGTTCGGGAGGAAAGGTTTGGGGCTGGTCAGGCCATCACGGTGCTCTGCCCCGGGGCAAGGCCGGGCTCAGCGCCGTCTGTGACTCCCCAGGCAGTTCCTGGCGCCCGGGGCCACGCGCTGGGTGAACATCGACAGCAAGACAATGGAGAGAACCCTGGAGGGCATCAAGACGCCCCATCGCTACGTGATGGACGATGCCCAGATGCACATCTACATGCTGATGAAGAAGGTGGGTGAGGGCGGGGCAGGGCAGGGCAGGGCTGGGCAGGATCCTGACGTCTCTGCTCGCCCAGGACTCCTACCCACGCTTCCTCAAGTCGGACCTCTACAAGAACCTGCTGGCCGAGGCCATCATTCCCCCAGAGACCAAGAAGCGGTGAGGGCAGGGGCCGTCCCCTGGGGCCACCAGGGGTGGTCCCCGCCGGTTCTGACCCCGTTCTGCCCGCAGGGTTTTCCCCTTCATGCGCAAACAGCGGCATTCCAGCCCCAGCCCGGCGCTGCTGCTGCCCGCGGGCGATGCCGAGGAGAGGAGCAGGAGCCCTTCCACCGCCCCTGTCCCCGAGGAGGAGAGCTGAGAGCCGCAGCCCCGGCAGTACCGGAGCGCCCTGACCCAGCACACGCAGCCCCGCCGCAGGAGCCTGCCGGCAGTAGCACCGAAGGAGAGAAGCCATATCCCCCCCGGAGCCAGGCTGACCCCGCCGCAGCCCCCGCTCACGTCCCCACAGCCTCCTGTCCCTCGGGGAAGCCGCACCCAGCCGGCCTGGTGCGGGGTCACCCCTGCTACCGCCCCCAGCCCGGGCACAGTAAAACCCCCACGGGAAACACTGGAGGCTCCCGTGGTTCTTGTGGAGCAGGGCCAGGGAGGCGTTGGCAGGGTGGGAGGGGCACAAAGCGCTGCCCATTTCTCCAGGCTGGATTGTGAGATGTGCTCTGGGCTGGAAGTGAAGTCCTGCCATGCCTGCAGCAGCCAGCCAGGGTGCAGGGCCGGAAGGGGACCAGTCCCCCCAGACACGTGTGCCCGTGGCACAGCCAGCACCCATGGACCTGCTCGCTCCGAGGGGCAGCACCGGCCTGGCACGGCCGAGTGGGCACTCAGGCACTCAAGGTGTGCCAGCCACACACTGGGAGGGACAGAAAGGCCTCTGGAATGGGGTTGGCCCTGTGGGTGGCAGGGGCACCAGGAGCAGGGCTGGCAGCTGAGCCACTCTCCTGTCCATGGGCTGTTAATCTGAACAAGGCTGAGGATCGCACGGCAGGATTATTCCCTTCCCTGTAGCACAGCCCCAGCTGCAGAGGATTATCGCTGGTGGTTACATAAAGGAGAGGGGGGCTGATGCCCAGCAGTGCTCAGCCCTGGAGCCCAGCCTGCTCTACACGTACCCACAGAGCAGAGCTGGGCACAGCTCCAGCCCCAATCGGACAAGGAGGTGCCATCCTGTATCCTGGCTAACAAACACGGGAGGTTGGGATGCTGGGGATGATCCTGCCCTGCTGCAGAGCCTGGCACAGAGCGAGGGGCATTCTCAGCTCCCTGCTGGGCAGAGGCCCCCGGGGCAGGGGAAGCTGCTGGAGCCTCGGTCACAGGATGGAGCTTGGGCCCTGGGTGCTGGCAGCACCGGGCAGTGACAGATGGCCCCGCGCTCCAGGAGACAGCACCCGCCACGCGTCTCCCTCCGGCTTGATCCAAATCCAAACCCCGGCATGAGATTTTCATGCTGATGGACTGCAGAGGGAATCTGGGGTGTAAAACCAGGTCACAGAGCACCGGAGGGGGCAGGGATGGGCTGGCCCAGCCTCGTTATCTAACTCCAGCCTCCCTCCACACGCTGCCTTCTCCCTTTTCCCGGTCCATCACCTGCCCACAGCAGGACAGGGCAGCAGGCAGCACCTCAGCCATCAAAGCATCACCAGGACTCCTGGATCCCTCACAGGGAGGGCAGCTCTGCCTTGGGTAGGTCACTCAAAGGGCTGACAAAAATCCCAAAGTCTTGTGTAACCTGCAGCACCAAAGCAGGGCACCATTTACAAACAATGCAAAAGAGGATTTATTGAAACCATTCTGGTTAGAGCAAGTCCTGTACAGCACAATTTGCAATAAGTTAAAGAACCAAACCAAACAGTCTCAGTGTTAAAAACCACACTAACACATAACACAGTGATATAGCCACTGCCACCCAGGTGAGTTATTGAATCAAGGCACAAAGTCATTCATCAAATACTGAAAAAAAAAAAAATTTTACACAGGAAACAAGCTGGAAACAGACTGGTTTTGTTAAGAAGGTGCTGGTTTGGCACTGATGCGTTTAATTGAGCTGCCACAGCAAAATTTGCATTTCCAAACTGTCCAGAAACATCACTGGACAATTTAAAGCCAGGAAAGCTCCTCAAAGCTGAAAATCCAGCTCTCCTCAAGAACATTCATGTGCCTATGGGAAGGTCAGGTCTGGGTAGGGATCTGAGGAGGGAGAGTGTAATGAGAACACAGCCCAGGCATTCCCCTTGCTCCTGGCCAGGGGAATCTCAGCAGGAAACAATCCACACCCAGCCCTTAGGCTGGGCTACAGTGCAAGCCTGGGGGTGCCCTGCCCCAGCTGGCTGAAGGGCAGCCTCAATCCAGCCCTCTTATGGCTGCAACACTGGCACAGAGACCTGGGGGGCTGTCAGGCCTAAGGTGCTGAGCAAAGAGGAAACCCAAGCTGGGGGACACAGCTGAGGAACCTCCCTGCACTCCTGGACTCCCTCAGAAAACAGCTGGGAAGAGAGGCAGAAGGGCAACCCCATCATTTTGAGCCCAGGGTGCTTTGAAGGTTGTGGAGCACTCTGCAGAGGGCATCCCTGGCTTCCTGCACATCCAGACACCCCAGGGCTGGCTCCCTTGACTGCCCAGCATATGGGGCAGAGGGACACAGGGCTGGAAGCAGGAGGTCCAGGCAGCCCAGCTCCCTGTGCTGTCAGCCTGGGAGGGCTGGGGCTGTGCTGTGAGCTGGGGACAGCAGCTGCCCAGTGGCACATTTGGGCCCAGCAGTGGCTGAAGGGAAGAGCTGATGCCTGATGCTGCACATTCCCATCCTACAGTGTTTCTACACATCCCCCAGTGTCAGACTAAGCAAGGGAAGGAGGCACTGGCCAAACCCCCTCCAGCACTGCAGAGCCTGAGAGAGGTTATTTTTAGGCCTATTTTTATTTTCAGGACTGAGTAGCTGGTTCAAACTGTTTTCAAGGCTCTGCACCTTGTTTCTACAGCCTGCACTGGCACCCATCAGGACAGGGCAGAGCAACCACCTCACGGGGCTACACGGATCTCCAGGAGAAACATGTGATCTTCACACAGCAACCTGTCCCATCCCCTCAGGATACCAGGCTGGGCAGAGAGGAGAGTGCTTGAGGATCCTCACCCAGCATCACTTCAATTCCAAGGGCAGGGAGGCAGCACAGAGCTCCTGCCCACCTCCTGGCAGCAAGGACAGTGCTTGGAGAAGGCTCCTCAGCAGCTGCAAGGCTGAATAAGCAGGGTGCTGGCAGTGCCACTTGGGTACAGGGCTTCCCAGAGCAGCAATCCCAGCTCCCAGAAAAGGTTAAAGTCCAATTCTACTCAAGCCAGATCCTCTGGTTCCTTAAACCTGGAGAGGTGGTGGTGGTACCTGCAGGGACCAGCCAGGCTGGGCTCAGGGTGGATCTCTCACCACCGAAAAGCAGGCTGAGGGAAAGGAGGAACATTGATGCATCCATCAGGTGGGAGACCAGCTCCCTCTCAGTGCCACCAACACTGCACAGCCTGGCTGGGAAGGAAGCAGCAGAGGACAGACACAGGCAGGCTGGTGACTGCAGAGTAGGATACCTGGGGCTGCTCTTGGGAGAAAAGGCCATTTGCTAAGTAGAATGACACTTTAACCTGTGCTTTGCTGGCCCAAGTGACACCAAACACACCACAGCCATGGCTGGGGTCACCACACATCCCCCCAGAAACTACTGAAGCATGTCCCAAATCCAGGAGAGGGTAATTGCAAATCAACTTGCAGCCAAGCACCTCTCCCCAGCCAGGAGAGCTGACTCAGAAAGGAAATCTAACACCACACAGCAAACTCCACTTCCCAGACATCCAACTCCACTTCTCAGGCATCCCAGAAATCATCAATTCTGGCACCTCAGCAAGCACATGTTTTGCTCCAGACACACTCCTGAGTCAGCACAGTTCTGTGGGCACAGAGGGATGGAGGGGAAAGCCCTCTTCCCTGAGCTGATGACACTTAAGTGGTGGCCAAGCACTGAAGTCCCATCAGCTCTGAGGACGGACACTCTGGCAGCTGCCCCCACAGCCTGGGTGTCCCTAGACACTGGGGGTGCTTCCCTGCCAGCCACACTTTGGTTTGTGGATCAAGAAAGGCAGCTTCCCAGGGGGTTCCAGGCTCTGGGCTTGTTGAGAGCACGGCTGCAGAGCAGGGCAGCCTCTCCCGCTCCCCACTCAGCTCAGTCTCGGCTCTGGAATCGCATCCTGTAGAGGCGGTCCCGGATGTGCTGCTCCTCGTCCCCAGGCGTGCGGCGCAGCCAGACCACCCTGCTCACTGCCACATCCTCCTTCAGCTTCCTCTTCATCAGGGACACGGGGCCTGGCCCCTCCCCGGGCTGGGGGCCCCGCAGCAGCACGTAGCAGGCGTGACGGCTCCGCTCGAACAGCGCCGCTGCAACACAGAGCACACGGAAATCCAGCCTCGGCCTCGTGGGCTGGACTGGCCACCACCCCCACCACCCCCACAGGGACCAGGAGGGACCAGGAGGGACCAGTGTCCTCCTGCAGCTCCTCACTGGAGGGCTGCAAGGAGAGGACTCACCAGTGAACGCAATGATTTGGTCGGTGCTGTTGCGGAGCTCCAACACGACATTAGTGTAGGAAGGGTGGAAAAGGTACAGCTTCTGGAGAGGAGCTCTGGGTCTCTGCAACCAACAGGACACTATCAGGACAAAGACTCACACATTATCCCAGAGACAACAGCAGCACCAGGCTCAGCTATTACTCACACTGGACAGGACACACCCAGCCAGACACTTGCCCGTGTCAGCCCAGCTCAGCCCGACCGATGCCATTAGGACAAGTGCTGGGATTTTGCTTACTGCTCTCCTTCCCACCCCAAGCTTCCTGCAAATAGCTGGCCTGTCTGCTGCAGGCAGGAGACAGATTTTTGCCTGAGGGCTGGCAGAGCGAGCAAGGAAAGCAGAGGAAGTTCAGCTTGTGCTTCAGCCGCCTCTGAGACACAAACTGTCACCAGTGCTGCCTGTCACTGCCCCGAGCACTCTGCAAGCAGCTGAGCTGTGCACCGAGGCTGCCTGAGGCTGCTTGGGGCACAGAGAGGATATTCACGTGGCCACAGAGATTCACTGCATGCAATGCTGCCATGGGAGGCTCCCAGGGAAACAGCAGCAACTCCAGAGGTGCCAGGCCAGAAGCCTCCCACCTCAAAGACAGTGCCACACCAAGGCAGGGCAGTGACTTTGCTCACAGAGCCACCAATTTAATTTTCTCTGCATAACCAGGCTGAGGATGACAACGGCTGCCAGTGCCACCACCACCTGCAGGGACACGGCTGCGGACACAGACCCCACACCCAGTGCACGAGGCTGCAGGGTCAGTGGCACAGACAGATGGGAATATCAACACTGAGAAGGGGATAACTCCACCCAATTCTGGCCCAAAGCCTGGAGAAGAGCAGCCCTCAGCAGCACCACTCACTGTCTCATTGCCTGGCTCCTGGTAGTCTCCCCACATGAGGAAGGCAGAGCGGTGATCAGCAGTGGAAAGGGTGGCTGGGCCAGGGCTCCCTGGTCCTGAGTTCAGCTTCAGCTCCCACTGGACTGCTCCAGATTCACTCTCAACAATCATAACCTAGCAGGGAAGAAAGAAAAGGAACTCATGACAAAGGCAGCTCACAAGCCATGAGAGAGAAGTCAGGTCAGCTCTCTCTCCTCACACTGTCTATGGGAACAAGTATATGACACATGGGAACAAGTATATGACACATGGGAACAAGTATATGACACATGGGAAGATGAGGAAATATTTGAAGTAGAGCATCACAGAGATGTGAGACCTGGGGTTGGCCACATTAGAGTAAAATCACAAGTTTTGCAGCTACTTCAAGGGGTTCAAAGTTCTGTCATTGAAGCCTCTTGCTGAGAAGAGAATTAAAGTGCCCAAGCTGGCTTCAATAACCTGTTGAAAGAGATCCTTTCACAGCTTAAAAGCTTCCTAAAATCAGCCAGAGGGAACACATCCCACCAACTGTCCTTGGCTCAATTCCTGTTTGAGCTGTGACATACAGAGAAATAGGAAGTTAAAAGGAAGAAATTTCAAACCTTCTTCCTGTTGGATCCAATTTCACTCTCCAGGACAACACTACGGGCATCAGGTTTGTAGTAACCGAGCAGTGGCTCACTGTGGGAGAGAAAGAGCAGGGACAGACCTGAACCCACCCTGCTGGCTGGGCACACTGTGCTTTCCCAGCTGCCTCTATCCTTCCACACCTGCCCTGGTAAGAGACTTGACTGCCACAACACTGGGTTGGCCTGGTACCACCCCAACTCTGAGCCCAGCCACATCACAGCAGGCACAAAATGAGGAAGGAAAGCTCTCAGCTCCTCCATCCTGAAGCAGCTCCCAGCATTTAAGGGGACACAACACAATAAGCAAGATCAAGATATGACCCAGGCAAAAAAAGAATTGCATCTGCCAGGACATTGCTGTTGCTGGGACCCTGGAAATGCCACATCTAACCCACAGAGAGAACACTACCTCAAAACACGGGACACATTGAGGGTCCACACAGCCTGGAGATCTTTTGTCCTGATCAGTGTAGCCATCTCTGAGTCCACCACCAAGATGTTGTCCCGTGAGCGCCCAGGAACTTTTGCCAGGTAGCGAATGTCTTCAAGTCTGAACAAGGACAGAGAAATGATTAAGCTTTTTAGGCCATGGATGGTTTTACTGTGAGGTTTGGAGTTTTTTTTCCCTGCACAGTAAATTCAAATAGGAAACCTCAACGTGCTTTCCCTGCTTTTCTGTGAATCTCTGATGAAGCCATTAATACCAACCCTTGTCCTGAACTTTGGATGTGCTCCTAGTCCAAAAACCACACAGCCAGCAGAGAACAAAGTCCCACCAGGCCATCCCATCAGGAACATCAGCCCCCTCCCAACCCCAACTCCACCAGCCTCCAAACATAACCTCACACCTGAGAAGGGATAAGAGGTGTGTGGCACGGTCAATGTTCTTCTCCAAATGAGAATCCAGCTGGAAGCTGGGAAGCTTAACTTGCACCCCAACTATTGTACTGCACAGATCTCCCAGGGAATATGCATAGACAGACTTCTCTGTGAGGAAAAAAAAACAAACCAAAAAACAAGAATGAGAGAGATAAGTTATCCTGCCCTTACTCTGAACTCTATGATTTTCCAGATCTGTCAGATCAACTATATTTTTAGGACTTGCATCATAGAGTTGTAGTGGTATTTTGGGACTCAAGCCTGCTATTGAATGCTTTTAACATTTTATCTGTTCATAATCCAAGTGTTCCACAGTAATCATTTGCTATAAATGACTGCCTAATCCTTTCATGCTTGACATTTGTTAAATAAAATCACTACAGTACACAACAAACTGCAGTTTAAGCAGAAGCCCCCTCCCTTCTCTCGGCCCCAAACAGCTCTCTGACTAGATGAAAGCTCCACACAGCTTGTAAGAATGCAAAACACACTGTCAGATGATGTTTACTAACCCTGATCTCAGCTACAATCACTCTTTCAGACTGAATCCCCAAGCAGAGCTGTACCTGTGTAGAAAAGGAAGTAGGAGGAGGAGTGCAGCTGCAGCCTGACGTAGCGAGCGATGCCATCCACCCTCAGGCTGCCCATGGAGCCAATCTGCTGGCCAGTTTTTCCTGAATAGATGAAGACCTTCACCTACACAGGGAAGGGATTACAGACAACAACCAAGAAGGTTAAAGCTGGTACCAAATAGCAACTGAATGGGAGCAGCACAGGCTTGGATGGGAAGTCTCTCCCTGGTTTTGGAGGAGTGGGCGTGCTTGGTGACACCTTTTGAATTGTTCTGGAAGTTTGAAAACCACTTCCAGAACAGCCACCTGCTCTGAGAATTTGCTACCCCTGTCACCCACTCTTCCTACAGACTGGGACTGTGGAACAGCAGCCCCAGCTCTGTAAGGACAGCAAAGATCCATGCCAGCCTAAGATGGAGATGACCTAACGTCAGCAACTATGCAGCATATGGACATGGGAAACTTGGCTTCACATGGCAGCTCTGCTAAATGTTTTAAGTGCCCTAATCTACTCTTCCTTAGGCTCATGTGAGTCCAAGATAAAAGAGCTGACAGGTTTCTTTCTATTTTTTTGTGCAGAGTAACAAAATCCACTAAAAACATTTCAAAGGTTAAAGTCAGGATCAGATTAAAATATCTGAGCAACAGTCAGAGTCTGGGGAGTGCAATGGACTTTAGGGACAAATGAAACATCTGACCAGGAGAAACAGCATGCATCAGAGATGCTGAGTCAGGCAGGAACCCTTCCCTCTACCTTGAGAGGGAGGGACTGGAAAGCAAAGGAAATCCAAGGCAAATCTGGAGAGTCTGGAAGGTGAAAAAGGGAGAACAACACGGCTGGAGAGGAAAAACAACACATCCACCAGCTATTCCCAGCCTCCTGCACTGGGAGGAGACACACACCAGCTCTGGTAGATAGCTGCACCTTTCCTGCTCCAGTGGCTGCCCTGGGACAGTGACAGCCAGGGGTATTTACACAGGGAGTAAATACAAACATTTTCCTCACTGCACTGCCAACCCCTCTGCTGCCACAGGAGATAGATCTCAAAACCCATCACATTTCTGGGATGTGTTTGTACTGAAGCATGCAGCAGGTAGGGGTCAATGGGACTCTCTGGAAATGCTGCCATCTCACCCCCTGCACACAGACCCTTCCACAGACTGCTCACAGCTCTGTCCTTTCAACTGCAGCCCTTAATAGCAACAAAGCTCCTCTACTTGAGTGCTGAAGCTCCCTTCTGACCAGCCCTTTCGAAGCTGCAGAGCTCCACTCCAGCTCCTACATTTGCGTGATTCTCAAAAGAGAACATACTTTTCCTTAAGTTGGGAAAGTGCTTGCCAAATCCAGAGGGAGGAAGGGATTTCATACCAAGATAGCAAGAGAGCTAAAATGGAAAACAGATCAAAAGGCAGTCTTGCAGAACAGAGGCTACATTCAAACTTTTCTTGGCCGCCTAAGATTAAAAAAACAAAAGTCTTGAGATAACTGGGATAGCAAAAGCAAGGAGGAAAGAAAACAGAGAGAACTGTAGGAGGTGGAGAAGATAGAATTTCTGGCAACAACAATGCCTTAGACAGCAAACCCCTATTTTCTTATGGAGGACATTGGCCAAGAAGGCCAATGGCACCTGGCTTGTACCAGCCACAGGGTGGCCAGCAGGGCCAAGGAAATGCTTCTGCCCTGGTACTGGGCATTGGTGAGGCCACACCTCGACTGCTGGGTCCAGTTGTGGGCCCCTCAATTCCAAAAGGACACTGAGGTGCTGGAGCAGGTCCAGGGAAGGGAAAAGAGCTGCGGAAGGGTCTGGAGCACATGTCCTCTGAGGTGGAACTGAGGGAGCTGTGGGGGGCTCAGCCTGGAGAAAAGGAGACTGAGAGGGGACCTTCTCACTCTCTGTAACTCCCTGACAGGAAGGGGCAGCCAGGTGGGAGTCAGGCTCTGCTCCCAGGGAACAGGGACAGGACAAGGTGAAATGGCCTCAAGCTGTGCCAGGGGAGGCTCAGGTTGGACACCAGGAGGAACTTCTTCCCAGAAAGGGCTGTTAAACTTTGGAAGAGGCAGCCCAGTGAGGTGGTAGAGTCACCATTGTGGGAGGTGTCCCAGGAAAGCCTGGAGGTGGCACTCAGTGCTCTGGGCTGGTGACAAGGCAGGGATCAGTCACAGGTTGGACTCAATGATCTCAGAGGCCTTTTCCAACCTTAAGGACTCCATGGCTCTGGTAATAGACATGGGGCTCCCACTGCCCCCATCAGACCCAGAGGGAGCTGTAACTTGTGTGCTTTGAACAGGACAGACTGGGCATGCAGACAATGCTGTGCCACTCCATCATGGATGCAGATGTTTTAGCAGAAAAACTGTTCTAGCTACATGACTTTCCCCCTCTCAGAAATGGGAGAAGCAATATTTGGAGGGAGATAACATGACCAGCAGCTGTTTCACTAAATGAACTCTGATCAGAATTAACCAGCACAGTGACGGTGGGAAGAGCAGTGCAAAGCAGACCACAGGCAGAGAGAGGGAAGGGATCAGAAAAGGGCAGTGCTGGTACAAAAGCACTGACTGTCAGTTGTGCTTTGATCTAAGAGCCAAAGCTGTCAGGGTTTATTCACTTCCACTTCTCTAAGCAGAGAAGCAGAAAACTGCAAGCTCATCTTACCCCAGCTCACTCCCCAGACAGCACAGGAATATGCAGTGAGAAGAGCACACTGAAAAGGGGGAGGGATCACTGCCCAGCTCTTTGATTTATTTCATTTTTTTAAACCATAAAACACTTGTGCTAATTTGGGAGTACTTCTCTGGAGGGTGGGAAAGAACCCACCCCAAACCCACAGAAACTAGAGGCCTCTGGACACTTCCTCTGAGACTACAAGGTGGAAATAAACAGCATTCCTGCCATCCTCTGTGGCAGCCACTGGGCTTATCAGAGCTTCAGGGTGACATACCTGGCCTTCTTTAGTAATAAAGATTATCAGGTCCTGAACTCGATCATTATCCACATCTGGAATCACTGATAAAGGAGTCAGCACAGTATAATTAGCTCCAAAGTCACGGGGTTGCCTCCACAGAACTTCCCCTGGAACACAGTGGGAAACAGTCATTAGAAGGCATCTTAGGTTGAAAGGTTATTGCTGCTCCTGCTCCAGCCCATCAGCACCACAAACCAGCCACATTTATGCTGACCATGGGGTACCTCCTTGCTTTTCTGCATTCCCAATGAATCCCAGTATCCACAGTTTCATCTTACATTGGAAAGCAACCCTGCAGGAATGCACCCAAACACCCTGGCACAAAGAACAGCTTGCTTCCCTTGTGCCTTTGGTTAACAAGCTTCCCAGCATGTTCATGGCATGGAGAAGCCTTTGCTGTGATCTAAATCCCTGCTGCTGTGCACTTAAATCTGCACAGACATTTTGAGACCATAAAGCAGATGAATTCTAACCAGTGCTACTGCAACTCCTGGCAGAACCTTCTTTGTGCAACTTGCCTCCTTGCAGATGTTCCTGCAGATGTTTCCCCACTGACATGACTAGCCCACATCCCACCTCTCCTTTGTCTGAAGAAAACATACACCCCAAACTTATTTGTAAACTGAGGTAACAAATCTCTGCTTTTTAAAAAAACAGGGGGTGACTGGTGTTGGTTTCTCTCCAACAGCTCCAGACCAGTTGAGTGGCTCTATCCATCCACTGTCCACAGCTGTGAGCCACATTCCAGTCACTGACCAGTGGAATTTGCAGTGGAATCTGGCAGGAGGACACTGCTGGGGGGTTTTCTTTCTAATGAACACTTCAGTGTCTGATTAGGTGCTCCCAGGGTAAATGTTTACCCTCCCCTTTACCCAGCATCACACACAGCAATTATCATTTCAGGAATGCAAAGTAATCATCTGTTCTTTGTCAGGAAGGCAGATGGACTGAAAGCCAAGGAATTACTACTTGATGCTGTCTGCAATAATTTAAGGCAGGCTGTATTTCTAGTAGAATTGCTCCAAAGCTTTTACTGCAAAGCTGAAAAAACCACTTGGATTTGTTACTATGACAACAGATGTGAAGTGAAGAGAGCAGATTTCCTAGTTTCCTTAGGAAATCATGGGAAGGCAAAGAATTTTGCCCTCGAAGAAAATAAGCAGGCAGAGAAAGAAAAGAAGTTTTAAATTACCACATTCTAGCTTCAGGACTGTCCAAAGGTACAAGAGTGAGACCAGGCTAATGAAATTCACTTGTCAGTGAATTTCTAGGCTCTAATTTTCCAGGCTCCAATCTTTGGTGGTTAGACAGCTGACAGAGCTTGGGGGAAAATATCTTATTCTCTTAAAAGAACAGTCAGAGTTAATAGAAACAGGTGACACTGAGCTGGATTCAACACCAAGCATTTGAGAAGTTTTCCATGCCCAGAGAGAGCACAGAAAGCAGTTCTCTCCTGCTCCATCAGGAGATGAGACTGTCATGTCTGACATCTGCAGTCCCACAGTGCTTCCTCAGAGCCCGGGGTCACAGCAAGAGGAGCCAAGATGGAAATCAGGCAAGTGCCTAGACTGCAAATCTAACCTGGGTGAAAGGGCAGGATTCTTTAGGTCTGGAAGGAATAATATAATCAGAACTCAAAAGACTGAGCTCAGCTCTCACTTCAAGCAGACACAGAGGACACAGAGAGTTTTCTCCCTGTCAGATGTTCTCCAGGTTGGAGTTCTGGTTTATTTATTTAGTGATTTCTCACACAGAAGCAGTTCCCTCATCTGATCATCATGGTGCCCTTTCTGCCCAATCCCTCAGGAGACCACAACAACCCACAGGGCTCACTGTTTTTTCTCAGGCTGCTGGAGGATCAGATGAAGAGAGATGGTGTAACAAAACTCTTACTCCTGTCCTCTTTCTTGAGACTCTGCCTCAGGCTATGGCAGAGATGGAATAATGCACAGCTACAAAGACTTTTGCTTTGACCTAGAACAGTTAATCTTAAGCTCCCATGTGTCCCAGTTTGCTGGTAAGATAAACATGCAGGAATGTTAGATGTCCCACACAAACAGGAGCATGCACTCCTACACTTCCCTTCCTGCCCACTCTGGCCACTCCTTGTGGCAATGAAGAAAGCAGGACTTAACACAACTTCAACTGATAAAAAAACCACTAACTTTATCAGCATTTAAAGATCAAAACCACATCAGACACATTCAGATGATAATCTGCCTATCTCTCCTTCAATCTTCCTACAGGCAGGGGCTAGACAGCCTGAGAGCCCTGGAATCTCACCAAATCCTCCACGATGACGAATCATTAACAGCTAAAGATTGTGCTGGCTACTGTTTTTAGCACACTGTGATGTAAGTTAGACTTTGCCTCTTTGAATACATTTAGCCTATTTAAATACATTTTATTCTGCTCTGCCCTCCTAACCCCCAGTCAGCTAAGCTCAGAAACCATTTTTAACCTACTTAATAGCAAAAAGGCATTAAATACATAAACTTCTGGGTTACTCACTTTTCTATCTGATGCATTTTTTCCTTTCTTGCTTTGAAGTTATCTATGGAATGTTTTCTTCCCTGTATTGCTGTGACCTGTAGCTTAGCCTGGCTCCTTCTCTCCACACTTGCCTTTATGGCTGTCTTTAGTTACAAGACTTTGGTTCCACAGCCAACTTTCTACACTTTGACCTGAAAGCACCTACTTCATTAATAGTCTAAAAATAACCTGTGCTAAAGCCTACCCATGAGGGAAATGGTGATAAGAGGTCTCTGCTGGTACAGAAACTTCTAGCTCTGTGTATCTACAGTTCCATCCATGCACTAGAAATTAAAAGCTACACCTGATTTTCCTCGGATTCCTTAGAGCTGTACCTCTTGCTATTTCTTTTTTCCAATTTTTGGAAAACAGGGTGTGAGGGGTTTCATACCAGATACAAAGGATGGGATCCTAGGGAGAACATATATTGTTTAGACCTCTGAAACAGTGACTTCCAAAATGGAAATGTATTTTAGGCTTCACCAGCAAGGAGGGTTCAAGGTGCAGCAGCTGATCACTGCTCCTAAAGTAGTGCAGGCACTCCTTACCCCCACCCACGTCAGGCAAGATGATGATGATTTCTCCACCTCTAAGTTTAGAAAGGAAGAAATCTTTCCAGAGGAACTAGGCAGAATTGTAGACTACTGAAACAGACTGGCAAGCACTTATCCTAAGTGCTCTCCTTGACAACTTTAAAGACATAAATGCCTGGTACTCCCACTCCCCCTGCCACAGCAGGCACTCCTGGCACGCAGACACAAATAACTGGGAAACGTTGCAGGTGCAGGTTTGTGTCTAACCCTGGGGAATATAAGGTAACACAGCTAGTGACTGCTCCTCCTGTTTTAAAAGCTCTTGGAACACTGGTCTTATGAAACAGTGGCTGGCACAAACCCCACCAAACCTTTGGAACAGTGAGGCTGAGAGCACACGCTCCTCAACGCCCAGCAAGCAGCTCTGGCAAGGCTTCCAGGACAATAAACACCCAGTGCCCATTGTTCATGTCAGGCTGACATCCTCCCTGCAGGCCACCAGGTGAGAAAAGCAGGTGGCCCATCCCCTGTGTGGCAGCAGGGCTCTGGCGGCACTCACCTGTGTTCACGCTGACTGCTGTAAGGGACAGTGGCTTCTCCACCACGAGGCAGCCCGGGGTGGCTGCCGTGCCCAGCTGCTGGATGTCACACTGCAGCCACTGCACGTCCTCTGCAGCTGGGCTCTCCCAGAGCACGCTGCCATTCCTGCCAGACACTGCAGCGATGAAGGCACAGGGAGATGGCAGCCCTGGGGACAAGAGGGATCAGAGGGAGCTGCCCCTGCATGCACCTTTGCTGCCCTGCACCACCCAGGAGCTGGGACTCACCCAGCTCCTCTCCACACCCAGCTTTCTCTCCCAGCCACTGACTGGAACTGCAAGAGAAAGGACAGCCCTCACTAGAAGCTTGTTTTGGATCCGGTACCTTCATCCAGACAGGACATGTTGAATCTGCTGCTGTTGCTGGATTTGAAAGCAAAGAGCACATCTTGTACTTTGTCTTCACTCACGTCTGCTATAGCAAGGAACGGGTAGGGCACTGCAAGAGAACACAAGCCAGGCTCTGGTGAGGATTTCCTTAGCCCACAGCAGAGAAAGTTGGAGCAAAACACAAATTCCTAGAGACCTACTCACTGCCTCCATCCTGGACAGTGTAACATCAGGACAAATTGGCTTTTATATTAAAAAAAATCACGTACACAAGTACCAAGGACAGGAAGTTAGTGCCAAACAATTTTTTCAATTTGCTGCTCCCCAGAGGATGTCTTTTTTAAGAGGCAAGCAGCCAGAATTTGAACTATGCCGAACAAAGAACAACTGTGATCTTGGAGTGGGGCTGCTATTCTCACAGTATAAAGAAGCCCCACCCAAGCCACACAAAACCCAGATATTCCATCTTTCTATCAGCTAAAAGCAGCTTTCCTAAGCTCAGAGTAGCAGCACCTGGGGTGTCTGCAGCACCACGCGCAGCTCAGTCCCTGCTGTGAGCAGTATCTCTGCATTTACAGCACATCCAGCACAACCTACTGCACACAAGATTAAAGAAAAGCTCTCCCAGAAATGTCTGCAGAGCCACTGGGGAGCAGGACCCAGGCTGAAGAGCCAACTAAAGCAACCAGAATAAAAATAGCTATAATAATTACAGAGCAATTTATTAAGAAAACAAGATGGAATTATTCTCCTTCCCATCCTGTTTGCCATGGGGAAAAGGGAGAAAGTCAAAGTGACAGAGGAAAAATTTGGAGGCCTAATTGCCTCCAACCTTAGCTTGAACTCCAAAGGAACATTTTAAAGAGCAATCTTCAACAGAGGTTTATGCCCAGATACCCTTTCTCTTTTTTTTTTGTGATTGAGGCCAGCCTGCTACCTTGTTACCACTTCAGAGCAGAATCTAATTTCTCCACCAGATCCTGTAAACACCTCCTGGAAGGCCACTCCAATTATGATGGGCCATTGCTTATCCAGGTCAGGTATTCACAGCTCTGGCTCCCAAGGGCTGCATCCCTGCAGGTCTGGCTCCATGCTGGTCTGAGGCAGAGGCCCACAACCCAAATCCCTGGCACAGAAAGGAAAAGGACTCTAGGCAAGTATTTATCCTGCTGCAGCAAGCTCACCTGTGCTGTTGAAGTACTGGAACCATGTTCTTTCTGAAACTGGCCTCTCTGGGCAGGGAATGATGAAGGAGAAAGCAAACACAATGATCAGGCAGAGGAAGAGGGAGATGAAGAAGGCAGCAGTGCGCCACCGGGACAGCCGGGATAGCCCCGAGGACTTGACAATCCTCCTCTCCACGTAGTGTTCATGGTTCTCCTGAGCTTTTACATCCTCAGTCTTGAGAGGGTGGATCTCAGCTTCTGAGTCCTTGTTATCCATCACAGCTCATTCATCGGTGTTCACACAGCCTTCTCCTCCTTCACCTGCAACAATGGAAAAAGAAGTCAAAATCCAGTTTTAAATATATTTTAAAAACAGCAATTAAAATATTCTGTTACTACATGATATTCACACTGGAAACATTTAATGGGAGGTGAGCAAAGCAGTGTACTGTGACAGAGCTGGATACAACACACTGCTGGTGCTAAAGGCCTCCCACACAGAGAGTTCATGGAATGCAGGAACAGCACCAATTCTTCCCCAGAGGAGGAAATCAGCTCTGCTAGAGCTGGACAAAGAAGGCTACAGACCCCACGCAGAAAGGACTGACTGGTCTGCAGGTCCCCCTCAAGAGAAACACCCCAAAAGCTCCTTTTGTTGCAAAGGCTTGTTGCCACCTCCCCTGTATGTCAGCCTGGCTCCCAGCTGGAGAGGTGAAAGGAAACACTTGTGACCTTTATATCCCAACATAAGGCTGTTCTCCACTGTAATTTGCACTTGAGCTTCCCCAGGAGAGAGAGAAACAAACACCAGAGTTTTATATACAGGAGCAAACCAAAGCTCTTCAACATGAGAAACCACTGGGTAAGTTCAGCCACCCAGCCCTGCAGAAGGCAAAAGAGTGATGACTTCCCTCCCCAGAGAAAAAACAAGGCAAGAGCTGAGACTAAAATCAGGAAAATCTGATTTCATCAGACTGGAAGAGTTAACAACTGCTATTTTATTCTCCTGCTATAAATCATAACCTTGGGCAACAACTACAATAAACAGAGGGGTTCTGTGCTAATTTGTTATAAAAAGTGGGTGCAAGAGCCCTAGTCAGAGGAGCCTGTAAGTCATTACCCACGAGAACAGTAAAAATCCATGTTTTATACAGATTCTCTGATAGTGCTTCTTTAAAAAAAATACCACAAGGGAAGAAATAAAGAATAACACATTCCAGTAGGCTTGGAAAAAGCTGCTTGATAGTGTTATGAAAAGTTCTATCAGAGCAAATAACCACAACAACCAAGCCAATTTTCCATGACTGCGCCCCAGCAGTCACGTGTCTGGGCTGTCCACTGCAGCCTTTACTTCCCCAGCAGAAAAGAGCTTAAAGTCAGCACCAGCACAGGGCAGAGCATGGGATTTCAACAGCAACAGGGCTCACTGTGTCTCACGTTTCTACCCAAGCTCATTTACAGGTTCTGTGAAACACAAGATGAGTCACCCGCGGGAGGCTCAGCTCCTTCAAGCAGCTGTGGCTCCCCAGGCTGTCCCTGTCCCACTGCAGAGGCCTCTTCTCTTCTGGGTACAAATAAGAGGGGGACAGATCCATGGCAAGGCAACCCTGAGGCACAGAATCAGCAGGCCAGCCTGGCACTGCCAACCTTTGAACCTCAGAGCCTGCTGGACTTAAAAACACTTACTCCCACTTGAGCACTCTGGCATTTGTTCTACATCAAGTACTGGATCTCACTCCAGATAATTTAATTCAACCTGCACAATACCATGCAAACGAATCAATAATGCAAAAGTCGCATCTTATTCCCAAGATCTTACTCCAAGGACTTCATCTGCCCTTCTCATCAGCCCACCAGGGACAGCTACACGAGCCTGGCTGTTCCCAGACCAACAGCAGGCACCTGATGGGTAGGAAGGCTCCAGATGGAAAGAGGAACAACAGATAAGTGGTGATTTCAGCCTCTGCCCTGAGCTGAGCATTGCTCTTTTAGTGTAGCAGGCCTTGAGCAGGTTCAAGGTACAAGACTCCAGGCTCAGGCTGAGCCAATTATTTACTGGCATAGAGCAGCCATGGCCCCAGAGATGGGGACAGTGGCAGGAGTGAGCTATGTGACCTCCCCTGTGCTGGGGCAGCTGGCTCGTGTGGCTCTCACAACCAGCACCCACAGCATGGGCTGCAACAGGGCTCCAGCCCCATCCCACCAGCCTCTCCAGCAGAACCTCCATGGCCTCCCAGTATAGAGCTGGGAAAGATCCAGGGCACACCAGCACCCATGAGACTTCCCAAAAGGAACCAAACCCAAGTTTCTCCCCTCTCTGTCCAAAAGGGACACCACCTAACACAGCACTGATGGCATATTTTTATGACTCACTATAAAGCTCAGCACTGTCATCTAGCCTGGGATGAGAACACTAAAAAAGCAGTAATTATCCTGACAACCCCAGTAATTCCCCTCTTTTCTGCAGTGATGACCCCACAGAGCCACCGAGCACAAAGAGACCTCCATGCCTTTAAAGCAATTCTCTCTCTTTTCTTTCAGGGTTTGAATAATGCCCTCTGCACCCCTGCCAGAGCAGAGGCGGTGCCAGAAGGAGGACCACGAAGGTCAATGGCCAAGACTCAAACAATGCAGGAAATCCCAGTGCCTGCTGCTGCCAAAGGACATGCTGGCAGCATGTGGAATGGCCTGAGCTCAACAACAAAGACGGCTGCTAATCAGTTTAATTGAAGACAAGCAGAAAATTATAGCCTGCATCTGAGATGGTTTTACTGTCTTCTAGCAGCTGACATCTTGTCTCCTGCTGGAAGAGGACACAAAATAACTCAGCTGGGAAGTTCAACACATTCCTTTCAGGAGAGCAGGCAGTGACAGGATTCTGTGCTGCTGCGGTGTGACACACACCACCTGCAGTAGATCTGGGAACAGGAGAAAACATGAGAGAAAGACCCTGTAGAATGAGAAATAATTAGAAAACACAGGTGACAAACCCAAACTGAACCCACACAGGCCAGGGAGTGTGGCAGCACAGTGAGGATCTGCATATCAGACTCAGCTTTAAAGGTTGCTTCCCCCAGTCATGGGATGAGCTGACAGCAGTCTCCAACCCAAGCTGAGGGGGACCAAACACACCTTCCTGTACCACAGTAACAACAGGGACAGGACAAACACAGCTGTACTCACCTCCACTGTCCTGTTTCCTGAAGCCACAGTGCAGATTTACAGATCTGATCTGCCTCAAGCCAGCAACTCTTGCACAGCTAAACCCAAGGGACAAACCATCAGCAGCAGTCAGACAGAACTGCCTGACAAGCACAGAGAACCACAGACAGTCAGGTGGATGGAGACTGGTGACAGAAGCCATTTAAGGATCTGTGCATTGGAAAGGTTTAACTCATTTTCCACTCATAAAACACCAAACCACAGCATCTGGAATGTCACCAGGCACCAGTTCTTCCCAGAAAATTTCTAGCAATATACTGTTAACTTAGATTTGATGTTCAACACATTTTTGTCTTCCACAGAGCGATGAAATCTGGATCTGACTGGACATTTTAGGAACACAAACACAGCATTTGGCTGGTTTGGTTCTGTTTGGTTGGTTAGTTCAAGCATCTCAGAGGTTTCCTTCCTGTCAGCCAGAAATTGTTGAAGGCCCAAGCTGCAATCAATAAAGACAAAACAGCCAGGTTTTGCTCTAAGTAAGATGCAACATTCCCATCACAGCTATTTTCCATGAGCAGACTGTTGGGTTCTGATCCTGTGACACTGCAGCAAACTCACTGGGCTGTGACATTCAGTCACACTCACCTGCTGTGACATTCAGTCTCGGGTCATTTGTTCCTTTTTCTGCAGTCCCACTTACATCAGGACAAGAAGAAGTAACATGTAAGATTTCCCAAAATGAGCTTTGCTCTCCCAAAGACACTCAGGCTGCATGCTGCACTCAAGCTTATCACTTTGCTGAGTCATCAGGAAAGAGCTCACAGCTGGGGACACTGACCTGAGGAGACCATCCCTGTCTGACAGGACACCTCTGCTCCTGGCATGTCCCTAGGGCTTTCCTAAGGACATAGCTTGTAATCCAAACTCCACCAACGAGACTGGTGTGGCCCTGGCACAGGTTTCCCAGAGAATCTGTGGCTGTCCCTACCCTGGAAGTGTCCAAGGCTGGGCTGGACAGGGCTTGGAGCAGCCTGGGATAGTGGAGGGTGTCCCTGCCCATGGCAGGGGTGGAATGAGATGAGCTTTAAGGTCCCTTCCAAATCAAACCATTCTGGAATTCTCCTCCTGGAACTGTCCTCAGGTTCTTCTGAAATGACATTTAACCCTCTAGTGCAGACACAGCACACACCACAGAGCACTCACAGCAAAGGAATTAGAAATTCCTCCAGAGCACAGCCACCTTGCCATCTGTCATTTGCAGGAGAAAACTCTTATCCAAGGCAGTTTTCACTACGGACAGGAGTTCAAATACAGAAACTCAAACTGTTCAGGGAAGAGCAAAACAAAACCCAGTATTATTTCCATGAGAGCAATGGGAAGATCAAAACTCTAAGATGAAGAACAGCATTAAAGCTGCATGGAACTGATTACAGGGCAGGCCAGTAATAACAACTGTGCTGAAGAAACACCAGCCATTTATCATCCCTGGGCTTACAAGCTCCACTGCACCCAAGCCACTCCTCTCACCAACTGTTGCAGATCCCTTGTGCCAACTCCAAGGGCAGCTGTCAGCAGGGTGCTTGAACCTCCCAAATCACAGACACCCTCACCTCACCCACAGGGCTCCCATCTTGCTCAGAAGCACAGTGACATCCCTCACTGCCAGAGACTGAGTACACAAGGGACTCTGGAGAGATGTCTGTGCATGAAAACCCCGTGGAAAAGGATGTGGTCATTTCATGTGGATTTATTCAAAAGACAAAAAAAGTACCTTTTCTAGGTGGGGCACTCACTCCACAGGTCAGAATTCCATGCTGCCTCCTGCACAGCCTGGAGAGATTTATGGCAGGATGAAAGGAGTGTTCAAAGGCCAGGTTGGATGGGACTTGGAGCAACCTGGTCTAGGAGAAGGTGTCCCTGCCCAAGGATTAAGACAATCTTTATGGCCCCTTCTAACCAAAACCATTCCATGATTCTATGAAACAACAGCCTTCCTCCAGATGCTGTTGTCCTTCACTGCCACCTTCAAGAGAAATCACTATTCTCCCCCCCAGAAATAGAATTTTTCTTTCTGTCACTTACACATACACAGAGCAAAGCTCCCTCATCACACATCCATCCCTGGGGAGCCCCTGAGCTCCACAGGCAGCCCAATCCTGCCCTGGTACAGGGAAGGGCTGGCTCCAGTCCCTCCCTGCAGCACAGGCTGCCCCCCTCTCTCCCAGCTGTTACACAAGATGTTTCTGCCCTACAAAATAAGGAGAAAAGGCCAGAGGTGTGGTTGGAGTTGAACACATTGCAATGTTTTTCTTTCAGCAAGGAGCTCTGTAATTCACACCTGCAAACCAGGCTTGTGGGCTCCCGAGGGAAAGAGGAACAGGGCTTTAACCCTGTCCAGGAGGGGAGTGTGGCTGTGCTGGGCCCTGCAGAGGTGAGGGGCTCACTCTGACCCCCATCCAGGAGGGGAGCGTGGCTGTGCTGGGCCCTGCAGAGGTGAGGGGCTCACTCTGACCCCCATCCAGGAGGGGAGCGTGGCTGTGCTGGGCCCTGCAGAGGTGAGGGGCTCACTCTGACCCCCATCCAGGAGGGGAGCGTGGCTGTGCTGGGCCCTGCAGAGGTGAGGAGCTCACTCTGACCCCCATCCAGGAGGGGAGCGTGGCTGTGCTGGGCCCTGCAGAAGTGAGGGGCTCACTCTGACCCCCATCCAGGAGGGGAGCGTGGCTGTGCTGGGCCCTGCAGAGGTGAGGGGCTCACTCTGACCCCCATCCAGGAGGGGAGCGTGGCTGTGCTGGGCCCTGCAGAGGTGAGGGGCTCGCTCTGACTGAAGCCCAGCCCCGCGGTCCCAGCTGCTGCGCCAGCAACACCCCAGGAACTCTCACAGCCGCCAACCTCGGAATAAAGGAGATCTGATCACAAGGGGCAACTTGGGCCTTGGAAGAAAGGACTCAATTTTTTCCCGGCCTTCTCGCTATGGTGTGGGGGCACTTCTGGAACTGCTCAAGGCAGACAGCAAACCCCCGAGCGGGCAGGGCAGGCCGCAGGGCCGGGCGGCAAGCGCTGACAGCCTCGGGCTCTCACCGGCCCGGCCCCGGGGCTGCACCGAGCCCAGCGCTGCCGCTGCCAGCCCCACGCTCCCGGAGCCGGCGGCAGCGCGCGGGCAGCGGGGACGCTTCGGGAGCCGGCTCCGCTCTCCGATCGCCCGGTGACAGCGCGGGAACGCGGCCCGGGCACAAGGCCGTATTCTCGGTGCGCCCCCAGGGAGGCATCAGGAGCCCATTGTGCGCCGGGAACGGCCCAGGGTACCCCCGGGTCCCCCCCGGCCCGGCCCCCGCCCGCCCCGCTCCGCACTCACCCCGCGCCGCCACCACCGCCGTCACTTCCGCCTCCATCCCCGCTCCGCCCGGCGGAAGTTACGTCACGGCGCAGACAGCGCTTCCGCTCGGTGCGGCGGGGCCCGGCCCGGCCCGGTTTGGGCGGCGGCGCGGGCGGAGAGCCCGCAAGAACGAGTCCGGGCAGCAGCGGGAACCACAAACACAGATCTTTAATGCGCTCAGACCGCGGGAGAACAGCACAGGCACGTACGGGCACCCCGAGCGCGCGCCCGCCGCCCCCCGCGCCCCACACGGAGGTTACAAAAACAACACGTGAAACCGCGGAATTAATCGTAAAAACTGACAGGGAAGAGGGGCATGCACTAGGGACCGACACCGGGGCAGCACCGCGGCGGAACAGGAGCCGCGTTCGTGGGGAGGCAGGGAATGGAGGGAGGGGGGAGCACCGGCCGGAGCCCGGCCCTGGGAACGGCAATTACCGGCGGCAATTAACGCGCTAACGAGCGCGGCTCCTGCCTCGGCCGGGGACAGCGGCTCGCTCGCACCATTCCCACAAAATGCCGAGCCCGGGGTCGCGGCTGGGGCTGGCACAGCCAGGCGCCTCCCTGCCCTCATGGGAAACAACCCGGGGTACAAATCAGCGAGTGCCAGCGGCCTCCCACGCCGTGGGGACACGGCCGGTGCCGCTCTCCTGGGAGGGGCACGCACTGGCACGGGCTCCAGCCCCAGTCACCCCTGCCCCTCGGCACGCTCTGCCTGACTGGCCTTGGAACACACCAACGCTCTGGTCTGCAGGTCAGAAAGCCCCGCAGGAAGCTCTGACTGCAGAGTGCACAGTAAAGAGGCAGAGGAGCTGTGGCTGTGCTTCTCTAGAGAAGAAAGCAGCCATGTTTCCCACTGCTTTGCTCACACCAACTCAGCTATCTGAACTGTAAAGGTACTAAAACCAGACTTGAGCCCAGCTTAGAGACATGGTTCAGCTCATCTGGTCATCCTCAATGACAAACAGATTTCAGAATAGATCAGGGCCAAATTTTATCTTTTTTGCCTTAGCTGGGCAAGTGAGGCAACTCTCAAGTGCTGGAGACATAAAAATGAGATGGCTAAGTATTAAAAGGAAGGGAAAAAAGAAATCTGATTTTTTTTTTTAACATATATAAACAGAAGGAAAAAATATAATTGAGAACCAGTGCTACTGGTGTGCTCACAGAGGGTCAGGTGGGTTTTTTGGAAAGGGCTGAAGCATTACAAAGGTCAGGGCAGCTCAGGGTTCCAGGCACAGTGTGGCCCTGAGCGCTGCGCTCGCTGCTTCAGGACAAACACGGGGTGTCCACACTGGCCTGGACTGAAAACCATCCACCCAGATTTATTTATTCCTACTAAAACAAAATCCTGTTAAACAGTACGTAACTCTTTTGTCTCTACAAACTCACAGCTATCTGCCAAACAATAAAAATCCCAAACTACAAAAGATGAGTTGTATTCAGTAAATATAAATGGGAAATTTAGGCTTTGTGTAGAATGTTTATCAGACTATTTACAGTGCAACACAGATCGTTTTGAGTTCAGATCTCTCCAGCTTCTCTCTCTTCTGACCTCTTGGAACGAGATTTGCCATTTGTGCTCTCGTGCCGCCTCTCAGAAGAGCTCTTCTCTTTCCTCTCTCTGTCTCGGGACTTTTCTCTTGAAGATCGATCTCTAGAAGATCTGCAGTACAAAGTAAACCATCGCTATCAGCTTCACAACTAAACATTGTCCAATACCTACCAAGCAGTACCTTTCCCTGGCAGGGCTGTGGGATGCAAGCTCCCTACAGGAATGTGCCTGGCTACTGTGCCACGGGGAGTGGGTCTCCCATGGCAGCAGGTCTGGGCCCTCTGCGAGGTTTCCATGCACAGCACAGCCTTTGTTCCTCCTTCCTCTGAGTGATCCTTTCAAGCTGTTGCCACAGGGGCTCTCTCAGCTCTTCCTTCTGCCCCTTATTATTTTTCTGGGCCATCCTGAAGTGCCTACAATCTCTTCCTTGTCTCTGCCTCAGCTCAGTTCATGGCTTCCAGAGCAGTGTTTCATTATGCCCTAAGCTACTGGCTTTCTGCTCAACTGCTTTAAATACCAACTGGGTTCTTTGCTGGCTCAGCCCTGGGCTTCTCACTTTGCATCCTGACAAATGCTGGCTTTGGCAGCATCCCGGATTCAAAATCAGGAAGATACAGATTTATATTCACAGCCCACAGCACATCTTTTCACAGCCACAGATTTTCAGCTGCACTTCCCTGTCAGCCCACGCAGAATTAAACAGGAGGCTTCACATTAGGTCTAATCTGAAAGGATGTTTCTTGTGTGATTCCTGCCAGCTTAGGGAATAGCAGGATTCAAAAGGAGCTGACCCTGAGGGAGCTCAGCACAGACTCCTACATTTTACTTCAAGGCTCAGTACACAGGGGTTTTTACAGTCAAAACAAAAGGTACCTTAAAGGTTTCACTTTCATTCTTGTTGATTATAAGGTTTGAAAATACTGCAAAATTGATACATCAAAACCCAACGGCCATTTAATTTTCATTAAACTGTCGTTTACCCTGGGTCTGTCTGATGACATTAACTCTCTACCTTTTCCACAACAATGCCTGCTGCCTGCAGACCTCCTACCCTGAGCTCTCCAGATCCTGTGACACCCTCCATTTCTTTCAGCAAGTGAGACCTCAGCCCAGCAGAACCTGAGGGCAGATTTCATTAATTCTCGTTCAGGAAACAGGGTTTTGCTGTTTCTTCTCTTGTTTCTGTTATGTTTTCTTAAACTGATCCTGGCCTGTTCCCAGCTCTCAGCAATTTTGTGCAGGTGTGTCAGCTGGCCAATCCCCCTGCAGTCTCAATGGGCTGCTTTGGATATGTTCAAGGGTTCCGAAGTAATCCCTTACCTGCTCTTTAGTAATAGTTATTACAGGATCTTCCTCACTTCCTAATTGTCCAAACTTCTTTTCTTTATTTTTCATGTTCAAGACAGATTTAAAAAAGCACTTTAGTATCTCAGCCATTGGAGAATCAACAGTATTTACATCCCCCCTCAATTATTAACAGACTTATTTTTCAGACAATTATTTCCCTCCCCTTCACCAGATATCTTTAAAAGAAAAGCTGTTCTTACCCCTTAGCTAAACTGACACAACACACACAACAATAGGTTTGTTTCTAGAATTGTATTTGAGTGCTGGTGCCTTATCAGGTGACAGTGCCAAAGCACTCCCCTATTAACCAGGAGGCTTTAAAAAAAATTCAGATCTAACCTCAGCAAGCACCTGGAGGCAGACTTGCTTCTGGGCTTAGAAGGGTTGTAAGGGAACACAGTGATTCCAGTCCATTTTTCTAATACCCTACACACATTTGCCTTATCCTTCCTCCAACACAGAGACTGTTTTGCTGAATTTCAGAAAAACTTTAAGCCCTTCTTTGGACTATAGTGCTTCTCCTCAGAGACAGAAGAATGGTACACTCCTCCTGTATTTCTTTTTCAGGAGGAAAAAGTGCTGATTCCTAAAGAATTCTCTCTCTCTCTCAAGCAGCCTTCTAACAGAAGACTGCCCTCAGATCTCAAATCATAGACTCCTTCCCAATGCCAGCACTGAGAGAAGGAATCTGGGAAGCAGAAAATAAAGTGTAACATCCACACTGCCTCTCAGGCATTTGGCTTCTACAGGCCCAGAGAAGCTCAGCTAAGGGAGGCTTTGTGCTGCTGCTTCCCATCCAAGGAGCATCTCGAGGCTCAGCACTGCAAACCAGGGAAGCTGTTCTATCCTTTCAGCTGGGATCTTGCTGTACAGCTGAGACGACTGGGGAATCCTGCTTTGGCCCAGGAGCTGGCACAGGCCAGCACAGCTGCTCTGGAAAACCCTGCCAGGCTCCGGCTCGCTCTATGGGCCAGGGAGATCACTGTGAGCCAAGGACTCCCCTTTGCAGAAGCACTCCAGTGGGGAATACATACTTGTGTTTTGAGCTCCTGTCTCTGGAGCCCCGGCGGTGCCCTCTGCTGTGGCTGCGCGAGCGGCTCCGGTGGCGCCGGTGTCGGTCCCGGGAGCGGGAGCGCGACTTCCGCCGCTCCCGGGAGGCCGACCTGGAGCGTCTCCGCCTCCGCTCCCGGGAGCGCGATCTGCAGGGAACACACACCCGTCAGTGCCTCACACCTGCACCCTCAGCTGCCTCTCAGGCTCTCGTGAGTAACAAATACCAAGAGCATCGACTCAGTCCAGCCCCTGCCCCCCGATCCCTGCCCACACCCACACAGCGGGCAGCTGCCTCCTCCTGGGCCTTGTGCTATCAACAGAATGCCAGTGGGTTATTCAGTTTGCTGGAAAGCTTATAGAAAAAGCTCCCATCATTACTGTAAGCATGTGGCAAGGGCCAGAGCAGAGCTTACAACCCTGCATTGCTCACAAGTGATGCCTGTGTAAGTAGAAGAGAGGCCAAAGGAAAGGGCCTCTGATATTACCATAACCCTAAGAGAATCTTCCTTGTAAAAGTTCTGCACTTTAGAAGCAGGTTTATTTCATCCTCCTCTAAAGATAAGAAAGATGCCAAAGCAGTAGGCAGGGAGATCTCCAGGTCCATTATCACAGAGAATGTTGCCATAGCATTAAGGCAAGCTCTTCCCAGAGATGTGAGGGTTTTAATCTCAAGTCTCTGTATTTTCACATCTGAGGTATCATATATATATATATAACAGATACTTCAGATATTACAATCATGGAAGTATATCAGGTATTTATGGAAAGAGGCCTCAGGGACATCCATGGGCTCACAGTGGAGCACACAGAGCCCATCTTGGCCAGGCTACTGCTCTACAGCAGTATATACCTGCTCTACAGCCCAACACAACCTGGAGCCACCCCAAGCTGAGCAGCACCACTGAGCTGCCCATACTGCACTTCCCATCTCTTTCAGGGAGCAAACCTGAGGCACTGAGTGAACTCTATTGGTGAGATCCAGGAAAAACCTCAGGACCTAGAGACAAACACAAACAGGCATTTGGGAGCACAGAACTGGACACTCACCTTCGACGATCTCTGTTTCTTGATACAGACCTACAAAGGAGAGGAGAGTTAAGTGAGAGAAGTTATGATACAGACAGTGGGTTTTCAACAGGAAAATTCATCCAGCCTGGCAACTCTTCACAGATATAATCAATACCTCAAGTGATATATTATTATTATTATTAAAACAAAAAAAGCTTGCAAATAAAATATTTAGTTAGCTTTAATTTTAGGAGAAAGAATTTGTCAAAAACTGGAAAACATTAATTTCTGCACAGTGAGCTTCCTGTCACTACAGAAAAGTCTAGAAATCAGATACTATTAATAAAGCACCCCAAAGAACCTTTCCAACTAATTTTCTGTGCATATTTGTTACATACTCTTTGCTTCCTGCAGTCTAACACCAGCTGGATCAACTCTAACATTTTTGAAAAGTGCCACTCTCCAATCATAAAGACATCTGCCACTTTTCTGATTTTGGTTCTTTTGAGGCAGTTGCACATTAAAGATGTTTTAATAAAGAAAAACTAGCCTTTTCTCACTCCTTGTATTTGTTTACCAAATATTAGAAGAAAATTTGCATCAATATTTTTTTTCCTTTTTGGGAAAGATAACTAGGAAAAAAGAGGGGGACACAGCCACAAGAAAAGAACTATTACTGACAAGTGACAGATAAACTGAAAATCCTTAGAAAGCACTTGAGAAGAATAATCCAGGCCTTGCTCTCCTTTCTCACATTCCACAAGCTTCAGAGCTCATGTGTGGCACTGAGCTTACTGCTGTCAGCATTAGCTCCTGACAGTTTGTAAATAACAACAGCAGAATTCTTTCAACTTCAGCAACACCATTACTCAGCACCACTTAAAATACTTCTGCACATGGAAGCTGCACCCTCCCTCTTCCTCTGTGGCCACATTTCAGAGCCAGCTGAACATCACACGCTGTCTGAACAGTCTTGTTTTGCTTTAATTAAGAAGTGGCTCCTCTCTCTGTTTAGTGACTTAGAGACTCACTCCTGCACACAGACTCACACACAGTAAGTTCCATTTATACCCCACAGAGCTGTTCTGGCACCCCGACATGAAAGCTACACACAGACAAGAATTTAAGAAGCAACAGAGAAGCATCTGTTTTAATAACATTATTTAAAACTATGTCTGGATAAGAGAAGATTAAGAAAATGTATGTGCACTGACATTTCTTCAGTGAAATGGGATTGTTCACTCATGGTAGAATGTTTAAAAAGCCCCCAAATTCAGAAGGGAATTCAGGTAAGGAGACTGTAAACAAACTGGAGCTGAACTTGGGAGTCTACAAATGAAGCATGCACTGTGGCAACACACGTGACCAGCTGAAGGAGAAGCTGATAAAGCTGGAGAGCAAGGCAGTAACCACACACCTCCATTCCCAAGTAACAGAACCTGACAGAGCAGCAGGACCTCCTGTAGATACCTGGCAGGCAGCTGGATTTTTTTGGTGGTTGCAATACTCCAAGTTCTTACTGTTCTTTTTCCTCCTGATCGCTTTATTCTGAACCACCAGTGCACACATCCACAAAAGCCCTTCCACATCCCCTGAAAAGCCTGGCTGCCCTTCCATGCCTATCATCCAAGCAGGGGTATCCATAAAAAACATCTGATAATCACTCCTTAGAACCAAACTTCAGAATTCAGGAAGTATCCAACAATACAGCATTGTCCTTACAAGCCTGAATCAATGCAGGAGACAAAGACTGCTCTCCATAAGAACAAGAGGACTGAGCAAGTCTATTTTATTTATTTTTTCCTCCTTTTTTTTTTTTTTTTTTTTTTTTTTTTTTGTCCCTGTATCACAGAACCTTTCTGCTGAGTTTCATAACATGTCTTTTGTCCAGCTTAACACAAAGGAAATCCATTTGGCACCTCCACCAGACTTGTTTGCTGGTGTACTCTGGAAGCAAGCACTGAGGTCTGCACTTCCCAGCAAGCCACTTCTCCACAGAATTCCAGTCTCAAGAGATTACTGGGTACCAAACAGCCACCAGCAACATCACACAAGACTTGTGTTTATTACCACTAGGGTGGAATCCAGTTCACTCATTCCTATGTGGAATCACAGCTTATTGACAAATTAATTACAGCTGTGAGAGGCAGAATTGCACAAGGAAAGTTTCACAGGTTTGCAGGGATGCCACAGTGCCTGTCAGTCAATAAAGATTCCCAAAGTCAATCCATACTCTTCCTCCTACTGAAGTAACACCATGAAGGTGATGTATAGGAGAACATGACAGGAAGAGTTCTGAAGGAAACATGTCTCCTGTGGTTCCTTAAAGTACCAAACTCTGGATAAGAGACGCTGACTGGAGGGTGGTAGACATCACCAATTAGTTTTTGATGGAAAAATGCCTCTGTGAGCATGGTGTGCACAGCTCCCAGCAGACAAGTGACCAAGAAATCTGGACTCTAACCTCAGTTCTGACAGCAAGTGTCCACTGGGAGAGCCACTGTCCTCCCTCAGGGTAAGTTCTCATTTTGGAGAGGCAATTGATTTGACCTCTTCTGTATGGCACTCCTGACTCCTTCATAGCAAGTTTCCCTGTGGAGCACACAGGTGCCTCTGCACAGAGCCAGAGCAAAGGCCACAGTCTCTGAGTACTGTCACATATGGAAACAGCAACAACTCAGACTTTAGGTCAGCTCCATGCAGTTCTTAAAGGTTTCCTATTTTAAGTCTTAAACATTCAAAAGCAGCTTCCAAGCCCCCTCATCAGATGCATCCACCTATGGACTACCTGTGAACACCAGAGGCTCTTTAGCTCTCAAGAATTGAGGGCTTGAGGATTTTTTTATAAAACCACTTAAACAAAAGCACAGCCATACCACAGGAGGAAGAAAACCAGTATTTGGAGAAGATGTGGATTAACAAAGAGATCCAGAGGGTTCTTCCTGAACAACTCTGTTGAGCAATTTTTACAGAGAAATGACCTCCAGGAAGAAGAGGCACCATGGAGACAAACTGAGTCCATGTTAGGCAGGGTCCTGCTGTGGCTCTGCCATGAAGCAGCTGCATGAGAAGACACTTCCCATTTCACTTCCATATCTCTGACCACAGCAGCAGCAGTCCCTTTTGATTAACCCCTGCACTGAAGAGCTACTGCCAGGTGTTGCAGCTCCCAAACTCAACTGCATTACAGTTGCACAGGTAACAGAAAGTTGTGAGGCTCTCCATGAAGTGCTACAGCTCCACAGAAAGCTGTAGCATGAACTGCTCCTTCATATCACACCAGCAAATCCCCAGAGAAAACCTACATTAAACACCCTAACTGGAGTTATGCATAACATGCATAAAATTATATGGATAATGAGTAACAGTTTGGGGCTCCCACCTTCATAATACACAAAAATGAGCATGCTGCTATTTGTCAGCAATTCCAGCAATGTATAGCCAGAATCAGCACCATCTTAGAGTACACTGCAGTTATAAATCTCATATTCCTCAGACAAAGTCACTCTTCAGCTGACTCTGAGTTTCAAAAATAGCTCTGCACAGGCAGCAAGGTTGGGGTCTTTCTGATGCAAGAAGTACAAGAGGAGAAACACACAAGGTAAGCAGGGAGGTGCAGTGACAATCAGAACAGCATTCCTACCCAGCCACTTCCTCTGCGTGACCCCTGCAAATAACCACCCTCCCCACACAGGCTGCCTGAGCTGTTTACACACAAGTTGCCACTTCATTTTAAGTATAGAAGAAATTGTTTGTCCAGTTCAGCTGGCAAGATGCAGAAGAGCTTGTCCTGGGAAAACCAATCAGAAAACCAGCCCCTCCCACTGCTCAGGAATTACAGAATCTGAGCAGGTGACACACACAGCTACAACCACCAGAAGCAGCCACTCCTTGGGATCCCTCAGCTTCCTTAGGAAATGCTTGCCAAAACACCTCACTTATTGCAGGGAAGTTACTATCAAGTCCACTATTTGGCACATGGACACCAGCCTGTTGTCACCTCCAAGTCTCCAAGCAGTGAGGAGGGCTGTACAGGGAATTTCTGCCATTTGAGAGAGCCTAGTCCTCACTTATCTTAAACTTTCCCATTCAGGTGCTCTGGATGAGGGTATTTTATCCAGATTCAGATTCCCTAAGACAGGGATTAGACCAATATAAGCCTCAAGACTACAGGGAACTCCCACCATTTCAGACACACAGTGGAGGTTAAAATACATGTACAATCATTCTAAGGTTCAGGAGTGGAGGACTGTGCATTGTATTAATCTTTATCTGAATCCCAAGATGCTCATATAGCATCTGGAGCACATCCAACAGCCACTCCAGAAGCAGATACTGAACTCCTGCAGTGCTCATGTACAAGGAATCAGACACTTCTAAACTTCCCAGGCCAGTTCCCAGGTCCCACTCACCGTCTGCCCATCCTCTCCTCTCGTTCCCTCTCCTCTCTCCGTCTTAAACGATCCTGGTTTCTCTTCTCTTGCTTTTCTGCCACTGTTTTCTAGGGGAAAAAAATAAATCCACATCATATTTCAGCCATACAGTAACAGGTCAGACCTGCAGGAAGACCATTCCAATAGCAAGACAAAGAACCATTGCACTGCATTTTATGTGCTGAGTTAAGACCTCTGTTGAGGTTCTCATTTTTCTCAGTTGAGGCACTGACCTCAAAGCACTGTGAGTGAGGCACAGGAATCACAACTCTTACTCAGCTGAAGGTCTCTGTTTGCAAGCAAGGCCAGTAGCACAACCCATTAAGAATAATTTCAGAAAACTCCTAATGGCTTCAGCTAGTTAAGATCTTTTCACTGAGAGACCAATGTGAAACTTCAATTTAAACATTTCATTAAGAGGTTTCAAAGTCAAAAAATACCCAGAGTAACAAATTTCTGTAATGATAATGAGAATTACCATACCAAAGCTCCAAGGAATAAATTATAGCAGTGCACTGGTTTGACTGATTCTGAGGGTACATATTTAGCTACCCAGAAAAGACAGAAGACAACCCAAGACAAGGCTAAACAAAGATCTGTTTGATGCTTTAGGGATTCTGCAGTCGGAAATTTCTGAGCTTTTACAAGCCCTCTGCAAAGAATTCTGTAATAATTTAATAGAAGTGTTCAAGGTCTTCAGAACTACAAAGAGGTAGTTTAAAACAGAGAGGATTACCCTCAGCTGATCCAGTTTCTCACGAATCTGAATGAAACCCAAGTGTAATTTGCCTCCAAAGTGGTCAGCAAGACGCCGGTCGTTGTCATGGAGACCCAGATATGCTGAACAGACTTCACACACACGCAGCTTCTGCTGCTGGAAACTGGATGCAGGCATTGAATTTCGGTATTCTTCCTATAGGGAGGCAAGAAAACCCACACAAATGTCAGGGAACCCTTACACAGACACAACCCTCCAGGGAAACCTCTGCAAAAGAATCGCTTTGAGGAATCAAAACCCACCCTCACACAAAGGAGGTGCCACACAAATGCTTTGTGGGCACAGCTAACCCGACAGTCTATCCCTGCAAGGGACTGGTGACCAAATCTTTCAGAGGATGAAGCCCTCCCCGCCCCAGTCAGCTCCCTGCACTACATAAAAGTTTCTAAAAATCTTTTCATCCACCACACCACACTGCCACCTGTTTGCTGGCACATGGCTGGAACTGCAAAAGGAGGTGCTGGCACACAGGAACAGAGGCAGAAACCACCCAGCCTAGGCCAGGCTCCTGTGACAACCCACAGGAGAGCCAACACTGTACCTCTGCCTCTTTCTTTTTCGCTCGGACTTTCTCCACTTCCATCAGGATCTTCTGAGACTCATCAACATTTCCTTCAGCTCCCAGCTGTTCTGCTTTAGCTAGGAGTTTTCCAATATCTTCATTCAGCTCATGGACTTTCTCTGCCTGAAGAGAATAGTTAGTTTTTAGTAAGACAAAAATGTGATAAAGCTTGCAGGACAACTTTTTTTTTTTTTTTAAAGAAATCCTGTGTAATGAAATCTGTTGTTGGAAGATGATTATGAATCTCCAAAAGTCCCAAACAAAAGGGACTGATGGACCAATGTCAATGTAGTCACAGACATGTGGCAAAGAGAGAAACTGGATGTGGAGAGATCATGATCTGCCAGTCATTTCAGCTTCAGCAATGTCTTGTATTGGCCCAATTAGGTGAGTTCCCAAGAAGGAAAATCCATGAGCATTTGTTAGATGAAACAAAAACCATGGGATGGTGGACTTACTATTCTAAATTATTATGGCAACATTTTATAGCATGGGGAAGAAATCAATAAGCTTTATTTCCATGCTAAAGCAATCTCTTTTAGAGTCCACGGTGCTTTTTAAGTTTGTCTCCAGAATGGCCAGAGCAGCCATTTGGGAAGGATGACTGGAATCCTCAAATCTTGTGTGGAGCCTTACTCCCCAGTATCACTGGTGTCAGAGAAACAGAGCACCAGTGCTCCCACTGAGACTTTCAGAACCAATGTTCAGAGAGAGGTCAATACCTTTGCAGACACTTCAGCACTGATCTCTTCCTGTGTCTCAGCCAGGCGTTTCTTGGCCAGTTCTGTTCTCCTGTCACACTCTGCAATGAAGGATTCCAGGTGATCCATGGCCTGCATGATCAGACAAAGAATTATGAATGAAGCTGCTCTCTGTGCCAGATGTAGCTTTGACAGCTAACAGCTGCAATCCTGTATAATGCACAACCAACCTCAAGAACAGATGCTTTGAGAAAAAACCAAATGACACTTTGTAGAACAAGTTACATTTGACCCCTGCCCTGTAAACCTGACCCAGCTCCTTTATTCTGACACATCAACACAGCTTTGCACTGGAACTTCCTTCCTATGCAGGAGCAACAGGCACAAAGACTAAAGCACTGTAATAACATGAAAAGGAAAGACAGAATTGTGCTTCCCCTTGATCTGTTCCATCACAAAAAGATTAAATGAAAGCCAAATCTGACAAAAGTCAAACTACTGAGCAGAAGGCTTTTTATGTTAAATCTCTTTCTGGGACAGGGCACCAGGTTACAAGAACCTGGTACAGAGCAGCAGATGTGGGATCCAAGGAATGCCAGGGAGCCTCCCAGCTAGCTGGGCTAATGGGGTGCAAAGGCCATAATTACTTCTGCATTCTCCAGTCAGCAGTGAAGCTGACATTCAGGAAAGGGCTGCACATTCTGGACAGGTAACACATCAAGCAACGTGATCAGCTGAAATGGCCACTGAGTTCTACTGTTCAGTAACTTCAAGAAGCAGTTTCCCCCAAAAGTAACTAAAATTTCTCCATACTTACATCCAGCTCAAAAAACAGGTCTCTCTCTTTACTTGCAATCTCATAATCTGCTCTCAAAGCCAAGTCATGGATCTTTGTACATTCTCCCAGGTCCATTCTCTGTTAGAAGAAAAAGGAGAACCCACGTAAGAACCCTCCATTAGAGCAACAAGCAGCAGATCACTCTTGCCAACTGTATCATATCAAAATAAAGTATTTTCAGAAAAGCAGCTTTCTCTTAACCTCTCAGTACCAGAACCAGCCAGAAGAACTACATGCTTGCCAGAACTTGTTTTGTAGATGCTATGGGAACATTAAAACAGCCCAAATGCTTAAAGTCCAGTCCTGTTCCTGCTCTAAGTCCCAGGACAGCCTCAGAAATGGCTGAGAGAGAGATAGGTCCCCTTCAACAGGCACCAACTGCAAATGCCTCCTATCCTGGAGCCACAGCCCAGGAAAACATACCTGCACCCCATTTAAAGCTCCTCTGGAAATGCACATCTGTGTCAGGATGAGCCCAAGTAACATATGGCATACCAAATTATGGGACACACACAAAATGCTTCCTATCAACAACAACAGGACTTAAAAGGATTAAGGGCTACAGCCAGCAGAAATGCACAACCCCACACTCAGCAATAACAGACAGTGTTAATTCCACAGCCAGACCCTTCCCACATCCAGCTGCAGCCTGGAATTTGAAAACTTGCCCAGCAAAGCAAAGTCCAACACATAAGCCCATTTAATGAGTGACTTAAGAGCATCTCCCTTCCCAGAAAGCTGCCCTTCCCTCCCACTGCACTCCATGCTATTCGAATTTGTTATTTTTTCACCCACCTAGCAGTTAACAGCCACATGACCCCAAGTCAATTATGCTCTCAAGACATGGAAGCTGCATTTCAACACTATCAATTTGTAACAAAGAAACTTCCTCTTACCCTTTTAAGCAGAAAAAGAAAATGACATTTTGAAAGCCAAAATAATAAAAGCCCTAATTGTGAGCCACTGTAGGAATGGTAGGGTACATGTCATTGCATGAAGGAACACCCCAACTCACCACCCTCTTCTCTCACTGTCACCACCAGTCCCCAGGAGCCTAAAGCTCAACATGCACTACAGGGGTCAACTCAGTGAACTGCAGAGAAAGTTGAACTGGGATAACACTGAATCCCTGTGGAATACCACAAACTAAAGCTGGGGATGCTCACATGAAACAATGCATGCAGACAAGAGTGTTTAGAATGAAGCAAAGCAACTAAAGCAAACTCTACCAGTTTATGCTCAGGTTTTCAGCAGATGCCTATTACTGGATTTTCTCTTCTAGAAAAGGAAAAAAAAAACCAGATCATTTGCCACTATTTAGCCTTCCTCATTTTGCTCAGATTTACCAGAACCAGGAGGCCAGAGGTAGCAGGCTACAGAAACAGACACTGCATCCAGAATACTCCTGCTGAGCTCTTTAATGATAGAAATGTAATGCCTACAAAAAAGCATGATGGTACTTTTAGAGCTTGATCATGTTCAATTTCAGACAAGCCACTTCAAAGAATGCTAGAGAGTTATTGTTATTTTACCACAAAAATATTTCTCTATGATGTGACACATCTTTTATCCTTCTGGTCATTCTACTGAGATCACTTTCCAAGATAGGGAGAAAATAATGGTATTGGATGTGATTGTCACACATTATAAATATTCTTATCTGAGCTCTTCCTGCAAGCTGAGCCAATAACCCCATTTCAGAGAAGGGGCTCTCACCACTTTAGAACAGCCAACAGTGCTTGTTCTGAAGCTCCCTATTCCTCTCCCTGCTTGTTAACAGGCAACAAATCCCTCAACCTTCCTCAGGGAAGAATATTCAGTTCTCACTAACTTATAAACATCAAATCTTCCTTCATGTCCTTTGAGATGCTCAAGTACAAGGAGACTTCCACAGGTGTTGCTCACTCAGGGCAAGACCATCAGCCCTTCTGCCTCAAAGTCTCCTCTCATGGCAAGGAGGGCTGTCATAGAACACTCACCCTTTCCACAGAGATCACAACCTGCTCCACTCAACACTGGCTGGTTTATAACACAGGTATGTGAGACAGACAACCAGCAGAGCCTGAACAAAGATTTAATTCCACATACACACAAAGACTGAAGACATTTAGATGTCACTGATAATTAGTCCTGCTCACATTTGCTGAGAAATCCACATTCTGAGGTATCTCTTATGATCTCCATTGAACTGGCAACTCACCACAAAATGAAATTTCCACAAAGATGCTTTAACAGTGATCAGAGATGCAGAGTTTCATCCAAGTGAAAAAGGAAAGCACAGACCCCCTCTCAACCCACAAAAACCAATTCTAGAACATACAGATTTCAACTCATATTCCCCAGTAGGGGACACAATTAATTCCCTGGATATAATTTCCAAGGTATGTTCAGTCTGGGCAGCCTTGAGGCTCATCTGCCCACCTCTTAGAGGAGCTGAAATTCAGGAAATTGCCAGCTGATACCATCTCTCAATGTGCTACAATACTTTCACTGACAGAAACATGCTTACATGAGCTGCAGAGAGAACTCAGCGCTCACCACAATGTGGATGACAAGGTAACAGCCCATGGGCTCACTAAACCAACTCCTGCTCTCCCAGAATGTTCCTCCTTAAACACAGAGATCAAAGAGAACCACTGTAGGTTATTTAGTGGCAAGTATAGACAAGTTTCTGAAGCCAAAAAGAGAATAATCACAGGAACAAACCAACTTAAAATGACAACTCTTACAATCAGGAACACTCGTGCACCTAAACAGCAACAGGCCTCCTGCAGCTCTCAGGAATATTCCAGAGCTTTGCTTACACTCTGGACTCCTTTTCTTACTCAGCACCTGAAGGTCAGTGAGTGGGCCTCCATCACATTTCACTGAGCACAGCTCAGCAAGGGATCAGCTTCCTGCTTGCCTTCAATCAGTTTCCCACTAAGGAATATCTGCAGACATGAAGGATGCAGCAGTAACAATGCCTTAGGGGAGGACACAACACAGCAAGCACCAGTAGGCTTGGAGCATGTTAGAAGTTTCCAAGAGGTCCAAGGTCCTGATTTCTGCAGTAATACACCCAGAAATGGATTATACCCCACCCAGCTGAGACAGATTCACCCATACAGCTCTTCCTTAGCAGAGCACTGCAAAGTGGCAGTGAAGCTGCCTGAGATCACAAGGGAGGACTGCACATTCCAGCCAAGTTTCACTCCGTACTGGCAGCAGTGACAGCTGAAATGCTCTTCCTGTTCTGGACATCATATGTTCTTTCAACACAGATCTGCAGCACCAACACTTGCTCTGGCCCCCAGTAACCTGCTGAGAGAGGTGTAGAGCTCCACACCCACTTCAAGGCCACCACACAATCATGTGAGTGAACCACAACATCACTTGTGCAGGAGCAGTCTTTCTCCCTGCTCCTGCAGTTTCTGAGCACAAATTCCACAGTGAGAGGGAAAGGACAACTCAATCAAAACAAGTAAGAACAAAAGCAGAAGAAACAAATTCCTCAAGGTGCTTCTCTGCCCCAGGAGACTCACAACCCACCTGGAACACTTCAGACTTCCTCCACGCTTTGGCATCAGCTTACACACATCACTTATGCTGAACTACCCCTTCAACTCACCATTTACCCACTTTCTGAAAACCTGCCAGAAGAGGTAGAAGGCAGCCTTCATCTGCAAACCACCCTTTGGGCCCAAAAAACTGTTCTAGAACCTCGCGTCAAAAAACATACCCTGATTACAGTGACCTATACAAAGGATGGAAGTTTAAAATTCTGAAATGGAGGTGCAATCATACAGAGGCTGATGGAGCAATCACTGCAAAACACATCTGAGCTTCAAATGAATCTTAAAAAACAGAGGTACAGAGATTGATATTCAGCTTTTCCAATCTTATTCTGCAAAAGCTAAAGCCTGAGTGCTCAGAGCTCCTTCTACCAGTGCTGCCACACTGCTGCTATGGTGGTGACACAAGCAGGGGCAGCAGCACCAGCCCTCCCTTTGCTGGAGACCCACTGTGTCCAGCCAGCTCCCTAAGGAGCAGCAGGAAGGGCTATAAACAACCACAGCATCTTTCAACAATCTGGTTAAGTGGACAGACACTGTGAATTGCCACAGTATTTAATGCAAACAGCAAGGGCAAAGATGGATTTCAAACATCCATATTCACCTCCATCCTGTGACTGCTGCACAGTGATGGTGACAAAAGACACAGTTTTCTCTCCAAAGTCAGGCTGCAGCTTTCATCTGGGAGCCTCAAATGAACACTTCCTTCACAAGAGCTCACTGCTAAAAGCCCACATCACCCTCTGCTCCCAGAGGTAGCACGTGAGCCAAACCTTTGAACACTGGCCAGCCTTGTTCCCACAGGGAGCAGCAAAGGAGCTGAGACAACTGTTTGAAACCAGTCAGGCAGAGTGACACAAACAACCAAGCAGCTCAAACAACCAACACTTAGCCAGAAATGTGACCTGCCACCACCACCACAGTAACAATAGAAAAGCTGCTCTTCCATCAGGGCTGGGGAAAGGAGACTGACAATCTCCAAGGATTCATGCAGCTGCTAAGGGACACTTGCTAACCTGAAGATGCAGCAGTGAAACAGGGCAGCAGCCTAGCTACAGGCCTGGAACCACCACAGGACAAGTTGCAAGCTCTGATTATATCAAACTGTTAAAAGAGAAATAATTTTGCAACTTCCCACGGGATTGTGAAAGAAAAAGCATTTCAGATGAATTCTGAGAGCTCCTGGTTTGGCTTTTTGTTTAGGGTTTTTTTTTTTGAGACATGAGAGCAGTTCCATACACAGGTCACAGGAAGTGGCATTAGGATTGTGACTGCTCTCTGAGCACAGAAAGCCTGATCTCCCCTAGAAGTCACCCATCGTGCATAGACAAGAGTTGTACCAACATCCTCCTCAGCAGAACCCCTCATTCCAGAGGACACACTTACTGTTCCAGCCAGGATATCGTGGGGACAGCAATCCAGAAGGTGGCTCTTGCACACACGATCGTCTGTGAACTTCACCCTTTGTCTGGTTTCATCTCCTGAAATTCATGTGTGGTTTAAATAAGGAGACATTAGAACACCAAGAGAACACAGGCATCAACATGAACATTTCACCTCAATATGCAGATTAAAATATTTGGTGCTCCTGCTCCCCAAAATTACTCCAAAAAAAAAAAAAATGCTTAGAGGGTAACAGGATATTCTGGAACACTTATAATTGGCAACAAACACTGTTTTAGCTATATTCATCCAAGACACCATGTTAAACACAGTGCTGGAGAGCCAAGCAATGTCCAAGGCCTGTCATCCACAAAAAGAAGCAGCACAGCCAGAGGAGAAAAGGAGACAGACAGGCTGGCTCCCGGCCAAAACCTGTTTATTTTTTCCACCCTTTCTTTTTCTTACTGTGAAGAAGGGGCAGGAGATACCAAACCCCACGCTATCAGATCACAAAACAGGGCTGTGCTGGGCAAAATTTACAGGCATCTGCTCTTTGCTCAGGTGATAATTGAGCCATCAGTCCTTTTGTTTGGAACCCAACTATGCAGGGTGTGCTCTCCCAGGCCCTGCAAGAAAGGAGCTGGCAGGTCCTGGCCTGGAAGACACCACGTGCTCCCCACCCCCAGCCCACCCTCAGAGGACATTTTACACTCAGGAGCCACTTAAACGAGACAATATCAGAAAAGCAAAAAAATAAATAATAAAAAAAGAAACAAAGTTAGTCAATACACACTGCGAGCTCCAACACATACTATACCCATCTGCATTCTTCAAGACCTCAGCTGCAGAATTTTATGCCCATTGTTGAAAAGTTTTAAAGGAAAAGCTTTCTTGCCCACACCTGCAGTAAGGAAGTCAGGGGAATGATACATAAAAGTAAAGGCAAAGTGGTAATGGTATGTGACAATTTTAAAGCTCATCTGTGCATATGACACAGGTATGTGTAATACTAAAGTATGAATATAGTTTAGGATTCACAAGCATCCAGGAATAATGTCGTGTCTACTGAAATTGTTTTAATTTTTTTTTCTTTCTAAGCTACACTTTTAAAGTTACTTGTGAAAAAAAGCAAACACTTTTTTTTTTTTGTTATAACAGCTTTAAAAATTGGTTGTGACTCACGGCTCGATGAACATGAGGCTTTTCTGCAACTCCCTTGCAGATTGATGTAGGCAGGCAAAGATACACTGAACCTTTATAAATAAAATAGAGGGGCCACAATTGTTCAGTTTGTATGAAATAAAAATATGGGAAGCAATTCAATAGCAACTCAATACACAGAGAAAGAAAAGCACTTATTCACTTACGAAACAAAGTGCAAAGTGCCTGGACAGCCCTGTTAACGTGCCAAAGGGAATTTAAGTACCCAGCGAGTCGCAGAAGGGAGACACAAACCGCAGCGGGACCGTATTTTGCACGGGCTGTCACATTTCTCGTCTCGGACAGCACCCGGCGCTGCGGGCACACCTACCTACGCGCCTCTGGACGTGCGGGCACCGAGCCGGCCCTACGCCTGTCCGCGGCAGCGGGGCCCGGAGCGGCGGGGCGGCGCCGGGCGCGCTGCGGGGCCGGGGGCGCGGCGGGATCACCGCCGGCCGGGCGCGGACAGGCCCAGCCCGCTCCGCCGCCCTGAGGCTCGAGCCGGGAGGACGGGGGCGGATCGCGCCGCAGGTCCGGAGCGGCGGCAGCAGCCGAGCCGAGCCGAGCCGAGCCGAGCCGGGCCGGGCCGGGCCTCGCGCGGTGAGGCGGCCGCCAGGCCGCGCCGTTTCCTGCAGGCCCCGCCCGCCCCTACTCACCGTCCCGGGCCGTGCCCATGAGCTGGTCCAGCAGGGCCCGCATCTGTGCCTGGGCCGACATGGCGGGGCCGGTCCGGAAGCGGCGGCTCCAACCGAGACCGGGACAGGGGCCTGGGGCGGCGGCGGCTCAGAGGCCTCAGCAGCAGCGACGCGCGGCGAGCGCTGAGCGGAAACAGCCCCGCCCTGCGCCGCGCTGCATGACGGGAAGGGTAGTCCGCCAGGGGGCGGGGTCCGAGGGGCGGATCTGGTGGGCGTGGTCTGAGTGAGACAGCGGTGATGTCAGAGGGGCGTGGTTGTGCAGAGGGGCGTGGTCAGGCCGAGGGGCGGTGATGTCAGAGGGGCGTGGTCGGGCCGAGGGGCGGTGATGTCAGAGGGGCGTGGTTGGGCCGAGGGGCGGGGGCGGTCGGGGGCAGTCCCGTCCCCGTCCCCGTCCCCGTCCCCGTCCCCGTCCCCGTCCCCGTCCCCGCCGCGGTGGGACCGGACCCCAGCACCGCGGTGGCAGCCGCCCCGGGGCTCGCCGGCCGTGGGCACAGTTGACAGGCCGCAGCGGCGCCCCGGGGCCAGGCTGGTGCCTGCCCGGAGCAGGCCCGGGCTGCGCTGGCCGCCGTCCTCACCGTGCTGTGGCGGCTCGGCGCCACCGTGGGGAATGTGGGGAGGGGGAATGAGGAGCAAGGAAAGGCCCTGTCGGGGTGGGGGTGACAGGACACGTGGCCGGGGCAGGCGGAAGCACCGGGAGGCACGGTGGGCGCACGGACAAGGGGACGAACCCCGCTGGCCACGGACTCAGCCCGGAGAGGACCGGAGACAGGGCAGGGCAGCTCTGGGCTGTCTGTGGCTTCTCCCCCAGCTGCTGGGGGGAGGGAGGATGAGGCCGGGGTTTTGCAGGAGTTTGGGCTGTTGCGGAGCTTTGCCGTGTGCTGCGTTCCCTGCCTGGCTTTGTGAACTCCAGCTCGCACCACTCCCATGAGTTTTACATCTTGTCTCTTCACCTTGAGCTCCCGGCCCCGGCTGCTCTCTGGATGCTCCCCGTGCCGGAGAAATCCCACACATCTCTTTACTGCCACAGGGCTCCACAGGGAGCGAGGGTTAGAGCCGGAGCCCCGGTGCAGGATGTGCCACAGCCATGCCTGCTTTTCCCCCAGATTTAAAGCTCCGTTGTCTTTCAGGGAAAGGCAGCTTAAGCCAGCCCCGGGCAGGGCTGTGCCGCCGCCCCGCTCCGCTGCGACATCCCGGCTGAGCAGGATCAGAGCGGGGTCTGCGGGGAGCTCTGCAGGCAGGAGACCCCTGCGCTGTGGGACAGGAGCTCCTCATGCCCGGGCTTGGCAAAGTTTGGAGCAGGGATGGCCACTCTGGGCACTCCAGTGGATGCAAAGCCACATGTCCAAGGCTGCTGCAGGAGCAGTGGCGTTGCCTCTCCCCGCTGCCCGCCCTTGGAGCGGTCCTGCTGAGCCCCGGGCGTTCCTTACGTGGGTGATTCCTTCCCACAGAGGACGGAAAACTCATCACTCCCATCTCTGTGAGCCAGCCGCCAAGTCATGTGCTCCCCACTCCCCACACCTCGACCTGCTCAGCAGCATGGCCAGACCCTCCCCAGCTGGCCAAAGGGTCATGCAGCCCTTCCCTCCGGCCGGACTGATCCGAGGCTGTGGGAGCTCTCCCCATCTCCCGCACTGCCTGGGGCAGCGGTGGCTGCGGGCAGCAGAGGAAGCCGCCTCTCCCCGGGGATCAGGGTGGCTGTCTGTAGCAATGCCAAGCTCTGCCAATGCCGAGCCGTGCCGGGCGGGTGGGTGACAATGTCTGACGCCAAGGAGCAACCCGAAGGGTGCCCGTGGCTAATCAGCTCCCATCCGCCGTGTTTGCCCAGCAGTGCCGGGGTGGCTGCTGCTCCCGCCCCGCTTCGCCGCTGGGAGTGTTTGGAGAGAGGAGAGGGAGCTCTGCGGAGCCAGTGCCCGGCCCTGCCCCCGCAGGGAGCCCCAGGGCCCGGGGAGCGGGTGGGTGACAGCCCTGCCCAGGATAGGACACTCCCCTCGCCAGTGCTGCGCCCTGCCAGGAGCTGGGGACCCCCTCTCAGCACTGCAGACACCTCAGAACACGGTGCTCAGGGCAGGGAGCAGGGAGGGCTCTGATGGAGAGACCAGGAGCTGCAGTCACCCCAAAAATAGGAGAGCAGGGCAGCTCTGGAGCAGGGCTGTGGCTGTCCCCAAGCCCTGTGGCTGGTGTCCTACTTCCTGAGAGTCCCCAACACCTGTGACAGGGTCTGGTGCTGTGTCAGACCCCTGCCATCCCTTCAGCTGTCAGGGGCAGGCTGTCCTGTGTCCTCTGGCCATCCTGTGTCCCCAGTCACCCTGCATCCCCAGCCATCTGTGTCCCCTAGCCCTGTTCTCTGCTGACCCTGCTGGCACGTCCTGCTGCCAGGGCAGAGATGGCACCTGTGGCACAGCCTGTCTGGGACCTGGGCTGATTGCCATTGTCCGTGTCCTCTCAGGGGAGCCACAGGCCATAGCACAGAGTGAAAATGCTGTCACCCAGCTCTGTCCCTGACGTGGGGCCGGTCCAGACACTGTCCTCATGACATATCCACCTCTGCATCCACAGGTTCCAAAACCTCTCCAGGGCTGGTCAGGAAGCTAAACATCCATCTCCAAGGGGCACAAGGCTGGAGATGAGTGCTCTGGACCTGCATGAGGGTGCTGCAGCACCCGAGAGACCCCAGGGAAAGGCTTTGCCCACTGCAGTGGCAGCCCCTGTTTGCAGAGGCATGGCTCGATACACAGTATGTTCTTCAGAAGATCCCTACTCCAGGAGTCAAAATAGCATGAAATTTAATTTTACGCTTATTTGACAAAGCTTGATTTCACCTCCAATCAGCAGGGAGATAAGAGCCCTCGGCACAAGTGTGCGGGCAGTTTGGCAGCTGGGGCTGCCGATTTAATAGGTGAATTTACAGGGACAACACTTGAAAATCCCCTGGCGAGTGAACCATTAAGGTGAGCCCTGCCTTCCGTCCCCGCGTCCCTCCCCGCGCCGCTCTCCCGTTGCTGGGTGCTAAAGCAAACCCCAGCTCTGTTTACCGAGTCTACTATTACAATACGGCTACCAAATATTTGCCAGCCGTCAGCTCGCTGCTCCGCTATAAATACTTCAGGCCCAGGTGGAGGGACGGGCAGGGGGAGCGGCGCGGGAGCCTATGCATGGCCGGGCGGCAGCGCCAAGGTGAGTGCGGAGCCGCGCTCCGGGCGATGCCCTCCTGTCCCGGGGGCTCCTCCGGCGGAGGGTGGCGGCAGGGCAGGCTGTGGTGGCACCGCTCCACCCTCTCCGGAGCCCGGAGGTGAGGCTGAGCCCCCCACAGCCCAGCCCGGGGCAGCACCGGGGGTACCGCGGCGGGGACGGCACAAAGAGGGACACGCAGAGATGGCAAGGACGATCTTAGGCTAGGTGCAGGTCCTGGCACCGTGCTTGGTGTGGCAGGGGCAGGTCTGGTTCCCTAGGATTTGGTCTTGCCCTGAGACCCTCTCAGCATGGCCTGGGGTGTCCTGCAGCGAGGCAGGGCTGGGGACCCTTCAGCACAGGTAGCACGAGCTACAAAGGGGGCATGTCCAGCTCAGGGAAACCCAGCTGTGGTCAGAGCCCACCAGGGCAGGGCAGGGCAGGGCAGGGCAGGGCAGGGCAGGGCAGGGCAGGGCAGGGCAGGGCAGGGCGACGATGGGTTCACTCTGTCACCTGGAAAGCCAAGGGGCCATTGTGTGGGCAGGGCATGGGGCTCTGTGGCCCTGAGCCAGAGCTGCAGGGTGGATGCTGAGCCCCCATTCACCTCCAAGCACAGCCCCAGGGTGAAGGGGAACATCCCTCTGCCCCACACATCCCCTCTGCCCTGCATCCCACGACTTGGTGTGTTCATCCATGTCCCACAGATCCTTGCTGGTACACGTCCCATGACTTAGGGACATTCCCACTGTCCCACACTCCATGGTTTGATGGGGACATCCCTGTTGCTTGATGTCCCAGGGTTCAGTTAGAATATCCTCACTGTCCCATGTCCTGTTGCTTGTAGGGGAATGGCATCTCGCTACTCCATGTCCCATGACTCAGGGTTCTGCTTCCACTGCCCCATATCCCATGTTTTGGTGGGGACACCCCTGCTGCCTGCTGTCCCAGGGCTGAGTGGGGATGTACCAGGGGGAATACCCCCCTGCCCTCTTTCCCTCAGCTTGGTGGGTACATCCCACACCCCGTTATTTGTGGGGGACATCCCTGCTGCCCTGTGGCCCCACCTTGGCCAAGGTGTGGCACAGCACGGTCCCCTGCCCTCTCAGGGCTGCTGGGCGGTCTGTCAGGGCTGGTGCCAGGGTGTGTCACCCTGATCCCCTGTCCCTGCCCGCAGGGTGACTCCTGGGGGTGCCTCTGAGCGCTGCCATGGCTGCGGGTGTCATCCAGCCCCTGGCCGAGCTGCGGCTGCCCTCGCCCTTCCCGCACGGCCTCCTGCTGCCCACGCACCCTGAGCCCGACTTCCCCGACCTCTCCGAGGAGGAGGAGGAGGAAGAGGAAGAAGAGGAAGAAGAGGAGGAGGACGTGGAAGCAGTGGAGGAGTGCGTGAGGCCGGAGCTGGCCAGTGTCTCCAGCACTGCCGAGACCACGCTGCGTCTCCTCAAGTTTTCGGAGCTCATCAGCTGTGACATCCAGCGCTACTTCGGGCGGCGGGGCCGAGAGGAGGCGGCCGGCAGCCGCCCGGTGCCCGCGGACTGCGGCTCGCCCCCGAGCGCTGCGGGCGTGCCCGAGGCCCCGCGGGGCAGCCCGGGGGCCGCGCACAGGCTGGGGCCGCTGGCCGAGCTCTTCGAGTACGGCGTGCATCGCTGCCTGCCCGCTCGGGCGGCCGGCGGCAAGAGCCAGCGGCTGGAGAGGAAGTACGGCCACATCACCCCCATGCACCGCAGGAAGCTGCCGCCCTCCTTCTGGAAAGAGCCGGGCCCGGGCCCCGCCGGCCTGCTCCACAGCGGCACCCCTGACTTCAGCGACCTCCTGGCCACCTGGACAGTGGAGCCAGGGCCAGAGCTGCCAGGCGCTGGGCGGGAGCTGCTGGGCCGCCCGGGGCTGGAGGCAGAGCCCTTTGCGGGGTTGTGACCCCACCATGGCCCCGGTCCCGCCACGTGCCACCCGGTTAATGATAAACCCGGTGGCCCCGGTGCCAGCAGCGGGGCCCTCGGAGCTGCCGGGTCGGAGCCGGTGATGGGACGAGCGAATAAATGACTCCCGCCAGGCAGCAGCGTGTGCGGTGTCCTTTGCCACCCGCCGCTGTGCTGTCCCTGCTGCCAGAGACAAAGGGCTTGGCACGACCCAGGGGGCTGCTGGCAGCAGCGGGAAGAGCAGGGCAGCGCGGTGCCGGCAGCAGCCAGCAGCCCGTGTTTACTCTGGGCCCAAGGCGCTGGATCCCATCCCCTTATCTCGGCCGCGCCGGGGCAAAGGGCGGCGCGGGGCCTCATAAAGCGCCCGACTGTCAGCACTGCCCTGGGGACCCAGCACTGCCCCGGGGACCCACTGTTCCCTGCAGCTCCCCTGCCCCAGGGCAGGGCTGGCTCTTCTTCCCCTGTTACCAGGGCCCAGCTGAGGCATCCTCTGCTTTGTGTTGGTGTTGAAAGGGAACGAACCCGGGAAGGGGCAGCCAGCCCCTGTCTTCAGCCCAGGACGCAGCCACCCCCCAGCCCCCAGCCTGTGCCCTCCCAGCAGCAGGAGTGGGGACAGGGCTCGGTTCAGCCCCAAGGGAAGAAGGGAAGCAAGAGACAGGCAGCACCACAATAAAAGTACAAACAGACTTGACTTTATTTCAGCACAGATCCTGCAGTCAAAAGCCTCTCCAGGCACCAGGTGAGGAAGGGGCAGTCCCAGGGCAGGGCAATGCCAAGGAGAGGAGCAAGGATGGGGGAAGATAGAAAAAGTGAGGTGCCAGGGCTGGCTTTGCTCCCACCCCCGGCCAAATCCAGGACTGGTGGTGGGGTTTGGGGTGCCTGGAAAGGCCCAGGCTGCTGGAAAGGGCCAGAAGATGCCCCAGGAGTGACTCTGGATCCCGGTATGGGAGCAGCAGTGGTGGGAGGACTGCAGGAGTGGCAGAGGGGCACAGGCTGCAGGACCAACATCTCCCCCGTGGAGGCAGCTCTCCCCTCCCCATCCCTGCCCCAAATCCCAGGGGTGTCTCCCCACACATGGGTTGGGGACAGAGTGGCTGAGGGAGCCAAGAAAGAGCCAGAGGCAGCAGCTACAGAACCAGGGGACCCCTTTTATTGCACAGCCAAGCAGGGCACGTCCCCCTCCTCAGTGCCAAGGAGCAGGGAGGCAACCCCAGAGCTCAGCCCAACCCAGCAAGCAGGACCACAGGGCAGCAGGGAACGGGGGCCTGGGGGCAGGAAGGAGCCCCATGGTGTCCCCTCTGCTCCTCTCACAGGCCCTGCAGCCGAAGCTAGGGCAGGGCCAGGTCCCAGACAGCCCAGACTGGGTGGATGAGGCAACAGAGGCCACGTGTGGTGTCAGAGAACCATGCCCAGCTCAGTAGGGCAGCCCTGCTCCCCATGGAACACTCCAGCCTTCACCCAACCTTCAAGGAGAGCCTATTTCAGGAGCTAAAAGAGCCAAGGGTGAATTTTGATCCCTCAGGGAAGCAGAGGAAGGGGTGACAGGAGGAGGCAGTAGATGTGGGAAGGCAGCAGCAGGCAGGAGGGCCAGGGCAGCACAGTCATGGCAGTGCTCCAGGCACTGTGACACCTGCAGGGACTGGCCCAGTCCTCTCCCCAGCTCCTGCAAAAGGGGGTCCCCAGCTCCCAGGGGCTGGGGCACATCTCTGCTGGGCCACACTGCCTCACGTCTGTGCCAGTGAAAGCTCCTCCAGGCCCTCCTTCCCCAGCCGGTACCTGGCGAGGTCCTTGCGGGTCACCATTCCTACCACCTGCCAGAACAGGGACAGGGTCCAGCCTGATGTGGTCACAGAGAGCTGGGGGACAGCATGTCCCTATCCCCTGGAGGAGCCCAGGCTGCTGGGACACAGCGAGCAGGGACTCACCTCGTTGCGATTGTCCACGACCACCAAGTGCCGCAGGCCCAGCGCTCGGAAGAGCTTGAACACCCGTGGCAGGGACGCCTCCTGCAAGGGAGGATGGGGCTGGGGGGAGGGCTGCAGCACCCCCAGGCAGCCCCAGTGCCCACCCTGACCCCTGGGGGGCTGGGCAGAGGGGTCCCTGGCCGTTACCTGGGGCACGGTGTAGGGCGAGGGGTTCATGAACTCGCTGAGGTCAATCATGCACTCGCGCTCATCCTGGGAGACGTGAATGGACTGGATGGGGGGGAAGCGGGGGTAGGCATCCCGGAAATCCTTCAGCTTCAGCCGCCGCTGCACCAGGCTCAGGTTGGTCCTTTCCACAAAAACCTGGGCAGGAAAGAGAGGGCTGGGGACTGTCCCACAGAGCTCACAGACACCAAGACAATGCACAGGGCCAGGGAGGGAAAAGGGAAGAAGGGTGGGACAGATGGACCATCTGCAGAAGCACAGCCTGTTTCCCACTCACTCAGGGTTTGTGAGCCCAGAGGGATGCAGGATGGTGCTGGGTAACCCCACCACCGAATGGCAGCACCCACCATCCCCCTGGGCTGAGCTGAGGGAGATGACAGGGACCCTCTGCCAGCTCCTCCTGAGCAGGGCAGGCAGCAAGCGGCCTGAGACAGGGCTGGGACAGCAGACACAACCCAGTCTCCAGGCAGCACCACCCACCTTGTGCTTCAGCAGGACGATGAGCTGGGAACGCAGGATCAGACCCCGCAGCCCGGCAACCTGCAACAGGCACCGTGTGTGAGGGTCCCCACTGCAGCCAGCCCTCGTGGGGCCACCCCAGCTGCATCCTCTCCCCAGGGGCACCCAGCCTGCCTGTGTGGTGTCAGGGTTGCTCTCCACCACGGGGAAACCGTTGTGGTTGGAGGAGGTGTCGCTGAGGATGTCCACGACCGTGCCCACGCGCTCGATCCTCCGCAGGCAGGTGACAGGAGTGCTCATCACCTCCCTGCAGGGAAAGCTCTGGGTCAAACACAGCCCCATGGCAGCACACACTGAATCCTGCAACCACACACTGGTTTGCTGGGAAGGGACCTATAAGCTTATCTCATTCCAAACCCTTTCCATGGGTAGGGACACCTTCCACTAGACCAGGTGGCTCCAAGCCCGTCCAACCTGGCCTTGGACACTTCCAGGGATGGGGCAGCCACAGCTGCTCTGGGTAACCTGTGCCAGGGCCTCAGCACTCTCACACCCTAAATATCCCCCCCAACACACACGACTTCTCAGTGCTGATGCCTCCTCTGTCCCCAAAAGCTGCCAGGGAGAGAGGAAGGAACACACTGCAGGTCACATCCCTGCTGGGGAAGAAGCTGAGCTGTGGTACCAGGGCACAGCAGGCTCCTGCAACCAAAAGGTCACCACCTCCACTCCCAGCTCAGGCCAACACTGGGGTCCAAAGGCTGCTGCCACAGCAATGCCCAGCCCACCTACCTGGCTGTGAGGGAGTGGGATGTCACTGGGGCCTCCCAGTGCAGGAAGGGGACACTTTGCAGCTGGATGTGCATGTCGTACAGTCCCTGCAACAAGAGCCAAGCCATCAGGAGAAGCCTGGTGAGGTGGCAAAGGCCACAGGCAGGCAGCAGCAGCTCATCCCTTAGAGCGAGCACATGCCTGTCCTGGCCCCCCACAGCCCCCCAGCCCTGGGGAGCACAGCAGCCCTCACCTCCACAAAGTAGTCTCCCACAATCTTTGCTGTCATCAGCACCAGCATGATGGGGAAGCCATAGGTGACGTTGCCTGTTGCCTCCATCATGATGACAGTGAGACTCAGGGTCATCCGCACGATCCCACCTGCCGGAGGTACCCAGGGGGGTTGGGGGTTTAGAGGGGCAAGGAACAGAGTGAGAGCATCCCAGAGCACCTGAGGGCCCTGAATCTCTCAGTGATCCAGGACTGCCCACCCAGGGCTGAGCCCAGCCCTCACTGTGCTTGGCAGTGAGATTAGGAAGCTGAACCTGACAGCCAGGCTGGGCTTTAGCTGGGAAGGAAGCTGTCAGAGAAGCAGGGAGTGCTTTTTCCCATGACATCTTTACTCCAAACAACACTGTGCCATGGGGAACTCACCCAGCTGAGCAGCAGCTCCCATCAGGGCGTACTTCCCAGGATCAGCCCAGATCTGAGCACAGGAAATAAAAGGAGCCAAGTCACCTGCTGGCTCCAGGGCATTCACAGGTAGTCAGCACAGTCCTGGCCCCCAAACCCCCCTCCGAAGAGGGGAGAGCTGCTTGAGGCTGCCTGAACAACCCAGCTGCTGACAGGGCTCCACTGGGACATGGGGAGGCCCAGACCCAGCTCAGGAAGACATCAAGTGAGGAGCCAGCCCACTTCAGAGCTTTCAGCCAGCTCCAGGCACGCTGCCTGAGCATGCCACCAGCCCAGCAGCAAGGGAGGAGGGCTGGGTGCCAGGGCTCCCCAGGCAGGACTCACCGAGCTCTTGGTCAGGTAGGACAGGGAGATGCCAAAGAGCCTCCCCCAGGCTGCCCCGATCAGCAGGGAGGGGATGAAGACCCCTGCAGACACTGTCAGGCCATAGGTCCAGCAGGCCAGGAAGAAATACATCACTGTGAACATGCCCAGTGTCATGGGGTTGTAGGAACCTGGGGTGGGGGCAGAACAGAGTCAGTGCTGGTCCCCTCCCAGCCCTGTGGTTCCCAGACTCCCATGATGAACTTCAAAGCCCTGAGGGAGGGATTGCCAGGGCTGAAGGACAAGGTTGGGAGGACGAAGTCCCACTGGCAGCTTTGGGATCAACTGAGCAGGGCATGTCCTGCAAAGTCCCTCCCGTTTTGCAGCTCCCACAGCTGTTCCTGCCAGTGCCATGCACAGGCTGTGCCATCCCAGTGAGACCCTGCTGACCCCACAACCCAGCTAAGTGTTATTTTTGGATTGCTGAGCAGCCCAATCTGATTTAAACAAGTACTTTTCAACCCCTCCTTCAGAAGCCTTCAGCCAGGGAGGACCCAGCACTGCAGGGAGCAGCCCCAAGACACGGGATGGTTCTCTCCTGGCTGCAGGTGGCCAAGCTGCACCCTCTGGGCTGGGGATCTCTCTGTTCCCCATCCACATGCACAGAACTCAGATTCCACAGCAGGCAGAGGAGATGCTGGGGTTACACCAGGTCCAAGGAAAATGGAGCTAGAACCTGAGAACCAAACTGCATTTCCCAAGAAAATCCAATCCCCAAGATCCACCTCCACAACCTGCCCAGAAGGTAAAATCATTATGGGGCAAGTGGCCCTGCTAATTAAGAAAACATCCCAGCAACATTTCCAGGACAGACTTCAGACAGACAGCAAGGGTCAGACATGCTCTCACACAACTCAGAAGCAACACAGCCTGCAAATGTGCAGGACCAAACCAGGTCCTTGGCCCTACAGCCCTTTGGCTGAGCTCAGAGGTGCCACCAGGCACAGCACCCATCCCTCCTCCTCCCACCACTGTAGCACAGTGTTTTGTGAAGCCCTCGGGGCTGATCATCCTCTGCCTTGTCCCAGCAGGGGCCAAGGCACACAGGGACTCTCTCTGCTGATGTTCAAGGTCTCCCTGCTGGGTGCACTGACCTGGAGGGTCATGGAAGAGGTTGACAACGCTCTTCTCAGGTGTGTTGAAGAAGGCAGTGGCCATGGAGTTGTACTCTCCATCAGCACAGAAAAGCTGAAAAGGCAAGACAAGAAAGGGTTGGAAGTGGCAGGGAAGGCTGGGGGCCGTGTGCCAGCAAGGAGGCTGCTCTGGGCAGGGAGGACACCTACAGCATGCTTGGGTCTCCAGCTCTGCCTGCACTGGAGGGCACCAGCTGCGAGGTGCAGTGTCCCAAACCCAGCAGGGTCTTGTCTCCCTGCTGAGCCCCCCAGGCTCAGGGTGCGCCCTACCCTGAATGCATTCTGCAGCAGGTCCTACCTGCAGGGGATAAGCCACAGAGCTCCCCTGGAGGGGCTGGCAATCTCTGGAGCAGTAAATCATGACAAACCCCACAGTCGCTGTCACTGCTGCCACCAGCATGGCCTCAACCACCTGGAGGCAGGGCCGGTGGATGTACCTGTGAACAGAGGAGTGAGAGTGGCACCCAGGGGTGTGGGCAGCACCAGCACAGCCTGGCTGGGCATGTCACATCAGGCACATGACAGTCTGGCTGCCTCTGCTCCCTGCCCAGACCCTGCCAGGCTGTCCTGCTGCTTGAAAAGTTGGTGACAGGTAATGACTGGGTCAGACTGGTCTCAGCTGGCTTTAGCAGCTCTCTCCCTTCTCATAGTCCTCTAAGGGCACATGACAGTCAGGTCTGCAGTGTCTGCATCTCTCTGGGCCCTCCAGTCACTGGAGGGAAATATTTGGCAGGGTCAGAGCAGTACTGGGATGCTGTGGGTCACAGCCACAGGCAGTGAGAGGCACGTGGCACCTTTCAGGAACTGCTGCTGCTCACATTAAATGAGAGATTACAGCCTTGTTCCATGTGGGAATGCCACTTTGAGGGAATGCAGAAGGCACCAGCCAACCCACACCAATCCCCTTCATTGCCTGTGGGCTCTTACCTGATCCGGAACATTGTCAGCCAATAATTGAGGGCATTGAACAGGGCTCCAAGGATCCCACCTGCAAATGTGAGAGAGGAAAAGCTCAGCACAGGGCCCAGGCTGCCCACCACACAGGGAACCTCTGAGGATCATCCACAACCCATCCAGAGTGACTAGCAGCCCTGGGACATGTGGAGGCTGTCCCTGCAGCCAGCCAGGACCTGTCACCACAAGGAGCCTGGCACCAGCAGCAGGGGCCAATGTCACAGTGCTGGCACAGGACAGGCCAAATCCATGGGGGTAAGGGCAGCTCACATGGCAGCAAGGGGCTGCCCTGGACTGCAATGCACTGACCCTGCTCAACCTGGGTTAAAGGGACTTGACTTTGCTCCTAGGGTTGGGCCAGCATCCAGCTCTCATCCCTGCATAAGCCCCACAAGCAGCCTCTGCTCCAGAATTTAATGGATTCCCCATTTTCCCCAGGAAACTGGACACCAAAGCTTTTTAGACCCAGACAGAGAACAGAGGAAATTATTCAGACTAATCAAATGGAAACAACAGCATTCTCTTACCAACCACTCCCATAAAGATGAAGATAGGAATTTCCTGGATTGTGTATTCCATTTTCTGCAAGAAAGAAGTGGGTTTCACATCTCCTGGCCCATCTGCAGTCCCACAGTTAGTCACTGACTGCTGGGACAGCACAACTCTGTGCTGGCACGAGGCTCCCAGAGCTGCCCCAAAGTCTCCCCTGAACAGCCCACAGCCTCCAGAATTTCCTTCTGCTAGGGCTGGTGGAGCTGAGATCTGGCCAGACCCCACAGCCTGCTAAGGCAGAACCTGCCTCAGCCCCTGGCTGAGCTTATAGACAAACTGATGTCCCCAAAGCTGCTAAGGGCTGTGTCCAACCCCTCCCCAGAGCCCTGCATGGGGAATACCTGTGCCTACCTCGCTGTCAAATCTGCCAAAGTTGATGAGCCCAGGGCTGGAGAGATCCCAGGCGTTGCCGTGGTAAACGCTCAGGACAGAGTTCAGCGTGAAGGTGGAGATCATGGAGGCAAAGAACTGGAAGGAGATGCAGCCCAGAGCCACTGCCAAGTGCCCCCAGCCCCATTTCCTCACCACATGCTCCATGCACTATCTCAGACCACCCCCAAGGCCCTTAGGCAGGGCTTGGTGCCCATAGTGTGGTGGGGACAGGAGGTGACATTCCCCGTGGTGGCACTCTGGGCAGCTTAGGCTGACCAGGGTCTGGCTTCTCCTTTTGCCTCCCTGTTGCCCTGGGGCACAGCCCAAGGCTGCTCCCTTGGAAAGGAGCTGGCAGCAAGATGGGGCTCAGCCAGGCCCAAATTCAGCCCCTGGGGAGCAGGGCACAGGAGGGGAGCAGGGCTGTCAGGAGGCCTGGGGCTGAGGGCACCCAGAAAAGGCAATGCCTCACACCAGACCCAGCAGCTCTCCACTGCTTCCCAGCACTTACGATTCTCCAGGTCAGGAACTGGTTCCAGAAGGAAGCTCCTTCCTCCAAGCTGAACAGGACACCCCCTGCAATCACAAGATACAACATCTGCACAAGGGGCACGTGCCCCAGCCCCTTGGCTCCCAGCACCCAGGCCACGTGCCCACACTGCCCAGACCCTCTCACGGGCAAGCTCACCAAGCCATCAGTGAGGCACTGATCACAGTAAATCCCACTGCCATTCTCCACCCCAGGGAGGCAACATTTGGGATCTGAGGCAGATGAGCCCCTTGCCCTTGGGCAGGGCCCAAACACCTGCATGGCCTGGCAGGAAAACTTGGAAGTTTCCTGCAGTGCCCCATGCAGATCCCAACAGCTGCCTCCAAGCAGATGGGAGCAACCTCCTGAGGAAATCCATGTCCAGGCACTGCTCAGTGCCAGAGAGCACCAACTCAAAATGAAATCGAACAGACTCAAGACAACATCATCAGTGAAGTTCAAAATACTAGACTAGAAATTTCAACATCAAAAATACAAGCAATCTCACCCTAGAAATATCTAAAATAGAAAATGACAACAAAAAAAATCAAACCACAAAAAATACAGCTTCAAAGCAAAGTCAACACCTTACAAAATTTACAGCACCTTTTAAAAGAGATCAATTAAGTTCAATCTGCTTTAAGAACTACAAATGATAAACTTACTCCACTTTTAGCCTACTAAGAGAAGACTATAACATCAAATCCCTAAGAACTTTGACCTTTAAAACTCAAAAAACCCTTAAAAAAAATCACTGAAACCCTTAAAAAAAATTGAACACATCATTCTACTCCAAAAAACCTCTTTTTCCTCACAGTGTTAAAAAAAAATACAACTCTATAATCTCGTATTTCAGTAAGACTCTTGTGTAAAAGAATAACAAAATAAGGCACACACCCACGGGGGCACCGAAGGCAGCCGAGACGCCGGCGGCAGCTCCGGCCGACACAAAATCCCTCTTCTCTGTGTCCCTGCGGAAATACTCGAAGATCTGCAACAGGAGGGAGGGCACCTTCAGGGCTGGCCATGGGCTTGAGCTTAGGGTATGACATGGATGATGCCAAGGCACCAGTGGGAACAGCACAGAAGCAGCACAACCCCTGGGAGCTCCACACCGACCTTGAAGTCTCGCTTTAAGGACGTGGATCTTCCCTGGGAGATGCCAGCAGCAATCACAGATCCAGAGTGAATCATGGGTCCTTCCTAGGGGCCAGAGAGCACAATCAGACTGGGGAAGGAAGAACAGGCATGGCTGAATGCTGCTCACCAGCTTGCAGCCCTGAAGCTGGATTGGGAGTATTTCCCTCAGGGAAATACAGATCCTGACGTTTTCCCCTTCCCATCCTGGAGGTGTTCAAGATCAGGTTGGACAGAACTCTGAGCAACCTGGTTTAGTGAAAGGTGTTTCTGCCCATGGCAGGGGTTTGGAATTAAATGATCCTTAGGATCTCTTCCAACCCAAACCATTCCATGGTTTTATGAAATCCTTGTCCTAGCATGTGCCTCCCTTGCTCACCTCCTGTTCCCATCAGCTGAGGAAACAAGTGTTTTCCTTGCCTGCCTTCAATCCTAGCAGGTCAGAAAGGTCCCGATGGGGACCCAACTCCCCCCATGTACTGTTAGCAGGAACTGCCACTGATGGACAGGGGCTGCTGCTCTCTGCCCCCAGCCAAGCCACACACAGGCTGGCACAGTGGCACCCAGGAGCTCCCCAAGCTTGGCAGTGCCAGTCACCTTGGCCAGCAGACACCAGGGAATAACACTGGGAAGTCACCACAGGGCCCCCAGCACAGGACCGGTGACAGGCCGTGACACAAGTGTCAGCAGTGGGGACCAACACATCAGCAGCACTTTGTGCACATCACCTTCCCAACAGCCAGGCCGCCGACCACCGAGAGGATGACCCCGCAGACTTTGATCACCAGGGTCTGCACAACAGAGAGGGACACAGCATGTCACAGGGGTGGCACACGACAGAGAAGGACACAGCATGTCACAGGGGTGGCACAGGGCAGCTACAGGGGACACAGGCCCAGGCCCCAGGCATGGAAGGAGCCAATGACCCCGGGGAACTTGTGATTCTCATCCCCCCGACTGTGGCAACAGGGTTGGTCAATTTTCTTCTTGGCCTGAGCAAAAGTCTACCCAAAGCTGCTCTTCCCAGTGCCAGCCGCTGGTGCCTGGGCAGGAGATTTAACCTCTGGGCACTGGGGGAAACAGCTATGGAGCTGGGAGCTCCTGCCAGCTCCTACTGTGCCACAGGGTGGGCAGGGACCACTCCAGGACCACACAATGTGCCCAGGCCATCCCACCACCTCCTGCTTCCTACCTTGAGCCGGACAACATGTGGAATCTTCACACCATTGAGGTAACATTTGATCTGGGGAATGCCACTGCCAGCTGCCACGGGCTGCAGGGAGCAGGGAGAGCTGTCACACACAGCATGGGGACACAGCAGCCACCTTACCCCTGTCTCTCAGCACAGAACACACACAGCACACCCTCAGGGTGGCTCTGAGATGAGGCCAAAGCTTATCAACAGGCTCTGGAGATGGGCTTGAGGGAGACACACACTTCCTAAGGGCAAATGTGCCAAGGGAAAGGAGCTGGATGGGTTCTTGGGGACACTGAGGTGCTCCCCCACCCTGTCACAGCTACAGAAAGGTCACACTTGGTGGCCAGGGAGAACAAAGGCAAAGCCACAAAGAAGATTGTGGATTAGAGTGATCCATAGGGAATCCCAGACTCTGGCTTGTCCTCCAGAGGCTGTAGCAGAGATACCCAGCCAGACTGGAAAGTGCTGGTACTCAGGTACAAACACAGAGAGGCTGAGCTAGGGCCAAGCCTTGGGAGAGCTGCACCCTGCCTAAGGCTGGAGCACAGCCTCTGCCCCAGGCTGCCAGCACATCCCAGCAGCCTGCCAGCTCCACAGAAACCCCACAGCACAGCTGGAGCTACCAGGAGCCAAGTTGGCAGAAACACATTCACTGGTCACAAAATTTCTCATGTTTTGTGGAAACATGACCCTGCTTTGCCCATGTAAAGAACCCAGAACAGCTCCAAACTCTTACCTCTATGAAAGCAACGATCAGAGAGCCCACCATCACCACGCTGGCATTCAGGGTGGCCCAGAGTAAGAGGGAGAAAGAGAGGCCCCCTTTGGCTGTGAATTTGTCAATGTCTGGGGCAGCAGCTCAAGGAAAAGCCAGTATGGCTTGGGTACCACCCCTCCCACCACAGCATCTCACAGAATCACAGGGTGCTTTGGGTTGGATGCCACCTTAAAAACCATCTAGCTCCAACCCCTGCCATGGGCAGGGATGCCATTCACTAGAGCATGTTACTCCCAGCCCCCTGTCACTTAGAGCACCCAGAGCAGCTGAAATGAGGCCCCTCTGCTGCAGCAGTGCCCAGGCACAGCTCAGCCCTGCAGAGCAGCTGGCCAGCAGAGTCTGTGCCACCAAACTGGAGTGAGGAAGCGCTGCCCTCTTCCCCCACGACCCCTCTCTGACAGCTGCCAGGAGATCCCAGAGGTGCCAGCAGGCAGTGCTCTGTGAGGATACTGTCCTTCACCAGCCGGTACTTGAGCCCAGCCAGGTTCTCCACCACGATGTCGATGAAGCAGGCGACGAGGCCGGTGAGGATGCCGATCATGGCGCAGATCACCCAGCGCTTGATCTCCACCGTGCGGAAAGCCTGAGGGGCAGGCAACCCTCACACCCTGCTGCCAGCCAGCCTGGCATCCAGGGCACCCTGCCACCTTCCCCAGCCTGGCATCCAGGGCACCCCAACACACCTGGGCACCCCAGCACACCTGCCACCTTCCCCAGCACTCTCCCAAGCCTGGGAAGCTCTGAGGAGAGCCAGGGAGCACCAATGCTGGTCACATGAAGCCTGGACACAATTTTCTGATTTTAAGCAGTGCTCTTGTACCTCTGTGGGATCCCTAAGGTGCTTTTCCAGCTTGCCTGCCTCCATTAGGCCCATCCTCTTGGGGTTCTTGCCATGGCACTGATTCCCAAAGCCCCCAGGGCAGATGTTTCACATGATTCCAGAAGTCCCTCTGCTCAGGGACCTGCCCCATACCACCAGGCAATGCCACCATGTGCACCCAGATTAGCTCCCATTCCAACCACCTCATGCTGGGTTCTTGATCCTACGGTTTCACAACTTGTCACAAGCTGGTCAGTGCCCATAAACCCATCCCAGCTCAACCTAGTCTTTAGACACAACCTCCTCTGGCCCAGAGAAGCCCCCCAGCAGCCAGGCAGGGGGAACAGCTTCCCTTGTCCACCCCAGCTGAGATGATCTGTGGGCAGCCCAGCAAGACTCACCGCATGGTTTATCCTCCTCTCCTCCTCCAGGAAAAGCTGGTTTTCACTATTGTCATAGTCCAAGCTCTAGTTTGGGAAAGGGAGATGCTGTTATTGTCTACAACCAGGCAAAGAGACCCTCATGCTGAGGAGTGCTGCCCTCTGCTTCTCACCCTGCTCCTGTTATCATTTTTCTTCCTTGATTCCACCCCTTCTGCACTGAAACTGCCCTCATGGGGCAGCTGTGAGCCCTGGACACTCACACCTCACCTGCTGCACCCCAGAGGGAAGACACAAGATGGGGCAGATGGGCACCTACCTCGTACTTGAGTGACAGCAGCTTCTCATTGTGGGGGATCTCGTTGGGACGCTGCCGAGGGACCTCTGTCTCCTGTGGGATGTGATGCACAGCTCAGGATGGTCAGGTCAGAGTCCAGCCCTCCCATCCACGTGCAGCTGTTGGTTTAACTCCTTCGGATGCTCAGGAGATGCACAGAGGACTGCAGGTGCAAGCCGCCTGGCAGGCACGGATCTGGGATGATTTTCCACCACTTGGTGGATATGTGGGATTTAAGGCAGCTGGACCAACTGCCAGGGGTGCACCCTCACCAAGCACCACTGTCACACTGACCTGGCACTGAACACAAGCAACTCCATGCCCCGGTGGAGGGCAGCCTTCCAAATCAGCAGGAAATTCCTTAGGCCAAAAGCAAGGAGCTATTTCAAGCAAACCCATGTTTTTGGGCAGAAACCAAATTCTGTTTCCCAAACGCCTTTGACCGTTCCCAGCTCCGAATTAGGGCATTTACTGAGGATCCCAGAGGGGCCCCTGGGCCAGCAGCAGCTGCCCACGCCACAGAGGTCACCCAGCCCAGGAAAAAGTGCTGGAGAGAACAGCAGCAGCTGTAACTGGAAGAATGGAAGGGGTTCTGATAAGAGTGGGCCCCTCTCTGTGCCACTCACCAGCTCATGGATGTCCTCGTTGAGGTCCACATTGCTCAGCTGCCCGATGCGCAGGAAGGAGGAAGGAGTGAGCTGAGGAGAGAAGGGGAAATGAGGTGAAGTCCTGAAAGCACTTCAGATCTCTCAGGAGGATGGAGCAGGGCTGCAAGATGCTCATGCTCTGCCTCCCTCCCTGAGCTCTGCCTGCCTGCCACTGCCAGAGCCCCCCAAAATGCAGCACCCTGCTCTCAGAGGACACACCAAAGAGGTGGCATCCAACACCCTGGAGGGAACCAGAGGCAGCAGCAGCCTGCCAGGGTCTGGGTGAGCTGCTCCAACCTGTCAGCTGGCAGAGCCAGCTCACCTGGGGAGGTGCCAGCAGCAGCAGCTCGCTGGGGACTGGCCACCACCAGCCCCTGGCACAGAGCGCTGTGCCGACAAACCTGTGCTGAGCAGCACGTTCCACACTCCCCTGGGGCTGGGGAGGGACAGAGCCCCTGCACAACGTGCCACCTGCAGAGCCACGAGCTCACCACGACGTGCCCTCAGCTCTCAGGCCCAGCCAGCAGCAAGGGACAGCTGAGGACACGTCTGGCTCTGCCATCTGCTCCATGGCAGCGGTCACCAGCCAGGAGAGGAGCACATCACGTCAGTGTGTTTGTCACCAGCTGAGCAGCTGGGACCAGAGTGACAGCCAGGCTGGCTGCCAGCCAGGAGATACAGCAGGAAATGGGTGCACTGCTCTTGCACAGCCTTGGGGACTCTGGTGTCTCTCTGAGCCAGCCCTGGTGTGATGCTGGGAAGCAGCATTTGCATCTCCCTCTGGGGAGCAGCTTCTCCTTTCACCGGTGATCACTCGGGGTTTTTACTGGCAGTGCAGTTGCATAGCACGGGAGTTTTCTGACTTTTTGGGACACTTTCTGTCTCCTGGATGAGGCAAGCAGGGGCTTGGGCTGCAGCTGAGCAGTGCCACAGGGGGACCAGCTGGAACAGGTGAGCTGCTGTCACCCCTCCATCGCTGCAAAGCACAGGGATGCACAAGGATCTGATCCCCAAGAACAGCTCTAACACCATTCCTCAGCATTGAGATCTTCCCTTCTAGAGCCTCACCCCTCCCCAGCTGCCAGGTTAAAGAACTGGAGGATAAAAGAGGATGGTGAGAGCAACAGCAGGGCTCTGGCCTGTTGGTCTCTCTCTGCTGGCAGGTCCCAGACCAAGCCCCTCGCTGCTTTAATCCCCACGATCCCGTCTGGAACGTGAGGCCAGAGCCGCTGGGAGCCCTGCACGTCACTGCAGAGGATGAATATCCCTTTGTGTTTGCAGCCTGACCCATTTTCCCATTTTTCCCTCTGCTCCACATTCTCCTTTCACTCCCTGACCTGCAGATGGGTTCTGCCCCAGCTTCTCAAGCTCTCTCTAGTGCCCTTATCCCCCCAGCAGCTCCAGCCCACAGTGTTCCACGCTGCCATTGCCAGACACTGGTTTGGCAAAACCAGCCTGGGATTTGCTTCTGGTCCATGATGGCTCCACACTCCCACTGGAAAGGATCCAGCTGGAGCCTTTTCCCAGCAGTCAGAGCAGTCCACAGTGGATTTCTAAGAGCTGGGTACACACAAAGCTGTCACCTCCCTGAACTTAGGGCCACGAGGAGGATACAGGAACTGCCTGTTCCAGTGCCTGCCAGTGCCCAGCTGCTCTGGAGGCAGGCTGAGGTCCCAGCCAGGCCTCCACCACCCCAGGGAGGGGAAAGGACACATTCCTCACCCTGAGTCCCTGGAGGGACTAAGCTGACACCTTGCAAAGGAACACACCCACACCGGGACTGAGGAAGGACAAGGATTTAAGGCTCCTGTGAGATGCCACACATCCAGGGCAAGATCAAGGACAGGAGATGGAAAACGTCACACATGCCATGCCCCTTGTGTAAGGCCTAAGGCAGGGCCAGCCCTTCAGGGAAAATTCTCCCTCTGTTAGCAATGGGGTCTGCAGACACCACACCAAATGTGGCTGAACCAGTGACATCCCACCCTCTTTCCCCCTTCCCCGTGGAGAAAGCAGCCAGGACACAGCAGCTCAACTCCCCACTGACTGACCACCAGCAGGACACCAGCACAGATAGAGGGAAGGGAGGTGCAGTGGAAGCTGAAGCTGAACTTAGTCAAGCAGCACATTTTTAATATCCTCTCCCCAAGTCCTGGCACCCCTCTGGCATCTGCAAGCAGAGGCCTGGCTCCTGTCTCACCACCACAGGGATCACATGCCAGGAGGGCAGCAAAGAGCTACTTCCAGCAGCACCCAAGAATGATATGAGAAAAAGGAGAAATTCAGGCAGCCTGGAGCCAGGAGAAAAGGTTATTTGTGCACAGCTCAAAGACTCACTGAGCCTCCTTGGGATGTTTTCAAACTCAGCCAAGGCTGCTGCTGATCCTGGGTACGTGTGATGTTGGTGTGACTGTGCTGTGATTATCTCCACATAAAAACAAGCACTGCTGCCAAAGCCCAGAGGGCACAGATGGGTTAACAGCTCTCCTGCCCCAGGAGAGGCTCTGGGACATGCTGAGCCTCACTCTGCCAGTGGCACACAAGCAGCCAGCCCTCAGCCCATTTGGGTGGTAAAGTTAATTTCATCCTGAGCTCTGCAAAGAGATGTCTGGAGCCTTGATCTGAATCAAAATAAGTTATTGTCAGTGTTACTGGGCAGGAATGTTGGCAGGCAGGGCTGCTCCTCCAAGGGACCTCACCAGGCTGCAGGGAAGCCTCCAAATGCCACAGAGACAAATACAAAGCCCTGCACCTGGGATAGAGGAGTCCCAGTAGTCAGAAATTAGCTCAGTCGAAAAAGTCTTGCAGCAACCTGGTGGGTGAGGGAAGAGGTGTCAGTGGCACAGACCTGGAGGGGAGGTGGTCAACCCCTCCTGGGTGGTGCCAGACCACTGCCACAAGGTCTGGGGAAGGGATCCAACACCTCCACCTGGCACCTGCAACAGCACACCTGGGACTTGGCATCCAGTTTGGACTACCTGGGACAGAAAAGGCACAGCACGAAGAGAGGCCCCTAGACACTGTCCCTTGTCACCATCCTGTGCTCAGTAAGGAACTGGCAGCACGTGACTTTCCGTTATCGATGAGATAAAGCCCAGCACAGACCACAGAAGCTGTGGGAAGGAAGGAGGAGGATTTCCATCCCCCAGGGCCCCTCCTGGCTGCAGAACACTCTGCCCCTTGTACCAGCCTGAGTGGAAGACTCCAGGCTGTGTCACCGGTGTGTCACCAGCACGAGAACCTGTCACCAGCTCCAGTAGGGAACGGGGGAGATGAGCTGCAGGGCTTTTGAACCCCCCTCCTCTGACACACAGCCACAGCTGAGACAGGCTTCAAACCCACCCAGCATCATCCCCAAAATGCTTCACAGCAGGACAGAACAGGGCTCCTCACCTCCAGGCTCATAACAGGGGAGAAAGCACCCAGACTCTCCCCAGGGTGTCACCACTTGGCTTTTGCTTTTGTTTCCAGGCTCCTGCTGCCACTGCCAGGGCACAGCTGCTGCTTGACCCTCACCTCCATGAGGATGGGAAATGCTGGCATTGCCCTGGCCTTTCCCCTGGCATGGGAGCAGCACAAGGATGAAGCACTGCCACAATCACCAATGGCTTGAGCAACCTGCAGAAAACTTCCTTAAGTTCCCGTGCTGGGGGAGGCTTCTGCCACCATTCCAGGGCAGTGGCTCTCCAGGGCAGTCACCTCCAGGCCCACAAGGGCAGGGACAAGCAGCCTCTCTGCCAGTAACCTGGGGTGTGCAATCTACAGCCCATCTGCCAGGAATCAGGGCTCCCCCAGCACTCATACTTCCCTTTTTCTGCCTCCTCCCACCAAGATCTCTTGATTGCAGCCTGGCCACTTTTGTGCACCTCGTTACTTGGGATGAAAGAAAATGAGACCAGCAACATCCAGAGATGCAGAATAAACACACAGGGGCTAAGAAGGGCAACCTGCCCAGCAGCAGCTTGGTCTTTATGATGGTGACCCCCACGATGCAGGCACCCTTTGAAGCAGGAGCATTAAACCAATCCCAAAGTCAAGGCACTTCAGCACAAATATCTTTGATGGTAGCAAAGGAGAAATGTTCTTCCACAAAAAATGGCTTATGATGGAAATTGGCTGCTCTTACTAAAATTTTCCACCCACTTCCCAGCCTGAGAACCAACACACGTGGCTCAGGAAAGGGACAGCCCCCAGCAGGCATGATGCTCAGAGACACAGGCTGCCTCTCACTCCTTGATGTGCTCCAGGCACCAGGAAGCTCTGGTGAGGATGAAGGCTGAGCCAGCTCAGCTGGCCCCAAAGCAGAGCAGACCTCAGGGACAGGCCCCTCACACCCCCTCCACAGCCACAGGTGTGTTTATCCAGCCTCCCCTCACCTCCCACCCAGCAGAACTCCATCTCAGTCCCTCTCAGCTGGGGAGCTGCAGACCCATGTTTCCTCTGGGCACCTTAAGATCACTTTCATTTCCATTTAACAAGCACGTGACAAGGGGAACAAGTGATGTTAGGGGACATTTTTACTGTATTACCACAACCCAGGTTTAAATCTCCCCTGAACTAAGCAGCCCCAGCCTCTCCTTATTGCTCCCCAAAGCTGCCCTGCCTTCCTGCTTCAATCCACATGACTGAAAATCAGCTGGGCAAAGGGAGAGGCAGCTGCCCAACACCAAAACACAGCCCCAGCCCTACAGAGACAACCCAGCTGCCACTGCCAGGGGCACCTGTGCTCTGGAGCTCCAGCAAGGTGCTCCCTCTCCTCCTTGCCAGGGAAAATGCCACTGGTACCATGTCACAGCTGGGACCTGAGCTGCCTGCACCGTGCAGGGACACAGTGACAATAAATCACATTGGTAGGCCTGGGTGTCCATCTCCAGCTGCCCCTGCTGCAGCAGGCCTCAGGCACTTCTTCCAAACCACCAGGAAAAGCCTTTCCTAATGACCCCCAGCCATGAGATCTGGTTAATCCCTACTCTAACACCCTTCAAACCCCCAGAACTCCCCATGTGCTGTAAATATACGGGGTCCTGATGCACTGCCCAGGAGGATTACCTTTAATTTCACCCCAGAACAGCTGCCATGGCACAGCTGCCATTCCCTGCTCCAGAGCACTACACAAGGCTCTTCCAGCCTAACGAGCCCTGCATTTCCCTCTAATTAGCCTGCTGTTCTGGCTTGCCCAGGAGCAGGGCAGCACAGAATCGTGCTGGGCCAGGCATCCCTGCCCACAGCTGCCAGAATCTGGCACTGCTCCTCCCTATCTAAGCTCAGGCCTCCCAGAAAACTCTCCACAGGAAATTCCAGGATGCCACCTGGAAGCAATGCCTGTCCCACCTGGTGCTGGCACAAAAGTGCTCCACGGTGCCACCCTGACCTGCCATCCACACCTGAGCCCAGCACAGCCCTCCCACTCTCAGCTTCACTCTGGACAGGTGCTGAGTGCCTCAGTTTTCTTCACTGAGCTGCACGAGGGGGAGAGACCACCAGGCCTGAGGGCACACTGGAGAGAAGTTCTCCTCACTTAATTAGCCCAAATTAACTTGCCAGAAGAACTGGAAAGAGAACTTGGAAGGAACTGGCCTCCCTCTGTGGCATGGCCCACCTTGGACCTGCTTTTTGCCAGAGTAGCTCAGTACACCCCTGCACCACTGCAGTGTTAGAGGCTCTTGTGTCTGAGCCCTGCCTGGTGATCAGCAGCGTGTCAGCTAACAGGCTCTCACAGAAAGGCATTTTTAGCAGAAATTCATTTAGCACAAATTAATTTGACATGGACAGATACAGACAGAACAAGGGGGAATGGCTTCAAACGAAACAAAAGGACACTAGATGAGATGTCAGTAGGAAATGAAGGTGGGCATGCCCTGGCACAGGCTGCCCAGAGAAGCTGTGGCTGTCCTATCCCTGGAAGTGTTCAAAGCCAGGTTAGACAGGGCTTGGAGCAACCTGGCCCAGTGGAAGGTGTCCCTGCCACGGCAGGGGTAGAACAGGATGGATTTTAAGACCTTTTCCAACCCAATCCACGCCGCGATTCCCTGAACGAGGAGCGCAGCCCCAGCGGGCAGGAGCAGGCCCCCGCTCAGCACCAGGTGCCGCTGCCGGGGACCGTCCCACGGCGGGGGAGCAGCAGCGGCAGGGATGGAGCCGGCCGGGCACTGACTCAGCCCCAGCTCAGCTTTTCCCCCGTGAGTGCCCGTGCCCCGGCCATGGCTGCCCCCGGCCCGGCAGGTTCTGCTTTCCCAGCCCGGAGAGACCCCGGCCGCCCCCGCCCAGCCCCGCGGTTACACACGACACGGGAGGGAGGGAGGGAGGGAGGGAGGGAGGGAGGGAGGGGGCGCACACTCGGCCGCGGCCCCGGCCCTCTCCGCGCTCCCTCCGCCGCGGAGCCCCCCGCTGCCGGGGGCGGGACCCACCTGCCGGCCGCTGCCCGCCGCACCCGGGCCGGTACCGTTGAGCAGCGGGGTGGTTTCACCCACACGCCCGTCCTCGTCGTCGTCGCGGTCGCGGCCGGACCAGGACACCTTCTTGGCGACGTTGGCCATGCGGGGCGGCGGCGGCGGCTGCTCCGCCGGGCCTGCCCCGCCGCGCGGTCATGTGACCGCCGCCATCACGTGCCCGTCAGGGCTGCCGGGGCGCCCCGAGGCACCATGGGAGTTGTAGTTCCATCTGGGATTCCGCCCCCGCGGCGGGACGGAATGGAATGGAATGGAATGGAATGGAATGGAATGGGCTGAGCGGGACCCCGGTAGCGGCGGCCCGAGAGATTGCGAGGCTTTGCTCCACGCACGCCCAAGCGGCAGGACGGCCCCGCCGTCCCGGGGAACAGGGGACTCCGGGAAAGGCTGGAGCCGACGCTGCTCCAGCTCTCCACGAAGAGAATTCTGCAGAGCAGACGTTGGGGAGCGAGTGTGCTTGGCCTCATGGAGCAGCACAGCTCGGCCCAAAGCCCTGCTCCGCAGAGCCCCGCGGGCAGCGGCAGCGCACGGGACCGGCGGCGGCGGCGGCGCTGGCTCACCCCGGTCACGGCTGTCCCGTGCTCCGCTTCCCCTGCTCTGACTCAGCGGCAGGGAACGAGCAGCGCCGCCCGCTCGGGCTGCCCGTGCTGAGTGGCTCCTGCCCGGCTGTGAGCGGCACCGAGCGCGGCAGTGAATGAATGAGCAGGACAAAGATAAATTGGGTTTCTCTAACGTTAGGAGCATTTTAATAGGAACCACGGGCTGTACATCTTCTAGGAGCAGGTGACCTCTGGCTTTGGCCCCACCTCTGGCTGCCAAGACCCTTTTCCCCCTCGGTGGTGGCAGTTCTGAGACGCCCTCCCTGCTGGGTGTCCCATCACCCCGGGAGGATTCAGCTCGCGTCGGGAGCGGCACCGTGAGCCAGCCGTGACCACTGGCAGTCGCCACCATTCCCGCTGGCAGCCTCGTCAGAGGCAGCGCTGGAGGCAGGGACACGCCACCCTCCGCACCCCGCCCCGCAAGGAGGCATCGGCCAGCGTGAGGAGAGGGCCGCGGGGCAGCCCCCGCCCGGTCGCCATTCTGGCCACCTCCCCGGGCAGGAGAGCCCGTCTCCAGAGAGCGAAGCCAGCCAGGTGACCCACAAAAGCTTCTGCAGTGCCCAGGTCCATGTTGGGGCCGTGCTGCCCCCAGCCCAGCGCCAGCGAGCCACCAGCGGGAATTTCATAGCCCTGCTGGAAGCCGGAGCCGGCGGCCAGCAGCCTCCTGTCCACGTAGAAGCGGTGCTGGCCCTGGCCGGAGGACCAGGTGAGGCACAGGTGGTGCCATTTGCCATCCAGGAGCGGCGCCACCGGGAGCTCCCGAAATTGCTCGTGCCCCAGGATGAAACGTGCAGAGCCCGGGCGATCCCCGCCGTGGCCGTGGACGGCCAGCTCGCTGTGGCCGTCCTCTGTGGCGTAGGAGAGGAGAGCACCGAGGTGAGGGGCTGGGGTGGCCAGCCAGGCACAGAGCGACATCGCCCTGAGCCCCCGGTGCGGCCCCAGCCCCAGGACGGCCCCGTGCTCAGCGGAGCTGTCGGGGAAGAGCAGGACGGCACCGGTGCGACAGGCGAGGGAGGCGGGCACCGGGGCGGGGGGACCGTGCCTGCCCTGCCCCGGCTGCCGGGGCGCTGGGGGCTGCTCCTGGGGAACCGTGGTTACGGTGGGGAGCATCGATGCCGCGGCCTGGGGTGCTGGTGCTGCATCCCGAGGGCTCTCCTCATCCTCCCCGGGCGCTCCCCCAGGCCCGGCATCAGCCGGCAGCCAGTGCCCTTCCTCCTGCCGGTGCTGCTGCCACCGCCGCGTCTTCGGGGGGCGAGGGCTGGCGGTGCTGCGGACAGCCTGGCCCGGGGGCTGCTGCTCCGGCTGGCTGTCCCGGCTCCGGGCGGTGTCTGGCAGACTGAGCGGTTTGGTGCCAGCTTCCACGAGCGCGGCCGGTGGATGGGTGAGCAGGGGGTGCGGGGAGCTCAGGGCACCCACTGTCCCCTCCAGCCTCTTCAGCCTGCGGCGCAGCCGCCGGCCAGCAGTGGCCAGGCGGGCCAGCTCGGCAGTCAGGGCGGCCCGGGCAGCGTCGGCCGCCTCCGCCTGCTCGGCCAGTGCCTGGAAACGTCCATCGATGTTGTAGGAGATGTTGTAGTTGCTGGCGATGCTCTGGAGATGGTTCAGTGTCACCTCCTGGAGCCGGAGAAACTGCAAGGGAGCGGCATGATGTGGGGCGAACCCCCGTCCCCACGCCGGATCCCTGCCCAACCCGAAATGCTGGGTGTCTCCCTGGCACAGGCTGGGCAGCACCCCCTCTCCGCCCCGGGCACTCACCTGCTCTTCCAGGCGCCGCAGCCGCAGGAGCAGGGGGCCGGGGCGGGCCAGGGGCCCCGGTGCCCGGGCCAGGGCGCCCTGCAGGGCGGCAGCGAGGATCAGGCAGAGGGGCAGTGCCATCCCCGCCATCCCGCTGCCGGACGTTTTCTGCCTGCGCGGCAAGGCCGGCCCTGGCCCCCGTGGTGTCTCCCCGGGCAGCCTCCACCACTGATGAGATCCACAGCCCAGCACCGGGGCTCCCAGCGCCGGGGCCCCGGCCAGCGCTCTGCGGGGGCGGCTGGCTCCGGCCCAGAGCTCCCGGGGCTCCGCGTCCCGCCGCTGGGGCCGGGCCGGGGGTGTTCGGCTGTGAGGAGGGAAAAGGTGTGGGAGCGATCCTTTGCACGCAGCTGGATGCGGGGCAGAGAGGGAAAGGCCGGTCAGTGCCGACAGGGCAGGGCAGGTGGGACGGAGTGGTCAGTGCTGGCAGGACAGGACAGGACAGGGTAGGTAGGATGGGGTGGTCAGTGCCGACAGGTCAGGGCAGGGCAGGATAGGGCAGGGCAGGATAGGGCAGGACGGAGTGGTCAGTGCCGGCAGGACAGGGCAGGATAAGACAGGGCAGGGCAGGACAGGTTGGACGGAGCGGTCACTGCCGGCCTGACGGGACAGGACAAGACAGGGCAGGGTAGGACAGGTTGGACGGAGCGGTCACTGCCGGCCTGACGGGACAGGACAGGACCGGACAGGGCAGAACATTGCAGGGCAGGGCAGGACAGGACAAGACAGGACCTGTCGGACGGAGTGGTCAGTGCCGGCCGGACGGGACAGGACAGGACAGGACAGGACCGGACAGGCAGGGCAGGGCAGGACAGGACAGGACAGGTCGGACGGAGTGGTCAGTGCCGGCCGGACGGGACAGGACAGGACAGGACCGGACAGGGCAGAACATTGCAGGGCAGGGCAGGACAGGACAAGACAGGACCGGTCGGACGGAGCGGTCAGTGCCGGCCGGACAGGCCGATGTGGCAGGGCCACCACGAGGGGGCAGCAAGCGCGCGCAGCAGAGCCATCTGTGGGCGGAGCTTTACAGCAGTGGGCGGGGCTTCCAGGGTCCTCAGCGGGGCCCCGCCCTCTCCTTAGCCCCGCCCTGTACCCTTGAGCCCGCACAAGATGGCGGCTGCGACCCTCGCCCGCCGGATCGGCCGCTCAGGTGCGCCCGGACCCTGTCCCGACCGCTCCCTGCCGCGGGCTCGGCGTGTCCCTGAGCCCCCGCTGCCTCTCTGTACCCCTCCCTTACCGTCAGGGTGTCCCACGTGTCCCCCTGCCGTGGGTTGGGGTGTCCCTAAGTCCTCCTGAGCGGGTCAGGGTGTCCCCGTGTGCCGCCGTGTCCGTGCAGAGCGGATTTGGGGAGCGCCCCCCACACCTGTGGGTGGAGGCTGTGCCCTTCCCGTCCTTACCTGTCTGTGTCCCCCAGGTGTGCTGCCCCTGTGCTGCCGCCTCCCAGCGTGGGACAGGGCCACCCGGCCGCCCCCCAGCCCCCTGCAGCCCCCGGGCCTCCCGCTGGCCCCGTGCCGTTCCTTCAGCAACAACAAGATCCAGGTGGAGCTGGACGAGAGCTCAGGTACGGCGGGTGGCACGGCCGCGGTGTCACCTCAACCACGGGCACTGTGGGGCACAGGCACGGACCCTTCCACACCTGTCCCGTGGCATGTGTGGCTCTGGGCATGGAAAGTCACCAAAGCCCCGGGTGTTGCAGCTGCTTTGGAGGCTCGGGGAGAAGTGTTTGGGGTTGGAAGTCTCACCAGTTGTGGGCACTTCAGGTGGTTGGTGCTACAGACAAATCCTGGCTGTCACTGTCCCCTCTCTGGGGGTACCTGGTTTGGGCACCTGGTAGAGTGGCAGTGCTCCATCAGGGAAGAGCTGTTGGGAATTCCTGTGACCTGGCTACCAGGAATAGCTGTCACGTGCCAGTGTCCCTGAACTGAGTAAAGGTGCCCAAGCCTCTTCCTGTGGCTTCCCAGGTCCTGCTGGGTGCGTCCTCGTGCTGTTCCCAGCTGGGCATGGCTGCAGCTCCCAGGCTAAGCACTCAGGGAGGACCTTTTGGGTAGGGTAGTGCAGTGTGGGCAGGGACAAGGGCTCAGAGCTCTTCCCCTGGTGCTGACAGGCTCACAGCAGGTGTGTGACCCTCTGGACACAGGCTGTTTGCTGTGACAGAAGCTGCAGGCTCGACCTTCCCCACTGAGCCCAGAGAGAAGGAACCTGCTGGGCACAGTGGCCCGGAAGGTGGCTGGGCTTTGGGACACATGGGGTGCCACCACCTGCTGAGTGACCCTGGCTTGTGGGTGGATCTGGGCAAAGACAGGACCTTGCTCTTGGCTCTGCTGCTCTGGAAACTTTTTAACAGCCAGGAATGTTGTTGAGTGGGAGTGGGAAGACACGGTTTGGTGTGGGAAACAGGGAGGTGGGTGAAGCTCCCCTGGGCAGGGCAGTGTGAGCTGCTGTGGTGGTGGGGAGTCTGATGTCCCTGTGCTTGCCCTGCACAGGTGTTGCCGTGATGAAGTTCAAGAGCCCCCCAGTGAACAGCCTCAGCCTGGAGTTCCTCACAGAGTTTTCCATAAGCCTGGAGAAGCTGGAGAACAACCGGGCCTGCCGGGGTGTGATCATCACCTCTGTAAGGGTTTGCTCCTCTTTGGGTCCCTGGCAAGGGAAGGCCCCCAGGCACCTTGGGTTGGCTCAGTGAGGAGGGGAGGGGGCTCTTGGAAGGGCCACGATCTTTCTTCTGTGCCCTTTTCTAGCAGAAAAATGACAGCCAAGTGTTGTGCTTTGTCATGAAAATCAAATCTGCTTATCTGCCAACCTGACACATCCTCTGACATCTCCTGGCTCACCCACAGGGAGCTGCTGGGAGATGCCAGTGCTTATTTTCAGATGTGGTGGGGACAAGGTGGTGCCTGGTAATGGGACAGGACAGGCTTTGTGCTGTGTGGCTGATGTACTCACACAGGCACCCTGACAATGAGAAATTGTGTTGCAAGCAGAGGCCCAGCACTGCATGCCATGGTAGTGGGATAATCCAGGCAGTGGGAGCACTGGGGAAGTATTTTCAGAACCCCAAAAGACCCTGATTTATAACACATATTCATCACTTTCCCTTCCTCCATCTGCCAGGCCGAGAACTAAAGGGTTCTTCCTTCCCTGTGACTCTCAGTGACCTCTGTCTTTTCCCAATTCCAGGCTCTTCCCAAAATATTCTCCTCTGGCCTGGACATCACTGAGATGTGTGGGAAGAGCATAGAGCACTACACCGAGTTCTGGAGAGCCGTGCAGGAGATGTGGCTGCGGCTCTACGGCTCCAACATGGTCACAGTGGCTGCAGTCAATGTAGGTCCTTTGGGCCCACCTTCCTCAGGGTGGCATTGTCACCTGCTGTGGCTGCTCTGGGCTGTGTGGGCAGGGACAGCTGAAAAACCAGGCTGAAATTCATCCAGGGATGTATCAGTTGGGGTGTTCAGGCAAAACTTGTGTCTGTCAGCTCTGCGAGGTGTGGGAAGGTGTGGCAGCGTGGGATGCTGCAGGCTCTGTGTAAGCTGCAGGCACTTCTGGGTTACATTTCAGCATTTCCAGCAGGTTTTGTTCCTCCAGCTGAGGTTCTTGGCCAGCAGGGAAGTGGTGCTGGAGTCTCCATGCCCATGGATGGGTCATTACATTTTTGGTGTCTTGTTTTCACTTTCCAGGGCGGTGCTGCCCTGGCAGCTCACAGTGGTGTCTGTTCTCAGCCCCCCTCGAAGGCACTTGGGTTTTCTCTCAGGCATCCTGTGCAGGGCTGAGCAGCCCTGAGATGTGGAAAAGATGGTCACAAATCTTCCCTGTGAGGGGGGGTGAGGCCCTAGAACATGTTGCCCAGAGAAGCTGTGGCTGCTCCATCCCTGGAAGTGTCCAAGGCCAGGCTGGATAGAGTTCTGAGCAACCTGATCTAGTGGAAGGTGTCCCTGCCTGTAGCAGGGGCCGGGAATGAAATGGGCTTTAAGGTGCCTTCCAACCCAAACCCTCCTGTGGTTCTATGAAAACCTGATAAACATCAGAAACCTTCTTTAGGATTGTTTTGAATCAGGTGATCAGAAATTTGGGGGACATTGCTCTGTGTTCCTGGTGTCTTCTGTGCTCTGGAGTGATCAGCAAGGCTGGGGGGTGTTTGTAACCATGTCCTGGACTCACTGTGTCCTTCTCTCTGCCAGGGGTCCAGCCCGGCCGGGGGCTGCCTTATAGCCCTATCATGTGACTACAGGATCATGGCAGAGAATCCCAAATTCAGCATCGGCCTAAACGAGGCCCAGCTGGGCATTGTGGCTCCCTTCTGGTAGGCCAGTACCTCCCACTTCTAATATCATGTGTAGATCTCTAGAAGGAATTAATCTTCAAGGAGTTAATTAGTCAGTTCAACTGGTCACAGCGGTGTGGTTAGTGTGTCAGGGGTCAGGTATTTGCAGCTGCAGGAGATGACACCTCATTTCTGTCCTGTTCTGCAGGTATCTGAAAAGCTTTCAGGCTGCAGAATGTCCTCACATCCTGTGCCAAGGACCTCAGTTCTGGCCCTGCAGTTAACTCCAGATCTAGTGCTGTGAGATCTCATGGGTCAGGCTCAGTCTGGGAATAGGCTTTTCTCTGGGTACACACTGTGTACCTTCGAAATCCCATGGTGTGGAGATCTCTGAAAGTATGGGGACACTAAAATGCTGACACACAGACCCTTGTTTGCCCTAGGAATGTATAAATGTACTGTTGGGAAGGAGCTTTCAGTCATAGCAAGTGGGTGCCCACAGGCACTGAGGGTAAAAAGAGCAGCTTTCTTACAGAGGAGAGGGAACTCTCTTGGAGTACTCCCAAAAATGGCTCTTCTCACATCCTGAGAGCCATTTTCACATCATGACTGAGCCCACAGCTGCTGTTCAGAGCCCTGAACCTGAGGAGTGGGACCAGATGCTCTCAGAGTCCTGAGCCTGGGGAGTGGGACCAGGCTGCTGTCAGCTCTCGGTGTCTGGGTGAGCTGCCCCTGAGCGTGGCTTTCCCTCCCATCTCTTGCAGGTTTAAGGACACATTTGTGAATGTTGTGGGACACCGAATTGCTGAACGCTCCCTCCAGCTGGGCTCCCTCCACCCTGCACCTGAGGCCCACAAGCTGGGCCTGGTGGACGAGCTGGTGCCAGAGGAGAAGCTCATGGAGAAGGCTGCAGCTGTCATGGCACAGTGGCTGGCCCTTCCTGGTAAACCCGTGGCAGAAGAGCAGGGGACCTGGTCTGAGTGGGAGGTGCTGGTGCCTGGGAGCAGTGTAACATTAAAAGGGGAGGTTTGGATGGCTGGGAGGTAGGAAAGCTCAGCCCAGCAGCCTTGGGCTAAAGGAGAGGGACACTGTGCTAATGTTCAGGGCACATGGCTCCAGCTCAGCTCATCCTGCCAGCCCTGCTGAGTCAGTCTGGAGGAGTCTGAGCTCCACAGACAAACCGAATCTCTGTCTGTCAGTGGAGGTGTTAGCCCAGGAAATCTGCCATGGAGCTGAGTGAACAGGCTGGGTAAAAGCTCCTGGGTGGTTGCCAGGCTGCCTTCATGGTCTGAATCAACTCTTGGCACTCTGGATGGCAGTGATGGGGCTGTGGATGACAGGCAGACAGCACAGGCATCGTGTGTTTGGGCTGCTCCGTGACTGCAGTGCAAGGCTCCTAGGCTGGGAAAAGGCTCTCCACAGATCTGCCCATGCCACCTCTCCTCCCTGCTGTCCTGGTGTTAGAGTGACACCTCACCCCCCAGGCTGGAGAGCATATCTCAGCTGTGCCCTCTCCTGACTTCCAGGAGGTCCCGTGCAGATCCTTCCCCTAAATCAGAGCTGTGTCTGGGTGGAGGTAGCTTCAGCACCCAGGTGCTGGAGTAATTCAAGGTTCCCAGTGTGTGGATGGAGGGGGTCAGTTCCCATTTCATTGTCACAAAGTGCGTGATTAAAACATTTGTGCACCAGATGTGCTGCACATCACTGCATGTGGCTCTGTGAGGGTGTGAGCAGATACGTGCTCGAGGCCTCAGTCAGCTCCACCAGCCCCTGCTGCTCCAGCAGCATCCACATATCCATGTGGAGTGGCACAGGCCCAGGGATGAGCTCGAGGGAAGTGTTGCTGGCTTTTGTACAGCATGGTTGGCAGAAGCAGACTGTCTTGCAGGGATTGAAGGGATTGGTTCAGCTTAGAGCCACAGCAGTTTCAAATAAGAAATGTTGTTTGGTTGCTGGTATGTATTGGAGGTGGATATTTGGCTCTGGAGGGCACAGAAAGAATGAGGTACACAACTTTTTGTTTTCTTTGCCAGTTGATCAGTCATTTCCCCACTGAGAAGTACAACCACAATTTATTGTATGAGAATTTATCCAGTTCAGCTCCCAGCTGATGGGTTTTTCTTACCCCTTTCCCTGCTGCTTTCAAGAGCACTTTGCTGTGTGAGCTATCCCATTAGACCTGCATTGGGTGGCACTGAGAGCTGGTCAGGGGTGAGAACAGGGCATGTTCCTCATCCTTGCTGTCCTCTCTGCAGACCATGCCCGCCAGCTCACCAAGACCATGATGAGGAAGGCGGTGTTGGACCGCCTGGTAGCTCACCGGGAGGAAGACATCAAGAACTTCATCAGCTTCGTCTCAAAAGAGTCCATCCAGAAGTCCCTTCGCATGTACATGGAGATGCTGAAGAAGAAGAAGAGCTGAGGATCCAGCTGGTCCCTGGGAGGTCGAGTCACCCTCTGAAATCGCTGCAGTAGCTGTTGGTCTCACAGCGAAGCCACCTGCAGTGCCACCTGCTCCCACGGCCACCCAGCTGCCCCTTCCCTTTGTGCCTGTAGAGTGCCTGACACCACTGCTGCCTTCCCCAAGGGCAGGGAGAGCCCACCCAGCCCCCCGAGGAATGGACAGGGACAGGGTCTCAACACGCCATGGCCCGAGCCTGACGGTCCTCGGATGTCCTCCCTCCTGTCCAACAGTTAATCGTGAAATGAGGTTTGTCAATAAATCTTGAATGAGGTAGGAGATGGATGCTTTGTTCCATGGCTTGTCTGTGGTCACAGTGTCCTGGCTGGTGGCCTGTCCCCAGCTCTGGTTCATGGTGGGCTGGGGGGGTCTGGGCACAGCCAGCTGCCCTCCTTCTCCAGACCGGGATCTGGGGCAGCCCATAAACCAGGACTTGTGGATGGGGCTGAGTAGAACGCCTTTGTGGGGATTGGTGGTGGGAGCTGGAGCTGGATCCTGGTCTGTGGCTGAAGGAGGAGCTCAGGCTGCCAGCTTCACCTCGACTGGGTAGTGGTCACTGACTGCCAGGGCCTGGAGGAGGGCAAAAAGTAGGAGATATTCAGTGAGCCATCACCCCTCGCTCTACTGCTGGGGCTTGCAGGGCAGTCAATTGCCCTGCCAGAACCTTCTGCCTGCTGGAGGACGCACACTGTCCCCAGCCCCAAGACACTCAATGCACAAGGCTCTCATGGAGAGATGGCCAGGTGTGGCTTGGGGTGGGCACTGGCTGGGGGTCAACTCCCCTCCAAGCCCCCACGTCTCATCTGGGGGCTCTGTGCCAGTGATGGGTTGTTGAAGGTTGGCTTGAGCTTGAGTCCTGCCCATGGAAGACAATAAAAAGCCCAGTGCATCTCTTCCCAATGGGGACAGGCAGTGACCCCAAATCCATTGTCCTGTTTCTACCGTTGGGTCCCTTGTCACCTTGAGCCCCTCAAAGACCTTACAGCTCTCTACACCTTCCTGAAGGGAGGTTGCAGACAGGTGGGGTTGGTCTCTTCCACCGGCCAGTACTGACAGAACCAGAGGACACAGTCTACAGCTACGGCAGGGAAGGGTAGGTTGGATATTAGGAAAAAGTTTTTCACCAAAAGAATAATAAAGGACTGGAGTGCCCTTTCCAGGGAGGTGGTAGAATCACCATCTCTGGATGTGTTTAAAAAAAGACTGGACATGGCACTGGGTGCTAGAGTCTGGTTGAGGTGTGAGGGCATAGGTTGGACTCGATCTTAGAGGTCTCTTCCAATCTCATTATTCTGTGAAAGAGACAAGGACAGCCCTGCAGCCTGGGGCAGCTCAGCTTTGGTGCCTGCTAGAGCCCCAGTGTGTGATCCTGGCTCACCTCCTCCTGGTCCAGCTGGAAAGCACGCTGGAAATTGTAGATACCAGCCGAGTTGGACAGGATGCTTCTCTTCAGCTTGCTGCCACACACCACAATCCTGCAGGCGAGATGTGGGTGGATGGTGGGTGCCACTCCTGCCGCTGCTGGCATTGCAGGCAGGCAGGAGGCCACCGGGGTACCAGTGAAGGGGACAGTGGTGCCATGGTGGCAGCACTGACCTGTCATAGGCGCAGTCTGACTTGCCCACGGTGGTGTCAGCGCTGTCGGGGATCAGCCACTTGAAGATGTCACTGGTGCGCAGGCGGATGGATGGCCAGTCACTGGCCTGCACGTAGGAGCAGTCGGCATTGAAGTCCCCCAGGAATATCATGTTCTGCAGGGGAGATTGGAGATTGGAGATTGGGTGGTGGGCTGTTCTGCCACCGGCCCTCCCGTGGGGGTGGCAAGGACCACCCTGTCATGGGGCAGGAACAGGTTCTCACCCCACCACTCCTGCACCAGCTGCGCTTGCCTCAAATCAGCACCCCAGTGTGGGTCAGACAGTCCCTGGGGGTCAGTGCCCAACCTCTGTGTCCCCCCCCTAGTGCTGGTGACAGACACATCAGTCCCCCAACCTCTGTGTCCCCCCCCTAGTGCTGGTGACACTCACATCAGTTCCCCACTTGTTGATGATGGCCAGGTAGACATCATAGAGCGCATCAATCTCAGCGACAGCATCGTGTGGGGCCGAGTGCAGGGGCACCAGCACAAACTCCTTCACCTCTGCCAGGGGAGAGGGATGTCAGCCCCACGGCAACCCCATGCCACAATCCATGGCCACTTGTTCTCCCACTTACTGGTGCTGGGTGCTGAGACCCTTAGGATGAATGGCTCCCTGCTGAAGACATCCTGGGGGTCCTCATATTGGTAGGTGTCGACCACAGACACAACGTCTGTCCTGTGGCAACAAAAGGATTGTGACTCTGGGACTTGGCACAGCCCCTGTGTCCCCTCTGTGGTGCTGGTGGCCCTGCAGTGCCATGTCACAGGCTGCAGCACTGCCAGCCCCATTACCTGTAGATAAACAGATACATCTCCTTGTAGTTCTCCCGTCCCAGGGGGCCGCTGATCTCGTAGTCATATTGGGATGTGGATGCGCTGCAGAGACACAAAGGCAGGACAGTGATGTGGCTGTGACCATCCTGGATTGGCTTTGGCATGTCCAGGAGCTGGGTGGCCCCAGGGTTTGCACCAGCTGCTCCTGCTCCAGAGTCCCCGTGGTCCACTGTGCCCTGGTTGTGGGGTGACAGGAAGTATAGCAGCTCTGAAGCCCCCAATGCCTCTCCCCCAGGTGGCTCCTTGGGCACAGCATGGCATGGGGTGGCTCCTGCCACCCTTTCTCTGCAGGGACATTCCTCACTCCTCACCTTCATTTGCAGCAGAGCTAAATTAGGTCAGTGAGCAGCCTGGGGCTCTGCAGCACCAAGCGTCACCCTCCCTGCCCTGACTCTTTTGTGACCATGCTGCAGGGGACACGGAAGGGGTGAGGACATGGGCTGGGCATACCTGCTCAGGAACACCAGCTGCCTTTCAACACGGCAGCAGCAGCTTCCGCATGGTCCCGAGCTGTGCCCTCTCCCAAAACTGGGTCAGCACCCAGCTGGTGGATGGGCTGCCACCCTGCTGTGGCCATTTTTAGCCCACTTCAGCAGCCCCTTTTCCTCATAGGTGCCAGAACCACCTCCTCAAAGCATCATCCACTGCTGGGCCCATCCTGGCCACTCACAGGGTCTTGGGGCTGCAAGGTATGCCTGTCCCTTCCTCCCCCTCTCTTCCTTCTGCCCTGTCCTGTTGAATTTTTGAGACAGAGCTTGTCAGAGCTGTAGTTTCTTTCCATCCTACATGCTCTGGTGTGCTTACAGCTTTCAGAAGGGATTTGTATCACTTGCATCCCTATTGCCTTCACTGGTTTATTCCCAGTGTTGTTTTTAGTGCCTCCTCCTTGCCCCAGTGCATTTCTCCTAATGTCCTTTCCCCCCCCCCCCCCCCAAAAAATAAACTCTCTGTTGATGGATAACTCTTTTTTGCCTCTTACTGCTCAGGCAGCCTGGCTTTCCCTGCTGGTGCTGCCATCCCAGTCCCAGCCCCTCTTGTACCTGTTGAGCTGCTCCATGAGCTCGGTGACGGCGCTGAGGTCAGAGTCGCGCACCTCCTGCACCAGCACCATGTCGTAGCGGCGCAGGACCTGCGAGGCCAAGGGGGACAGCTCAGGGCCCCTCTCCCGCCCATCTCCCAGCCAGGGACATAGCTCCAGCTTCAGCATCATGGGGACTTGCATGTCCCTTGGGGCCAGGGCAGATGTCCCCAGGGACAGCTCAGGGGGACTGTAGGTTGTGCCTGACACCCCAGCAAGCCTTCATCCACCCAGGCCATCCCCAGCACTGCAATGCCATCCCATCCTCAGCCACATCCCCACGTCTGACACAGGAGCCCTGTTGGGGTCTGTCCCAGCACACAGCCCACCCCCACAGTGCACTGGCTGCACTCACGTTGATGATGATCTCTGCCACTTCCTTGTTGGACATCTTGGTGTCACCGAAGGACTGGATGTTGAAGGCACCGATGCGCAGCATGGCAGTGGCTGGGCACAGGAGAGCCACAGCCAGCAGGGACAATTCCAGTGTCACAGTCCCCATTCTTCCAAGATTGTTGCTGGGTCACAGGGGTGCAGGGATGGGAGATGAACTCAGAACGCTATTTTGTGTTTCAAGTAGAGGATAAAAACATGTAGATCCTTCCAAAGTCCTGGTGCGTGACAGTGTGTCATGGTGGGCATTGCCCAGAGCAGGCTGCAGAGCTGGTGTGGGCAGTCTGCCAGCTCACCACTCCCAGAAGAAGATAAATCCTGTCTCACAGCTGTGAGTCTGCCTCTTCCAGCTCCAGCGATCACCCAGCTCCACTCCCCCACCAGGGTGTCTTCACTGCCCACCAGCCCCATCCACCACCGCCAGCATTCCAGGCACCCCAGGCTGTTCCACATCCTTAAACTTCACCACAGCCACCACTGCTGGGGTAAGGAGCCTTATCCCAACTCATCCTAGCTCATCCCAGTCCCACCTGGCTGCAGTTGAAGGCGCTGATCCCGGAGCAGTCCTTACCTGGCTGAAGGCGCAGCGCCTCTGCTCTGCCGGCAGCAGGATGGGCGGCTTTATTCCCAGCCGAGGTGCCGGCAAAGCAGGATGAGTCTGACACCCCCTGGGGGTTTTGACATAACTTTGAGCTCCTTCCCACATTGGGAAACCAAAAATCCCACAGAGCAACAGGGTGGGGCCAGCCCAGCCATCCCTGTGCTGACACAGCAAAGGACAGTCAGGGAGACTTGGACATGCTGGGGCATCCCTGTGGGACTGGGTGGCTGTGTGGGACTTGGGGGGCTGCCATCTGGGGGGGCACCTGGACCACAGAGTGGGCACGGTGGCCAGGAGGTGAAGGGTGCTGGCCTTAATTGGGTGATTCAGACAGTGTAATTAGAGGGAAGAGAAGGAAATGGCCAGTGTGTGGGTCAGGCAGGTGAGCACCACCAGCCACGGCAAAAGGGGATGGTTGCAAGTCCCTGCAGCAGCCCCAGTGTCACCCAGAACAGCTCCACAGGTGACCCAAAGTAGCCCCAGGAGGGCTGGCAGTCCCCATGCCAGTACATGGCATCACCATGGCCTGTGGCATCACCCCAGGATGACAATGGAGCTGGCTCTGGCAGCTGCTCATGCCAGGACTTGCCAGGCTCTCATGCACCTCCAGGTTTTGTATCCTCACACCCAGTCTCAAGATGAGTCCCATGTCCCTGGTGCTGTGCTGGCACCGAAACCCCCTGGGAAGCCCCAAGCCCCCTGGGAGCTGACTCATGTCCTCCCTGCACCCTGTCAGCGCCCTGTCAGCAGCCCTGCAGCCAGGCAGGCTCTGTCAGGATGTGGCCCTGTGAGCTGGCAGAAGAGCATCCTGCATCCTGGAAAGGCTGGAGCCCCCCAGCCCCTTCCCAGAGTCCTGGCTTTGCCACCATCAGTTGAGAGGGAAGCAGAGCTCTCTACCCCATGGGTGCAGGTCTCTTGATGGCAGGAGCCCTGGGGACATCCCTGTCTCTCTGGCAGGGGGCTGAGGGCCTGGGACACCAGGGGCTGCTGGGGATACTGAAGGGACCTCCCTTCCAGAGCTGCAGATGCAGGAAAAGGCTCATTTTTAATGGAAGCAGAAAGCAAAACACTTCAAGAGCTCAAGGGCTCCTTGCAGGGACATTGGGCAGCTTGGCTGGCACCAGTGGCGTGTGGGCTCCCATGAGGGATGCAGGTGTGTGCTGAGGTGTCCTGGTAGCCACTGCTGTGGGGAGAGGCTCAGCGGGCTTTCAGGGTCACCTCCACTGGGAAATGGTCGCTGACAGCCAAAGCCTGTGTGTGACGGAGAGCAGAGTCACCCTGACCACAGTCAACTCATAAACCCTGAGCTCATGTGGACCCACTGCCACTGTCATGGCTGGCTGGGACCCCAACGCTCCACTCCAACCCCTAAAATTTAGACCATACCCCAAAATGCTCGATATGGAGGCGTTGATTCAGTACGACAGCTGGGGTCGGGCCACCCTTAGGTGCACCCTTGGGAAGAGGGAGCCCTCCCACGCTCCCCAGAGCTATGGTGGGGCAGATCCCAATGCTGCTGGGCTCATGCCCCACCCAGCCCCTCACTCACATCCTTCATCTGGAGGTGGAATTTCTTCTGGAAGTCGTTGACAATGGCGGAGCCAGGTTCAATGTCTTGGCGCAGGGAGGTGCCGCAGGCGACGATGCTGCCGAGGCATCGGGGGGTGTTAGTGCCCCTCAGTCCTCCCCCTGGCAGCCCCCTGTGCCCCCTTGCTGCGGCACCCACCGGTCGTAGGCGCAGTTGGTGTCGGCCACAGTGGTGTCGGCGCTGTCGGGGATGAGCCACTCGCAGGCGCGGAGGGAGCGCAGGCGGATGGACGGCCACTGGGAGCTGGTCACGTAGGAGCAGTCAGCGTTGAAATCACCCAGGAAGATCATGTCCTGCAGGGCACAGCTCTGAGTCCCTGCCCACTCACCTTACAGGGCAGCAAGGGCTCCCTAAAATCTTGAGGGAGATTTCTTAATCTACGAACCCTCCTGAGGTGACCCAGTGTGCAGGGTCAAGCCCCCAGGAATGGCAGGAGGGCCATCCAGACGCTCCCTGCCTATAGACTGCTGGAGTGGCACCTGCTCAGATGGGTGCAAGAGGCCTCCTGTGGGACATGTCCATCCTACCTGCCCACTTGCTACCCTGGGGAGGAGCCAAGCTCCCCAACACTGCTTACGTTAGTCCCCCATTTGTTGATGACATCGGTGTAGACATCGTAGAGTGCATCGATCTCCTGTCCTGCGTGGCTGGGCTCCGAATGCAGAGGCACCAACACGAACTCCTGCACCTCTGCAGGACAGCTGGCCATCAGCCCCTGGCCTGGTGCAGCTCCTGAGCAGGGAATGGGAACCCCAGGACACCACCCCAGGCCAAGCCCCAGCTACTGGCCAGGAAAAGTAGTTGAAGGGAAAGGGTGTGTTGAGTTTGGTGCTCTGCCTGTCCCTCAGTCTGGAAATTCCAGTGGGGAGCTGCATGCCTTTGTGCATTGTTTGGGGTTTGCTGCTTGTTTCCCATTAGCATTTGCCAGTCAATATGGTTTTTGGCAGGAGATGGGATAGTGTGTGTGCCCTGAGGAGGTTCTCAGGAGGTGGAGGTGGTGGCATGGGGTAGGCGGTGGAACTAAGTGGGAAATGGGACATGATGGGAGATACAAGGGATGGGGGATGACAGGTGATAGGAGATGGTACATGATGGGAGATGGGACCCAGCCAGAGGAAGCAGATGGTGGGATATGGCACAAGATGGGAGGTAGCACATAATGGGATGTAGAACATGGTAGGAAGCAGCTGGAGATATGAGATGGCAGACAACTGGAAAAAACTCATGGTGGGAGATGAGGGTGATTGATAGGAGATGGCACATGATGGGAAACAGCAGGGACTGCTGGCCATGCTGGGCAGGGACATAGGACCCCTGGGCAACTGTGGGTGGGACCCTGGTGAAGGATTGCAACCCCCCTGTTCTTGGCAGGCACAGCTCTGGGCTCAGCCCTGCGTGGACATAGGACCCTGTGCCAGGTCTGGGCATCCTCCGAGGTCAGCTCTGCTCACGTGTGGTGGGTGAGGAGAACTTCACAATGAAGGGCTCCCTGCTTAAGGTGTCGGTCCCACAGGGTTCGCAGCCATCATCGTAGTAGTAGCTTCCCAGCACGGAGACCATGTCTGACCTGAGGGAGGAGAGCAGGGCAGCCCCCAGCACTGCTCCTGCACAGCCCAGGCCCCCAAAGGTACCCAACCCCTTTGGGGGCTGCGGGGTGGCAGGTGACACCTGGCAGCGTCCCTTACCTGTAGATGAAGAGGTACTGCTCCTTGTAGGTGCCCCGACCCAGGGGGACGCTGACCAAAAAGTTGTATGGGCGCTCCCCAGCACTGGGAGCAAGTTGTAGAGAGGGTGAGAGGAGGCTCCTGGTGCTTCCCAGCATCCACCAGGCTCTCTCCAGCTGAGCCAGAGGTGCCCTGGCGTGGCTGGAATCCATCCCAGAATCCCCTTTGCAGTCACTCCCACACCAAGCCATTGGGGTCACCTGTTGAGCTGGTCCATGAGGTCATTCACAGCACTCAGGTCAGCATCCCGGACCTCCTGCACCAGAACGATGTCATACTCCGACAGGATCTGGGGGGAGAAACCCAGAGCTGCTCTCCTCTGGCCGTGAGCTGCTCTGTGTTTGCCTTTCTGGGCTGCAAAGGCTCCCAGGCTGGCAATGGGAGGGCAGCAGGGACCTCATGGCCAGGGAGGGGACTCCTGTGCTGGTGTGCTCTGGCTTGGAAGGGCCCTGTGTGTCCACCACCATCTCCCCAGCAGCTGCTCCAGGGGAGGAACCTGGGCAGCAGCAAATTCACCCAGCCTTGACTGGGGACCTGCAAGGGTGGAGATGGCCTGAGGTGGGAGAAGGTGATGGGGGAATAGCAGATGCGTGGGTAGATGAAGGCATGGATGGAGGGATGGATGGATGGATGGATGGATGGACGGACGGACGGACGGACGGACGGACGGACGGACGGACGGACGGATGGATGGATGAAGCAGGTGTCCCACTGCCCAAGCTGGCTGCATCCCAGAGAGCAGAGCATGTCCAGGCCTGCTCCTCCCCCCCCACTCACAGAGACGATGATGTTTGCGATGGTCTGGTTGGCCATCTTGGTGTCCCCAAAGGCTCTGATATTGAAGGCACCAATCTTCAGTGTGGTGGCCACGTGCAGCAGGAGACCTGCCACCAGGAGCGACAGCACTGGCCTCGAGGCTGCCATCCTGTGCAGAGGTGCAGGAGGGGCTCAGCCCTCCTGGCTGAGAGAGGGATTTGGGACAGACAACAGGGATAACCAGAGTATTCCTACTGGCCATACTGGTTTCACTGGGAGGTGTCTGTTTTCTGGGGAACCACCAAGATGCAGGGATTGTACCTCTGTTGCATGGGGCCTCATTCTACCTGTGCCTCCTGGAAGGATGCCAGGTCATTCACAAGGCTGGAGTGGAAAATTCCCTGCCCAGCAAGTAAATGCCATTTGGTGGTGACACAGAGCAGTCACTTCCTCATTCCCCATGAGGAAGAGCTCAGCCTGGACACCTCTTCTGGCCTGGGATTGGTAGCAGTGGCCAGGGACTCCAAAATCCCTTGGCTTGTGCCTCTCCCACCTTTCCCTGGATCAGAGACCCCAAAGACCCTACAGCAGCTGTGCTGGGACAGAGCAAGGGATAGATCCTCCCTGACTCCCCTCTCCACCTTCCTCACTGCCTGGAGCATCCTCACCCAGGGTAACCTGCCCCTCCCCTGCCCCCCATCCCCCAGCAGTGCCCCTGCCCCATCCTCACCCAGCTGGCTCCCTCAGGACCCTCTGCAAAGGCAGTGCTGCAGCTCCCATCCACGGGGAAGGCGTTTGGGAAGTATTTCCCGTGGCACTCGACTGCCTTGGGGTAATATTTCACCAGATCTGAGCCCTGCCCAAGCCTGGGCTCCTGAGTGCCTGAGCTCACCCAGAGACCAATAAATGGGCTGAGAGGACAGGCAAATGCTCCAGCTTTGGCACACCAAATCTGAGCCTGAGGAAGGATTTGCTGGCCCTAGGCTCACTTTTCCTTCTGGGGCAGCTGCTCTAGTTAAATCCTCACTTTTCCTACTTGCACTCCTGCTCCAAACTCTTCCCTCTAACACCACAGTCCCTTCAGTTGATAACACAGCCATTTGACAATGCCATGATTTGGTCATGCCAAAAATTGCCCAAAGCCCCATAAATCCTCCCCACTCCTGGAGAGCACAGCAGCCTCTGGACCTCCCAGGCAGAGACACCTACAAGGGGCATATTCACCCCCGAGCTGCACCCAGCTTTGACCCAGCCAGAGCGTTGTGGTAGAATCGAGCTGGAGGAGGTGACAGTCAAGGGAAGCTCCTGGGGGTGTGGGAAGAGAGGAGAGCAGGACCTACCTTTGATGTCGTCCAAGGGCTCTGGAGGGGGAAGGATCTGCACCTGCATTTATTGACAGGGACACTCTCTCCTTGCCAGGTGGGTGCCCAGCCAAGGATCATGTGAGGCTGCAGGCTCCATATGGCATTTTTCACAGAAGCAAAGGTCTGCTCAGTGAAAAAAGAGCTCTTTCAACCTCTGCCAGTGCCTCCTACCACAGGTAAGGCCAAGAAGGGATTAAAATGCCAACAAGAGCTCTGCAAGGTGGAATGAATGTCAGAGATCTCTTGTGGGGATCAGCAGCTTCCCAATACATGGCATGGGCACGAGATACAAATCATCACGAGATACAAATTCTCTTAAAAAGAGTTTATTTCACCAGCACGAATCATTCTCACCCAGCACCCCACATTTCCAATAAGCTGTGAGTGTGCTGGGGCCAACAGGAGCCATCCCAGTGTGGTCTTTGGGTGTGAAGCCAAAAGTCCCAAAAGAATGACAAATCCCTGCCACGGTGCCCATCCCCAGGCGATCACCTGCCTCAGGCCCTGTCCCTGTGAGGGCCATGCAGTGCTGGGGAGGGGCAGCCCTCCACCCCAGCCATTCCCACAGCTCACACAGCGCTGTCCCAGTGGCCTTGGCTGATGTCCCTGCCTCCAAAGGCAGCTTCCCTGTTTCCCAGAAGGTGTGCAGTGATCCTTAGGCGGCTGGGGGGCCCTGCCAGCCTCTCCCCTGGAGCCAGGTACCCTCCAGAGAAGGGGTGCTCCCCACAGTGGGATCAGGACTGGACCTAGACCCCCCCAACAGGCTCCCCAGGTTGGACCCAGAGTTTTCCAATGACACCCTCCATGGTCAATCCCTCTTCAGGTCAGGAACCCCCTGAGGGGCCAGACCCAGGACCAAGACCCTCCTGAGCCAAGGTCCCCCCAGGTCCTTGGGCTAAGATCCAACGTCCCCCCCAGACCCTTGGTCTCACCCAGGCTAAGACCCCCTCAAAGTAGAGTCCCAGGGCTTAACACCACTTCTGGGCCAAGACCCCACAAAGATCAGACCCTTTTCATGCCAAGACCCCCAGGCCTGGACCACCCTCAGGGCCAATACCCCCCCCACCCAGGGCTAAACCCTACTTCTGCACATCCCATAAGGGCAGCAGGAACAAAGGTGTACTTCCCAAAGCCCACAGCCAAGAGCCAAGCTTCTCCCAAGCCAGGAGCCCCTTAGCCAGCCCAAGGAGCAGCCCCTACCGCCGATATCCCCTCACACCCTCAGCCCTCCATGCTGAGACCCCTTGACTCAACGCCAGCACCAGCCCCGGGGCCAAGATCCCTCCCGGGCCGAGACCCCCTCAGGGCCAGGCTCCTCCCAGGGTTGGGACCGCCTGTCTGAGTCCCCCGGGCCAAGCTGCCCCCATGCCCAGGTGCCCCCAGGGGGCTGCTGGCCCGTCCCGGGCCCGGTTCCCTCACGGCCGAGCCCCCCATTACCCCCCGCAGGCCCGCCAGGGGGCGCTGCCGCCGGCGGCGGCGGCGGGTGCCCCTTTTTGTCCTGGCCGAGCCGCCGTAGCGCCCGCCCGTCCGCGCCGCCGAGGGGAGGCCGCGCCGAGCGGAGGCCGGAGCGGGGCCGGGAGCGGAGCGGGACCGGGACTGGAACGGGGAGCGGGAGCGGGTCGGAGCCATGAGCGACATCCGGCACTCGCTGCTGCGGCGGGACGCGCTGAGCGCCGCCAAGGAGGTGCTCTACCACCTGGACATCTACTTCAGCAGCCAGCTGCAGAACTCGCCGCTGCCGCTCGTGGACAAGGGCCCCACGGATCTGCTCGAGGAGTTCCTCTTCCACGTCCCCAAGGAGCGCGGAGCGCCGCCCAAGGTGCGGCACGGACAGCCCGGGCGGAGCGGGACGGGCCCGGGAGGCGCGGGGCGCACAGGACGGCAGGACCAGGAGCTCAGGACAGGATCCGTGCTGGAGCCTGAGGCCTCAGAACGGGACAGGCTCCCTCCGGCGCGGGCTGCTGCTGCGGGCTGAGGGCTCAGATGGGCAGGACTGGGTCCCTGAGGCTCTGCTGCTGCGGGCTGAGGGCTCAGATGGGCAGGATTGGGTCCCTGAGGCTCTGCTGCTGCGGGCTGAGGGCTCAGATGGGCAGGACTGGGTCCCTGAGGCTCTGCTGCTGCGGGCTGAGGCCCCAAGACGACAGCCCGGGGTCCCTGGGGTGCTGGTGACTGAGGTGTTTTGGCAGGGAGGAGGCTGCTGGCCAGTCCCTGTTGGGTTGCCCAGGATTCTGAGGTGTGGTGGAGGCCCTGGGCACTGCCCAGACCTCCTGAGTGCTGCAGCTGGGCCCTGCCAGGGTTTTGGGGGGGGTTGGGATGGAGCTGGGGCTCAGAGACGAGCAGTGAGAAGCCACAGCTGCTGGTGACTGTTGGGGTACGTGGCCCTGCAGCCCTCAGTGCTGCCGAGGCCAGCTCTGCCTCCAGCTGCCCTGCAGTGTCCTCAGTGCTGCTATTTGCAGAGGGAGGAAATATTCCCCCCTCCAGACACGTCAGTTTCATCTCTCACTTGGTGGGCAGCACTTGCAGGTGCAGCAAGCACCAGCTTTGGGTGTGCAGGTGTTCAGATGAAACCTGGAGCTCTTCAGTGTCACCACATAAATGCAGTCGTGGTTCAGGAAGCTTGAATGTGTGTGCTGTGCATAAAGATTGAGTCCCTCAGCCCAAAGGGAAGCTCTCAGCCTTTGCTGCTCCTGTCTTTTCACTTGGTTTGTGGTCCTTCAAGAGGCTCAGGGTATTTTACAGCTTGGCTTTTGTTTTCTTTCAGAGACTGACCCCCCTTCAGGAACTTCAGCTCCTTGAGATCATGTGCAATTATTTCCAAGAGCAGACCAAGGATTCAGTCCGCCAGGTCATCTTTTCATCTCTCTTCAGCCCCCAGGGGAACAAAGCAGATGACAGCAGGATGGCTCTGCTGGGGAAGCTGGTCTCCATGGCAGTGGCTGTCTGCAGGGTGCCTGTGCTGGAGTGTGCTGCCTTCTGGCTGCAGGTACAGCTCCTGTGCAGGCAGGGGTGCCTTGGGGAGGGGGTCAGGGTGTGCTCCAGAGTGGGCACAGTGAACTGGGGCACAGCTGGTCACAGTCAGTTGCTCTTCCCTGGCAGGTTCAGCTGCCTCCATGTCTGTGCTTGTGCCCATTCCTGTGCTCTGGCATCAGGGAGAGCTTTGCCAATCCATTCATATACTGCAATGGAAGAAAAAATTGTTTAGGTCGTTTTTTTACTGTCAGTGAAAGTTTTAATAATCCTCCCCAATCCCTGCTTATTGAAAGGGCTTAATAGAGGGTTTGACTAAATCAGGGAGCAAACCTTGGTCATGTTGCCTGAAGAAGCTAACTCAGGAGTTTGGGAAATAAACCCTTCCTGATGTGCAGGTTTGGGTGCGGAAGAGGCAAACCCCTGTCTTGAAATTTGGGCACAAAATACCTGTGTCTGTCTTCTGTGAATGCAGTAGGTTGGAGATCTTTTCCTTTCCCCACAGTGGGCTTTGGGAAGTGCAGCTTTGTTCCTGCTGCCCTTGTGGGATGAGCAGAGGTCACAGCTGACACAGGGGCAAGAGCAGGAAGACTGTGCTGGGAGGGAAGGTGGGAGGAGGCAGATCTCCTGTTTGCTGGGGGTCCCTTTTCTCCCACATGGTGTGCCTTTGGGAGGGCAGGATGGGATATAACCTGGACAGCAGGACAAGGTGTATTTTCAGATGGCAGCTTTTAAGTGATGTGAGGATTCCACAGAATATTTCCCGCATTAAAAATATCAGGCATGGCAACTGGACCAGTTGAACTACAGACCTGTGTTAGAATCATGGAATCACAGAATGGTTTGTGATGGAAGGGACCTTAAAGCTCGTCCCATTCCACCACCTGCAGAGACACCTTCCACTGTCCCAGGTTGCTCCAAGCCCTGTCCAGTGTGGCCTTGAACACCTCTAGACCAGGCTGGAGAAGCCACAACTTCTCTGGGCAACTTGTGCCTCACTGCCCTCACAGGGAAGAAATGTTGCTGAAGTGGTAAAAAAAACCTCTCTAAGTCAAAATATTGACCTAAAAGGTTTCAGTTTTATACCACAGATTCTGTAAATACCATCTGTTTTGATATTGCAGTACAATGGTTTTATTTCTGTGAGAGTGGGTGCTTGATGTGCTGAGAGAGAGCACCCACAGCAGTGCAGTGCCACGTGGGCAGGTGGGGACACAGCCCTTGGAGCAGCCTGTGACAGGTCTGATCTGGTGTCCCTATGTGCTGTCCCTGCAGAGGACCCCAGCTGTGTTCTGTGTGAGGCTGGCCCGAGCCCTGGTGGATGACTACTGCAACCTGGTGCCAGGCTCCATCCAGACCCTGAAGCAGATCTTCACTGCCAGCCCTCGCTTCTGCTGCCAGTTCATCACATCAGTCACTGCTCTCTACGACCTCTCTTCAGGTAAAAGCGCCTCTTTCCAAGTGAGAGGTGCAGTGTAATGCACCATGAATGAACTGTTGCAAGAGATGTAACTGCTCCAATGCTAAAGAAGTGTTACCATGTAATTATTGCCAGAGGAGGCTCAGGGGTGTGGCTGTTGCCTCATCCGGCGCTGGGGTGAGAATAAAAATAACCACTGTGTGGCTGGCTTAGAATTCCAGCCTGGTTTGGGTTGGAATGGACCTTGAAGCTCAGCTTGTTCCACTCCCTGCCATGGATGGACACCTTCCACTAGACCAGATTGCACCAAGCCCTGTCCAGCCTGGCCCTGGACACTTCCAGGGATTTGGAGTCCACAGCCTCTCTGGGAAACAAGGGAGAGTCTTTGCTGGAGAAGCAGCCAGGAACACCTGACACAAAGGGCGTTGTCCTCCACAGAGGGCAAAGGACATGGGACCTCATTGACTGAGCAGCTCTGGGAGTGGAAGTTGATCTGTCTGGGCTCAGTCAGCCCTGAGAGAAACTCAGGGCTGCCTATCAGTCTGATCCCTTCCAAAAAGGGGAGAAACAAGTTCTGAATGTTGGTAGGCTGGAATAGGATTTCTGTGGAGCAGTGGTGAGAAACACAATCAACATAACCCCAGTGCACTCTTTAACTGTGTGTGTGACCTGCCAGTGGTACAGCTTGCCTCAGGTTGTTGCTCAGACACTTGTAGGTGTCTAAAATAAGATTGATTTAGCTCTTTGACTCAGCCACAGAAAGCTCATGGTAGACCAGAGAACAGCCATACACTAAGTACCAACATCACCTGTAATCCAGAAAAGCAAATGCTATTATTGATAAAGGAAATGCTTTGCACACTCTTCTCCAGATAAACAGCTAGGCATTACTGAGGGTGAAAGAGAGGTTTAGGCTTAGCCTTTATGTTGTTTTTATAAAGTATTTGGTAGAGCTCAGTGCATATTTTATATCCCATCATCATGTCAGAAAGACATGTCAGAAAGGAAATAACTTGAGTCATAGGAAGTAATTTTTTAATTCCTTAGTTTATTTGAGATGTTTTTGGTGACACAAGAAAAGGGAGGTTGCCCTTTCAATACAGCATTCCCCCTGTGACAGGGTGATGTGTCAGGGTTTCTCTTGTCTGTAGACAAGTTCATGACCGTCTTTTGCTTCTCACCTGAAGCTTTACATAATCTTATAATCCTTTATATGTCATGTCATTGTGTTGTTGCAGTGTGTTTTTCCACAAGACACGTTTGTTTAGGTTTGTAGGTATTAAATGCGTTAAGTTATTGGCACTTCCTTCTCTTCAACAAGCTTTTCCTATTTCCCTTGCCCATTGTACTTCCTGTGGCAAGAGATAAATGGAGACTTAAATTAAAGAAAAAATGAGCAGATGATGGGTGGCAGAGAAGAAAATGACAAGAGAATCTTGGCTGGGAAAGGGGATAAATATCAATGTTTGGTGGTGTCTTTGGAATAGGTGGGGAAGGAGGTGACAGGAATGTGGTTGTGTCTTGGGAAAAACAGCAGAACTGGGGAGGTTCAGAGATTGTAATTAAGTAACAAAGGCTCAGCTTAGCCACCATTGACTCTCCTGTCTGCAGATGACCTGATCCCTCCCTCAGACCTGCTGGAGCTGATTGTCTCCTGGATCTTTGAGGACCCTCGTTTGATCCTGATCACCTTCCTGAACACTCCCATCGCAGCCAACCTGCCCATGGGCTTCCTGGAGCTCACCCCGCTCACCGGCCTCATCCGCTGGTGTGTCAAGGCCCCCCTGGCCTACACCAGGAAGAAGAAAGCCTCTCTCTCCAATGGACATGCTCCCAACAAAATTACCAAGGACTCATCTTCAGGAGAAGACAGGGATTGCCACCAGCTCTATTCCAAGCTGCATCTGAGTGTTCTGCAGGTTCTTATGATGCTCCAGGGGCATTTAACGGAGAAAAACCTTTATGGGCGCCTGGGGCTGGTGCCCTTTGACCACGTGGTTCCTCTGGTGGAGGACATTAACAGACTGTCTGATGAACTCAATCCTCTCAATGCATCCAAAGAGATTGAACTTGCTCTGGACAGGCTGGCTCAGGCTTTGCAAGTGGCCATGGCATCAGGAGCTCTCCTATGCACCAGAGGTGAGTTGTCTGCGGGGCTGACAGAGACCTGGCACAGGATTCTTCTCCTCCAGAAATTGTTAGAGGCAGTTCTGGGGTGAGGGAAGTAAAGATCAAGGTGTTCACAACATAATTAGTAGTTTGCTCCTGTTAGAAAGTGGTAGTGCACAATATAGTTAGATGAAGAGTAAGAAAGGAGAGATCACCGCTGTGGGCGGGTCGGGCATTGCTTTGCAGAGTAGGGACTGATCTACAGCCCCACTCTGCAAAGTGTGGTGCACTGTGCGCTGTGCACCGGGGAGTTGTATCTGGGTGTCTGATACTTTGTTCCCCTCAGAATTGCCTGTAGCTATTTGAAAAGCTCTGTTTGATTTTCTTCAGTTTAAGTTCTCTGAGTCTGCCTGCTGAAGCAGAGGCTATGAAGCACATAAACCCCTGGGTGGGTGTGCTGGACAAAAAATTTGAAAAGCAAATAATTTGTCTTCAACTGAAACTTTTGGAACTTCAGCTCACCTATAATGAGACCCCATTACAGGGTGTCCAAATTCAGCTAAACTCAGTAAAAAAGGGGTTGCTAGCAAGGCTTTTGTCTGGCTTTCCTGTCTCCAAAGCCAGTTCTTTCCAAAAGACATGCAGAGACATAAAAAGGAAGTGGCCCAACACAGGGCAGGGTCAGCCACACAGACTCTTTTCTTGTGATATTCTCTTAAAACCAGACAATTTTAGGTTATACCAGAGAGCTTGAAGCTCTCTAACAGCTGGGACATTAAGTGCAGACACAACTGCAGAGAGTGGCCTCTGCCTAAGCAGGGACCTGATGCTTTTGTCCTGGCTGAACCAGTGCTGCTGGTCCAATTTCACTGTTCTTCCTCCTCATCTTTTATAAAGTAACTCTGAGTATTATAAGAACAAACAGAAATCCCAGGTTTTTGATCTGAGGGCTGGTTTCAGCTGTGCTTGTTCTTGGCTGGAACATTCTGAGCACTTGGTCTTTCTGTGGAAGGTAGTTCAGTGTAAGGGGCTGCAGAAATACCAGATATGTCAGTGTTTTGGGGTTGTGTGTGTCTATAAAGGCAGGAGTTTGTTCTTAAGCTATTCCTTAAAACACTTTATCCAGGGGATATGTTGTTAGATTCCTTGGTTCTACCTATTCTGCTTTAGCAGAGGTTTGGAGGTGGTAAAAAAGATGCAATTTCTAGTTGATAGATTCCAGCAAGAAAACCCCAAGCCATTCTTTACAGCAGTAGTGGTTAAAAAACCCCAAACCAATACAAAACAGGTACTGGACAGAGTCAAACCTTGTGCTTCCTGTGTCTCAGTTACTTCTTGTTCATTTATTGGTATTACAAAATCCATCCTAAGGCTTATCTCTCTTAAATGTCAAGCATATATAACAATGAAGGGGCTGGTGGGGAAAGTTGGTGAAATTGAGAAACATTTTCTCTGCTATGAAGGTTTTGGGCCTGAGAGAGGAATTCTGGATCTCTTGCTGACTGGTGATGATGACAGATTACTGACAGATTCAGTAATCAGTAATTAATCAGTAAAAGTAATGATTATTCAGTAATCTGACCTTCCTAGAAAGGACAGCAGAGAGAAAAACCACTCTAATTTCTGCTTTATCCTTATTGTTAATCTTGTGTCCTCTTTCAGATGACTTGAGGACTGTGTGCTCCAGGCTACCACATAACAAGTAAGAGACTTTTTGCAGCTGTGTTGGCTTTGATGCATGTTCCAAGACACTCAAGGGCTGCTGAGACAAAATCTCCTCTAAAAGTTTGTCCTTGTGAAATTTGGCCTTCATTCATGTGCACTTTAGCTCAAGGATGAAGGTGGCAGTGCTGGCTGCTTCTTCCCTGGATTCCTGATAGAAAGGGGCTTCAGTGATCCCACCTGTGGGTGATCTTTCCCAGTGTGTGTTAGAACAAAGGCACAGGAAAGGGAAATGAAATTCCAGCAAGGAACCTGCCCCTAAATTGTCTCTAATTCCCCACTGGTTTTACCTGACTCTAAGCTCTTGCCTTTGCAATTGCTTCTAGCTTTGCAATTTTGTCTTGCCTTTTTGCAAAAAAGAGCTGGGCTTAAAAAAAAAAAGGGGGGGGAGGGAGAAAAAAAGTCTCCTGGCAGCTGTAAAGAACAGAATTGTGTCACTGTTCCCTTGGTGCTCAGCGCTGTGAGTTGGATGTGAATTGTCCTTAGAGCCACGACAAAAGCCCCTCTAATCATCTCCCTCCTGTCTGAATTTCTTCCCACAGCCTGCTCCAGCTGGTGATTTCGGGCCCGGTGCAGCAGCCGACGCACGGGGCTCTGCCCCCGGGGTTCTACCCGCACATCCACACCCCTCCCCTGGGCTACCCCGCGCTGCCCGCGCACCCCGCGCTGCCCGCGCACCCCGTGCAGACCTTCATCCCGGGAGTCACCTTCCCCTACCGGCCCATCCGCTAGCCCGGGCAGTGCCCGGCTGCCCTGAGTGCCGGGAAGCCCCAGAGACAACAAACAACCGCCTGAGAGGCGCCTTTTCCTCTTCGGAGCAAGCCGAGCTCCGCCCGCGCCCTCGGGCAGCGCCGCGCTGGGGCTGGGAGTGGGACGCACATCCCAAGGCAAAAGGAGGGGATGGGAACGGACAACATCAATTCCTCTGCAATTCCTCCAGCAAAGCCTCTGCGGGGTGTGGAGGTTTTTTTGATGTTCCTCCGTGGTGTTTTGCAGTAGCCAGGAGCTGTTTACAGCAGGGTGAGCCCGGCTACTCTGGATGTGGAAGGGCCTGGAGGGAAGGCCTTGTGTGATTTTTTTTTTTTTTCCAAGCTATTCCACTCCAGCCTGCTTGTTTCTTTGTAAATGTTTGTATCTATAGCTACAGAGTATGTGTACACTGTATATTTTTGGAAGGCAAACGTTTGTTTCTGAAGCACAAGGTAGAGTAAAGCAGCACTTCCTATTAAAGGAAACAATTTAAGAAGCATCAAAGAAATCTGCTGCTTGCTTTTTCGAACAATTAGAACAATTTCAAATAATTGGATTCTTCTCTTTCCAGTGATTAGAAGCTCCAACTTGTCAGGCCTGTGCTGGGATGGGGACAAAACCCATCTGGAGCTGCAGTGACCCATCGACCTCCCTGCTGGGGAAATGCCCTGTGCACACCTCACTCAGTGCTTCTTGAGAATTTGGGGTGAGATTTGGGGTGTTTTGTTAATGCTGGCTGGAAAACTGGCCACAGGCTGGCAGGGCTGTGCTGGCCAGCTCTGAGTGCAGCACAGGAATGCATGGAATCATCCTGGGAAGGACAGCAGAGCTTGCCAAAGGTGGTGTCCAGCCCCTCTGTCCTGCTGTGCTTCTCTGAGCCCCCTCTGCAGGATGAGAAATCAGGAAAAAAGGGGCTCTTCCTTCACATCAGAGCGGTGACAAAGGGCTCTGCTGCTGCTGCTGTCCTGTGTGAGGAGATGTGGCACCTGTGGTTCCACACTGGCTGCAAAACAAAAAGGGCAAATTAAGGTGGGAAAATCTGATTTGAATGGAACAGCTGGCAAGAAGACTGTGGAAGGAAGTTATTAATTATTATTAATAATAATCATGGAGTAGTTAAGGTTGAAGGGACCTCTGGAGATCCCCTAGTCCAACCTCCAGTTCAGCTGAACCCATAATAAAAATAGGATCTTTAACTTTTGGTCAGGCAGTTGGACTAGGCAATTGTTGTAGGTGCTTTCCGACTGAAATACCCTGCCTCACCTCGCTTTTTAGAGCTTCAACAAGGAGAATTAGAACCATGAATGACACCAAGTCCTTACACTGTATGACAGTTCTCCTGCCTCCTATCCCTTTGAAGGACTGAGGGAAACTTCCGGCCAGGTGACCCAGGGCCGTGACCAGCCCTACCTCCTGTTTCCCAAGTGCCTACGCTCAAGGACGCTCCTTTAATTACCCTCCCTTAATTACCCCTCCCTTAATTACCGACCGCGTTCCCCGCGCGGCGCCGCCCACGTGGCCTCAGGAGACCGGCGCGCCCCCGTGCGCATGCGCAACACCCATGGTACGTGTCCAACGGCCAGCCAATGGGGAGGCGCGTTACTGTGCGGTGCCCGGGTGAGGAAGTGCCGCCGGTGTCCGTTCCCGCCGCTCCTCCGTCCGGTTCCGCCGCCCGGGATGTGCTGAGGGCGCGTCCGCCGCCCCTCCGAGGTGAGCGGGGAAGGGTTCGGGAGGCGTCTCTGTGCTGGGGAAGGGGGCTGGCGTTGTCATGGCTATTTCTCCCGGGATGGCCCGGGCCCGGCGCAGTCGCCATAGCAACCCGGCCCCTCGCCGTTCGGTCGCGGCGGGTCCGGGGTCCTCGGGAGGTGCTCCCGTCCTTCCCGATAACGGAGAGTTGGGTGCCGTTGTCGTCGCCTGTGTCCGTCTCCATTTCCGCCTCCTTCGCGGCCGGGTTTCCCAGGGAAGGCCGGAGTGCCGCGTACGGCCGGGCCCGGTGCTCCCCGCGGCCAGAACGCCCTGCTCGGGCTTGCTCCGGTTTGTTTGTTGACGGCTGGGTGTGTTGGAGGGGGTGTGTGGAGGCCCCCAGCATTGCTGTGTCCAGCCGGGAGCTAAAACGTGTCGTGGACAATCCACTTGGTCACCGGCATCAGATTATTTTGGCATTCCCCTGCCCGCTGTGTAAATGTTTAATTGTGTTACCAATGTAACCGAGTTTGAGCTCGGCCTGCTCCGTGCCTGTTGGTTTATCCCGATTTTGTTGTGCTCCAGCAGCTCCCAGCCCATTCTGGGTGATCTTGCTGAGCTCCTGACCCTTGGCCCTTTCCTTCCCCGCTGGTGTTTAATTCACAGACACAGAGGCATTAAATATCTGCACCTACCTCAGACCAGACTCTTTCAGAGGATCTTGTTCTCTCTGTTTGTTCTGCTACTTCCCAGAGTCCTCCTCTGCTGCTGGGCCACAGATGTTCTCACCGTGAGCGTGGATGCTTTTCCCCCTTGCAGTGCTCAACTCAAATTTTGCATTCCTTCAATCTCCATTCCTTTTTTTATCTACCAGCCTACAGTTTTACTTGGCTTTTGGCATTGTGGGAGCTTTTTGCAGCTGCCAATAGTTTTAGATTTTACCATCCTGGAGATCTGTGCCCTGTCCCAAAGAATCCTCAGCTACTTTTGCATTTCTGTTCCTCTCCTCTTCCATCAAGTTGTTATGAACCTGCTGAATGGACTCTTTTTTCACTGTGGATTCATCCTAAATGATTTAAATCTAATTAATTCCTGTAACTAATTTCTTTTAATCTGCCACAGACTCTCCTTAGTCCAGGTTAGTATCCTCAGATATCTTTATGGAGAACACTTGTGGGAGCATTTTGGGAGCACTAGGGCTTGGTGTGGTTCCAGATTATCCAATTGTCTGTTGGAATAAAATCTAACAGGTGTCTCACAGGTGAGGTGTAAAAGAAAACAAACCGAAAAAAAACCAACCCAAAACCCCGCTGCTGGGTGTGTCCCAGTGAGTGATAATAAATGTGTGAGCTCATTTATAAGATAAACCTGATAAATCTGAACAGCCTCGCCCCCCTCATCAGCCCTGACAGGGACCAGGCTTTTAAAGCAGAAGGTTTTCTCAGGCAGGTGAAAAAGTAATTCTGTTACATGTTGTAAACTGCTCTAATCAGTGTTTCCACACCTGGTGGCAAAGGAAGAAGCATTTCTTAGTGCTGCTGTGACAATATGGTTTTGCTCTTTGAAGCTGCTGCTGTTTCTCTCAGCAGATTGTTTGATGTGATTAAAGCAAATTGACTTCATGTGTTTGACTGGTTGGGAAGTGGCTGTGCTGGGAATGCCTCTTAAAACCTGTGGCATTCTTAATTTTCACTTCTTTTCCTAAACCAGTGTCAGTCATCCTGACTCCTGCTATCCACACTGCAGTTGGGTGTGATGAAACATTGTGGGAGCTACCAGTGGAACTCAGAAAATGCTCTTTAGCCAAAGAACCTTTAACAGAGCATCTGCATTTATTTTTATTAACAGAGTCTGCTGCTTCTCTCGTGTCTGGTGTTATTTCTTTGCCAGTAAGGATGATCTTTATTTGCATGTGGGGATGGTGGAGGGTTTTTTGGGGGGTGTTCTGAGTACAGGGGTTGGGCCATTGTGGTCTGTGAGTCAGTGCTGGGCTCAGAGCCTGCCAGCTGATTTGAGCTGGTCCTGCCACCCCAAAGCCATTCTCTCATTTCCTGCCTCTGTTCCCCCTCTCTGCCCCCACCCCAGGCACTCCCAGTGTGATCCATGGGGTCAGAGGTGAAGCTGTGCCTGACTCAGGGTGCCAGCACTGCTGGAAATACCTGAGGAATGGCAGCTGCAAACTCAGGCACTTCCTGGCAGGGCTGGTTCAGAAATCCTGCAGCTCTGCCTTCCTGCTGCTCCCAGGCTGGGCAGGGATTCCCCTCTCTGACCTGTTCAGGTGCTTTTAGAGAGGGAATTGCTGTTCAGGGTGACAGCAGAAAAGATCTGCCTTAGATCTGCACCTTGCCTACAAACTGGGGGGCCAAGTGCGGTCCAAACCCACTCTCAGAGTGGGATCGCTCCTCCCTCCCTGGTTTGACCTGTCACAGCATGTCTGGTGGCCTCAGTGCACAGTGCTGCAGAAAGACTTTCTGAGCTTCATGTTTCACTCTGTCTTCCCACCCACTTTCCTCCCTGCAGAGAGGTAGGAGCAGGAGCTGCTCAGTTTTCCAACATCAGCTTTTAATAAAGTTTTTAATTTCTGCTTCTCAACTTATTGCTGTGGCTGTCAGAGCAGACAGCTGTGCCAGAATCCATTTTAAATGTTATTTGTTTAAAACAGCAGCTGTGGAGTTTTTGGGCTGAACCTGAGGGTCTCATGAGGAAAGGAAAGGAAAAAGGAAAGGAAAGGAAGCCATTTTGGCTCAAATTTTAAAGTCAGAATCTTGGAGAGGTGTTAACTTTGGGGCACTTCTGTGACAACTGAGGAAGGAATGTTCTTTTCAAGCTTTACCAAAATTTATTTTATTTGAAAGCCCCTTGTTTGCAGTGACCTCTGGGTAGTTGTGTTGGTGTCTCCTGTGAGGGTGGAGGTGGAGGGGCTGGGTTTTGTCGATGCTGCTCCATAATGAGGACAATGCGTAGGAAATGGAGGCAGCCTCAAATTCCCTTCCCCAGGGATTTGTAGGCTGGATCTCTGGCTGTTTTTTCAGTCACTACACACATTTTCTGTGTGGCTGTTTATTCTAATTCAGAAAGGGCAGCAGGCCTGCAGGTGTGGTGGAGTGTTTAGGGATTTTTTGTTTGTTTTTTGGAGGAAGAGGAAACTTGCTGTGTATTAAATCTCCCCTCCAGCCAGGAGCTTGGTGCCAGTGTGCCTCTTTTGTGACCCCTGGGTTTGAACTCCCCACAGTGCCACTGTCTCAAAGCAGATTTTCCCTTCCTCTTCTTAACAAGAAAAGATTTCACAGCAAAACCTTCTTAGAGATTCTTGTTTGCCATTCCCCAGAGGAATTGCTGTATCTGGGGCAGCAGGAAGCCAGGCCTTGTGCAGTGTGCTTTAGAGATGCTTCCTTTGGGGACTGACTCCTGTGAAATCCACAGCTCCAGTAATGTTTCCAGAGCTGTAAGGTGAAAGAACAGCCCAGAAAGTGACCCACATCCAAAACATTAATGATTTCTGGTGCTGGAAGTCTGACAAGTCCAGCTCTGAGTGTGCAGAAGATCAGGAGTATAAAAGGATTTTCACTAACAGTAAGTGTTCTTTATTTCTAATAAATAACCACTGCTTGCTGCACAGGTAGAAGTACATTTTGTCTTCTCACCTTTTAATATCCTTTTGGGGACTGTTTCAAATCCTGATCCTTCATGGTAGGAGGCCAAAGTGTTAATGACAGTGATTCTGGGTGTTTGGCTTGGAGGCTTTCAGTGCTGTGCTGTGCACACCTCGATGAGGGCAGAGTGGAAAATTGTGTGGAGCTCTAGACAAGGCACAAATCTGTCCTTGGAATGGTGTTTTCAGCATTTCAGAGCTGAGGAAAAATAGTCTGAGCCATCTGGGGTGAGTCCTTAGGAGGAGGGCTGATTGCCAGGACGGTATTCCCAGGCTCTGTGTGACAGTGGTGCCTTCCTGTCAGAGTTCAACGTGCTCTGCCCAAGCTCTTGTAGCTGTTCCACATGAGGAGGGTGTAAAATCCAACTGACTTGTTTGGTGTATTTGGTGTTAGGTGGGAGTCTGAAATCACAGCAGAAGCTGAGCACAGTGATGGCAGTGTATGGATGAATCCAAATCCAGATGCCTGTTCCTGGTCTCTGTGTGCTCAGGAAGGAGTACACAGGTTGAAGCCTGCTTTGCTTCCTTCAAAATTTACTTTCTTAAAGTAAATTTGTAAAGTAAAATTATCCAGTAGTTACACTTTGGGCTCAGCTGTGTGTGTGTTCCTGCCACGTTGGTGTGGCTCTTTCAGAAGATGTGATTCTTTATTAGTTGGCTCAGGGCACCTGACAATTCACCAGTGCAACCCAAGGTTACCCTGCAGCCTCCCTGGGGCTGGGGTGAGTTCAGCTTTCCTTACAATGTGTAAGGAAAGGGCACCCCAAGCTCACTGGGTGCTGCCCTCCTCCACTGTGGGGTGCTAGTGAAGCACTCTGCCCTGGATGGATTTACTGGACAAGAAAGTCCAGGCACTGACAAACTCCTTTCTCCAGAGTGATGTCCGCAGGAGAATCCCATTAGTGCTTCAGATGTGCTTTGGGGGCAGATGGGATCCACATGGCAGGGCTGGATCAACCTGGTGTGTTCCTCATGTGTTCCTTCCTGGGGAGCTGGTGGGGAGGGCTGTTTTCTGCACAGAAAGAAGCTGCTACTGAAGGAATTTCAATGTTGAGGAGCTCCAAGTCTTGAGCTAGTGCACACCCCTGAATGACCTGGGGCCCACGAGGGGCTTTGAGGCTCAGTGCTTTTGATTCTGGTAGAAAAGGCAGAAAAAAAGGGATCAAAAGTGTTCTGGGCTGTTGTGAAGTCCCATAATCAGAGCCTGCTTCCACCCACAGTACTATGTTAGACCAAGGCACAGAATCAGTCATTTTGTCCCAGATTTCTCATTAAGAATCTCACTCACTCCAAGCTTCTGCTAGAGTAGGGAATGAAGTGCTGGCAGTGTAGGGCAGCACAGCTTGGGGTGTGCTGAGTGCTCAGGGATGGAGGTGAAACAATCAGTGTTCCGTGTGGGACCATGAGCTCCAGGCTCTGTGGGTTTGCTTAACAAAGTGGGAATGAGGGGAGCTCTGTCCTGTGGGGTTTGTGTGCTGCCTGTCCCAAATGAACCTGTGTGGCACTCCTAGAAGGAGCAGGAGCATTCAGTGGATGAGCAGAGTGTGACAAATGCCCTGTCAGGTGTGCCTGCATTGCACACTGGCAGAGCTGGGGGTGCTGGTGCAGGCAGCACATTTGATGCCCCAGCTTCCAGTTGTGCCTTTAGATCCAAAGGGATTGGTCTGATTCCAGGCAGCATGAAGAGATTTGCTCTTCACTGATGTTATGTGGGTCTGAGCAACCTGATCTAAGTTGGGTTAAACCCCAGAGGGTCTTTCCAACCCACATTTTTTATTCTGTGACTGTACTTGAAGTAGTACTGAGAAGCTGTCAAGCAAAATATTTAAATATCTTTAAAAATGTGGCTCCTGTTGCTTGGATAATGTTGCCCTAAGTCCTGGAAGTGCCTCTTTGAGACTCTTGGTAATGAATCCACGATGTTTTGAAATGCAGTTGCACTTTGATTATATTAAATGAAAGGAGCTCGGTGACAGAGGTGTCTATGTGGAACATTCCCTGCGAGACCAGTAACCTAAAAACACAGTAAGCTGAAAATGAAATGCAGCAGGGAAATCTGTACTGCTTTGTGGAATTAGACTGGTTCAGACTGAATGGTTTAATGTAAATCAGATCCCCAGTGCCAGACGGCACAAGGTAGAGAGACTTAGAGCTGTGAAAATTCCTGCTTGTGTTCTGGAAGATAACAGCAGGTTGTGGCTGGTTTGGGTACTGTGGTGCTCAGTCACAGCTAAAATCCTGCATTTTGGTAGCTCTCTGGCCTTTGTTTGATCCTATTTACTTACAAGTAAGAGAGAGGATGCCAAACGTGATTAATTTTTCTTTCCTGGAAGTGTTGTGTTACCAGGATCTGAGGATTGTCCAGATGGCGACTGGAGTTGCAAACAAGGATTTGGTGGTGACACTGCAGCATCACCTCTGCTATGAGGGAACCAGGACAGGGAAATCCATCTCTGTCCCTGTGTGCAGATCGCCCAGGGAGTGTCTGTAAAGTGAAACAGAGGCACTGTGACATGCCCTGCAGTGCTGGGCAGGTGACAGGACAGGCCAGCCCCCCTCCCTGTGCCCAGTGGGTTGTTTGGTGTCACTGCCCTTCCTCTGGCACAGCCCCTTCGTGGGGTGTCCTTGGGAGCCACTGCAGGAACTTAATCTTTTCCTTCTGTGGAAGGATAGCAGATAATCCTTAATAATCCAGCAAGAGTGTGCTCAAAGTGAATGCTTTGAATTTCTGAGGGTGAAAATTTTCATCCTGAGTCTTTAAGGATCTGCACTGTTTAATGTTGGAGCTGCTGGGACACGGGGCTGGCTGGGTGTGCCTTAGGGACAATGCTGCCTGAATTATGGCACCCATTTATAAACACCCACAGCCTGCCAGGGCTCCTCTTTATTCTTCCCTGCAGCTCTGCTGCTCTCTGTGGGGTGAATTGATCTCAATTAGCTTTTAAGTAAAGTAAAAGGTATTGATGGACTTCAATCCCGCTTTGTTTCTGCAAGTGAAGAAGATTCCTTTACCTTGGTTTTTGTGTGAACACTAAATTTAAAGTCAATACATCCCTAACTGGGAATTGGAGTTGTAAACAATCCTAGTTACTATTTGTTTGACTTTAGTCAAACCAAGATTACCTGGCTTTTATTCTGCTAGGAAATTCAGTGATATTTGTTGCTGGATGATAAAATTTTTATTTGGGAATTTCATGAGTTTATCTGCTTGGAAGCTGAAGTCAAAATAAAAATTAATGAAATCAGCATCTTGGTGCAATCCAACTCATTTTTGCAGGATGCCAAGGCAGAAACATTGTTAAAACATGTCTGACAGTGCTAAACAAGGGAAATATCAACTTGTAGAACCACTTGGCCAGGATTTTGTAGGTATGGAAGTGCTGAAGGGATTTTCAAACACATTTAAGCAGCTGTCTGCCAAAGCATCAGGCTTTATCCTTCATTTGAGCACCCTGCTGGATTAAGAGTGCTGGTTCTGTATGGCTGCCTGTCTCTCTAGAAGTGTGATCTTATGTACATTTTATTATGATTTCTTTTTGTTAATTCAGGAGCTCTAAGAGGGAATGAAAACCTCCTGCTCTTGAGAAAAGCTTCAGCTGAGGTGTCTAAGCTGTGAAGCATCTGGTCCATGTAAACCAAGTGTTCCTGCACCTGGCTTTAAACAAGAACTGCTCCTCCTCAACAGGCTCTGGAGGTGCTGGTGCTGGGAATGGCAGTGCCTGTGCTTGGCTCCATCTGCTGAGTGAGCAGGGACAGCCCCTGGAGGCCCAGCCATGGCTGGGGCCAGAGACTCTGCTGCCTTTTAGACAGAACTGTGAAATGCTCTTCTTTAGCTCATTGTAGATTATTGATGCCAAAGATTCATGACATAATTTTTAAATAGCAAGTTCAGGCCTCCCAATGTACTTTAATTTAAAATTATATGTCAAGTTGGCTTATTTAGTGATGCATTTACTATTTCTTTTCATTCAGCTTCCATTACTGCTAAATATTTGTCATAAAAATTTCCCAGGTTCCTCTGAGCTACCCAATACACTTGAGGCCAAAACATTTTGCTAGATTTGTTTCAATAGAGCAAGGCAGAAAACTAGTCAAAATGCTTAAAACTTCTATGCTTTCCTGTATTTTTGAAATGAATTTGTTATGCATTAATATCTGCAGGTTTTAGGTAAGAAAGGAAATTAAATGCTCAGTTTCTAGTTCTACTTGCTCCTGACTGCAATATTTTGTAAGAGTGTGTCCTCAGACCTTTTCCAAATGTTTATTTGCAGTATCCCTTTGTAAGCATGAAATGTTAAATAAAATATGAAATGTTGGCTCATTTTCTAATCCTCCTGAACAAGAGCTTCCTGTTTGGAGAGAAGGGTGAGGTCACTGTGCCCCCAGGAGGGGGACAGGGGGTGATGTTGGCCACGTGGCCTCCCAGACCGTGGCCATCATGTGAACCAAAGGCTGACACCTGAGAAAAAGATATTGAAAGAAATAACTTCACTTCGGCTTTCCAAAGTGGCCATGGACACTTTTGAATTAACCACATGCCCCTGTGGCTTCACAGTAGCCACCCTTTGGTCTCAAAGGTCAGAACTTGCATTGTCAGTGTTGCTGCCTCTAAACCCTTAAAGGCCCTTTTAACTTCCAGGGTTTTGTTTTACACTGATACTGGTTTTGTTTTATTCTGTGCTTTCAAACGTGTATTTTGTCCTCTGAAGTTGACTCTGAAGGTGATACTTGGGTCTCTGTGTTAGCTGAGACTTGAGTTCAGGACTGTGGCTGTGCTGAGGACAGCATTGCCAGAGGCTGTGCCCAGGGCCAGGACCTGCTCTTGGGGCTTTTTCCAGGTATCCCAGCAGACCCAGAGGCTGGCACCTGGGTATGAAGGGAATTGATTTGCCTGGAATTTCTTCTCCCTTGCTCATGGCAGCCACTTCCCACAGCTCCTGCAGCAGCAGCGACACCTGGCCAGGAGGAAGGGGCACAGCTCTGCTCTCCTGAACCCCAGGGCAGGACACGGTGCCAGATGGATGTCCCAAATGTCCTTTAAATGTGCTGGAGCATCTGGATTGAGTCCCTGCAAACACAACCAGCCGTGGGTGTGTGAATTTGAGGGGAGGGGGATTATCCTGTTCAACAAAACAGTCATGGATTACTTGATGGAGGCTGGCTTCAGCTCCAGGATAATGTGTAATGCTTGCCCAGCTCTTTGAGAACATGGTGTTAAATACACATGGACTAATCCTCACAGGAATGTGTCCTGTGCTGCCCTGCCTTTTCTACTCACGAGCAAAACTGTGGCTCTGGCATGGTGGTTTAATTTCTGTCTGATTTATTAATGCTGAGAAGGGGTGTTCCCTTACAGGAGCATTGAAACTTTGCAAGGAAAACGATCCTGTGGTGTGTCACAGCTCTGAAATGGCTCAGCAAAGGGCTCAGCAGGGCTGGGGGGGGGTGACACTGGGGTCCACAGCATCCAGAACCAGTGATGTGGGTCAGAGGAGCCTCAGCCAGCAAATGTTTGTCCTTCTTTCTTCAGGGTCCCATGGGGTGAAGCTGAGGCTTTTAAAAGGTCACCAGAGGCTGGGGGTGGAGAGTGTGTGCACCACTGTGACAGGATACAGATTCAAAGTCTGGCCTCTGAGGGCTTGAGCCAATTCTGGGAGTGTAAAAGAAGTTGAAAAGGCAGCAAGGAGTGCAGGTTTTGTAGGGGCTTGAGTTGTTTTGAAACTGGCCCCTGTGCTGACTGTGAATGCTGTGGGCTGCTCCGCAAATGGGCAGCCACAGTCCTAGAGCAGGCTGGAAAATAGCTGTGATGCTTTTTAAGGAATTCTTCGGAGAGGAATAAGTGATCCATTTCCATAGGGAGTGACTGTAACTGCCAGAGTAGAATCATAGAATATGCTGAAGGGAAGGGACCCATCAGGGTCACTGAGTCCAGCTCCTGGCCCTGCACAGGCCACCCAGGGAATCTCACCATGTGCTTGAGAGCTTGTCCAAGTAAGTTTAGTAACTTTATAATTAATTGCTTTATTGTAAGTTTGGCAATCTAAAAGTGCCAAACTGGCAGTTGTAATTTTGCCAGTTACAATATTTGTGTTGAAGCTGCTCAGATGGCAAATACAGTCCAAAGGGGAGTGTGTTTAAATCTGTTCCTCCTTGAGCTCTGAGCTTGAAATCAAGAACACTGGAGAGCTGAGCATCCCTTTTCACAGGAGGGCATAGACAAACATTGCTCTGTGCAGCTTTCCCGTTATAACTTGGCACTTTGAAACCAAGACTTGAGACTCTTAAAATTGGGAAAACAAAGTAAAAATTTTAAGTGATTTGTTTTTGTTAAGGGCGGTGGCTTTGAGTTTTTAAAATTTGCATCCTGGTCTCAGGGAGGGTCAGAGTGAGAGAGATGAAGGAAACGGCTCCTCCTGTCTACTCACCTTGTCTGTCTCATGTGGGGCTTTGCCATGCCTACAATGTGTTCCCCAGTCATCCATCAGTGCTACAAATGCTTTTACAACCACTTTAGCTATCACTTGCTTCTTTCCCTCTGGTGCTTGTTAAAAAAGGCTGAAGACATTGCAGCAAGTGTTCTGCTTGTGCTCAGCAGGGCTAAGGAGAAAAGGTGTCCTGGGATTTCTGTATCTGAGTGCTCTGTGCTGGGCTGGCAGGAGCTGTGGCACTCAGGAATGAGGGGAAGTGAAACTAGATCTCATTTCATAGGTTAAACAAAATGAACATTTTAAAGAGATGGAATCCTCTGCATATGTACTCACTGGACATGGCAGGCTTGTGCAAGAGGACTTTCCAAACGTTCCCCTAGCAGTGCTTCCTTTTTAAGCTGTTTGTTCGGGTTTGTTTTAACAAAGTGTTGGTGCTGCAGGGACATTTGAAGAGCTCCATGCAACATAAGGTACACTTGGCACACTGTTGGCTCTTTTAATGCTCTTTTTGGAAGGGCTGTGGCCACGTGCTCCTCGCACACAGAGTCACCAGACTGTGCTCCCAGGGATCAGGATGTGCCTGGATCTGGGGCTGGAGGGATGGGTCAGGCTCACTGGGAGCTGGGCTTGCCCCATGGCCAGCACAGCTTTGAGTTCCTTCTCTGGTCAATGTTGCCGAATTTTGCTTCATCTGCCCTGAAAACTCACTTTCCTGGGCAATTCCTGTCTCCATGAGGAGCCCCTGGTGGTGCTGTTGGATCAGAGCCTGTGTTCAGCTCTGCTCTGTGCTTCCTTCCCTGCAGGCGTGAATGACAGAGGAGGTGCCCCCGAGTGCACTGACGGATGTGAACCTGCGCCTGCTGTGCCACGATGACATAGACACGGTGAAGCAGCTCTGTGGAGACTGGTTCCCAATAGAGTATGTGCCTGCTCTGGGGGCTGCTGGGGGCCAGGGCACAGTGGGGTCAACCTGCACTGCTCCAGCTCTGTGCGGCCTCAGGGCTGTTGCCAGGACAGCAGCAGGGTGGGAATCTGTGCACTGTGGTGGGGGTGGTGTTAAAGGTCCTTTGCTGCCTGTCCTGCAGCGTACTGGAGTCATCAGAAACCTCCTGTGTGCACATTTGGGCAGGAAAATGGGTGGGTCAGCTTCTTGAGAAAGACTGAATGAGGTGGGGAAGGGCAATACCTGCAGGAAAAGGGACAGCATCCCTGTGCTTGTGAAAGAAGTTGTGTCCTGGAGCCTGGTGCTGGGGCAGCACCCTCAGAGCTGAACCTGAGGGGCTGCTCTGAATGCCCTGGGGGAACTGAGCAGTGCATCCCTTGGAGCACTGCTCCTCCCATACAGCTCATCTCAGCCTGCCCCAGAGCAGCTCCCCAGACCCACATTTGGTCAATGCCCATGGCTGCACAAGCACAGGAGCTTTTCTGGGGGACACTGACAGATTTCTGGTCTAAAGCATCCATACAGCCCTAGACTTCATGGATTTTTAACTTTAGCTTCATAGAGAATTCTAGCAGATTATAATTAAGATTGAATAAAATGTAACAAATCAGCAAAAGCATTCATAATATTTTGAGTTTGTAAATTTCTTTTAAAGGCAAGACATGCTGAACTCTCATTTGGAAATAAATGAACATACAGTAATTTAGTAGCTGCAGAAGGAGGAGGAGTATTGGAGGCTGGTGGTGTGATGATATTTTTTTTCCTATCAATATGCAGCATTTTTTTTACATGTATATCAAATTAATGAGATCCTTACACTCTTAGATGAGGGCAGATGGATCTTGCATTTAAAAATAACTTGCTAAAGATGGATGTGAAAGCTCTGGGCAAAGACTGTAAGATGAAAATGTGAGTCTCTTAGCAAGGCAGGAGGCCATTACATGATGAAAGAGCCCATGGCACTAAATGGGATGGAGCAGCTGTTTCCATTTGAGGAGCATCTGATGCCTGTTCCCATGGGCTTTGCATGCCCAGACATTGGTGTTTCTGGTTCCTCCCCAGGTACCCTGACTCATGGTACCGAGATATCACTTCCAACAAGAAGTTCTTTTCCCTCGCAGCCACCTACAGAGGCTCCATCGTGGGGATGATAGTGGCAGAGATCAAGAGCAGGACCAAGGTGCACAAAGAGGTATGTGACTACCCTGGGCTTCAGCAGGACAGAATCCACCCCCTGCTGTGGGGAAAGGAGATGGCATCTGTTTGGCATGGGGTTTTCCCTGCCCTATTCAGACACTTGTCTGAGTTAATGTTGGGAATGAAGCACATGCTGATTTCCAGCTAAGGGAGCAGGGGTGAGGGGCTGTGTGGTAACACAGAGGCTCTTCCTGCTGGGGCATGGTCCCCACAGGGAGCTGAGGGATCAGATCCTGCAGGCCAATCCCTGGCCATGGCTGGTGTAGAGACCACAAAACTCTTCTTTTCATAAGAGCTTCCTTAGCCGTACTGGGTGAGTCACTCTGGTGACTTCCTGCAGAAACTCCTCCCTTTACGCTGTCCCTGTCCCAAGCCCTGAGGGGAGGTAACCAGTCTGCAGAGAGCTTGGACTTCAGAGATAACAGAGCTGGGAGGCCAGGAGAGACAGTCCAGTGCAGCAGAGAGGGAAAGAGAAATGGTCAGTGAAGACAGCAGGGGAGAAGAGCACTAAAAAAAGCAGGGGCAGTGCAGGGAGTGCCTAACTCCTGGAAGGCTCTCAGTGATGTGGTTAAACAACAACCCAACATGCACAGAGTAGCACATGGGTCTCTTCACCTTAGCTGTCTGGCTTCATCTGAAAGCTCATCAACATCAGAGGCTGCATCTTCAGCAACTTCTTCAAAAGGTTCTTGTTCCAGACGAGCTGAAAGCCAAGGGCTTATTCAGGCACTGCTCTGGGCAGTTGGGCCTGTGGAATGTGCTCCTTGTCCTCCCCAGCTGACACAGCTCAGGTGCAGCTTGCAGGCCACAAGGACTTGCTGGGTTGATTAAACACTGCTGGGTGGCTCCAGAGCTGGCACTTGAATCCTTCTGGTAAAGAAAACAAGCATGATCTGTCCCTAAACCAAAGCATGGTTTGTGTTCTGCCTCTGAGAGGATGATATGAAAATAGGAATAACCCCATGCTTGTATATTTTAACTTCCATCCCAAAAGCTTCAGCTAAGACACTTCAGTTAAGAGAAGTTTCCTGCTTCAGCCTTGTTTTCAGGTGTTCCAGTGCAGGGTTCTTGCTTTCCCCTGTGCCTCCCCAGGTGCCCTATTAAAAAACCTGTCCTATCTCTATGCAGGATGGAGATATCCTAGCTTCCAATTTTCCTGTGGACACTCAAGTTGCTTACATCCTAAGTCTTGGAGTGGTGAAGGAGTTCAGAAAACATGGAATAGGTAAGATGCTGCTCAGTGCCAGATGTGGGTGAATTTGCCAGGTATGACTGAAGGAGCTCCAGTGCCTCCCTGCAGTATCCCTGAGGGAATGGGAAAGGCTTACCTGTGACTGGTACCAGCAGGTTGGACAGTGTGTGCTGTTCACAGGGGTCCCAGGATGAGGGAAGAGATGAGAATGTTGACTCCAGGTTCAGAAGGCTGATTTATTATTTTATGATATATATTATGTTAAAACTATACTGAAAGAACAGAAGAAAGGATTCCATCAGAAGGCTGGCTAAGAATAGAAAAGGAATGAATGACAAAGGTTTGTCTGTGACCCAGACAGTCTGGACAGCTGGACTGGGATTGGCCATTAATTGGAAACAACCAGATGAGACCAATCACAGATTCCCCCTGTTGCATTCCACAGCAGCAGATAAGAATTGTTTACAGTTTGTTCCTGAGGCCTCTCAGCTTCTCAGGAGAAAAAATCCTAAGGAAAGGATTTTTCAGAAAATTTCATGGCTACAGGACAGTGCAGGTGCACTGGGAGCTTTTTACTGGTGTGGGCACAACACAATGTGCAGATATTTCCACAGAGCACAGGCCTTTGTCAGTCTTCCCAGGGGCCAGCTGAGCACACCAAAAACTCACACTGGTGCTGTTGAGAGTGTCTGAAAGTGCAAGAACTTCACCCAGAAGAATGGTTTGAAATTATTTTCTTTCTGGGTCTCAGCAGTCTGATCCCTGAGGCAGAAAACAGAGCTGCTTTTAATCTTTCATCTTCAGCAGATAGAACAAACTGTGAGAAAACCACAAAGGGAACTGGAAAATAATGTAACTTGTGCCTGATTAGATCTCAAATGCACAAGTCAGCTCTGAATGTCTGCTTCCACATGCAGCATTCCTGCAGCCATTTGAAATCCTGGAGTCAGAAAGGTTTTCTCTCTGTTTAGAGCAGTTGTGTTCTGTCACCAAGTGCTTGGTGGTACCATTGTGGTGCCATTTCAGGCAGGATGTGGATCTCTGATCTGCAGAAGGGAATGGGCCAGGTTTGGCAGTGGATATGGGTGTAACTCAGCACCTCCAAGTCCTCCCTTCTCCCCCATGCATGTTTGGAGAGGTATAAACTTAGAGGATACATAAAGAAAAGACCACAGAGTCCTTGGTGAGAGCAGTGTTTAAACCTTCCAATAAAATGCCACTGGAGAGAATTTTCCAGCACAAAGAAGGAAGTGGTAGCACAGAATGATCACAGAGGTTGGTAAAGAGGTCTTTCTGTAAAATTATGGTGATTTTCAGTCTCCTCCTAATTTTCAAATCCTATTTTTCCCCCAGTTTTATCTTGCTGGAATTTTCTCCTTTCACAGTCAGTATTTCCTGTATCCATTCCATCTGCACAGCATGTTGCTGTGCTCTCTCAAAAACTTTGAGCTTGCACCTGTAGCAACACAACCTAAAAAAAAGCTGCTGCTGCTTTTTCTGAGACCTTTCTCTTGAGTTTTCCTAATAGTGTTTGAAGCTGCAGCCTTTCATGCAGGAGGCTCTTCACTCCAGCCATGTTTCTGAGCACTAAAGCGCTGATTTGCTCTGATTTTTGTAAAGGGTTTGGTTTCTAGTTCTCTGCTGTTCTTAAACCACAGGACAGCTGGATTTCTGTGAGGTAGAAGATGGAATATCTCATAACAAAATTGAACTGTTCTGTTGTTGATGTCTCGGTGCTTTTTTGGTCTTGGCTGATGTAGATTCTCACTAAGTATCAAGAAAACATGAAGTCAATGCCATTGACTTCTGCTCTGAAGTCCTGTGGGTCCTCCAGGGAGTCCTGCAGGCCCTGGGGATTGTGAAACAGCAGCAGCCATCTCCCCTGTGTGTTAGTCAGCCTGGTGTTATCACACCTGCTGGAAGAAGCTCCCATGCAGGTTCTGCTGGGTCCTTCATGCCATATTGAGGTGGTGTGGGTGAACCACACCACTGTCTCTTGGGGCTGGAGTATCCTCTGTACCCTTCTCTGTTTTTTCCTGCTGGCTGCAGCAAATGCAGGTTGGATGAGACTGTCTCCACTCCTCCTTAGAAGGTGTCCTAAAATCCCAGCAGTTCTTAGGTTTTGATTCAAGTCCAGCAGACACAATACAATAACCTGCTTGTGAAGTCCTGTTTTGACACTCTGCTGTATCAAATGGCTTTAAAATAAATACATGTATGGGGTGGAACTGATACCATTGAAAATGAGTCACTGACCTTCCCCAAAGCCAGGAGTTCTCTGCTGGGGATGAGCACTATTCACAAAGTTCTGCCTCATCCTTGTGGTTATTGAGTCAGAGGTTTGTGTCTTTAAAATCCCAGGGTTTGAAGCCATGCTCATAGGTGAGACCATGTAAGAAAACCATTTAGAAGGTCCTGTGAGAACTGGGTGGGATTTGGGGTCTTCAGGTGTGTGCAGCAATCCCTGGTACAGGAGGGCTCATCTGGGCCCCACACACACTGTGATCCTGCTGCCTTCCTTTCAACAGGTTCCCTCTTGCTTGAGAGTCTGAAAGATCACATCTCCACCACTGCCCAGGACCACTGCAAAGCCATCTACCTGCATGTGCTCACCACCAACAACACAGCAATAAACTTCTATGAAAACAGAGACTTTAAACAGCACCACTACCTGCCCTACTACTATTCCATCCGAGGGGTCCTCAAAGATGGCTTCACCTACGTCCTGTACATCAACGGCGGGCACCCCCCCTGGACAATCTTATATCCTTTCCCTGGTTTGGGTTAACAGCAGAATGTGGGTAGATGTGGGAACTGAAACCTGCTCAGATGTGGGTTTAAGCTGAAGCTGGAAGGAAGGAGATGTTAGAGTTATTTGATGTAGGATGGTTGGAGCGAGTTGGATGCCAGTGAGAGAGAGTGCTGGTGTTAGGCCAAAGTTCTGGGTGTGCTTTGGCTTGTTGGGTGCAGGATTTAGCCATGAACAGAGCAGAGAAACCCTTGGTGTTGCTTCCTGTGACCTGGGATCCCCTGTGAGCCTGGGCTGGCCTTGGATCTCAGCAGGCTGCTCCCACAGTGACTTAGGGGATTTGCTTCAGGTCATTGGATAGTGGAAAAGAAACTTGATCCTTCCTGGGTGTAGCTGGTCAGTTCCAGCCTCCCTGGGCAGGGGGATGGATTACTCTCCTCACAGGATCTTCTGTGGAGTACAAAGGGAACTGCTTAGAGGAGGTATTTCCCACACCAGCTGGAGCTGCCATTACCAAACTGCCATCCTTTACAGGGCAGAGCAGAGCTGCTTTTGACAGAAAGGTGAAGGCAGTGATTGCAAGGAGCAGACCTGACTGAGCTGAGCAGCTTCCGCTGTGTCAGGGTCCCTGCAGGCAGGGCAGCTCCAGGAGTGATTGATGTTCTTTGTTCAGTTACTGTGTTAGTGTTGCTGTCCTTAACTGGTGGCCACTGACTACCTACAGCACATTGGCTCCACACTAGCCAGCCTGAGCCCGTGCTCCATCCCCCAGAGGATATACAGACAAGCCCAGAGCCTCCTCTGCAGCCTCCTGCCCTGGTCTGGCATTTCTGCCAAGAGCAGCATCGAGTACAGCCGGACAATGTGACAGACTGGGGGCGCACAGGAAGCGCAGGTGGGTGCTGGGGACAGCTCCCTTCCCTGCCACGGCCACTGTGCTGTGACAGATCCTGGAGTGAGCTCATCTGCTGCTGTGGAAGGGTCTGGGCATGGCTGTGCTCCAGCTCCAGCCAGCAGTTGAACTCCTGCAGGTTTCATTTGAAGTAAAATTCTGGCCTTGTTTACTGGAGCCCAAACCCAACAGCAGGTGGAACCTGCTGTCCCTTTCCTTTTCCCAGCTGCTGGAGCAGCGTGCAGGACCCACAGTGCCTGAGCCCTCAAAGTTCCAGCACAGTGACTGGAAGCCCCAGTGCTGCCAGTGCCATTGCACGTGTCCAGGACAGTGGCTCCCCAGCTCACCTTCCCTGTTTCCCTAAAACATCTGCCCTCTTTTCTTTCCATAGGATTGTTTCTCCTTCCACCTGACACCCGGCTCTGCACTGGTTCCAGTGATGACAGCTCTTGGCCGGTGACCCAGCCCCCGGATGGGACTCGCTGTTCCACAGGGCCTGACCTTTGGTAGAACTTCTCCCTGGAGCTGCAGCCCCGGCTCCCCACGTGGGCGGGGCGGGCCTGGCCGTGCGGCAGCCGCGGGCCCTGGGCGTCACCTCTCGGTGTGCATGCTGCGCTGTCCCCGCCGCTTCCCTCGGTCTGCTCCTCCCCATACCCGCCATGGCGGGGGGTTCAGCTGCTGCTCCCGCTCCATCCACAGTTGCTGAGAGCAGCTGAGGGAGGTTCATGGATCTGCACTGAGGAACCACTTAAATGGACTGGGAGAGCCCCGGCTGCCAGGGCAGAGGCTGCCCTTGCTGCTGGGGAAGGGGGCAGCTGGGGCAGGGGAAAGGGAGGGACGGGAATCATGTTTAGGTCCTGCCACATCAGCTGCTGGTGCGTCCTGTGGTAACTTCCAGGGAGAGCAACTGCCTCGCATGAGAAACTGCCCAGCCCCACCAGCCCTCTGGAGTGATGTAAAAAGCAGCATATAATTCAGGATGCATAAAGTAGAAGGCAGGGAATGAAATTGCTATTTCATAGTGAAATATATATGTATTATACTGTATAGACCTTTCTGCCTTTGTCCAGGATGGAATGTAGCAGGGGAGGGGAGCTGGGAGTGTAGAGTCTGGTCTAGAGCCCTTCTTCCCTTCCTTGGCACCAGGCTGGACTTTGCAGGACCTTGAGGGATGGGATGTGTGCACAGCTCACAACAGCTTTCCCTTTCTGAGGAAGGAGCCCCAGCTGTTCAGTGTCCTGCCTTGGGCTGTGGTCTGGGCACCTCTGGGCTGTGCTGGGCAGTCTCTCAGTGGCTGCCCTGTCCTGTCCAGGAGCCTCTGGGCTGTGCTGAGTAGCTCATGTGCAGCCAGGCCAGGGCCCTGCTATATTCCCATGGCAAATCCCCCTTCCCTGGCCAAGGCTCTTCCTCTGCTCAGCACCATGTTCCTTATTCCAACCTCATTTTTTCACTGGGACTGGAGCAGAGGGATCCATGCCGGAACAGGGCCTGGATGGGCTGGCACTGGCAGCTGTGGCAGGGGCTGGGCAGGCCCTGGGGGTGACACACGGCTCAGGCTGGGCCTTAGAAGAGCCAACAAGCACCTTGCAGCCTGGATGGACACAGAAAGCCCTGTCAGTGCCCAGCCCCGGGGTGGGAGCTCACCAATAAAAGGATGCAGGAGATGAGCTGCTGTGACTGGTGCCAGGCTGGAGAGCAGGCAGCCTCAGGGGCTGGCACATTTGCTGTCTGGGAGCTGCACTAGGCTCGTCTGGAGATGCTGGTCCTTCTGGGGCTCAAAGACAAGGTAAAGGGGTGTTTATGAGGAGGCAAACAGGGCAGTGAAGGCAAGCCCAGCCTCCAAGGTGCCAGGGCTGCCCTCATAGTGGGCCTCTTCCATCCCATGTCATCTCTGGCTCCCCTCTAGTTCAGCAGTGCCAGTGGCACTGGGCAGGCAGCTCCTCCCCCAGCCCCAGTGCCTCCTCAGGGCCCCTGTGACCCTTCCAGCCTCAGTTGTGTTACCATTTTGGGGTATTTTTGCTTATCCACTTTTACTTAACTCATCTGTTAGTTGAGTTTCTTTAGCAGCCCAAGGCCGTTTTTTCTCAGCACTTGCTTTCTCTGGACCAGAATGAAGCTCTTCTCTCCTGATTGCCTGGGGCTGATGTGTGTCTGTGTCCCCAGTTTCTCCCCTGCCCCTTACACAACCCAACTCCACTACTCGAGCACATCCCAAGGGAGCTGTGACTGGTCTGTGTGTCCTACCACCCTGTCCTGAGATGTCAGCCCTGTCCCCCCCCTTAGGCCATTATTTATTGAAGCACCTCCCGCTAAACATCTTCAATTAAACCAAACCTCTTTTTTGAGTTGTCTGTCCCTGCAGAGACTCTTCCTGTGACCAGCTGCCTGTGCTCTGGGTGAGCACAGACCCTCCTCTGTGGGGCTGGGGGGATCCTGGGGGAGCTGCTGCTGCTCCAAGCCAGGGAGAGGGGGCACAGGGAAGGGGAGGCAGCTCCATGAGGGCTGAGCCTGCCCTTCCAACAGGACTGCAGGATGGGTGGGTTTTCCTAAGGCTCAGCTGCAATGGGCAGGCCCTTGTGCAGCTGCAGCCCTGGGCTCTTCGCTGCCTGTGCCCACTTCAGCCAGGAGCAAGGCTCCTCAGGCACAGCCTGTGCTTGGGAGGTGCTCCTGCACCTGGGACAAACTGCTCCCAGCCCCTGCCTGGAGCCCTGGGGAGCACAAGCCATTCTGGAGCAACCTAAACTCCCAGGGGCTGTAGTGGAGCAGGACCTGAGCCAGCCCACACCGCCCCTGCCACCCCCAGCTCCAGCCCCTCACCTCTGCCCTCTTGTCCTCCCCGACCCTGCACCTCCCCAGCTCTGGGTCACCACTGGCTCTACACCAGCCCTCAAGAATGATCCCAAGTGTTAAACTTTCAGCAAAGCCATTTATTCCACTTTCCTGCTCCCACAGATCTCCAGATAGGGACCTACATGAGCATCCCCAACGCCCCAGAGGGAATTCATGGCACGGCTGCCCCACTGTGCCAGCACCCTGACCAGGAGCCCGGCCACCAAAATGGGCAGAGGTGCTTGACCAGAAGCCCCAGGCCTCAGCTGTGCCCAGTGCCACCACAGCCATGTCCGAGTCAAGACGGGGCATTTAAAAAAATTAGATGTTTTGTTCCTTACAAATGAAAGGGGGACCTGACAGCAGCAGTGTCCCTGAAATCAAAGCATTATTCTAAGGCTCTGGCGCCCTCATGTAAGCACATGAACTCTCTGCAGGGGCTGTGCAGGTTGATCTGGGAAGCTCGCTAAGAGTTTAATGGCCATAAAAATAAAATCGCTTTTCCCTGCTTTAGACAAACCCAACCCCTCCCGGCTGGGCAGTGGGATCGCTGCAGCCAGCCACGGGTCGGAAAGTTAGAAGTCTCTCAGCTCACCCACTTTTAATTGAGCGCCAACACGGCGCTGTCACTCCATCCCCTCGCCCTGCTCCGCCAGAGCGTCAGCGCCCAGCCCCACCTGCTGCTCCAGCGCCTCGGCCTCGCCCTCCAGCCCCACCAGATGCTGCTCAGCCCCCCCGTGCATCATGCCGTGCTCTGCCCTCTCTCCCAGCTCATTGCCAGCTCTAGCCAGCTCGTTGCCCGCCTTGTGGTGGTGTCCTCCTGCCCCACCAGTGTGGTCGATGGCCCCCTTCTTCGGCCTCTGTGTGGCAGCCACCGCCTCGGCCAGCTTCTCCTCCGGCACCATGTTCAGGATCTTCAGGGCAAACAGGAGCTGGAACTTGGCAGTTCCTACGAAGGAGTTGGCCAGGAAGTTGGGCAGACCGCCCATGCGATCCTTCTGGGTGTAGAGGGGGACACGGACCATGCCCATCACCTGCAACAGCATGGGCACAGCTCAGCAGGGGCCACAGCAGCACCAGCCCCCCGCCCCACACCCCCTCTGCCCCACACCCGCACCCAGTGCCCGCCAGCCCTCGGCCCAGGCTCACCCTGCCCCTATGCCACGACCTGCCCCTCCCTCCCACACCAGGCCCTGCCCTTGCTGCCCTCAGCCCCCTGAGCCCCTTCACTGCCCCTGCCCAAACCCCCCAGGGCCCTGCTCTCCCTGCCCAACCCCTCAGCCCAGCCCTGGCTCTGCTCCCCCTGCTGCCCCTTTGGAGGGATCCCGCTGCCCCAGGCCACTACGGGGAGTCCCACTTTCCCCTCCAGCCATGCGTGGGGACACCACAGCTGACCCACGAGTCCCCCTCTACCAGGCCACAACCCAGAGCCCGCTGCCTTTGCTCCCTCTGCTCGCACGGCTGCCGACACCCACCGAGCGCCCCGGGGGCGCAGGGGGAGGCCCTGGCTCTCCCGCTCTGCCCCGGCCACCAGCAGGACCTGGCTGCCCGGGAGCAGGAAGGCGCCCCCCGCAGGGGAGGAACTCGGGTCACAGCGACATCACCACACCGAGGTCACGATCCAGTCCGGGGCACTCAGCCCAGGGCAGGGGAAGATCCCCCCAGCTGCAAACGGCCCTTGCCCACATCCTGAGGCCGAGCGGTAACACGGGGCTCATCCCTGCGTGGGTGGACACCGGGAAAAGCTGGAGCTCAAGCTCGCTACGCTCTGAAGCCTGCGGCACGACCCTGGCCACAGTCCCTAACGCCGATGCCACGGGCGGTGCGGGCACCTGCCGCCGGCAGCTCTACCTGCGGTGCATTCCCCGGCCGGGCTGGCCAGGGCAGCCCGGCAGACCCAGGAGGGAAGCGGCGCCTTCCCTGGGCTAACTGAGAGCTCGCACACCCCTCCCGGGTGTCCCACCTCCATCCCGTGGTCTCGGGAATGCACCGCGCTGATCTCGATGGTGTGCAGCTCCTCCAGGGTGAGCTGCCTGGCGTAGAAGTGTGCCACCACGCGATGTGGCCCCTCTGTCAGGTGCGAGCACAGATAGTCAGCTTCCGTCAGGCGCACACAGCCTAAACCCAAGCCCAGCACCCGATTCAGACCGTCCTCCAGGGACCAGTAACGGCGATCCACGAACCCCCCGGGAAAGCCCAGCAGTCCGTCAAATCGCATCTGCATCTGCAATAGAGGCGCAGGGTGTTAATGGGGCACGGCGCGGCCCCCGGGGGGGGGCGACACGGAGGCCTCCGGAGGAGCCGGAGGAGCGCGGGAGGCGTCGCGGCACTACCAGCTCCGGCGCATCCAGGACTATTCACCGACAGCGGCCCGGCCGTCGGGGCTCCGCGCCCCGGCCGCACAAACCCGCGGGTCCGGGGGCTCCCCCACGGGCTCGGGCCCAGCCTGATACTACCGCCCTGAACGGGAACTACCGCGGAGCCACCGCCCCTCAGCCCGCCGCCCCCGGAGCCCGCGGCCCGACCCAGCCCCGTCCGCCCCGACCCAGCCCGAGGGGCCGCCCGCCACCGCCCTGGTCCCGGCCCCGGCCCGGCGCGGCCTCGCCCCCCCCCCTCACCAGCACGGCGTAGCGCAGCGGGATGCGGCCGAAGAGCATGCCCGGGTTAGGCGCGTACAGCATGGCATGGCACGAGTGGCTCCAGCCCGGGCCGAGCCGCATCGCCTCGTAGCGCGTGAGCGGTTTCAGCTCGGGCACGCCGGGCACGCCGAGAGTGGGCAGGGGCGGCAGCGCGCCCATGGCGGGCAGCGGGCCCATGGCCGCCATCGTCCCCACGGCCGCCATCGCCTCGCGCCACCGCCACCCGCTCCGCGCACGCGCCGCGCCCACGACGCCGCGGGGGCGGGACCGGCGCCCGCCTCGGCCAATGGGAGAGCGCCGCGCGCCGCAGGGCCAATGGGCTCTCGGCGGCCCCCGCCAATCGCCGCGCGCGCCAGAGGAGGGGCAGTCGGCGGGCGGTCAATGAGGGGCGGGCGGGCTGCGCGCGCCGCTCGCCTTATTAGGACAGCGCCGAGCGCAGGGGCTGGAGGTGCGCGCGGCCAATCGCAGCGAAGCTCGGGGGGGAAGGAGGGGCGCCGAAGAGCACGCCGGGAAGGAGGCGGGGGCGGGAAGGAACGAGCCCTGCCCCTGCGCATTGGCCACGCCCCTCCGCACCAATCCCCGCCCCACCAGTTTGACCACGCCCCCTGCCCCATTTCACGCCCCCCCAGTCCCCGGTCCCGCCCCCTCAGCCGCTCCCCACGCCCAGCCCGGTGCGGCCGCGGCTGGAGTCCCCCGCTCCCCCCCGTGCACACGGACTCGCGTGGCTGCTCCACGGGTTTATTACTACAAACATAGACGGGGAGGGGGGGGATGTGCCCCGGGACCCCCCGCAGAAGCAGAACAAGGCACACGGCGTGGGCAGCGCCGGGCTCTGCGGGAACGGCGGGCGCGGGGGTCACCCCGACCGGGCTGGGGCGGGGCTGACCCCCACGTCCCCCCCGTGACTGCCTCGGGGCGGGCCGGGGCTGACTCCCGCACTCCCCCGCTCCCGCGGAGCCCTGCGGCCCGGCAAGGCAGGGAGGGCCACAGCTATGTACAGGGGCAGTGACAGCAAAGGGCTGTGCTCGGTAAGTACAAAATATACATCGGTAGTGTCCTTCATCAGCCGACTCGGACCCAAAACCCCGCCCCGGCCCCACAGACACCTCCCACGGAAAAACACGACACCAGCCCCTACCCACCGCCAGGAAACATGCACAGGCTGTGCCGAAACCGCGTCCGGGCGCCACCCCGCGCTGCGTCCCGGGAGAGCCCGGCGGGGCCCGGCGGCACGGGCAGGGTCCGGCCCCGCTCACGAAAGGCTCTGCTCGTCCTCCAGGTGCAGACGGGTCTGCTCGAAGAGAAGGGGCTGCGTGGGGCTGCCGGTGCCGCGGACGGGGAGCGTCTTGGTGAAGTCGGACGAGCCTGGGTGAGGACAGGGAGCTCAGTCTCAGCAGTGGGAGCCCTGGCGGGGTGCTCAGCCATCCCTCCCACCCTGGACTGACCACGGGAGATGGGGCTGGAACCAACCACTCGTCCCCTCAGGTGCAGGCTGAGTGTCACGGGTGGGACACAAGACACTGAGGGGGAACACTGTCTGCCACAGCCTGGGAGAAGCCAGCAAGGCCTGGGTGTTGGTGGTGCCCAGGAGGCAGCAGAGCCCTTGCTCAGCAGAAGCCAGCGGGGAGGGGTTTCTGCTGCTCAGCCTGGCATCCTGGCACTCAGGGGCAGCAGGAATGCTGTGCCAGGAATGGGAAGGGAGCGAGGACAGAGCCAGCAGTGCAGCCTGGCTGGTTTGCTGCCCCTCCTTCCCTGCCCCGATGGTCAGGACCAGCCCCGTCCCCGCTCTCTGCCAGCACTCCCAGGAGGGCCCTGCTGCCCCACACAACAGGGATGCATAAGAAGAACGAGAAGACGTACCAGCTTACTCCTCTATACCAACAGAGCAGGAATCAGGACCAAGTGCTGCCCAAGACAGGAGGGAGGAAGGCAGACAGAGAGGGAAGGAGACATTAGAGAGGTAACTCAGAACAGACTGCGACTCTACGGAAGAAAACAGGCTGCAACGACAACAGTCAGAGGTGAGGACAGCGCAGTGTCCCACGGGCGTGCTCGGAGCACGGCACACTGGGACCCTCCCTGCCGTGACAACACTGCCCCAGCTCCCAGCTGCCGGCCCAGATCGCTCCCCTCCCTCAGCCCAAAGCAGGAGCACACTTGGGAGCACACAGGAGGCCTTTGTCACACACAGAGCTGTGCTGGGAGCAGCTGTGGCCCAAAGAGAAGAAAGCAGGGGAAGGACAGAGACACGAGGGTGAGGGAGGAGGAGGAGAGAGAAGGGGGCCAAGTTACTTCTGTGAAAGCCCCCTTTGCCCGCCGCTCACCCTGCCCACTGTTAGTGGGAGCCCATGCACCGAGCAAGGAGCGCTCCAGTCCCATGCCAGGGCTGTGGGACACAGCTCCACAGACCCCCGGAGCCGCGGGGCAGCCCCGGCCCCAACGGCGCGGCCGTTACCTGGCAGGAAGACGTCGACCGGGGGGTCGCTCTCGGAGCGCGTCAGGCTCCGGCTCTCGCCGCAGCCACCGTCCTGCAGCACGTCTTCCACCGAGGGCGGGCGGCTACCTGGAACCAGCCCAGAGCGCGGCCCCTCAGCCCCCAGCACGGACCATGGGCACTCACGGCCAGGGTGGGTCCAGGTCTTGCATGTGAGAAAACTCCCCAGGCCCCCCCAGCCCCACTGATGTGCCAGGAGTGACGGTCACATTGGCCCGGGTCACAATGCCACAGGGCCACCTCTTCATGTGCAGCCTTGTGGCCCAAAGCATGCCCATCACTCCTCTCTCAGCCCAGCCTTGTCTCCTCTGGGTGCTGACTGAGCACCAGAGACCCATCCCAAGGACCCAGAGACCCATTCTGTGTGCCCAGTACAGTGGATGTGCTCTCACCAGGACCCCAGTGGTGTTCTCAATAGTGCAAGGAGAGCTCATGGCATGGAAAGCTCTACCTGAGTAAAGCTCAGAGCAATGCGAGACGCTTGGCAACCAGGGAGACCTGTGGATTTTGCTCCCTCACCTCCAAGAAAAGACCCTGGCACCTTTCCCTGGTGAACAGAGCCTAAGAGATGGACTTAGGGGGCTGGATGTTTCTTAGCTCATTTGTTCATTCCCCAATTGTCCCTGTCCCACCACAACAGAACTGAACACCGAGCCGAGGTCTGGCTGCACCCACACCTACCCTGCTGCACCGATGAGGCCTCCTCCATCTCTTCCCCTGCCACGCTCTGTAAGGAGGGACAGCACAGGTTACTTCTGCAGCTGGAGCCTTTACTGTGCCATTCTGCTCTGGCTTCCTCCAGGAAGCTGTGCTCGGGGCCAGGGCTTGTTCCAGGGCAGGGGCAGGGGGCTGCCCCAGTGCTGTAGCACCACAGGCTGGGATGGAGGGGTCTTACCAGCAGTGGGCACTGGAAGCTCCTAAGGCCCAGCTCCCACCCCGCCCCAAGCACTCCTAGGCTTGCCCAGGATGCTGGGGAAGGTTAGCTCTGCCATGGCTCCAGCTGAGTGGTTTTCCACTCCCAAAGAGGTGTCAGGAGCACAGGGAATGGCTACATCCTTCTCCATGGAGCCTCAGGGGTAAACAAAGCAGCCAAGACTCTTGGCTCGGGGCAATGGTCCTTCAGGAGGCACTTCCCATGTTCCAGAAACCCCCCCCCAGCAGAGCACACACTCACCTCTGGAGAGCTGGTATCTCTGAGGACCAGCTCACCCCCACTCAGCACCGCCTGCGAGTCAGAGTCCTCGGAGAGCTTCTCCTCATCCTCCTCATGGATTGGGGATGAGGGAGACCGTAGTGTGCTGCAGCAAGAGAAACTCCATTTGCAGGGAGCTGCCAGCACCCTGGGGCCTGGAGGACTTGGGGGCAGCACAAGCCAACTCTCGTGAGGAGGAGCTCAGACTGGGGAGCTGGATTCACCCAGGGCCTCCAGTACTGGCCACATGGAGAACAGCAGCAGCAGGGTGGGACAGAGCCAAGTGGTGCCAAACTCCACACAAAAGGGCCACAGCAACAAGAAGGCCAGGTCCCACGCTGCTCCTCACACTTACAGGGCTCCCTTCCCAGGTGAAAATCTGGGCTGGAGCACAGTGAGGAGTGCCAGGAACAAACCCAGTCTGATCTGACCTGAACAGCCCCATATCCTCACCTAACCCCTCTATCACAGGGCCAACAGAGGAGCCTTCAGACAAGAACTACAGGATCTCCTTTCAACACTGTGTGCTCTGAAACCCAGGTCACTCCTCTCCCCATTCCTTTGCTCCTGAGGAGCTCCATGGAAAGCTGAAATCCAGTAAGGTTTGGACATCAAATGTAAATTCTAGGACTAAGTGCGTAGGGAAGGAGACATTTCCATCCAAAGTCTTTACTGTGTGGGGGTGAGGCCCTGGCACAGGCTGCCCAGAGAAGCTGTGGCTGCTCCAACCCTGGAAGTGTCCAAGGCCAGGCTGGAGAGAGCTTGGAGCTACCTGTGATAGTGGAAGTTGTCTGTCCACAGCGGGGAGTTGCAGTGAGATGAGCTTTATGGCCCTTCCCAATGCAAACCATTTTGTGATTCTATGATTAAATTCTTGTTAAAACTCCTCTTTGTTTCAGTGACAGAGCCAGCCCTTAGGAGACACAGGGTGTAACCTTGGGCTGAACACAGGGACAATGTCCCCATTCCCTCCCTGGCACAAGTACCTGCTGTCCTCAAATTCAGAGTTAGCTGTGCTAGCAGTGATGGGACCAGCCAAAGCCCTCTCCTGGCCCCAGTGTGCGTGGCCACCAAGCCTCGGGGCTGGCAAGAGGAGTGGCCCCCAAGCCCTGCTGACCTGTCTGGAGACTTGCTGCGCTTGCCCTTTTGGTGGGCACCCTCCAGGGCTCTGTCCATAGCCCCGAGCGGGCGGCTGGCCGGGGGCATCCCATCCACCACCCCCGAGTAGGAGATCTCGTCGTAGAGAGGGGCCGAGGGCAGCGAGGGCGACACCGAGCGCAGGCCGTTCAGCGCCTCCAGCAGCGAGATGGGCTCGTAGCCTGGGGGGATGTTGTCAGAGCTCTGCATGTGAGAAACAGGGGGGATGTTAGGAAAATACCACCAGGATGGGAGCCCCCTGCCCCCCAGGCAGCCCATCCCCACAGCCACTTCACCAGGCTTCCTCCGCTCCTTCCCTGGACAGCCACACATTCCCCTCAGGGCTGCAATGCTGGTGGTGCTCCAGGCAAATTCCCAGAGCAGTGCTTGAGACTGGGCATCCCCCTGATGTGCTTTCAAGAGCTGGGCAAGGAGGGTGAGGCAGCAGGCTCCTAAAAAGCTGCTATAAAATATGTGTGGATTTTTTTCCCTGAAAGCTCCTCCAGTGGTTCAGAGACCCTTCCAGCTCAATGAACATCCCACTTGTGCTCCCAGCCATGGAACATGCAGCTGTTTCACAGCACCACCAGTGTCACCAAGGCAGAGCTGAAGGAGGGGAGCACGTGTGCACCAGCTGAGAGATGGTTCTTGAGGCCTACCCCACTTCTCCCATGTCCTCTCAGCTGCTAACACTGGCTCCATGCACAGTCACCTCTGCTAAGAGGCAGGAAAGGGATCACAGAACCACTGACCTTGTAAGGAGGAAGGAAAACCACACCAATTTCCATTCCCTCTGTAAATCACAAAGCTGCCACTCAAAGGGACCCTTGCAAAGCCATTAAATCAACACTGGTTTAACTCCAAAAATCCTCCTGATCATAAAGACCCTGTGGACCCAGAGACAAATGGAGTTTATGCTCCAGCCCAGGAGGCCACAGGCAGCTCAGCCCAGTTTGATGCAAATCAAGAGGAGACACTCCCACAGTTCAGGCTACATTAAATTGAGATGTTTCAGCCCTGTGTCCTCAAGGAGGTGGTTCTAAGTTGTACAGAGAATGGCACCATGCTGCTAAGCCTGGCCATGAAGCTCCACAGCTTCTCTGTGCCCCATGTCCCAGTCACACCTGCAGATGAACCTGCCCAGCAGCCTGTTCCAACACAGCCCCTGTCTGGTGAGAGCTGAGTGCTGAACTGACTCACCTGTGGCCACAGGAGGAGTTGGGTCTGATGGGGAGGGACAAATGAGTGGGGTCAATCACCAACCCACATCCCAGGACTGGTCCTGTGAGGGTTATGAGCTTTGAGGATAAACAGCTCAGCTACACAAGGAATGGGTTCCCAGCTGCTGTCAGCTATAGGTGGTGGGGCCAAAAGCCATCTCCAAAAAACTTTTCATCTGCAGACAGCAGCCCAGCTGTGCTATTCTGTGTACAGAAAAGTCAGGGAGACAAACTCCCTTAGATTCCTGTTTGGGGCTTTTTCTCCTGGCTGTGCAGAGCAGGCCCTGAGGGTTCTAAGGTTGCCTGTTGCTGTGGTAAAAGCTCAGGTTGCACAGCACAGCTCAGAGGCTGGAGGAGGATTTCCCACCAATGGCTAGGACACCCTCACTGCGACACCATTCCCTCCTGGGACACTCACACCACACCCCCAGGAACACTGCCAGTCCCTGTGGGAGCCTTGCAGAGAGCCAGGTCATGCCAGAGGGGGTTCAAACCTGAACCAGCACCGGATTTTCTCCAGACCTTCAAGCCCAGCAAGTCACGTGAGCATCTGAGCTGGCTTGAGCAAAAGAAAACTGCAACTTCCTTGATAGAGATGACAGCCATGGCTGCATTTGATGGGAATAAACAAAGAGAGCACAAACAGCCTGCCTGGCCTGGGGGCTCCCTCAGGTTTCCCTTTCCCAGCTCCTGCACCCCCACAATTGCCATTCATGCTGTCCCCAGCACAGCACTCCAGTCACACACTGCCAAACCCACTCAGAGGCTCCCCAGCCAAGACAAGCTCCATCCTTCCTGTTCCTGTAAAAGCAAACCAGCCTGTCACAGCCAGTGCTCCTGAATGCAAGACCAGCTCCAGCTGCACCTCTACATGCCAGCACCACAAACCACACCAAAAATGTGCCCACACCAAACTGCCAAGGGGATGAGGTAAGTGCAAGGAAGCTTTTGGGTGAGCTGTGGGGACTGCAGCTTGCCCACAGTCCTATGAAGCTGTGAAAACATCTTGGCCAGGAACCATAAATCAGCCAGGGGACAGTCCCTGAGAGTCAGCATCAGAGCCCTGTGCCAAGCTGCTTCCTTCTTGCTCGTTCCTCCACAGGCAAACCAGGGATCATCTGTGCAGGGTGTGAGCATCTCACTGCCAATGTGAGGGAAGTGGAGTGTCACAGCCTGGCAGGGGCACAGGCCAAACCCAGCGTGTCAGCAAGCCCCCTCATGTGTGACACTGCCACGTGCAGGTGACACTGCTGGCAGAGAGCTGCCAACTGCAACCAGCCGAGTCCACTTACTGTTCTTACTTCCCTCCTAGGCTTCCTGCTGGGCAGGGAGACAGAGCTCACCTTAAGGGGTTTAAAGGGGTGCTGTCAAGAGAAAACCATGTTTTAAAGAAGTTGTTTCTTGAGGTTAAGTGACAGGAAGAGACACAGAGCATCTCCTCACCTCGCTGCAGGTGACAGCACCTGTGTCCCCACACACCACACTCTGCTTCACAACCCTCGGGCCTTCACCCCTCTATTCCTCAGCCCCAGCTGAAGGCAGCAGAGGGCAGATGGATAAACCCAACCTTTTTTTGTGAGAATATCTGTTCCCATGAAAGCCTGTAGGATGATCTAGATGCACTTGTCCTTCTCATTCTAATCTTGGTGTCTCACCAGAGCCAGCTGTGCAACAGCACTGCTCAGGCAAAGAGCTGCTGCCCTTCCCACACTGCAACTGGGCCCTGAGGCCACCAGCACACTTCCCATCCCACACTCCCTCAGATGCATGCCAAGACACCACGGAAGCTGCCATAAGGAGGCCTGTCTACTCCCATGCTGGGAACCCCAGTGGCAAGGGTATTTTATCTGTGTGCTGCCAGAGAGATTTATGTGCAAGTCAAACTAGAACCCCTCTGCCCTGTTTTCACCCAGCTCCCACCCATGCCCAGAGTCTGCCACTTTTCTGTTAGGTCAGGCAACAAGAAACCTTCTCATCCTGAGATTTCTGTGGATTTGGTTCCTCTAATCCAGTTGTGTTGATAAGAAAAGGCAGCACTGCTTGGGAAGCCCTCAGTGGAGGGTGTGACCAAACCTCCTGAGGTCCCAGCCATCAGTCCAAGCAACTCATGCACCCAGCAGCTGCTTGCTGAGGCTGAGCCCATTGGCCAGGCTTTGTACAGGGCTCAGCAGGTACTTACAGAGTGCTCATCATGGTCCACACTCTGTGCCAGGACAGGGCTGAATGACACCGGTGACAGAGCCCCCGGCTTCTTCCTCACCGCCCGGATCTGCAGCAGGGCACGGAAGGCTAGGAGAGAACAGGAGGTGGTGACTGCACAGCCCAGCAGGGCCAGGCCAGGCCAGAGCTCCTGCCTTGCCCCACACACTGAGGGCATGAAGGAGCTCCCCTGAGCATGGGGACTGGGGCCATGGAATGCCCCAAAGCCAAGTGATGGGATCGGGCTCCCATTGATCTACACAGGGAAGGGAGCTGCTGGCTGAAAAAGTCTGGGTGTCCAGAGCCCTTGTGGGGTACAGGCACTGCCTGCCTCAGTACAATCATGGACAGGATACTAAGTGTAGAGGCCCAGAGAAGTTCCCCTTAAGGGTAGGTCACAACAACACAGTAAGAAAACCACGAGTTCAGCCTCAGGAGTGCACTGCATGCTACAGGCTGGGTGGGGGACTCATTAAATCCCCTCTGGGTTCCTTCAGAGCCCACAAACCTCAGCACTGGGGGTCCAGGGTTTTGTGATGGTGAAAGGCTGCAGCTGAAGGGTTAGTGGCTGTACTCTTGTCTCCACCACAGCCACCCCTCAGTCCTCCCACCACCAGAGCTTTGATCTCCACTCCCTGCACATCTTTTCTATCTGCAGATCTTTAAAACTGCTTGTTCCTCTGTGCCAAGGGTGCATGCAAACGAGGCATACATCTTGTCTGATGCAGCTGTGAGAACCTGCCAGGCATCTCCCTAGTTCTTGTTGCACCTAGACACTTCAAGATCAGCCTAGAGCCAGAGAACAGAGGTACAAACCTATCCTTGCTGCCTCTGCACTGCCCAGAAGCAGATTCCCAGGAAGTCAGAGATGGGGGCATTTTCCAAACAAATACAACCTACTCCCCTACAGCCTGCAGATGAGACAATGCTGTTCCTATGTTTTATGATGTGCTACTTATAGTCAAAGCTGTCTGGCACTTCCTCTGGTGAGACCTTGATTTTGGTTACTGCTCTTTGCCATGTCTGGACTCTTTGGACTTAATATCTGTCTTAGTCTCTTTATTTCTTTCCCTGAGAATTGTCAGTTAGAAACAATCAAATACCTCAGAGACCAGGGGGTAAAACACACACTCTGCCCCTTCCAACAAAAACACAAAATTCTCAAGGGCCTCCTGTGCCTCTGTGCTTTTGAGAAAAAACACAGAATTCAGCAAATGCTGCCTGAGTGTCAAAACATGTATATAAATTTTTCCATCTTTTGGGAACTGAGCAATGCAGAGGTTAAGCAAATCCTCCTAACTCCTGTCAGAGCAAAAGACTCCAAACTGTTACCTCATCTCTGCCTCCTGGTGAAATCTGGGTAAGGTTGTCAGAAGATAAAAGCAAAAATCATGCTATGTACTTAGACAGCCCTCCAGTGGTGCTGACTGCTCTCTCAGCCTGATACCCTCAGGATAAAGCTTCTCCATCCCTTCCTCTGGGGGATTTTCCATCATCTTCACCAAAACACAAGAACTGCTGACATGGCACAGCCCAGAGCATGTGCACCTTCAGATCCACCCCAGGGAGAGAGTGAGTGAGAGCCATTCTCCTCTCCTGACTGAGGACATTTATTCTGGGTCAGTCAGAGCAGCAGCACGATGGGGAGCTTTGGGGTGGGGCACTGAAAAGAGGCTCCTCCTCCCAGGAGCTGGGGCCAGGTGCCTTAGGCTGGAAATGGGGGTGTGTGCTCTGTTCCTCTCTGATGGGGCACTTATCTTCTGTTCATTGGGCAGTTTTCTTTATCTCTCCCACAGCCCAGCCTCCCTCCAGGAGATCTCTGCTGTCCATGGCCACTGAGTGTCCCTGCAGGGCTGATCAAATTCCACCATCCCATGGGGAGATGCTCTGCCCAGGGGAGGAGCCAAGCATTCCTACCTGGATCCAATCTGCCCTGGGAACAGCCCAGCAGCCTTTGCCCACTGCATTCCCAGAGGAGCAGCTTTCTGCTGCCCTGCATTCCCAGAGGGAGAGCAGGCCCATCTCCAGCAGCCCTGGAGCTCCAGAGGAAAACTCCCCCCTTGTGCAGGATCCCTGCTCCAGCAGAACCACAGCTGGCACTGCAGGAGGGCTGAGCCCCCCTGAGATGAGACTGTGCCACCACCCTGAGCCCCCCTGGGATGGGACTGTGCCACCACCCTGAGCCCCCCTGGGATGGGACTGTGCCACCACCCTGAGCCCCCCTGGGATGGGACTGTGCCACCACCCTGAGATGGGACTGTGCCACCACCCTGAGATGGGACTGTGCCACCACCCTGAGCCCCCCTGGGATGGGACTGTGCCACCACCCTGAGCCCCCCTGGGATGGGACTGTGCCACCACCCTGAGCCCCCCTGGGATGGGACTGTGCCACCACCCTGACACACAGGGGGTCAGGGCCTATTCTGACTCTCTCAGGGTTGTTTTGTATTATTGCATCTTTATTTTATTTTTATTTTCTTCCCTAATAAAGAACTGTTATTCCTACTCCCATATCTTTGCTGAGAACCCCCTTAAATTCGAAATTATAACAATTCAGAGGGAGGGGGTTTACATTCTCCATTTCAGAGGAGGCTCCTGCCTTCCTTAGCAGGAGCTAAGCAGCTTGGTCTGTTCAAACCAAGACACCAGAGCACTCATGAACCTGCAGGTGGGGCAGGGGCTGGCCTGGTGGGCACTCAGGGACCCTGCAGGTGGGGCAGGGGCTGGCCTGGAGGGCACTCACGCAGCCTGCAGATGGGGCAGTTGTTGGCCTGGTAGCGCAGCGTGTCGGCGCAGGAGTTGCAGAGGCAGAGGTGGCGGCAGGGCAGGATCAGGGTGTCCCGCAGGTCTGACAGGCACACCACGCACTCGTTGCTGTTGTCGCTGTTCTCGTCGTCTGAAGGCTGCAAGGAGAGGCAAAGGGTTGGCATGGCAGTGCTGGGGGCTGTGCCAAGCTGTCAAGGGACAGGAGCCCGGGGCAATTTCCCACCCAAAAGTCTGGAAATTCTCTTTTTGCAGCTCTCAGCAGGGGTTCCTCAAGGAGAGCAAACTGTAGCCCACACAGCCCTGCTCACACTCCTTCCCCTCTGGGCACTGCACTGGGAATTCATGGCAGAGCTGTCCTTCCCCATAGCCATGCTCTGTTCAGAGGGGACCCATTTTGGGGCAGGGATCCCCTTGACTGAGGCTGACCAGGAACAAACTCCTGCCTCCCACCCTGGTGGCTCCAGGGTCAATAGGGAAATGAACTCTTTGACACTCTGGCCTTTCTTCCCCACAGACAGAGCAGCCCCAGAAGGAGCTGTGTGCTGCCTGTCATTCCAGCCATGTCTAGCCCAGCTTCCACAGGTCCCCTGAGCAGGTGAGTGATTCTCCTGCATCCCCTGTGCTGGCACAAGCTCTGATGCAGCTGCAGGAGAACCAGCCCAGGGTGCTCACCTGCCCACTGCTACCCTGCTAAAAGGCTCAGTTTGCACCCATGCAACATGAACATGTTTCACACCCATCTTTCTCAGAGCTCCACAAATTGGATCACTGCCACTGATCGAGCTGGGAGAGAAACTCCCTCTCCAACCACAAGACTGACACCAGAAAACTCCACAGCCTCCCCACTGATGTCACACAAGTTGTGCCAGAGCCCACCACGATGACCCACGATGGGGGATACCCTCTGCCTTCACCTGGGGCCCCTTTGGTCACCTGGGCTAACACATGCCAGACCAGGGGCAACCCCAGTGCAAACATCATTTGTGATGCTGCCACATCCTCACCCAGCCTTTTTTTGGAGGGAGAGCAGGCCCTTTGCTGTCCCACTCACATGGTTTGCTGAATAAGGAAGAACAAAAATGGCCCCAGGCCACTTGTCTGATGGGCCAGGAACATGGGATTGCTGGATCATGAGAATCATCACAAGACCCAAAAATAAGTCCTCCATCATGTTAATTCCCTTCCTCAATCCTGGGCAAGAAAACTCTTAGAAAACACTTCTCCCTCCTGCCTCTTCAGGTGCTGTTGCCACGGGCAGACAGGGACCACAGGATGCTCTGGGCAGGGCCCTAGAGAGGAAATTCTGCTTGTCTTGCTCCACTGTGTGCAAATAGTGCACTCCACACCCCGGAGCTGTGTGATCCCAAGGCCAGCACTGGGTACACTCCACAGCCCAGGTGGCAGCAAAGGGCAGCTCTACAAAGGCTACAGGAAGAATAAAGCAGTCACACAACCTGTGCAGGGCTGTGCAGCAGGCTGGGATCCAGCAGCAGCTCCTGCCTCAAGTTTCTGGTTATGGAATTTGCATAAATATCCCTTAGGGGTGCTGTGCTCCCTCCTGCTGGGGAATGCAAGAGGAATGCAAGAGGAATGTCTCTGGACACTGGCAAGTCCCAGAGAGCTCAGTTCTCTGAAACACTACAGGAACATGCAGAACCCTCAACCAGAACATGGAGAAGCCACAAGATCAAAGCACAGACACCAGGCATGACTGCCTTGGCTGCAGAGAGACAGCAACACTGGCTCTCTACAAGCCCTAAAAATCAGTGCTTTGACACACCCCTGGGGCATTGATACCTTTCTCTCCTAGCAATCCCAGCCACAGGGAGCATCCTCAAGAGCCTCATCCTGCCTAAAATTACCTCAGCACAACTCCACTGACTGTTTGGGCCTGACACCAGGGATGGTCTGTCATCCCTCGGCTTCTTGGGTGCCTGCAGGAATGGACACAGCCTGGACTCTGAGAAGCACCTCCACACTGCCCTGACAATCCCCATCATTAAGCTCAAAAGCAGAAGGTGCAGGCTGGAAATTCCCAGCTGAGGGAGCTCCTGGGCACCTTTACCTTGGTCTCCTGGTTGTTTTTGTTCTCGATGCCGTAGATCTCCTGAAGCAGGTAGCTCACCCGGTCAACCTAGGGGAGAACACCAAGGCTGGAGTGACATCTGCTCTTTCCTTGGTTTATGACCACCTTCCCTCCCTCCCTGTGTCAAATGTTCGTGTTACACCCAGAGCTCCCCTATAGTGACATGAAAAAGGTCACAAACAAATACTGCAAAGGACAGCTGGGAGAATGGGCCTCTCCTTGCTCAAAAAGTAGAGTCCATCCTGCCTGGTCTGAGCAGAGAGTAACAGAAGTGGCTAGCTGTGCTCTCAAGATAATCTAAAAACAAGTACTCTGCTTGTCCCAGACTTTGGGAATACACACCCACAGCTCAAATAATCCAGAGGCAATCAGCCTTCTACACTCCTCTGCTTTATGAGGTCCTGCTTAACTTCAACCAAGATGAACTTCCACCCATTTTTGCAACCTCAGAGGATGGGCTGTACCAACAGCTCCTTCCTGGCACAGCAGTGGCAGCACATCACCTCTCTGCTCATCCCCTGGGAGCATAAGGTTAAGCTACTGAGGACAGACAAACTGTGTCCCTTAGCATGAGGAGCACTCGAGGAATAACTTGAGTAAAATAAAATGTTAGTGCAATGTCATTTGCTGCCATCCCCAGGCCCTTGGTGGCATCTCTAAATTGGGGGTGTGGTGGCAGAAGGTGCTTGAGGCACAAGTGGAAGTTGCTCAGAGACCCAGCCTGGGACAACTCCAAGTCATGACTTCTGCAAACTGGCAGCTGCCTGCAAACCTCACTGAGCAGCTGAATTTCAGCACTGATTCAGTCAAGATTCAGTCCTGTTAAACATCTTCATTGATGATCTGGATGGGGGATCAGATGTACCCTCAGGAAGTTCACAGATAACACAAAGTTTGGTGGGAGTGTTTATCTGCTGGATGGTAGGAAGGCTCTGCAGAAGGATCTGTAACACAAGGGAAGGCTCAGGTTGGACACCAGGAGGAATTTCTTCACAGAAAAGGTTGTTAAACATTGCCAGGAGGTGATGGAGTCACTATCCCTGGAGGTGTTCAAGGAATGACCAGGCAGGGTGGCATGGTGGTGATCAGTCACAGGTTGGACTCGATGATCTTGCAGCTCTTTCCCAACCTAAATGATTCTATGATCTGGTGCTACACAGAAGCTTCCCCAGAGCAGGATGTGTTCCTCCACAGAAACTCTCATGACAGGTAAAAGGGTGAGGGGATGAGGGGGTTGCAAGGTACCAAACAGGCACATCTCACAAAAAGCAGGAGGAAACACTTTCCTGCCATCTCCAGTAGCTGTCCAGCTCCCAAAATGTAGTGAAGCCAAGCACCAGCACCCCATGCTAAAAAGAGCACATCAATCCCAGGGCCTCTGTAATTTCCACGTCAAACTGGCCTCTCTCCTCTCCTCTTGTCACCACTCAGAAGAGGAGTGGCTTTGCCATGGCACTCCAGTGCTGCAGAAGGTGACACATGGCAAGGAGGGGGCAGGGGCTGGCTGTACCCAGCCCGTTTGCCAGTTCAGAAATGCTCTGAGCTGGGACACAGCACTGATAACAAACTAATTCCAGAGTGTCCCTGTGTAACTCAGTGTGCAGCTCCCAGACAATCTGTTCTAGGCCTGCATTTCATGGCAATGAGATCAGCTGTTGGACTGCTGAGCAAAACCCTCTGCAGCGGCTCACAACTCACCCAGGAAGTTTGGGAACAATTATGTGGGAGATGTTCTTTTGTAACTTGGCATTTCAAAGAGAGCCTTGTTCCAGCATCCTGACTCCTCTGAGGATCATGATGAGCAACTGCAAGTGCAGAAGTTGTCAGCTCAAAGCACAGAAGAGGTCAGGAAGAAAGAGGCCCAAGTCTCTGCAGGAGTCTGTGTCCCTTTTGACTTCTTCTCTCTAAAAATCCTGAGGAGCTTCTGTCCCAGTAGGGAAAGGGTGAGCAGTGCAACAAAGCTCTTCCTGCGAAGAATTCCAGGTTTTCAGAGTGGGAGTAATTCAGAAGAAGCAGGTGGTTGTACACAGCTCTTCACCTTCAGGCTTCTCCAACCCATCCCACACCATGTCATCGTTCCAAAGGCTTCTGCTGCCATTTACAGCCTCAGCAGATGCACACAGCCACTGGCCAAGTCCAGGTCATGGTTTTCTGAATTGTTTGTATCCATCCATGCTGACTTTCTTCAGACAGGTTGGTGCTTACACTACAACTGATCAGTTCATGCACTGCTGATTCCTGATCAATGCCCACAAAAGGTACCCACAACCCTGGCAGTGGCAGGGAGGGGAAGGCAAAAGAAAAGCAGGGATGGCAAAGAATGAACAATGTTATACAGATGGTTTACTCCAGACATAGATTCTACACCTTTGCTGTCTCCTAAGGGTGCAGATGCTATCTCAGTTTCAGTGGTGCTGTGTGTTTTTTCCAAATGCCAATCTTGAGCTATGATTACTGACAGTGCTTGTAGCTCTTTTCTGATCCAGGGACTGGAATGAACATCTTAGAGCAAAGAATGTCTTATTAAAGCACTTAATGACCTTCTTGGTAGCAAAAGGTACTTAATTCAAATCAGGAACCTCTACCTATCAAGTAAACAGATTAAGTGAAACTCGTTTAAAGCTAAAACACAGCATACAGCTAAAGCTGAAAGGATCAACCACCAACATTTCATCTCTTTCTTGAAGACATTTCAAGCTGATCCTTGCAGCAGAATCACTACCAGATTTCTTTTCAGAAGCTGAAATTCTTGGCAATCTTAGCAATTGCTTGTGTATTTCTGGCTATGCAGGACTGGATGCAACCTCAATCCTGATAAGACACTACCCAGCTTCTGCACATCACAGCACACCAGGATGGAGGCAAAATGGCAAAATGAAGGGTTGGCAGCACCTTGCTGCCTTTGCTTACAATATCAGAGCTAAGGAGGTGAGATCTCAGGCTCTCTGTGAACACCAAACCCTCCCTCTGGGTACAGCCAGGCACCTGTGGAACACCAGCAAGTCTTTAAGAGTAGAAAGGAAACAGGTACTTACAATCTGCTTCTGTTTTAGTGGTTTCACGGAAAAACTGCCATCAACGTGCTAGCAGGAAAAAAAACCAAACATTAAAGCATGAAATAGCTGCAGTGTACAAATCAGAATGGGCTCATTTCAGAGCTGGTGTCTGCTAGCTAAGGGACAGTGGGGTGTGACTGGATGGCAGCATTCCCTCCCAGCAGAGCAGGGTGCTGGGGAGCTACTGGTCTGCTCCAGTGCAGAGGCAGGTGGACTTGGCTCAAGTTAAACCTGGCTGAAGTGGGTCAGAGCCCACAGAACACTCCCCTGGCATACTGAATGTTTTCAGGCTGCAAGCAGTCCAGGTGGGTGCAGACACCTCTTCAGCCAGTCCAACAAGACTTGGTGGGAGATATTTGTTAACACCCTAACACCAAGTGACAGAGTCACTCCAGGGCAGAGCCCTGACAGAGCAAGGGGCTGCCATGAGGCAGAGAACAAGGTTTGTCCACTGGATGGAGTCAGAAACAAGTCCCATGTGCTCCACATCCTCAAAGCTGTGAGCCCTTCATTTGCTCAGTGGCAGCAGGCACAGCTGGAACAATTCTGTGCATGCCTGGTGCCAGAATTAGTGATGGGAGTAGTGTGCCAGTTCTACTTTCCCCATCATCCACAAGGGCCACTAAAGAAACCAACTTCCCTGCCACAGCCTAGAGAGCAGCAAAGGAGACTCAGGGGATGCTCCAGCAGGTCCTGTGAACACCTGCAGGTCTGCAGGAGTCTCAGAAGGAAGGGACAACAACATCACACCCCAGACAAAACAGTCCTGTTTTCAGGCAAACAAGTTTCTGCCTTTGGAGGAGCTGCAAGGTCAGACTACACACAGGATCAAGGTTATTCTTCTGATCTTAAAGATACATACAAATAGCAAGTTACCAAGTCCTGCTGGTCTGTTTTTCCTCTGAACACGCTCTGGGGATCAGCAGTGCTCATTTATCAAGGACCTCCCCTGGATTTATGGACCTACACTTCAAAAGCTGCAATTACTTTAAGGATGGGGAATATATTTTAACCAAACAGGGAGGATGAAGAACTCCACATGTACTTTGCCTTGTGACTTTTTATTAAAAGGGAGATTTTAATCTCGTTTTAAGCATTCAGGGGAAGATGAGAGATAAGAAGTGGCTGAAGTATGACTGAAGGATTCCAGTGTGCTGTTTTCTCACATCAGCCAGAGGAAACTACAGTAACATCCCTGCCCTGGTCCTAGGGGCGGCACAGCTGACTCCATCTCATTTCTGACAGATACCCAATTGCCAGGAGTGAAGCTACCTACAAAGCCAGTGCTCAGAGCAGCCTTTTTAGCAGGGAAAACTCACTTTCTTCACAGATCAAGTCCAACAAAAAAAGCAACCCAGAACACTCAGAGCATCTCCCAACCATATGCTTCCTTAGGACTGACTGTGCTTGCCATGCCCTCTGACTCAGCTTGTCACCATCCACATTATCCACCTCAGAGGAACAGAATTAGGACCTGGCAGGGACCAGGCACGCTGAGATACCCAAGTCAGCCACCTGCCAGCTGGGAAATGGGAAATTTCCAATAGCACAGCACTGATGTTGCTCCCCTCTACATTTCCAGCTCTTGCCTCACCTCAGCATGTCACTGCAAATATCAACTGCCCAGAAAATGTGTCTGCAGTGTTACCAGTACCAGACACAACAGGGCTAGGTCCAGTTATGGATATTGCAACTGTTTTCAGGGTCCAGTTACCAAGGAAGAGAGTTTGTTATCAAGGCTTGTGCACACAGCTTGGCCTTGTCATGTAGGCAGGGGTCAGTTACATCAAACACCCCACTCAAAAGCAGTGGAACTCAGCCTTTACACAGGATGTATCCCAATCCCTGGTCCTGGGTGTAAACTCAGGCCTGACAATAGTACAACAGAGTCTGGACACAGCAGATCCAGTTCTGCAAAACTCATGGAGCCCTGGAAAACTGCATGGCAGCAGCCATGGCCAACACCTTCCCCCCTCCATGGGAGCACAGGAAACACCTCTGCCATTCCCTGAGTGATCAGCTCAGGTACAAATGATAATTACAGGCTGCAGAGGAGCTGCTGCAAATGATTCCTTGTACTACAGCAGCACCCAGGAACCCCAGGCACAGGCCAGGACCCCGCTGTGCCAAGTGTTATATAAATACAAATTAATGACCCGTGGAAATGTTTATATACACAAGAACAGGGACAGAGGGATGAAAAAACCCTCAATTACCTTTTCAAATGCAGCCAGAAGAACATGGGCATGACCAGTGACCTCAACCACCACTGCAAAAAGAGAAAGGGCAAAAATGGTTAAACCTCTCAAGCAGCACCAGCATAAAAGTATCCCGAGTTGAATTTTAGTCCACTTACAATTTCTGAGCTGCCATTTGTTCTATTTTCACCTTCTCCTGCATTTAGAACTTCTCTTATCTTGTCATCAGGTTGGTTCAGAACAGAGCAAGAACAAAACCCTGCTGGGCTCTGTGGTGGGCCCTACACAACCATGCCTTCATTGAACTGGGTGCTCCAAACTATCCCACTTTGTTAGCAGAGGTTGGAAAGGGACAGTGAAACAAAGTACTCAGTGGGATTCTCCTGTCCCCTGAAATTCCTGGGCTTAATTAACTGAATTTATCACAGAGCTATCTGGTTTAACAGCAATTGGCAGCACTTCCAGCCCTGTTACTTATCATTTTATTTCAGTCTAGTCAGACATGCTTATAAAACATTTATTTCTCATACAGACTTCAGACACTCTGTCCAGCTTTCCCCAAAGACAAGCATTTTCCCTCTTCCAAACGTGAGGGTTCCGTTGTGATCCCACAGCAATGGGAAGGGGCTGTCAGAGGTTTCAGTACTGCATTCCTGGCTACTTCAGCAAATAGAGAGAAGAGGAGGTGAGTACAATCCCAGCCTCTCTCTCTGAGGTTCTGTTCAGCTCCAGCTGGTTGGATCCTTTTCCTGAATCCTGTTCAGACTCCTCATATGGGAGACAGAGTTTGTGAAGGAGTCACAGAGGGAAGGAAGGCATGGAAGCTCTCATGCTGCTTGGAGTGATGAGGGCTGTGCTCAGCACAGGCAGGAGAGCTCTGCCTGGAAGGTGCAGCTCAAGGAAGCAACTCCTGCTCTGTCTAAAAGGGAAAGGAGCTCCACAGCTTCCTTTGAGCTCCCAGAAGAGCACAGACAACAGAGGAACAAGTCCCTGGACTATGGCTCTCAGACTATGTTTGGAAACAGCTGTATGGAGAGAGGGGAGATTTGCCTGCAGATTTGCTGGGTAACTGAGGTTGGTTGTGGCAATTTGGGTGGAATCAGGAACACAACACAATGCAGAAGAGGGGGTTAAAACTGGGAATTCATCTGCTTGCTCCTCTCACTGCCAGCCAAGAGTAAGGCTGCTCTATGTGTCAGAGTAAACAAAATTCAGGTCCCTTCCCTCAGTGTGAATGGCCAAGGAAGAGGATCCAGTTCAGAGTGGTGAGACCTGCTCTGTGCAGCACCTTTCCTTCCTGTTCTGTGCCTCTCCCTGGGAACAATCCCACTGGCAGGGCTGTCACTGCAAGCCATGGCAGAGTTCAGTCCAAACCAGCATCTCCCTGACTACTATTTTAATTTACAATTCAACCTTATTTAACAGCTGTCATTTTCCAGGTGCTCCAAACACACCACTCCAGCTCCTTCCAGTCCTATCAGTTAAAAAAAGAACCAAAATACACAATTTCCTCAAATCCTGCTCAAATGTCACACATTTTTGTGCTGATATTCTTTCCAGGAGGGGATTTAGAAGCAGTTGGTTTTCTGGGTTATTAAAATAGATGGGAGTAGATTATTGGCTAAGGCTGGGCATGGTATGTGCATAAATGTATGCTTCCCATACTGCCTCCTGTTCTATTTTTGATCCTTCTAGACAAGCCCAACATTAGAGAGTATAAACACCTTGCCAGGAGTTCCATAAACAGAGGAAGCTGGTTTATATTTATGGTCAAGAAATACACATATATGTCGATTTTACTAACGATGCCTGAAATCACTAAAAATAGATGCACTTTGGAAGTAATTTCCTTTATGTTGCACTGTGCTTTGTTAGTCACACTTTAAATTGGCTTATTCAGTTCTATTTCTGTCTGCTTGGAAGACTGTAAAACAATTTAATGAGTTTTTGAGCTTTTTCACATTTACAACATAAGAAACTGAGCAAGTGACTGACCCAAACAATGTGATCAACAATGGATTTTTTTTTTCTTTTCTAATTATTTTAAATTTTGTACAAAAGGCTACAGAAGTGAAATACTGGTCCTGCTAACCATAAAAGCCCCCATTTTCAAAGAAAATGTGACTTCCTTGTGCCCTGTTCATTGCTGACACTCCAGATGAGCCCAAAAGCAAACATCCCCTAAGGGAAATACCATGTAAGGTAAATAATAATCTAAAAATAACACTCTAAGTATTCACTGGATTACCCTCTCCAAAAGAACAGTGTGCTTTATAAAAGAAACATCAATTAAATTACAAATTATGATTAGTTATTAATTATTTTTAAAATTTAATCAACAATTATTTCTCCTGAAAGGTTATGCTCTTTTATGATAACCATTCAACAACCTCAGAAAAAGCATAATTTCAAACTACTGAATGAAGCTGCATTTGGCTGAAGAGTGACCTGAGTACTTTACAGCCATTTCTTTTTCCCTGCCCATTTCCAGGTTTTTAGGAAGACAACTGACCCCTCCAAGAAGGAGAAAAGACCAGCCCCATCCTCCTTGATCTATAAACTGCAAAAGCACAACCCAACAAGCAAGGATGTCATTTGCTCTCATTTCTGTGCCTGGCACTGGTGGCAGAGCCAGGAGCTCTCCTAGACACTATTCCAACACTAAATACCTGGCCATTTTTCTTGTAAAACCATGAAGGCTGTTTTTAAAAGAATGTTTTTTATGTAGTTAGCTTGGCCCTTTTAATAAAGGGAAGTTACGGTGAGCTCCTGAAATATTTTTGTTCTGGAAAGGTTCCCCAAGGAGCCAGTCCTGAGAGGGGTCACATAAGCTCAGAGAGAGCCAGGAGAAGACCATGGGAACAGAACATCAACTCTTACCATCCCCTTCATCCACCACTGCTCGGATTACCACAGGGAACACGCCACGGTCCAAGTCAAAGTTCAGCTGAGGGAAAGAAATGAGCTGAGGTTACACAATTCACAGCAGACCTGCCTGAAGACAACACTGAGATCATGTCAGCCCAGTGAAGGGCCCTTCTGACACACCCCCAGCTCCTGGTGTCAAAAGCACACGACAGAGCAGGAGTGACTGCAGCTCTCTTCAGAGAGCAGAAGCACAACTTCCCCAGGATTTTTCCTGGGGAAGGCAGTGAGAAAACTCAGAGAAGAAGAAAAACGATTCTTATCTCTACTTGCTGCACCTGTTGTTTAGCACATGTAGAATGTGTTATGAAGATTGTTTACCAAAGAAAGATTTCTTAATTGGACACTGGTGATGGTTGTTTAGATTGAGTGACCAATTAGGTCAAAGCTGTACTGTGACTGTCTGTAAGGGGTCACGGGTTTTTCTTTAGCATAATTTGATATAGTATTGTATATAGTGTATTATAGTGTAGTATAGCTTAATAAAGCTTTTCTTCAGCCTTCTGAAATCATGGAGTCAGAGCACTTTATTCCTCAGATGGGGATCATCCTACATTGACACAGGAGGATTTAAAATTCCAGGCATAAACTTTAAAAAGGAGTCAACTCCAACATACACACACTGACATGGCACTAAACACCAGCAAAGCAAGGCAAAGGATCTCACTTGGAATTCCAAATGGTATTTAATTCTCATTAATTCATGGATCCTAAAAGTCTTTGGAGTGATTGGTAGTAGGACAAGTTTCTCAAAATATATCCAGTGCCACAATTTTGCCTCCATCTAACAGGATATATTGGCCTCAGCCCAGCAGCACATTGTGCTCCCAACACCACAAAGAGACCCTGGCCCTGGTTTGAAGTTCCTGAAGACATAAGAGGAAAATCTGCAAAACTTCAAGCTCACACAACACTTTAAGAAAACACAGGACTGATTTTCATCTCTTGGCATGTTATGAAATGCAGGTCCTTGAGTTTCTAATTGGTGACAGTGAAAATTTGAGGGCAAGGGAAACAGTCTCAGTTTCTCCCTTTGCCCTACACTTCATTAAAGCACATCAAAAGCTCTGTGTCATCTTAGAGATACAAGGAAAAGGCAACCTTACAAACACTGTCCTAAGCCAGGAAAGGAAGTGGCTCAGGGTCTGGATTTCTGTTGGTTTTGTTAATTACCAACTTGGATGGTTTTGTCTCATCTCTTGCCAAGACTGAAAAAAGATGTCATTTCACCCTGATGCTCCAGGTAATCTGTTTTCAGTTTCTCCATGAAAACTGAGACCCAATTCCAGGGGCTGCAGCAGTTCAGACAGTGCTTTGGGGTTTCCACCACTTTGCCACAGCCCCAAATCATCTGCAGCCTGACTGGCTCCAGCTCCTCAAAAGAGAAACCATTTGAAGGGAAAGTCACATCACAGAACTGAGGTGAAATAGAAATTCCAATGTTCCTGAACAAAAGGCTCTTTTAGGCACCATTTCACATTCATTTTTAGGACCCTGAACACAACTCACTCAACACAAGCCATACTCTATAATTTCCAAACAAATAAGTAAATGAGGAAAATAAAATAAACTTTTATAAAGCTTTTCACAGAACAACCCAACATAACATCAGTCTCCCTTCTTCCCCAGCCAACATCTACGTCATATCCCAGTATTACACTAAGCAAAAATATGAAATAAATCTGGGGGGTTTGAACAACACCAATAACAAAGCTGGAAAGAAATCTGAAATGTCAATTGCACACAGCTAAGACACTGCCAGCTGTCTCAGAAGGAAGTGCTGCATTTTGGTGGACAGTTGGGAAGATTTAGGACAAGGACTAATATGTAACACAGAGCTGACATGGGAGGGGAAATTCTTTGGAATCACAGTGCTTGTTCCACATTTTTTCCAGCTCCCAGTAACACCAATGAAAAAAGAGGAAACAGAGGATGCAGCAGAACAAGCAAAGAGAGCTGGAAACTCATTTTTCTTTTAAGCTGTCAAAGGGATATGACTTTAGTACTTGAGTTAAAACCTTGCTGACAGGAACAAAAGTAAAAATTAAGCGTCTCAATTCTTTAAGAAGAAAGGGAGCTGAGCTCTCTCAGACAACAGAAGGGATTGAAAAGCAGCTCTTCCAGGCTTTTGTAGGCTGAACTTGTGAAATCATCTGTTGGCAGAGAAGCCAAGACATCAGGAGACCAGACTCTGCAGGCTCTTGGTAACCACCACGGCATTTGTTAAGGCACGGGACTGATTATAGTTGTAACTGTAACTCCAGGACAATAGCTATTCAATCTTTCAAATACATGAAAGATTACTTCTTTTTCTTTTTTTCCCCTTTTTTTCTTCTTTTTTTTTTTTTTTTTTAATAGGTAGAGTTATCTACCAAGGTTCACATACACAATAGACTTGCACAGGCTTGGGTCAGGAAATGAGCACCATTATCAGTGTGCACTTCCTGGGAGATGAACAAATATATTAGCAACAGCTACAGAACAACCACTCTGCCTTTGAAATCTCTTACCACAATTCTGCACAGAGCAGGGGAAAGACCAAGGCTTTCCTTCCCTATGCCATGTGAAGCCCTTGGGTGAAAGTTTTAAAGCTCAGAAATGAGAGGCTTCCTGCCTATGTTGGAATTTTGCAGATACCAAAGATACCGAAATTAACAGGACTCCACAAATCTTGGTATGCAGAAAAGCCACAAACCTTAATTAAAACCAAGCCCTGGTGTGTTCGCAGTTATGGGTTAAATTAAGAAGAGGAAAACATTCCCTTATTCAGCATTGATGCACCAGTGTAAATACACCCCAGAAGGAGAATATCCCTTCACAACTGTACTGCTACAAATAATAGTGCAGGATGTGGCTCTTTACCCAAACAGAACTCTTCCAGAGCAGTGGTCTCCACACTATTCTGACTATTCATCCCACCAGTAACATGTTTTGAGCACATATTCCCAAGATATGTGTGCTTATCATCTCTGGGTTATATACACGTAGTTCTGAAGTCCTTGCCACACCCCAATGAATTTTATTGCCTGCACCTCACTTTGGAGACCACTGTTCTAGAGGACCACCCAAAAAACCCCAAAATCTTACAATTAAAACCCACATAAACAGAGATCATGACAGACATTTGTTCCCACAAGCTCTTTGGCTGGCAGGGAGAGGAAGGCCAAGGAAAGCAGGTTTTCCAGTGGCAATCTCTGCAGCCTCCCCTCTAAATCAGCTGATCACCGATATCAAAAGTCACGTCTCTGGATTTCTTCCTAGTTGGCCTGATCTGCCTGCCAAGTTCCCATACTGCTCCTCCCAGGGCAGTACCCACAAAACACACTGCAGGAGCTGGGAGAAAGTGTCCCCCAGCCATAACTTCACAGCACCAAACAGAGACCAGTGCTTCGAGGACAACAGCGTGGGGAAAGAAGGGGACACTGAGAAGACACTTACCTCATCATCCTTCCACTCTGAGAAATCAATCTTGAAGGAAGGCAGGGAGAATTGCTGGCTTACCCCTCTCTTGTAGTGAACTGTCTCAGACTGCAGAGAGGGATTCTTTGTGCTGTATCTGAGGGAAGGGGAAAAGAAAACTTGCTGTGAGCAACGACTGCTCCCTGCCCGGCTCGCTCGCTCCCGCCCGTCGGCCTTTCAGGAATCACAAGTGGCAGCTCTAAGGGCAGAGCTGGCAGGGGCTGGCAGCCATTCAGTGGGGACACAAAGAGGGGAGGGAAAGGTCAAAGCAAGAAGGTGAGCACAGGAAAGAGAAAGCAGCGCAGACAGGCAAGGTCTGATCGTGTCCATACTGACCTGCCTGGGTGCTGAGTACAGGGGGTGCAGCAGCTTGGCAAAGGCCTGTTCCCTAAATCCATGGCCTAGCTTTAAGCTGGCTTTAAGCCCAGCACAGTCCTGATTTCTACAGGAAAGCCAGGAAGAATGAGCTATGACCTAACACAGGGAACAAACAACCCAGCATGATGCTGAAAGCTCTCCTGTGCCTCTGTGGGATAGCTCCACAGTGGGAAAAGCTGCTTGGCTTCCACCATCCTGCTAAGCCTTCCAATCCACTCCTCACTCCCTCCTGTGCTTCCCCAGGGCTGATGCAGTGCTACCAAAACCACCTGAGAGACACCAACCAACCTCCACCCCAGCCATCCAGAGAAGAGTCACAATTCTTCCACTGTCTCAAAGCTTGTCACTGAAACACCAGCACTGCCAGGCTGGGATAAACATCTGGAATGGGACCACAGCTGCCATCCACCATCTTCTGCACCCTGAGCCCACCTGGTGCTGTCCTCCCCAGGAGACATTTCCCTGCCCACTCCCTCTTTCTGGAGGGTGATGTCTTGAGCTGGACGTGCACAGCCTCTCCCAGTTCTGGCACAGGAGATGAGGCAGTGAACCCCAAAGCAGGGTGGGAACAGCTGAAGCTGCCTTTACCACCAAAACCTTTCTTGTCAAATTACCAACTGTGTGCTCAGGGCACACTGACAAACTGGAGAGAAGGTGAGAGATCCCCTGCCCAGGAGACACTGCAGCAACATCCTCCCTCAGCACAGTGACAAGAGAGGCTCCAGCCCCACAAGAAAATCCTCTGCCTTTCTCTGGAAAGGTACAACAGTTCCTGCACTCTCTGAGGATCCAGAAGGTCAAATGTCACAAGATCCACATTAAATGCTGGAAGGTCGTGACAAAGGGCAGGTTCACCATGTGCACTCTGCTCTTCCTGCCAAGGCATTAAGTTATTTATGACAATACCCTCAGAGCCCTTTCTGCACTGTGCTGAAATTGTGCTTTACTAGAAGGTCTCACTCCATCCTTTGCATTTCAAGCATGGTGTGGGGGAGATCAGAGTGACAGGTCTTTTATATGTGAATTACAGAGCGAGCAATTGAGTGAAGTTTTATTTACTGAGTTGTCAAGCACAATGAATAGAGCAAGCCTGTATCTAGCTCCTTTTGTGGTACTCTCAAAGCTTCCCAGCTCTGCAGAGAGGCACAATTCCCCCTCCACAGCTGGGAAAGCAGGAGATGGAAGAGTGACTTATCTAAGGTGACAGCAAGTCAGGAACTTACTGGAAGTAAAGTGCAGAAGAGAGAGTGGAGGTGGGAAAGGGGTGTAAACATGATGCTGCTGAGTGCCAGGAATGCTGGAGGACCTGCATTTACAGCATCAGAAACCCAAACTAGGCTGCAACAGAAAAACAAGTAACATTCTTCCAAGGACAGGGCACAGTAATACTCACATTGACTCGCTGCTCTCATGGTCCCTGGGAAAAGAAATAAACCAGGCACATAGATTTTCTGAGCTGAAGAATAGGACAAAATTATTAAGGAGGCTTCCCCAAGTGAGCTTGATGCCTCAGACTGTGACTGCCTGGCCCCCATTGCCAAAACATGTCAGACTGGGATCTGAACACCCAGATAACTCTGAGCACCTCCAGCCAGCAGCCAGTGGGCTGGTGAACTCCCTGCAAGTCTGATGGCCCCTGACTGACTCACAGAAATGGGGTGCAAAGGTTCTCTGCACAAGACAACACATCCTGTACTCCAGAGAAGGGAAACTGGACAAGCTGTTTCAAAGCAGATATCCTGCATATCAGGGTCTAAGGGGCCTCTACCCATTCCCTGACCCTCTGGTGGCATCTGCTGTATTCATAGTCATCTATTCCCTGCCTGTGCTGCTGGGAGCTCACAGCAAACAACAGCAGGGAAGCTCTGTAGAGCTGTGCAGATGTGTTTCAGAAAAAAAGAACATGTATCAAAGAATAAAGCACAGCAGAGAAGCAACATGCTGCCTCTCTCTGCAGGAAGCGTGAAAGCTGAATGTTTGGGCTGCTGTTGCTCAGACTGCACTGGGCCAGGCCTCCATCCAGAGGAGGACAAAACCACCTTGTGACCACTGGCAGCTCAGGACAGTGGAGAAGTGAGGGGGGTCTGTCCTATAAGGTCAGGAGCACATAGAAATCCTCAGTCACACTATTTTAAACCTGTTTGTTTGCCCAGGTACCTCTGACAGCACGAGAATCACAAGCAGCCTGAGGTACCCCACTGCTGGCTGCAGCAGCAGCCCCCAGCTCTGACTTCAGGGTTCATGAAGCCCATCTCCTCCTGTGAGCTCTGTGACATGCCTTCACTCACAAAAAGCAAACTACACTCTGCACTGCCTCCTTCCCTCGTGTCAAACCCTCCAAAGCCAGCTTGTATCAGAGAACCAGCAGATGAGAGGCCCTGTGACTATATCCCAGTGAGAGAACTGGAACAAACTAAAATTATTGCCCAGTCTCACTTTTTCTCTGTCAGCTGAGAAGCACCCACTGCCTGCATGGAGAAACTCAGTCTGTGGCACCGGCAGACCCTAAGCAGCTCCCTAGACAGAAGTGCCATGCTAGAGTTTAGCTAAGCAGAATTAAACTTCTGTTGCTACATGCTCACTGGGGTGTTTCCCCCTCTCCCTCATCCCTGGTTTGTGCCTGGGGAAGTTCTCAGCAGGGCACCAGTCCCAGCTCCTGCAGATTTCTCCACTGCTGTGCTCTCACTCAGCTGTGCCTGGCACCTTCTTGGGCAGTCAAGGGCAGTTCCTGTTCCTGCTCCCACTGGGACCCCTGACTGAGAAGTGCCATACAAGGATCCTTGACAGGGCTGCCTGACTTACACAGAACACTGTCCAGACCCCATTCCTCAGGAAAAGCAGGATTCATGGAGCAATGTAGCCCCTAGGTAAGACTTTTGACTATATGGCTGAGAGAATCTGTGCTTTGAAGAGCCTGTAGACAAAACAAGAGTTCTTTTTCTTTAGCAGCAGCTAAACCTGTTTCATGGCAATCTGCAGTGAACCAAGGACCAGGAGAGCTTCAGAGGGTACTCAGGAAATAATTCAGAGGGTACTCAGGAAACAATTCTGCCACTGCCACAGGCTGTGACTGCCTGGCAGGCTCCATGTTCTCTTACAGCTGATGAGGAAGGAGTCAGTCAAGCTCTGCTGGTGTTCGAAAGGGACAGGAGGTGATGTGGAACAAACACCCTCTCCTCCTCTCCCACCTGCTCATTCCCCTTTCATTTTGAGGCAGGATCCCACAGGTCAGCTTTTGGGGAAGAGGGAAGCTGAACAAATGTTTCAACTCTAAGTGACTTTTACTGATAATGGGAACACTACCAAATTACAGGAAGGCCATAGGCCGGAGTCTCAGTCAGAATTAGACAAGATCCACCCCACAGAGGCTCCCACAAGGAGTCTGGAGGTTACCCAGGTGCTGAGGCATTGCACTTGTAATCTCTGAGAGTCTTCTCCTTCCCTCCTACTTCCTTCAGCACTGAGTTTCCACTCCAAGCCAGGCAATAACAGCCCCCTCCCCATGCAGCTGAAACCCCAGTGCCCACATTCCCCCCCAGCCCCTGCAGAGCTCTGTCTGCAGCTGCTGGGAGCAGCTCCCAGCTCCAGCCAGGCTTCAAAGCTCACACAACAGCTACACAGAGAGGCACAAAGGCCACAACTCTTAAGACAGAGGGTTTGTCTGCTTGCTGCAATCTATAGAATTTGGCTCTCCAGCCTGTGAACTCTGCACACTCCAGTGTTCCCTTGGGGACTGGTGTGTGCCTGGATCAAAGCCACAAAGGCTTGTTCCTGGCAAAACCCAGCACTCGCCTCTGATTTCTTCACACAGAAGAAACCCTTGCACAAAGAATTCATATTAATCACCACAGCCAAAAGCAGCAAGAGCACCTTTCAAAGGCCCTGAACAGACAGAGGCTATTAAATAACCAAAGGGATATCTGAGTGCCTGTGTCTCCTATGCAAGCCTGAATGAAAACAGCCGTGTGCTGAGCCACCCGCTGGATTTCATTTTGGGACCCAACTCCTCCAACTTCCACACAGGCAGAGCAGGGAATCATTGCAAGGTCATGTCCCCCATCAGCTCAGGAAACCGTGGGAGGAGGTTTGGGATGAGTGTAGTGGGCATTGCCAAACAAACAAGGAAATGGGGTTTGTTTTTTTAATAAATCCATTTGCACATCAGCAACACAAACAGCACAGCCCCGGAAAGGGCAAGGATTGCAGAGCTAGGCTGACCTATTTTCATTCTGTTTTCTCTTTATATTGAGAAAATAGAACTTGGCAACAGCACTGGGATATGGGAGAGAATCTTTTGTGTCCAAAAAGGAAGATCTTTTTCATAAGAATGGGCTGCAGGACTCCAAGCTCTCACGTCATATTTATCATGAGTTCCTGATCTGCCTGGATTGCTCATGCCTTCAGAACTGTCTCTTTTAAGTGCTTCCAGCTCCAGGCTTGGTTTGACTTCTTCCCCTGAGGAAAGAACCACTGCTGTCATGTTTGAACTGCACAATCCTTCCTGCTAGTCAGCAGGACACCTACAGCTGGAACAGTCCCAGGGGCCCTCCCAGGAGCAGGCTAATGGTGTGCACATCCAGGATTCTGCCAGACAAGGCAGGGCTGCACCCATAAAAAGAGAATACAAATGTCCCTGCAGCCTGCTCCAAAAACACACTTGTCTCCCAAACCAAGGGTATCTAAGGTACAAACACAGGAACCAGTTACTGCAGGAGAAGGCAGGCTACAACTGGGAGTCTTTTAACTATTCTCTATGAGCTGCTGCCAGCCCCACAATGGAAATGAAAGGCAGAGTACCCTCTCCTTTATCTGGAGGGAAATTATTACTAGTGGGCAACCACTAGTGAGCAGTTGAGGCACAGCACACACACCTCCATGCTTAAACTAGAGAAAATGGACACAGCCAGAAAAAAAAAAAAATTTAAGATACTGGGGTGGGTGTGGGTGTGTGTGTGTCTGTGGGTGTGTGTGTGTGTCTTGAGCTGTTCAGAGTCAGGTCAGTGCTAATTCCTTGCCACTAAAGAGACTTGGACACAGATAGATCTGCTACCCTTGGGGTGATGCACTAGCTCATCCCCTGAGAACTGATCTCACCACAAAGAAACCAAGCAAAAGGCATTTCAAAAGTGAGAGAAGCAGTCCTCTCCAGATTTAAACTAATTTCTGTTTCGTCCAAAAGGCTTCTACACTTCTGCACTCCAGCACCAGAAAGTGCAAGGTACCTTCCCCTGGGCATGGGGCTGCAGAGGTGAACACACCTTTATAATCACCAACACAATCACCTTCACCAGACCTTGTTGCTCATCTGTGGTCCCACAAAAGTGATGACACAGCTCCCTGTGAGTTCAACAGTTCAGGACAAGAGGCAGGCAGCTGTTGGCAGCAGTGTTCCCAGGATCTTGGCTAGGAAATACTGCAGCTGAGTGTATCTCCCAGCACAGTCACCTGGGAAAGTCTGCTGAACTTACTTTGAGACAGGTTAGGACAGGACTGACAAAGCCACCAGCTTTTAAATGGAGCCCAAATAACTCCAGGAGGAAGCTCCTTGGCTTGCAGAAAGGCTTCCCCTCGGTCATGGAAACCAGCTAATCCCAAAGCCAGGCCCAAGACACAGTGCTGTGGCTCTCAGGTGAGCAGAGGCTCCACAACAAGCAAAGCCACTGCTCAGGGAGAGCCACCTTCCCTTCCCTTCCCACCCCTCCCTCCTCTCACCCCAAACTGCATGACCACAACCACGTTGCTGGCAGGAGTTTTGCAGGAGTGCTGATACTATCAGGATCAGGGGCTGTTCCAGCAGGGAAGCAGGAATAACTTGTTTAGCACTTCTAAGGAGCCATGCTGCAGGCTGAGAGCTGGGAGAAAATTCCTGCTTTTCACAGGGGGCCAGAAAGTTTCTCCCATTTTAAGATTCAGCATTGACTTAGGAGAGTGGAAAAAAAAAAAAAAAGTATTTTGTCTTAAAGAGCATCTTCATCCCAATCAAGTGCAATAGAAGAAGTGTTGAATTTATACACAGGACAGCTTTTGCACATGCTTGTTCCATGAATGCAGCTGTTAGCACCAAAAGAGATTGAGGAAAAGGAAAATCCACCAGGCCAGGCAGGGAAAGCTGCATTCCTGTTAGTGCACTGAAATGCACTGCTCTACTCAGAGCTCTAAGAATGCAGCCCAGATTTTTTTTTTCCACTAGAATTTGAAAAGAATAAATCAAAGTAATTACAGCACTGCCCTTACAGAATTGCTTTGCAAAGCTGAAATCAGAGCTTCAAAAGGTTTTTACTAGCAGCCAGCAAATCCAGAGAAGCAGAGATGCCTACTTGGGCAGCTGCACTGGCCCCAAGACGTGCTTCAGGAGCCACTTCCACATGGAAAAATAGCCTGGGTTGAATTAAAGCAGCTTATAAAGTCTATATTTGTATCTGACTTCCCCCCTACACATCTGCATGAAATCAGGATCATGCCTTCCAAAAAGTTCCCTGGCTCCTGGTGCAGCCCCTGCACCCACATTTACATAACATTTATTGTTCAAGCAGCCCAGAACAGACACAGGCAGTTCATCATTCCTGTATTATGGAGAATGGAAGGATGATTTATTAAATGAAAGGCCACAAGTGGAAGAAAGAGCTGAATGTGGGTGCTTTGACCTTTTAGAAGGTTTAGTGCACCAGGGACTGCTGCCACTCCAGCAGGACAGAACCATTGGCTAATTTTTCATTAGTGGGGAAAGCACTGCTGATCCTGGTTTCATGCAGAGGGTTCAGGAACACAGGCTTCAGCTCTGCCATCTAACAGAGATCCCTCTCTCCCTGAACCATGGACAGGGTGGATTAAAATAATTTACATTAAAAAAAAATTCTTGGAAGTCAACAGCTTTGTTCATGTTCAGAAACTCTACCTAGGAATTGTTCAAATTTAATTTAAAAGCCATTGGGTAGTTCATGTTTGCTGCACAAGTTTTAAAGGACAGTTAACAGCACTGGTGACAGTCAGTGGCTCAGTGAATGGCACTAAATTTCAGCAAAAAGTGTTCTTAAGTGAACCAAAACCTGTGTTTTCTTCCTCCAACCAACCAGCCAAGAGGAGAGCTACTATAAGTTACAGAGGACTGAAAACACTCTCTGTGCAGAAACAGTTGGTTATATTTGGTAACTAAAACAATTCTATTACAATTCTATTAAGCAATTATTCTTCAAGGCACAACTTGACAAGAGAGTCTCTCAAGAGTCCAACATGAGCAGTTTAACCAACAGGAACAAACACTGCTGCTCTTGGGTCACTCAGGTACAATTCCAGCCCAACGCAGCCTGGTTCAAGATGTGGGCTAAAAAAAAAATAAATTAAAATGTTTCTTTTTAGAATAACTTTGGGTTATTGCCATTTTGGCATAAAATGCAAAAGTGGGAGTCTGAAAAATAGATTTTCAACTATATGGATATTCTTTACAGACTGTGGCATAAAAAATACAGCACAAGGTTTGATATGAAGCTCATTGTGCTGTAGATGCACATGTTTCATTGCTACTGACCTGTGACAATGAAATTCTCTTTCAGGGTAAAACAACAGGGGAAAACAAGATTTAAATTAAAGATTTAAACCAAGCCTTGCTGATTTAAGCCATGGCTTAAGTCTAGCAATGTAAATACATCCACCCTGGCCATAGAGGCCCTCAGTTCTCCCCATCAGCCCATGGATGGTTTCCTTCTTGGCTCAAAACCCAAGGAACACTGCAGGGCAGCACCAGGGACACTGGCCACCTCTCCACGCTGTACCTGTGGTAGGGAAAGAGGACTTCAATCTCCAAGGCTGCCATTCCAACACCTTCACTAGCACTAAATTCACAGGAAACCTAAGGACCTAAGAGACAGAACATGGAAACTTCATCAGGATTTCTAAAGCTGCATTCAGCTCTGCTCTGGAAAAGCTGGATCTAAACAGAAAGTGTATTCAGAGTTTGTTGAGAGATAATTTTCAAGCACTTTAAAAAGAAGCTAATTCATTACCTCCCCAAAATAAAGGCAGCCATAGGCTTCAATAGAAGAAGGGAAAGGGGCCTAAACAAAAATTCTGGATCAGGGTATCCTCCAGTTTGAAGGAATGCATATCTGGATTGGAGAATTGAGCCACTCTCATTCTTAAAAATACACTATTCATTGATCATTAGTGGGATGTTTATACTTTTCCTGAAACAAATAAGCCCTGTTATGGTTTGCCATAGATGCTTCTCCCTGCTGAAGCCTCTGCAGATCCCTCCAACCAAGGCAAAGTTTAGCCCCAGCTCCAGAGCATCACTGCAGAAGCCATCAGCACTATGTCCAGGAGCCTCTGGTCAGCCAAAAGCCTCTACTAGAGGAAGCCAAGAGCTTCTGCAGCCTGAATCTTCCTTTACCCCTGGAGCCAAAGGAATTCTTTGTCCCCTGGCATTGGAAGTGCACCAAACCATAGCAGCAGCTCACATGTACCCAGCTCACACCAGACAGAGCACATTCCAGCCACCTTTGGCTGAACATAGAAAGTTTTCATTGTCTTGGGGGATACAGTGTTGACTGGAATGGTTTAAATGTGCTGATTTAGATAAAAAGGTTTTAAATTCTGGAGAGGTGTACTATCAGGATATGAGAAGGTTCCCACAGATGACATTTTGGTCATTCTTTCCACAGCTAACCAAAGATTAAAGTGTACAGGGCAGGAAACACACAGACAGGGCTTCAGGAAGTAAATCCTCTCCCATCTCCCAACAGCCAGTGCTGAGCTGGGCATTTGTCCCAAAATGGGCTTTGGGTGGGCTTCAATTCCACAGACTCACTCTGTTAATGTCAGACTGAACTTTACTTTGGTGGCCCAGATGCTCCTGTCACAGGGAACACAGAAAGGCAGTGAATTGGGTGATCTGGGGGAAAAAAAACAGGCAGTATTTGAAGGGAAGGGTGGTTGGTTTTTTAATTTCACAGAACACTTCATTGACAAAACATCCAGCTGTGAGTTCCTCTCTTTTGTTGCACACAGAATGGTTTCCCTACACTTAAACCAAAAAAGGAACAAGAGAAGATATTGGCCATGTGAGGGAATTGAAAAAAAAAAGAAATTTCCCACTCTACCACGTGTGGCAGCCCTGCCTCAGGGGTGATTAATGAGATGTTTGAGAGCTCCTCATCCCAGCTCTGTGCCCCTCCATGTGCCCACCAGCCCAGGACTTACACGGCCATGCCACCAACAAACTCCTCTGTAGCCTGGCAGTAGATTGTGATGGCAACACGGGCATCTGCATCAAAGGTGAACTCCAGGCTGTACAGCACCTTCTGCTTCCCATTCTCCTCAGTAGGGCTGTCAACATCATCTTTATACCTGAAAGGCAATGCCAGAGAATTAGAACACATCTTTATGAGATATCAACAAGATCACTCTGGAAATAGAGACAAGAGTACTCCAGCCTTGATGTTCCAGCAGACAAAGCAGCCTGGGCTTCCGCCTTGGGCTTCCCAGATTTCCATTCTTTTCCCTGAGGAAGGTTCTTCCAAGATGTGACTGAAGTTATTGAAGTGAACAAACGATGGTTGTTGAGGGACCTCACCCAGCCCTACAGTGCCAGGACACAGAATGAGACAAGAAAGGGAGATCCTGAATGTCAAATGCTGAGGAGAAGAAACATTCTCCTTCCTTTTAAACCTTCACATTAGGCTTAGTACTTGGGCTAAAGAAATCCTGCATGGACTTGAGAAATCTGAAGCTTAATTCTTTTAACTCTGCAATGAAATGGTGAGAGACAGGCAAAAAACCCAAGGTTTCTTTAACACAAAGAACTCCTGAAGCTCAACAAAAGGTACCTCCAGTATCACACAGAAGATGATATTTAGCTCAGAAAACATCCAGATATAAGAACTTCGAATACCTTTAAATGTACAAATGATCAACTAAACCTCTGGTGCTGTGAGGGAGCTCACATGCATTTATTGTATGAACAAAAATTAACACATCCAACTGCAAGCAGACACATGATAACCAATAGAATGAGCTTAGATGTTATTTCAATTAATGTAAAAGCCTAATTTGGGCTCCTGCATGGCTGGATCCCACTGTGTGATCACCACTGCCAGGGTTACTCCTTTGCCCTACTGCAGGAAGAAGCACAAACCCATTGAAGAAGAGGTCTGAGGCCAGCTCTGGGGCAGTGAGCTATGGCCAGGGGCACTTACAGAGTGCCAGGAGTGGCAAGAGAAACCAGCAGATCTTGGAACAAGCAGCCAACACAACACATTACAAGAAAATTACAGAATGATGGAATTTCCTGAGTGGGAAGGGACCCCCAGAGATCATCCAGTCCCACCCCTGGCCCTGCCCAGACCCCCCAACAACCCCATCCTGTGCCTGGCATTCTCCAAGCCCTCCTGGAGCTCTGGCAGCCTCGGGGCTGTGCCCATTCCCTGGGGAGCCTGGGCAGTGCCAGCACCCTCTGGGGATGAACCTTTCCTGATCTCCAGCCTGACCCTGCCCTGGCCCAGCTCCAGCCATTCCCTGTCCCAGGGAGCAGAGATTGGAGCTGCCCTCAAGAGGAGTTGCAGCCCTTGCTGAGTTCTGCCCTCAGTGTCCTCTCCTCCTGAGCAGAGCAAGCTCTCCCTGCCTCGAAGAGCAAAGTGACAGACAAATGGATGTGATTCACTGGCAGGGCAGCAGCAGATTCTCCATGAATTCAAATCCCATGACCACAGGCACCCCTGTGAGCTCAGGCACTGTGTGGGAATGGTGAGGGCAGCAAGGCTGCCTTTGAGAGGTGTAACAGCACTGACTTGTGACCTAGCTCCAGCCCCACTTGTTTATCAGTAATACCTTAATTGCTATGATGGCTGAACTATTCAGGAAAAGCTTGGCATTCTCTCTGTCTTCACAGTATCAGCCTCTCCCCTCACTAAACAGCTCTGATGAATACACTGTACTGTCAAAAATACCCAGAAATGGGTCAGACATACCTCCATAATTCAATCTAAAATTGTCAAGGGAATCCTTATTTATCAAGTTTACTGACATATAACAACTGCTGTCTAATTAGGAGGGTTCCAGCTTGAATTTTATTCAACACCACACTGAAGAAGAATGAAATGTTCAGTTCCAGTAATTTAATACAGAAGGTGCAAAATGAAATGTAAGAGCAGTATAATCAAATACCCAACACATGTACTTGTACTAATGTAACCCCTAACTAATGGCACACACCCGCATTCCTGTCTGAAGGGCCTGGAGAGCCTTTTGCCAGAGGTTCACCGAGGTCAGAGCAGCAAATCAAGCTAAAAACACCCAACATGCCAGTATATAAAAAAAAACAAATCCCAAGAACTGGAGTCTTAACATCTGCAGAAACCTGGACACAATATACAGTACAAAGCAAGCTGGTATTTTCACACAAGCTAGTTGCATTCAAAGTGAAAATCACGGCACTTGAAGGCTGTGAAGAAGAAACACTGGGCAGAAGGGCAGATTTGTCTCAAGAACAGAAGAACCATCAACATTTTGTGCTGGACTGACCCAAGAACACAAATGGCAACAATCCACTCACAAGGGCTGTGTGGGTCCAAGGGAGCAGCAGTACAAGTCACCTCTTGCTGTGCTGCACTCTGGATCTGAGGTTCAGTGAAGGATCCAGGCTGTGACAGACTTGTCACTTCTTCCAGAAGCAGCAGGGTGGGAGAACCAGCACCTCTTGCAGGCAGAGGCTCCTTCAGACTCACCTCATGCACAGGCAGGTATTAAATAGAGATGCCCAGCACATGTGAGAGCTACAGCACAGACTGGGATACCATGACAGTACCAGGTAACAATGGGGACACCTGGGCCTGGGGCAGCTCACACACAAACACATCCTTGGCACAACCACTGCCTGCTTTGTCTTCTCAGGGAAGTCACAAAAAGCACCCCAGATCACCCTCCTTCTCCCAACCTCACCCTGCACCTCCCTGCCAGCACTCAGAATGTGCTTCCTTCCTTCCAAGGAGATAAGGGGTTAAAGCTAGACTAGATCTGTTGCCCTGGGAAATCACTGAGGGGCCACTGCAGTGCCTGGAGGGAAGGTTTGTGAAGGATGCAGGGAGGAGAGGCTGAGCCTTGCCTGCCTGGAACAGCGCCACTGAGCAGAGGGCAAGGTACAAGTGCCTAAAAGGTGACAGTCACAGCAAGGCTGTGCCCTCCTGCTGTAACATCCCTGCTGCTGGAGGCACAGAAAATCATTCACAACCTTTCAGTACCTGAACAGTGCAGAAAGATGCAGAGAGACTATTTACAACGGTCTGGAGTAATAAGACAGAGGGGAATGGCTTCACACTGACAGAAGGCAGGGTTAGATTAGACATGAGGAAGAAATTCTTCCCAATGAGGGTGTTGAGTCCATGGCACAGGGTGCCCAGAGAAGCTGTGGCTGCCCCTGGATCCCTGGAAGTGTCCAAGGCCAGGCTGAACAGGGCTTGGAGCAGCCTGGTCTGGTGGAAGGAGATGAGTTTTGAGGTCCCTTCTAACCCAAACCAGTCTGGGATTCTATGATCTGCCACAGAGCAAAGAGTTCAGGTGAGAAAAGACTGCACAGATGGCAGCTGGCCCAAGGAACAAGCAAAGCCAACTATGGTGCATACTTTGAGAGGCAGAGACAGCTTGTGTGCCACCTTAAGGAGCAGGAATGGTGGGATGTAACATCAGGGAAGTAACATGACAAAAACCACACATTTTGCATTTCTCTTTCTTTGAGGGAGATGTGGCAGACAAGGAGGTGGTTCAGGTGCTCCAAGAGCTCGTCTGTCTCCACCTGCACTTGAATTTTACAGTGCCCATTTAGCCAAGCCCTACAGACAGTGTCCATGTGGGGTGGTCACAGATGCATGCACAGATTTGGGAACCAGGGACTTTGCTGGGTGTGCCTTTGGGTCATGCACAAAGGTGCATCAATCACAGGTACAGAGGAAAGAGACTGACCACCTTTGAGAACAAACAGCTGATCCAACGTTTTGATGCAAAAGGCAAAGCAGGATGACCAAGGGAGCTGAGGCCACCTGGTCTGACATCACTCCTGGATAAAACAATGGAAAGGCTGGAGCTTTTTATTGTCTGTTAAAGAATTAAAAGATAAAAATATAATTAACATCAGCCATGACAGTTTTATAGAACTAGGTTGAGCTGAACCCAATTTCATCCTTTGAGGAGATTTAAAACTCTGACCAACACAGGAGACATACAGGATAAATGTTAAGTATCCCTTGACTGAATGTTGTGATATCTGCATTTACCCAGTGTTTGAGCAGGCAATAAATGAGAGCAGAATTAGTGACACCTCTGTCAGCACTGACTTTCACAAGGGAGAGCATCACCAAACACAGGGGTTCTCCTGTTTGGGGTTTCTGCAAAGATCTGTCCAGTTTAACACCATCCAGGCTGCAGAGCAGGCAGTCCCAGCCCCTCACCACCTCCACCATAGGATGAATAGATCCACAGACCAAGGTCAGCCCCTGTGCTGCAGAGGGAAGGGATTTCCTTTCTCTCATTCCCTGCAACTCACCCATCTCCCTTCAGCCCCCACCATCCACCTCTCCCAGGCCCTTATCCAAAACACTCCATGACTATTCTCCATGATACTCCTGATGCTTCAGACACACTCCCAAACCACCACACCTGCTGGCTCCTTCAATGCTTTTGTTGCATGATGCCATCCAAAGCCCAGAAAATGAAGCAGAGAAGCTGCCCCTGGGTGCAACAACAGACATTGTCTCCTGAGCTGGTCTTCCTCCTGCAGCTGGAAGTGCTTTCAGGAGAAGAAGGAACAGCCAATGCCAGCACAACAGGTACTGGAGCTCCAAAACAAAGCTTCCAATCCAAGGCCAAATGTGGGGCACAAGAAAAACAGAAGGAAGTCTTTCTCTGTTAGTGGTTAACAGCAAAATTCCTGCCACCCTGCTCTGAGGCTCACAGTCTCCTCCTGCCAGAGATCAAACACTCACACATGATACTGAAGACTCAGAACTTCAACACCAATATCCACAGGTTTATTGTTTATCATGTAAAAATTCAGAACCTGGCAAAGCTCAGAATTTTGTCTGGTCAGAGCTCGGCATGAAGGCCAGAGTGGACATTTCCCTATATTCCTCCATGGCACCTCTCCTGTGAGGACAAGCTGGAGAGTTGGTGTTGTTCAGCCTGAAGAAGAGAAGGTTCCAGGGAGAACTCAGAGCCCTTCCAGTGCCTAAAGGGGCTCCAGGAGAGCTGCAGAGGATTTTCAACAGGGGCCTGGAGTAACAGGACAAGGGGCAATGGCTTCTCATTGCCAGAGGGCAGGATTGGATGGGATATTGGGAATAAATTCTTCCCTGGGAGGGTGGTGAGGCACAGGGTGCCCAGAGAAGCTGAGGCTGCCCCTGGATCCCTGAAGTGTCCAAGGCCAGGTTGGACAGTGCTTGGAGCAGCCTGGAGTAGTGGAAGGTGTCCCTGCCCATGGGACAGTGGGTGGAACAAGATGGTCTTGAAGGTCCCTTCCAACCCAAACCAGTCTGGGATTCTATGAAAAAGGTTATGGGGATATTACCATCAGAACATACACTTAGAACTTCACACCTGGACACTTGGCTCAGTAACACTGTATTTGCTGGAGGATGTGGTAAATTGACCAGCTCTGGAAAGAACATGCAAACCTCAACCACTGGTTGTGAACAAGCCAGGCTGGAGAGGGCACAAAGTGTCCTTTACATGCACAGAGGGAGGAAGACAAAGCCTCTGGGCCAGAAGAGCAGAAGAGCACAAGACAGAATGTACCCTTGGGGACTGCCAATTAAAACCTCATTTTGGGTCCACATCAGTGTAAAATTCAATAGAGTCATGTTGGCAGTGCTGTTGCCAGCACTGACACAGCAGCAGCACAAGAGCCTGTGAGAGCTCATGAGGCAGAAAAGGAACTGCTAGTTCCAGGAATTAGAGGGATGAAAACCTAGATACTGTCAATGTGCATGGACACTACATTCCAAATAGTATTCCAAATAGTATTCCAAATAGTCCAGAGCTGCAACTCTGGGAAATGGGACGTGTGACCACAGAAAGCAGAATGACAGAACTATATGTACTAAACCACACCAACTGCTCCATTCACAGCCAGGCCTCTCCCAGGGAAAAAGCCACTTCCCATTTGGCTTACGTGCCTTCTCTTTTTTCCTAGAGAAGTACTTCAGCATTATGCTGAAAAAACAAAGAGCTTTCAGAGCAGTTTACCAATGGTCACTTATTTGGAAGCTCAATCAGCTTTGAAACCACAGGTTTTGCTCATTAAAAAAAAAAAACAAAACAAACAAAAAAAAAACCACATCTGTTTTCACATAAAAACAACCTGAGAGTTTTTGGTTATGACTCCCAGTGCTCATGTTAGACCACGCTCTCAGAGCCACCTTGGCTGGGAGCTGCAGCTGGAGCCCTGCCAGCGCTCCAGCCCCAGACACAGAACCCAGAGTGACTCCAGCCAGGATGGTTGGGAAAGGCTCTGCCTGGACATCTGCCCAGTGCTCAGACCCAAACAAAGCACTGAATGCTGGGCCCTGTACCTCAGCCATCTGTTGGAAAGGGGACAGCTGCAGGTCTGAGTGTGAGCCAGTGCTTTAATCCAGCTCTGCTGTTTCAGATCTCAGCGTGGAGCAGCGAGAGCTACCAACCCCATGACTGTCCTTCCCCCATGCATGGGACACAAGCCATCTAAACAAATGCATAAAACTAGGACCAAACTTTATCCTGGCAGCAGGAGAAACCTGAGGAAGTTTCACTCAAGACCCATCAGGCTCCCAGGCCCATGACTCGAACCAGAATCACCTCCCTTCTGGCTTCTCCTTGCACAGGAATGCAGGAAGGAATCTGTCTGTAAAGTTTATTGACCTGACTAACATCTTCCGCTCATGCTAATGATTTCATGGCTTTGTTTACCACTCCAGCCTGTCCTGCAGAAACAGACACATCACTGGTCCTGTTTGGAAACACAGATTGTTTGGATAAGGAGCATATAAACCACTTGAAAGCTCAAAAGGGAACACAGAAACCTCTGGACATATCTAGCACCAAGGATCTGGATATCAGCCATTCTCCAAAAGCTTACCAATACAGTTTGGCTGTGGCTGACAGATCCCTGGGTGCAGTAAAATGAAAGGTTCAGGTAATGGCAGTACCTGACAAGTCGGAGAGAATCCTTGCGGATGTTCACCAAACTCCTCAGTGTCTTCACTGGCTCATGTGGAGCTGGAGTTATATAGGGAAACTGCAACAAAGAGGCAAATCATTCTTCTGTTATTACACTCTAAAAGGTAGCAGCATGTTACTTAGCATGCAATTTACCCAAATCAAGAAGCACACAGCTTTCAGGGTACTCAGTACAACAGCCACAAGGAACAGCAATAGCAAATTTTATTTACTGATAAATCAAGAGTGTTTCAGGGTGAAAAGCCTGCCCTGGCCCAGGAACAGCTCATACTAGAAATGCACACTTTAAGAAAGGGCATTTTCAGGAGGTCTTTCTCTCCACCCTGAATTCTCAGTCAGGAAAGCCTTGCTCTCCCAAGCTTTTATTTCCACTAAAGAATCCACCTCCAGCTTGAGCAGAAGAAATGCAGCTCTTTCATGTGTATTGCAGCATGCAAGCAGTGATCTGACTGCTAATCAGCATGCTGAAACCCTGGATTACTGGGGGAAACTCTTTTTATTCTGAAACAATGGGGCAAATGTTCTGGAAAAGAAAAGAGACAGGGATAGGGGGCCTCATTCTATTCTACAGTCAAGAAATCTTCTCTCTCAGATTGTCCTTTAAATAGGGACAATAATGCTTCAGACTGTAATTCTCCTTAGTAGGCACAGGATCTCCAGTAAGAAATGCAAAGGAAACTGCTTATTGAGGTGATCACAACCTGTGCAGCTGCAGACCTGCCTGCTGGGCACCAGGGACCACCAACACATTTCCCTAGAAATGAGGCAAAGCCTCACTTACTCCAAAGCAAGAACTGGGCCCATGTCCAGAAAACAGTGCTGCTGCTCAGTGCTTGAGTGGTTTTTTTTCTTTTTCCTTGAAGATTAATCAGAGCTGCCAAAGGGCTTTAACTTTACATAGGCAAACTATATTCCACAACAGTCTCCTTCTCTTAAACCTACTTGGCAAATGTCCCACGGTGTTAATGGCCTCTCACCCACTCCCCTCTGGAGAAATGATGAAACCCAGTGCTGGGATGGCAGCAAGGAAACCCAGGCTGAGACATGCAGGTAATGTAACTCTGCCAGCTCAGCCCCTGCAGGGAGGGCCCTGTGTGCAGACGTGGCACAGGGGATGTGGTGAGCACCCCCAGGCCTGCCCAGCACTGACACAACCACAGAGCTCCAGCTCAAGTCCCTCCTCCCTAATTCTGTTGCCCAACTGCATTTCCTGGGTTAATAAAGACTTTCCAGAATCGTCCTTGTCCATCCTGTGACCTGAGTGTGGTTCTAAAATGACCAATGGCACAGCCTGAGGAAAACTCAGAAAGCAGAATGTGCTTGTAACTGTTCCAATTCCAACTTGACTCAGTTTCCTTCACCTGTAAAAGCAGGGTGATCCCAAACTGCCACCAATCAATAGAAGCATGAATTAATTAATGGTCACAGCTTTTCTGATGAGACATGCAGGTAATTAAATTAAATAATTAATTAAACTAGAACCATGACTTCTAGCTCTCATTTCCATGTTTGGAAGCTGCAGAAACAACTAGGGAAAATAGTGAACAAAGCAAGCAACTCTTCCCTTTTCTCTCTAGCACTCAGAAAACATCTCCAAATGGCTCCTACTCTGTCACCTTTTGGTTCTTTTTAAGCAGTTCTGAGATGCAAGAGAAATCCAAAACATAACACTTTGCATAAAATTCCTGCCTTTCCCTCAAAACAACATTATTCCCTTTTCAAGAACAAGCCAATCACTTGAGCAAGCAGCTTTTCACAGTCTCACAGACATCTCTGGGCCCAAAATTACATTTATGTTCCAGCTAGGAAAAGAGAAGGAGGGACTTTCTGAGCAGCCCGCCTAGGTATAAAACCCACAAAATGTCAAGGTCTGTCTGAACACTGCCCCACACCCAGTCAGGCCACTCAAACACAGCAAACAGCTTGTGTTGAACACCCAACCTGCCCAGGAGCCTTGGGAAGTTCAGGCTCTGCTTCCCAGCCTTCTCTGCAGCATGTTTTACACTTGTCCAGGCAGGCAGGCAGAATTAGTCCCAAATTCTGTGCTCCTGAGTCCCTGTTCTTCCTCCCCCACCACTAATTCCTTCTGTCCTGACTGAAAATAAGCCTCCAAGGTGAATTCAGCTTCTCAGGAAAACTCAGTTTGCATCTGAACAGATTGGAATGACATTGCCCAAGCAGTGAGGACCTCTCAGGTCTGTGCCACTCTCCTCTACAAACCCGACACAAGATTTTCCAAAACAGGCAGGAAACAAAAAGAGTAAAACAGACACAGGAACTTGCCTGAACTGGTCTATTTCCAAGGAAGTTTAAGTCCATGTTCTCACCAAAAAGGTAACCCTCGGGGTGAGGGGTGTCAAACTTCTCACCTCCCATAAAGAAGTGACTTGCAAAGTAGTTTCCTAGAAACAAAAAACACACAAGAGAATGAAAAAAAACCCCACCAAACTCTAAATGAGTGCTTCCTGGAAAAGTCTGCAGTTTTCAATTCACAAGAATAAAAGAGCCACAAGACACAGAAAATATTTGCTTATTCACCCCTTCCCTGTAGTACTCAGGGCCAGTGCCAATAGTAGGAGAAGAGAGGAAAAGAACAAACAAAACAAAAACCTAGAATAAATATTACAGCGAGATAATTCCACTTCAACGTGTTTTCTAGAGAAGGGACAGGAAGCAGGAAAAGTGTCAGGTCTTTCCAATATTCCAGTATTTCCATTCTGGTCAATTCTTCCTGTTTTCTCCACTGCCCAATGTGAAGCCCAGTCCCACAAACACCATGGGCCTGCTCAGAGAAGGATGAGGCTTCCTCCCACTGCAAAGTTCAGCACAGCCAGAGGGTCTCCTGTCACATTTCATCCCTTCTTTGACTCCCATATCCCACACAAGAACCACTCCAAACCTTTACTGGGAGTGCCGGAGACTGTACACCCTGATGTATTATTAAATTATTAATTTAATTAATAATGCTGACAGTTCTAAATGCAGAAAGATGGACGTCAGGGACTGACTAAAGTGAAAGTCAGCTCTGAAAGTTTCTCCATGAATTTGTTTCATTCATCTTTAAGGTGATGCACTACTATGAAAATTTCAGGACACAAAGCATGGGCATGTGTGGGATTCTGGAGCATGGAATTGGCTGTAAAATAAACAGAATTAATTCAGGTGTGTGAGAGCATCACAAACATAGCTCCCTCCTAGAAAGACTTGAGGAAAACACTCTCAAATGTGAACTTCACAGAGGTACAGTTTCAGAGAAATAAGTATCAGGAGAGAATGAAATAAAAGGCTCCATCCAAGCCACTTCCCTTCAAGTTTCAGAGTGGGGGATGAGAGGACTGAGCCAAATGTACATTTGCTTCCCTGGGTGCAATACATAGACAGCATAAATCTGTGTTAAAATGACTCATTCCAGAAGCAGTAACTAATCATCGGAATGGCTGTGGAGGCATTCTGGAGGGATCTGCAGTCCCTCTAGCTAGGAGCAAGCAGGATTCACTCTGAAATGGAAGGGGTTTCATGAATGGCCCTGTTTTTTTTCCATTAAGGCTTTCTCTCTTTATGCTTCAAGAAAGGCTCTTTTCACTCTGCACAGATGGCAGTGCCTTAATGATGATGGGAGGGCTCAGCTACTGCTGAGCTCAGCTAACAAGCACCCAGATGTTTGTAGTACTGAAACACATCCTTCTTTCCAGATACGACACCCACCTTCAGCACAGGTCCAGCAGCCACTTAGAACCTGTTCTACAGAATCACAATAACAAAATCACAGAATCATTTAGGTTGGAAAAGCCCTCCAAGATCATCAAGTCCAACCTGTGACCTATCATCACCTTCTCAACCAGATCAGAGCACTGAGTGCCACATCCAGTCATTTCCTGGACACAAATGTAGGTGCCCCAAATGACAGGGAATCTTTTCCCACTCCTCCCAGAAGCAACAAATTAAAAAACTAATCTGTATATAATCTCCAAGCACAGCCAGCCTGACACTGCCTCTCTACCAGAGATACACCATGGACGTTTGTGTATGCACTGAGGTTCAGAAAACCACATTGAAGGCTGGAATAGATTTCACATTTTAGGTGGGTCAAGCAGGATTATGTTTTGGAACATTTTATTTGATCAGCTGAGAAGACAATGCTTGTGCAGGATGTCTCAGTACCATGGCAGCTGGTTATCTGGGATCAGAGAGCTCCCTCTTATCCAGTGAGTGAGACAGAATTACAGAACCACAGAACTGCCTGGGCTGGAAGGGACCTTAAAGATCACACAGCTCCAACTCCCTGCCATGGACATCTTCCATGACACCAGCTTGCTCCAAGCTCTGTCCAGCCTGGCCTTGGACACTTCCAGGGATGATGAAGCCACAGCTTCTCTGGGCAAACCTCTGCCAGAGCCTCTTCACCCTTGCAGGGAAGGATTTCTTCCTATTATGCAACCTAACCCTACTCTCTGCCAGTTTGAAGCCATTCCCCCTTGTCCTGTCACTCCAAGCCCTTGTAGATAATCTTGCCCCATCTTTTCTCTAAGCTCTCTCCAGATATTGCAAGGCCACAGTGAGGTCACCCCAAAGCTTCTCTTTTCCAGGCTGAACAATCCCAACTCTCCCAACCTTTCCTCCCAGCAGAGCTGCTTCATCCCTGGGATCATCCTGGTGCCTCCTCTGGACTCTCTCCAGCAGCTCCACATCCTTCCTGTGCTGGAGGCAGCTCGGCAGGTGGGGCCTCACCTGAGCAGAGGGGCAGAATCCCCCCCACTCCTCTGCCCACGCTGTGGGATCAGCCCAGGACATGGTTTGAGAGCATCTCCAGAGATGAAAGGGTCTCTCTTGCTCAACTGGAACAACACCCAGACACAAAACCAGCACGTTCAAGGCACCTGACACACTGTCACTGCTCCACTAAGAAGTACTTTTGACATCTCTACCAAATTGTTGGGATTTCTCACCTATACAGTAGCTGGAATCACAGCTTCAGTTCCACATTCAGACTGAACTCTCTTCATCTTCCTGCTAAGTCACCTCCTTCAAGGTGAAGGAGAGGTTTTTTTCCCCCGAGGCACTTCCTTCACAAGCAAACAAGAAACACAGTGCCAGGCACGAGGAGCACAGGGAAAACCACTCTGAGGTGCTCAGGGGGAACACTCTGGTGAGCAGAACAACCCCGAGGCTCTGCCACTGCTGCTGCACACACAGAAGCTGCCACACACACGAGGTCTCAACGGACAAACAAACCAGAATGGCAGCAAACTGTCTCCACAAATTTATAACACAGTTTTCAGCAGCTAAAAAAAGATATTCTGTTGCAAGCTTTCAGAAAGCTCTTGCTACAATGACACAGAGCTCTCAAGGTAAAACCAAAGTTATGCATTAATCTTCTCAACCACTATCACAACTACCTCAGAGTTTGCCCAAGTTGGAGGCAGAACATTTTAAGAAAGCATTTCTTAAGTATCATCCCAAGGACTAAAAAGAAAAGCAAACTTCCAGATGGAAAATATGAGGCATCCTCTTTTGCAGTCACTGTGACATTTAGGATTTTTGGTGGCTCTAGGAGGCGTGCATATATATTATATGCATTGGAATCCTGGGTTCCATTTCCAAATCCAGTACAAAGACAGCTTTAGAACTTTAGCCAGGCTATCATGCCTCTGGAACCTTGTTCCCATATGTTCCCCCAGGCTATAAAACCACCTTAAGCAGTGGTGTTCCAAGGCCAACTTTACACACAGCTCTGTAGCATTCTCCTTGTGCCCATAACTAAGTGCCATTCTCTTTGGCAGGAAAAAGAAAAAGCAAGAAATCCTTGGATTGATCTTCCACAGAACTGCTACAAACAGAAACCCTCCAGGAAAATGCAGTGACATGCTGACCAGGAAAGAATCACACATAAATAAAAAAGGATGGGAAAGGATAAAAATGCCAGAACAAAGAAAAAATGTGGCTCTGCTTCCCCAGAGTAAATCAGCACAAAGCAGAGAGCAGCATGAGATAAAAGAGAACATGACCAAGTGAGGTAGATGAAGCCCAAGCAGTGGTTGCAAGAGAAATTGTTGTGGTGGAAAACTTTACAGTGGCTGGAAAAACTGGGACCACTGGGACACCCAGGACAGCCAAGTCTGACTCACTTGTTTGTCCCATGCAAAACCAAACTGGAACCCAAGGCTCCTCCAAGGCATCAAATGACACCAAAATACTTTATATTTAGTACAACATAGTGATGGGGGTTTATTATCATAATTGCACCAGCATTAAGCACCAGATTGTCCAGTCATAATTACCTCTCCCTAAGCCAGCATCCTAATCCCATACCCATGCAACACATGGATGTGATGCACAAGAGAGAAGCTGGGAAGGGACACAACCTACAGGAGGCTGAGCACAGCTGTAATCCCATCACAGCACAGCTGTGTCACAACGTTCATTAACAGAAAGCATTTAGGTGCTCATTTAGGCTTCTCACCATTAATGCAATTAACAGTGAAGTGATAGAAATTGGGTTCTGTTTAATTACTCAGCCAGACAGTCACCACCATGACAGACTGACAGCACAGCCTGAACCAGCACACAGGGACAGTGACACTGTCTTGGAACACAGCAGCAGAGATGGACTGGGTGTGACTCTGGTACTCTTCTCCTATTTAAAACTGCTCTTTCTTTAATTAAAGCCTCATTTTCAAACAACAAAGCAGTTCTGTTTCAGAGAGGAGCAATCCACTTCCTTTTTTTCCTCCCAGAAATCTCCAGGGAATCTTCCTCAAGAGCCTACTCCAGAGGATCAGAGCCATCCCAAGGGCACGTGCTCCGTGCTGCAGAGGAGCAGGAACAGGAGCAGAGCTGTGGGGAGCACTGGGGCATTGCTCACTGCTCCAAGGCAATAGGGACAGGGCAGATCCTTTCACTGCTCCAAGCACTGAAGCACCACAGAGATCACAACTGTTCCCTGCTAAAGAGGGAAAAAACCACCCATTTTTAGCCTGTTTCACAGAGGCAGTTACTCTTCTGTACAAACAAGGCCTTCCTCCCAACCCATCAGGCAGGCACAATGCCAGCATGGGCTCCATAAAGCAAGAAATTTTAGTTAAAAGGTACCAGCAAAGAGGGGTCAGGGAAGGATATTGGGAAAATTGGGTATCACCTTATAGCAGCCTCAGTCATCCAGATGCAGGTGGAAAAATGTAGATGATACCCACCCAAAGCCTTGGAGGAAGAAGCAGGGCATTTTCTGAGGATTTTTGATTACAAAACTGCACACAATTTCCAACAAAGCTGTTAAACCACCTGCTTCACTGAGGACTGGCTCATGCAGACCAAGGTGGATTCCACAGCAATCTGCTCGATCCTCCTCAGGGCACGTGACTGACCCAGCAACAACCAGATCAAAAGGCAATACAGGAGAAGTGAATATTCACCTCTGTCTTTGCAACCAGCTGTGACTCAACAAGGCTCAATCAGCATGTCCCTCTCCACAGGCAGGCTGAAATCACAGCCAGAACACCTGTATTTAGGTATTTACCTGTATTTAGGGTTTGTTTCCTTGCACAGTGTGTCCTCGAGAGGCGGTATTTGCTCCCTCATCAAACCCAACTGATGCCAACCATGGACAGCCCCTGAGCAGACATTTCTAGTAAGATCTGTTGAAGCCAGAGACAAGGAGGGATAGAATGGAAGAGGAGAAGGACAGTGCTGCACACAGGATGGGTGACCTCAGGTGATGCTCCCTCACCACTTGTTCCAGCCCATCAGGGGTAATCTCAGAGCCAGGAGTGCAACTCAGGCTCATTCTCCAGCACACACACCCAACACAGCCCATGGAAAACCAGCTTCTTCCACACAGGGCTCACAGCAGCACTGCCCAGTTAGAAATAATTAGCAAACATTTAGCCCAAGAACATTTTGCACTACTTTCAGCTTGCTTCCTGAAATCAACACTGTACTCACTCACTTCCAGTCATGCTCACTGCCAGCTTTGGTACCAACCTTCCCATCTCCAAGACAATCACTCTGGAGATGGCAGGACCTCAAAGGACACTGCCCCTCTGAACACACTGAAGGAGGGAGGGAGCTGCCATCCTTACAGCCCTTGCTGTTCTGGGCTTTGAACCTCCACCTCAGAGGTGTTCACCACCTCTTCTTCTGCCTAGAGCTTGAACAGCTCTCCAAAGTCAAGAGGATCCTTGTTAGATAAACCCAAAATATGTGAAGAGAAAGCCCTGGCTTAACACCAGCTTTCAGAAAGAGCACAAGAAAATGCCACAGAAAATTAATTAACAAGCCTCTAATTGCATCCAGAGCCTTTGTAGGAAATACAAATATTTTTATTTAACCAGCTGCTTGAAAGCATTGGCTGCTCAGTTCCACAAGGGAGGTATCACACGTGGAACACTCTTTGGTAGCATTATGGTTCACAGATTCCCTTCCAGGGAGCATGGTAACACACAAACCCAACCTCAGGAGTGTGATGGGGTTACCCTGACAAGCCCCAAACCCAACACACCACTAACTTCCAGTTCAGCAGCACAGGAACAACAGGATGGTGATGTGAAAGAAGCTTTATGTCCATTGCATATAGTGGTTATAATTAATCTACTCTTTATGTAAAATGCTGTCACACACAGATCCAGCTGCAGCCAAACTGCAACACTTGCCTTTCCCAGCTGCCCAAAAGCCTAGCTCCCAAACCCCTAAAAAAAGCAGTTATATTTTCTAAGAGAGCCAACACAGCTGTTGGACTTTTCTAGGCAGGTTTCCCCCTTCCACTTCCTCCATGCCACCATTCCTGCTGAAGGCCAACCTGCAACAAGACAAGGTGTAATGATGACAGGACTCTGAGATGATTCTGCACCCCCTCCAAACTAAGCAGGGGTCCTGGCCCACTCCATCACACAGCCCTGAGGATGTCACAGCCAGCAGGTCATGGACACACACAGGACTCTAATCTCTGAATGAAAAGTCTTTGTATCTGAGAGTGAGGGGACCCAAACTGCTGCTCTACAAATTGTTCAGCCTGCCTGGAAAAGCCCTGACAGAACCAAAACCTAGAAAAAATTGTAAGCAAATGGATATTGCAGGGGAAAAGAGTATCTGAATTTCCCTGACCACTTGTTTTCTGAGAAGAATAAGTAAAACTCTTTAAAAAAGTTAAACCTGGTCAATCTTAAAAACCAGCCCAAGACAAGGCGCGTCACCGGCTCATCCCAACTGCACACAAGTGGCACCCAACTCTCCAAGGCTTCAAAACTATTCCCTGTGGAAAACAGACACCCAGCTGCCTCTGTCAGCCCAACAGCTCCTAGGTGACAGCCACTGCCATTTTAAGGAGTTAAAGGGGGCTGTCATGCGGGAATTTGGTCATCCTGCATTCAATCCGACCCAGTTGTGCTCCCTGTCCCCAGCGAACTCTGCCGCGGTTCCCTTTACCAGCAGAGCCGCCAGGGACCAGCAGCTCGCTGAGGCCACACTTGCACCGTGGGGAGCGGTCCCTGAGCACCCTCAGCTCCCCGGCACCACGGGCGGTGACAGCGGGACAGCTGAGGCCTGGATGCCGGGCACGGGGACACCCTCGGAGCAGGGCACCGAGCCCCCGGGCAGAGCCGGTCCGGTGCCACCGCTCTGCCCACGGACATCCATCCACCCACGGCCTCTCCGCCAGCGCGGCCGGGCAGGGCCGCGGGCAGAGACAGAGTCGGTGACAGCCCAGGCCGGTGACAGGCACACCCGCAGCCCCGTCCCCGCCTCCCCGCCCGGCCCGGGGGGCACCGGGCCCGGCACGGCCTGTCCCCCTCCCCGGTCCCCGCGGCCCTCACCGGACTTGGGCGGGTAGCGGTAGGCCGAGTTGGCCTGGATGTCGATGTCCTCCACTCCCGCGATGCGCCGGCTGAGCAGGGAGCCCATGGCGGCCGCGGACAAGGCGGGCGGCCCGGGGGCACAGAGCGGCGGCGGCGGCACCGGCACCGGGACCCGCACCCACGGCGGCGGCGCGGGGCACGCCGGGACAGCGACTCCTCCCGCCCCGGGACTACAGCTCCCGGCAGCCACCGCGGCAGCGCCTACCAACGGTGGGGCGGGGAGGGGCGGCATCCACCAATGGGGGGGGGCGGTGGCGTGAGCTCCGCCGGCAGAGGGCGCTGCGGCGGGAACGGGGATGGGAATAGGGCTGGGAATGGGAATGGGAACGGGAATGGGAGAATGGGGACAGGGACAGGGAGAGGAACAAAGATGGGAACAGGTGTGGGCCCTGGGATGGGCATGGGGCCCTCTGCATGGGAAGGACCCGGGCATGGACATGGAGATCACTAGGGGCACACCTTAGATGGAGAAGCCCTTGCGAGCTCACACAGGAATGCTGCAGGACACATCCTGTACAAGGAAGCACGGGGAGGATGGATGCCCAGGGACACACCTTGCATAGGGATGCAGAGGGAGAATGCCCAAGGTCATGCTCTGCACAGGGATGCACGGCGCGGGGGGAGGATTCCCAGGGACACATCTGGCCCAGGGAAGCACAGGGGAGATGCCCAGAGGGACACAGCCTGCACAGGGATGCCCAGGGAGAATTATTCAGGGCAGCTCCCAGATGTGGGACCTGCTACTGGCTGAGGCTCAAAGCCAGCAGGAAAGGAGGTGACCAGCCTCCCAGGGGGAAGCCTCTCCTTTCTGGGTTCCTCCCATCACAGGTAATCCACACATGAAAGCAAATGGAGATGCCTGAGGTTTGGATGTGAGGACAGGGCTGCCTCACACGTGGGACAAAACAGTCAGGAGGATGGCATGAAGGAAGAGGGATGAAAAAGCTACCAATGTCCCAAAACAAAGCCCTGTCCCCTCTGGCAACGAGAACAGAGAAATGCCACTCCCTGTGATGGGAGGTACCTCCCTGCACATAATGCTGCAAAGGAACTGGGGACCCAAATTCCCAGCAGTGGAGTTGAGAATCCCTGAGAGACATGGTGGAGCTGAGGTGGCACATGTGAAATCCCTTAAATTAGCCTTAGGAGCAGGGAAGAGGGCTGGGATTTAGGGAAATGGGATGGAGCAGGGAGCAAAGCCAGCAGAGGAGGATTTTGTGATAGCAAGGGAGCAGGCAGTGGGTGGAATTTGCTGGCTGTAAACACAAACCAAAACACGCCCAGCAGGAATAAGCAAACAATCCCCAGGCGAAACGTGCTTCCGGACAGTTATTATCCTTGCAGCTGTTGTGGCCACACGAACACAGCCAGAGGGGCTGGAAGAGGCACGGGATGCAGGGCAGCACATGCTGGGGGTGAGGACAGGAGCAGACTTTGCTCTTCTGCATCCCATTGTGCAGCAGGGCTGGGAAGGAGGACAGGGAAAAAATATGGAATGAGCAACACGTCCTGCTGGCCAACCACAAGAATTGGGTACCCTGCACCTGGCACAGGGGAGCCCCAGGCTCTGGCAGTGCCTTGGCAGTAACTGTGCCTGGGAACTCTACTGTGTCCTCCAGGATCCTCCTGGAGTGCTGGAGCCTCTTGCTCAAGCAGCCTCTTTGTGCAAGGGTTTCTCTAACATGGACAGGGAGGTATGGAGTCTGCTGACCATCACAGGGACACGTGTGCTGGCCCAGAACGTGTCCAGGGCTCCCTGCCTGCACAGCTACAGGAAGAAGCCATGGGCAGTGCCCTGGCAGCAGTGGGATGATGTGAACAGCCACCAGCAGCCCCAAACTGAGCAGGGTAAATCCACAACCCCCGAGGCCTCACTTGCAGGCCACCAGCTGATTTGGGGCTCAGTGCTGGAGCACACTGGGCACAGCAAGGATCAGTGGCTCCATCTCCCTGTGCTGTCCTGAGAACTGGTGGCCAGCTGGCCACAGCCTGGGGGCAAAGCAGAGTAGTATTTGCACCATGAAGCAGGCAAGGAGGGGAATTTGCATACAGACAGAAGATGAGAGTCCCTCTCCCTTTCCTCCCAACAACCCGAGCATCCTGCCCTTCTCCAGCTCAAAGAGGCATCCAGAGGCAGCTGCCCCAGAACTGTTTCCCGAGCCTTTTTTGGGACAGAATCATGGAATCCTAGAACAGTTTGGGTTGGAAGGGACATTAAAGATCATCTCACTGCAAACCCATATTCCCTGAGCAGCTAAGAGCTCGGTACCATGTGGGTTAAGCAGGGGAGAGCCAGGTCCCACAGCCGCGGGGTGTTGGCTCTGCCCGGGAAGCTGCAGCAGGAGGTCTTTTGTTCCTTCACCAGCGGAAAGGTCCCTCCCGGGCCGCCCGGCTCTCCGGAGCGCTCAGAGGAAGCCGTCGGGCCCCGTGGGGGTTGTTGCCATCTGGGAGGGCAGGGGCTTTTGCTGGGGAATCTGTCCCGGAGGGCCCTGCTCCGTGAGCCGAGTGTGACAGACAGCGACAATAGCAGCGGCGTGCCAGGGCGGGGCTCAGCCCTTCCGCCCCAAATCCCAGGGCCCGGAGCGAGCAGAGCTGGAGGGCAGCAGCTCCTTTGCTGCTTTGCCCTCGCCGGCCCGTAGGACACGAGTGCTGGCACACACAAAGGCAGGATATTGCACCACGGCCTCCTCCATCCCATCAAGGGCCACTGCCAGCAGCACGGGGAAGGAGAGTGGATGGCTCAGGGCAGGGAGACGGGCTGCCCTGCCAGCCCTCAGCAGGGTCCCACAGCTCCTCAGGTGGGCTGGAGGAGCAGCACTCCCCCCTTGCACTGTGGCAGCTGCAAGAGCAGCAACATCCCCACAAACTCTGGCGGTGCCACCCAATTGGGTTTTGCACCTTCACCTCTGGGTTCCCTGAGATGTGCTTGTCCCCATTTTGGTGCTGCCAGCCCAGGGGTCTGCTTGCACCACAAGGGAAGAAAGCCACCAAGTTGGGAGGTCCCCTATGAGAAAGTGATCAAAACACTTTCACGAGGTTCAAAGGACCTGAGACCTAGAGTGCCATCATGGTGTGGGGTGAGAGTGGTCAAACTGGGGAGGATCAGGTGGAAACTGAGGGCTTCAGCCACCAGGAGCCTGCAGAGCCCCAGAGGTGCTGAGAGGACCTCAGCTCCTGCACTGCCTTCCAGCTCTGCAAAACCCATGCAGGAAATGAATCCACAGAGTTGCAGCCCAGAGGAGGCAGATGGGCCAGAGGGACACCCACCCTTCCCACTGCCATGTTTCTCCATGTTTCTCAGCCACCCCCAACTGCCCTTCAGGAGCCTCCCTGGACATGTCTGCTGGGGAGGCAGCTATGAGCACACCCATGTAAACAAGGAAATATGTTTCCCTGCAAAGCTCTCGGTCACCAGAGCAGCTCATCCAAAGTCCAGCTGCTTGGGGTTTATTACCCAGTGCTTTGTCTCTGTTCCCACTGCCACTCACTGTGTTTGTCAGGTACGTGTAGAACAACAAGGTTGTTCTACACACACGGAGTTACAGCTCACAAGAAGGAGTGGTGAGCCCATGAACTTTGCCTCCCTAAACACTGCCCTGCTCTGAGGCCTTACAACCCTTCCCGAAAGCCCTGCCAGGCCAGGCCCAACCCTTTTCCCTCCCAACACCAAACTGCAAGGTTTCTAAAAATGTCTGTCTCTTTCTGATTAAAGTAATCATTCAGGAGATTTGTTTTTCCTGCTGTATTTACACCTTGGTGGCTACAAGTCTCCCTGTGCCACCTCTCTCTGGGGGTTGTCTTGACCTTGTAAGAAATGAGCAGTAACCTCTTCATATGTCCCACTGCCACGTACAGCTGTGCTCTCACTTTGATTTAGGCAGAAATATATAGAACTCCTTGGCCCTGAAATTCTGCAAGGCTTGGAGAAGCTGAATGGTTGTGTAACTCCAGAATGGTTACAAAAGAACATGCAGAAAACAGTGATTAGCTTTGGACAATACCAGATCAATTCCTGTCCATGCAGGAGAGGGTGCAAACCCCACTGATCAAGTGTGCATTACCTGCCTGAGCTTCAGGCATTTAATCCTCAAGGCTCAGAAACACCAGCAAAATGCCAGCCGGGGTCAGAGGTGTTAGTGAACATTCACGTCCAGGCAAACCTTTCCAAACTGCAGGAAACAGCCCAGAACCTCCGCTCAGGAAAGGTGGAGGCGGCTGGAGCCGGCAGTTCCCTTCATCTTTCCCCTGGTGTTACCAGCCCCGGCCACTGAACCGCGGCTCTGTGCCTGCTTACCCTTAGCAACACCATTGTCCGCCGGGCCCTGCAGCGCCGGCCTGGCCGCGGGCTTTCATGGGCTGCGGCACTGCCGCGCTCTCAAAGGAGCCTTTCAGAGCGCCGGGAGCCCCCCGGCACCGTCCAGAACCTTCCTTCGCTGCCGGCTCTCCCTTCAGCTCCCGTCAGCCGCCTCAGCGATGCACGAACACGCAGCGGCTGAGGGAGAAACGGGACCAGGAGGGGGTGGGCAACGCGCTCATGGTTTATTAGCGCGGATGGAGGGCGCGGGGGCCAAGGGGCTGCTGCTCCACCGCCTCTCAGGCCACGGAGCCGTACAGCAGCTACGAGCCAAGGGGTCTCCACCAAACCCCCGTAGGCTGCAGGAGGGTAACGGTAGGGCCTGAGGGAGTTCGCGGTGCCGAGGGGCGGCGGCGGCCGCGGCGGCGCTCCCCAGCACCGGCCGGGCCCGGCGCGGCCCCGCCGCTCCCTCACGTCAACAGGAAACCGCACGCGGCCGACTGTAAACACCGCCCGCGCCCACGTGACCGCGGGCCCCGCCCCGCCCCTGCCCCGCGAGCGGTCCGCCCCCGCCGCCCTCCCATTGGGGGCCGCGCCGTTGTTGACCATATACGGTCAGGTACTACCAAGCCGCGGGCGGCGGTTGGCCGGCCTCGCGCGTCACTCAACGCGCGCCGAGCGCTCCTTAAACATAGCGGGGGCTGCTGGGAGTTGTGGTCCAAGCGGGGGCAGGGCGACGGGACGGCGTGGTGAGCGAGAACTACAAGTCCCAGCAGCGCCGCGCGAGCCGGGCCGCACGGTCCCGCCCCGGGCGGCCGTGGGCGGGGCTGGGCGGGCGCCGTGAGTCAGTGCCCGGTAAACATTGGCGTGAGCCGCCGGCCCCGCCGTGCTGGCGGCGCCCTGAGGGCGGCGGGGGCCGGGGCCGGGGCCGGGGCCATGGACGAGCTCAAGCACCAGGTGATGATCAACCAGTTCGTGCTGGCGGCCGGATGTGCCGCCGACCAGGCCAAGCAGCTGTTGCAGGCGGCCCACTGGCAGTTCGAGGTGAGGCCGCCGCCCCGGTACCAGCCCCGGGCGGGTCCCCTCGTGGGGGCGTCGCGGGGGGTTCGGCTAGCGTGGATCGGTGCCCGGCCCTGCGGACACACTGCTGCCCCCCCGCCCGCCCACACGCGCGGCGGCGGCGGGGCGCGGGCCGGGCCCCCGGCCGTGCCCGAGGGAGCGTGGGCGCCACGCGGGGCGGACGATCGGGAAGGCCACGTTGCATGGGGGGTGCGCAGAGAGGGGCTCGCAGCCTACCGGGGCCCCACGGTGGACCGCGACCGGGCTGGGGGCGCCGAATCCGCCGAAGCCTCCTCCTGCTCGCCCCCGCCCCAGCCCTCCCGCGTGGCCGTGGGCTGGAAAACCCCAGCGCAGCCTTTCCCACGGCCCTGCCCCGGGGAGTTTGAGTTCTCGGGCAGCCGTGGGAGAGGAGACTTTGTAGGTCAAAGCTTTTCTGGCTCCAGACGCCTTTTCCTCTCGCTCGCGGGCGGGATACTCCGTGACATTGACAGGGGTTAACGCCGCGCGTGGGGCGGGGGGCGCCGGGGGAGCTCCCCGGTGCCTTTCGGGGTGCTCGGCTCCTGCGGAGATCCCCGCACCTGAAGCGCAGGGAGCAAAGAGCAGTGCGGTGGCCGTCGCCAATAAATTGCTTTCTAAATAGGATTTTTCCTTCTCTTCTGCAGCTCCCTAGGTTGGAGCTGATGGATTTGACGCTAATGGCACCTCGGTAATTGAAATGTCTATGCAGTGCTGCAGGAGCAGGTCTGAGTCAGGCTGGGGAGCAGGAGGCTCCGTTTGTTCCTCTCCGTGGCTGGAGCACCTCTCCTCCCTGCCGGGGGGCGCGGGCGCTGCTGCCCGGGCTGTCCCGGGCTTGTTCCATAACGGAACAGCGGCCGGATGGACCCGGTACGGACGGCGTCCGTCGCCGTGCGGGCACAGCATTCCCACCTGCTCTGTCACAGGCCAGGAGGGATCCCAAAGTGAACCGTGCGTGACCGGGGAGCGCGGGGCGGGCTCGCAGGGATGCGCGGAAGAGCGGGCCAGAGATCCCCACCGCCGTGCCCGGTGAACGGGAGCACCGCTGGCGTGGGATGTGTTGCATGTGTAACGTGCTCGGGCGTTTGTTTACTAACACAGCCTGACTGTGGCCCGCTGGGACAGGCGGGATCCTCTTCCACCACCTCCGTGCGTGTCGCAGAAGAGCCGGGGAGGGATGACAGAAGTTTTAACGTGTCTTTCAAAAGGCTTTTTTGCAGAACTTTGCCACCGTTTGGCGAGTTGCACAAGTAGAAACAGCCGTCTCCTGCCGGCTGGGCACTCACATGACTCAGAGGAAGCTGGGCTGTAAACAAACGCTGCCGTTACCATGTTCCCACTCACTTTTGGTGCAACGGTCAGATAATTCCCTTTGCAAAATGGCCGCTGGGCACGGCTCCTTCTGGGAGCCACGCTGGGGAGGGATCACCTCCCGACCACTCCAGCCTGCTCTCACCTCTGTTCTGGAGTACTCCCGAGGCTTTTGTTACTTCAGTGCAGCACCCGTTGGCTGGCTGGTCTGCATCTGCAGTGAGTGAGTATAAATCGGGGGAGTTCAGGCAAGTTCAGCACGAGGGAAGGCAGCATAAATTAACCATCTCCTTGGAGTCAGAGCGCTCCTCCAGGGGCACACGTGAATGCAATCAGCCTGCTTGTACCTGAGCGTTCTGCTCCTGCCTCTAAGGCCACCCCGGGGAGAGAGGTGTTCTGCACTGAGCCAGGGTAGCTCAGTGGCCCAGTGACACACAGCAGGAGCTGGGTTGTCCCAGCTCTGTGCCTCTGTCCTGGCCAGGGCACTCCTGGCATCCATCTGCCCTGCCCAGGACCTTTCCTTTTTGGGCAAGTGTCCTACCTGCTGCCTGTGACAGCCCCTGGGGTGTTTGTCACCAGCAGGAGGGAGAGGGAGGCTGCTGTGAAGCATGGACAGCTTTGGGATGCTGGTATTTTGGGATCACCTCCCTGGGCTTGGGCTGCTTTCGAGGCTGGCTGCTCAGGGGCCATTGTGTGTAGGAGGATGAAGTGAGGGCTGCAGAGTGGATTTGCTCTGTGTGTGTCTTTCCAGCCCTGGTAGACCTGGAGCTTTTCCAGGGGGAAGGAACATGATCCAGGACAGTGAGCAGGGTCGGAGGTCAGGAAAACATTTGGGATACAATCACCTTTGGCTGTGGTGTGAGCTGATCAGAGTCTGTCCCATACTCGGGGTTGACTAAGGAGCCTTTTTTTTTTGCATCCATCCCATCTATCCCTGGGGAGCAGGGCAGTTCATGGGTAGGGTGTGGATTGCCTCTCCCACTCGCTGTAACTGCTCTCCTGTTTCCTAGGGACCCTGGGCAGGATTTATCCTCTTGTGCCCAGTTTAATTTGCAGCTCTTGCAGCTCTGTGGGCCCTTCCATGCCTCCAGGGATGGCTGCTGTGGGTGCCAGCTGGAATGGCACTGCCAGCCCAGCCCTCCAGCAGCTGGAGCAGTGCCATGGCTGATCCCAGGGGAAGGTTTACAGGCCAAAGAAAGCAACTTGGAGTGTCTTTGGGTGAAGGCTGGCACTCAGCTTCCAGGGCCTGGCTTTCTGGGAGAAGCCAGGGAGAGCAGCTCCTCAGTGGCTGGAACCCAGCAGGTTACCAGGCATACACTTCAGAGTTTGCAGAGTCTCACATGGGGCTGGGCAGTGGATCAAGCTCCTGCATTGGTAGAAAGATATTATTTGGCTTTATGTGCTCATTGCCCTTGGGGCTGTTTGGGAAGGATAAGAAGAAACTGCTTCTAAAAAAACCCACCCATTCCTTCCTTTTCCTGGTGCTAAGAGCCTCTGTTCAGTGTAGAGAGGTTGTGTGTGGGGAACAAGAGGAGGAGCAGGTGTCTGGCTTCACTCTCTGTGTCCATGGCTGGATTTCACTTCCTCTTGTGTATTTACATTTCATGAAGCCCCTTCCTTGGTGGTTCAAGGACAGGGTGCTCCCAGGGCTACCCCTGCTGCTGGGTGCTGCCTGCTGGCAGGTCTCACACCTCCAGCCACCCTTTCTCTGACTGAGTCACCACAGGTGCCTCTTGGCACCCTGCCAGGGTCCCTGTATGATCCCCCTCCTGTGAAGCTCCTGGTTTTGTATCCTGGGAGGGGGCACAGTGGCCTGGTCACCTGCTGAGCGTGGCCAGGCCATGGCTGCCCTGCTCCCATGCACACCAGGGTGACAGAGGCAGTGGGGCTTTGGCTCCAGGGTCAGAGCTGAGCTGGGCTTGGGCTCCTGCTCCAGCAGAGGAGCCTTAATTGGCTTTGCTGTTGCACCAGTCACGGTGGCACTTGTGACGCTGTCTGGAGAGCAGGTGGCACCAGTAGCTTTGGTTACATGTGTGTCCCTGGCCCCCGTGTGTGTCCCTGACCCCCGTGGCACCAAGGGGAGGGTGGGGCCCTTGCTCGCCAGGCTGGGGCTCTGCAGGTCCCTTGGGAGGTGACAGCAGGTCATGGGCTTCATGCTGGATGCAGGGGCTGTTTCTGCCATGCTTGGAAAGGGGCAGATGGAGGGGAAGAGCCACTGTGTTAGGCAGAGGGGCCTGCCCTGGCAGAGTGCTTCCTCTGCCCAGTTACAGCTTTCATCCCAGCACTGGCAGGGATTGGTGGGCAGTTCAGGTGGACAGCAGGGACCTTCTCTGCCACTGTCTGCCAGTGGCACAGTCCCAGATATGAGGCCACTTGGAAAACAGGAGCACAGAGCAGATTTAATCATCTTATGGTATCTGGCTGTGCCCACACCTCTGCCTGTGTTTCCCGTTTGGTGTCACCCCCTCTCTTATCAGGATCTGTCAGTGATAGGGCCTCTGGGTGTTGACGTCTGACCTCACCCGGGACAAAGGGTAGCATGGCAGGGGGTGTCAGTGCTGCAGAAGTGTCTGAGTTGGACATTTCCTTAATTCAGAGCCGTGTGCTGTCCTGTCTGGAGCTCTCTGCAGGGCCACAGACCCCATTCCTGCTGCATTGCCGTCTCTGGGATCTGGTGGGTCCTGCCTGCAGGAGCTGAGGGCTCGCAGCGTGGCTGGGTGCAGAGTTCAGGTGCTGTGTTATTAAATGCAGCTATTGCAGGGAAGAGCCTTGCCAGCCCAGCTATTGCACGCTCCCCCCGTGGTCTGGGAGCTGCCAGACTCTGCAGCAGGAATTGCTTCCCCCACCCAGGTCTGGATCATTGTTTGCAGACACTGCTCTGGCTGCCACCTGGTCGTACCAATAGTTTCCTGCTGTTTAGTCAGGAAACCATAAACCTCTTTGCCTTCCCAGGGCCTGCCAGCCTGGATGTTTAGGGCAAAATTAGTTTTCCCATTGGATCAATGATCTGAGCTGATTTGCTGTCATTCATCCTGGCCCTGGGAATGACACAGGAGCATGTGGACACTGGGATGAGGAGCATGGGTGGTGGCAGAACTGTGGCTGCTGCAGTTGGGCAGCGTTTGGTACAACCTCCCTGTACTTTTTCTGGGCTTTTTTGCCTCTTTTTCCCCAATCCCTGGCTCTCAGGAAGGGAGCAGCGTCTCGGGTAGAGGGGCAGCATGCAGCCACAGCCCCACACCTCACACCCCAGAGTGGAGACCTAAAGGCCTTGAGGAGAGGCCTGAATAGGATTGAATGGGGCTTTTCCTTCAACCAGAACTGAATCCAAACCAGTTCTCTTACATTTCCATCAAGTCTCATCTACAACTGAATAAAGCCATTGTTTTCTGGGACCTGACTCAGTTGAAGCCTGGCACAGAGCAGGAGTCGCCATCATGGAATCACAGAATGGTTTGGGTTGGAAGGGACCTTGAAGGTCACCTTCCTGCCATGGGCAGAGACACCTTCCACTATCCCAGGTTGCTCCAAGCCCCATCTGACCTGGCCTTGGACACTTCAGGGATGGGGCAGCCACAGCCTCTCTGGGCAACCTGTGCCAAGGTCTCACCACCCTCTGAGTAAAGAACTTTTTACCATTCCTGCATCAGCTCAGTGCTGTGCCCCCCCACAGCTCCTGCTGCCTCTGCTCCTCCCAGACCTGGCCTGGGTGTCTGCCCTCCTGACCATCTTCTTCCCTTGGCCTTCCCTACCTTCAACCCTTCTTGTCCTCTCACATGCCTGTGGCATGTGACATATTTACCAGACTATTACTGGTTTTAACTGGAAGCTACAAAACAATGTCAGTCCCTGTCGTGCTCTGTCTGCAACTGAATTGGAAATGTTCTGGCATATGGGGTGGGAACCTGCAGCAGCCCCTGTCCTGGGCATCTCCTGGTGGGAATATGGGGACTGTGATCATGTCCTGTTCAAGACATGCCTTTAACTGGTTCCTGCTCGGGTTGGATTTGGTTTCCTTTGTTTCCCAGCACACGGTGGTTGCAGAGTGGTTGTGAGTTGTGAAACACCTGCTGGGCTCTGCCCCAGCAGTAGCTGCTTCTTGCAAGGATGGTGGTCCCAAATACACATGGTTACCACCTGCCCTGGTATGAGCAGATGGCAGGCGCAGGTCCCTGCTTGGGGACAGAGAGCAGCTGTGCCCTCAAGGCCCCCCAGGGCCTGCTTTGTATCATCTTTGGGGTCTGATAGTGTTCAGGGGTGAGGTGGGTGCCCAGTTTGGATGCAGGTAGTAACATCATATTCCCTTTTTTCTTTTCCTTCCTTTCAGACTGCTCTCAGTGCTTTTTTTCAAGAAACAAACATCCCGTACAGCCACCACCATCAGATGGTAAGTGCTTTCCCAGCTCCCCAGTGCTCTTCCAGGGCAGAGCACCAGCTGGCGGGTGCTCCAGGCTGGTGCTCATGTCCAGCTCACTGCTTCCCCAGCTCCAGGAGTGCAGGCAGGGAGGTCTGGCTGGGCACTGCTAGAGCTGCCTGCCAAGGAAGGTTTTCCTGGAGAGCAGCTGGTGGGACAGTGGGACAGCAGAGCCCTGCAGATGGTTTGGGGCTGCTCTTCCAAAAGGGATAGTCTGAGGGAGGATGTTTTGGGCACAGCCAGTGGTCCACACCAGCTCAGCATGGCAGAGAGAGCCTGGAGGAACCTGATGCACTGACCTGTGTAAACACACTCACAGATACATGGTGCTTCCCATCCTGCAGCAGCCACACACACAGGTCCTTGTGTGCTCGCTGGAGCGAGCAGTTCCCAGAGCGTCGCCGGAGCGTGGCTCTGGTGCAGCGTGCAGAGCGTCTGGAGGTGTGTAAACACCCACACGTGGGTGCTGCCTGCCTCTGCTCTCTTCCAGCTGTCCTCAGGCTCGGTCCCTTAACTCTCATATCCCAGCAGCCCGTAATCTGCTTGGGCAGATGTGTCTTAAGGATTTACTGGCTGCTACGGCCTTGTTTGACTCACCAGGACAATTGGGGATTTGGAGCATGCAAAGCAAGTGCCCAGCAGGGCTGGAGCATGCCCAGTCTCCTGGGGGATGGGAGCTGAGCCAGAGCCAGAAAGCTGAAGGCCCAGGGTGGCACCAGTGGGTTGTGGAGCAGAGTGGGTCCCTGACTTGGCTGGGCACAGGGGGTCCTGTCTGGGCCGTCTGCCAGGAGCTCTTACCACAGCATGAGACTTCAGACCCTTAAATAGAGCTGCTCGTGGGCAGCACAGTCAGCAGAGCACAGGTCTGGGGGCTTCATTTGCCACAGCAGGGGGGCAGAGGGATCTCGTGCCACACCCCAGTGGGAGGCAGAAGGTGGGGACTTCCCTGACCCCGTGTCTCCTTCCCACAGATGTGCACTCCCGCCAACACGCCGGCCACGCCGCCCAACTTTCCCGACGCCCTCACCATGTTCTCCCGCCTCAAGGCTTCTGAAAGCTTCAACAGCAGTAGCCCCGTGGCCTCCATGGCGACTTCCCCGCCGCCCCCGGCCCCGCCGCTGCCCCAGCACGGGGCCTTCAACCCCGCCTGGCCCACGGCCTCGCCACCTGGGCAGCAGCAGAGCATGTGGACTCCGGCCGCGCCGGCGCAGCCCGCGGGCTGGCCAGCCGCCGTCTCCCAGCAGGCCAGCGCAGAACAGAAGGCCAACGTGACCATGGAGGCAGAGAGATGAGGCTGCGGAGGAGAGCGGCCGCGGTGGGGACCCCTGCATATAAATATATATATATTTTTTCTCCCCCCCTCCCCAAAGAGGAGAGGAACTCCACTGCCAGGGCGTCTGGCAGCCGCCGAGACACATGAGCAAATAGCTGCCTTGCATGGGTTTGGTTTGAAGTAGTTTTTACTTGTTCTCGAGCTGAATGGAGCACCCCAGAGACAGCAGGAGGCTGCGTGGGACCGGTGCTGGCCTCTGCCTGGGACCCTGATGCTGCCAGACTCTTGGGGAGGGAGCACCCCCTCCTCTCCTGGGACACCGGAGTTTGCATGCCAGTGACATTTATGGAGGAGGTCCCTTCCTCAGAGTCCCCCGGGCCACCCCACCAGGCAGAGTGGGTTGTGCCTGAGTGTTTTCCCCCATCCCTTGGCCCCGATCAACTGGGTGGGGGGCAGACACCCCGTGAGGCTTGTTTTTGTAAGGGGTGGAGAGAGCAAGGGCTGTTCCTGCACCACCACAGCCTCCCACCCCACACACTGTCCTCACTGGTGAGCAGGCCTGGGGGACACCGGCCGTCGGGGAGGTGTCTGGCCCCTCACCCAGCCCCAGATGGGGAGCAGGGGGTGAGCACTGGTGGTCCAGCTGGGCCAGCACACCCTCCCCTCCAACCTCCCAGGATGGGGTTTGCCCCAGGGCTGTTTTGCATGACACAGTGTAACCCTAGAGACTGGGATCGTTTTTAACCCCTCTGTTCTTTTCTCCCGGCGGCTGGAAGTCTCTCCGGATGCGCCGCAGCCGCTTGCAATACACGCTCTTCTGCTTTGAACCCCGTGTCTTTGCTTCGTTACCAGCGGTGGCAGGACTGCTGCCCTGAGCCTGGAGTGTTTCAGGATCCCCTCTCCCAGTGGCTCAGTTCATCCTAGGAGGGCTGGCTGCATCTCCAGCTGCTCCAAACACCCTGTTCCAGCCATGCAGTGACTGCCAGCTGCTTTTGGCCAGGTGCATCCAGGGCTCAGCCCCAGAAGCCCAGGTCTGCCACATCAGCTGTGGTATGAGACCCCAGCAGGCAGGGCTGAGTCCTCAGGATCCCTTGTGACATCCGCATATCCTGGGTGTTTTGCTGTGACCTGGCTCCTATCCCCTCTTCCCCACGTCCCTTGGAGGTTGCTGTCCTTGCCAGACCCTTTCCCAGCAAGGCTGTGCCCCTGCGCTCCCCAGTCAATAATTAATTTCATTCTCTTGTTTGTGTTGCTAAAATAAACAATGTAGGAGGGATGGTTTCACTGGGGGTGCCTCTTGGACAGCCTGGGCAGGGCCTGGAGCTGGGGCTGGCCCTTGTGAGCTTCCTTGCATGGAGTTCTGCTGGAGCTGCCACCCTCAGTCCTGCCCCAGTGAGATGAAATGGGCCAAGCCGGGGCTGTGCACCTTCTGTCCTAGCTGTGGTGGGCACATCCAGGCCACATCCACTCTTGCTGGGAATGGGGAGAGTCTGTGAGGTGGGGTGGGGTGCAGCACAGAGCCACCCAGAGTGCACAGGGAAGGGATCTGTCCCCAGCCTTGAAGAGAGACAACTGCCTGAGAAACACAGGTGAAGCCACAGGGAGACTTGGGTAGGGAGGAGGGGAACGTGCCTGTGACCATCCCAGGGCCACCAGGAGCCACAGGATTGGAAAATCATGCCAGACCACAGACTTGGTGATCTCACTGGTCAGAGAGCTGATGGGGACATGGCACAACCCAAAAGTGTCACACTCTGGCTGTCCTGTGTGTCCCCAGGAGCTCAGAGGAGGCAGCAGAGGAGGGAGCATCTCTGGCCTGTGGTGTTACCCCAGTGCAATGAGTGGGTGCCAGGGCAGTGTGACCCCAACTCCACCAGTCCCCCAAGGCCAGGCAGCACAGCCTTGGTGCATGTACCCCTCCCCAGCCCCCCATGCCATTTCACAGCCCTGTGGCCAGCCTGGACACCTGTGAGCTTGGCACCCGTCCCCCAGGAGCCTGGCTTTGTCACCTGCACCTGCAATGCACAAGGACAAACAGCCTTGGTGGGGCACAACAACCTCAGTAGCTCCCCAGGGAGTGCTCAGCAGCAGCACTGCCCATGTGGCAGGGGACACTCAGGACAGGCACCTGCGTGAGTCCTGGGGGATGCAGCACATCCCTGTGGTGTGCCAGGAGCAGAGCCGGGGGGATCTTCATTGCTGAAGGGGGAGAAGCAGAAACAGTACAGGGGGGCAGCTATCTCCTGCAGAGCCCTGCCCTGTCACCACCCCAGTGCTTGTTCACAACACCCAAGCCCTGCTCCATCAGCACCTTGTTCATATCTGGGCGCTTCATCATCCCACCATCCCCTGACCTCCTCTCATCCTCCTCAGGGCCACCCACCACTGTTTGTCACCAGCATGGCATGGCGACAAAATCCTGGCACACTGAGCTGCTTCTGAGTGGGGATCTGCCAAGTCTGGGCACTCCTGTGCCCAGCCTGGTTCAGGCACCAGCCGTGGCACAAGTGGCGCTTGAGCTGTGCCCAGAGACTGTCCTCACCTTGGTGTCACCCCACAGCTGCTCTGCAGCTTCCTGCAGCCTCATGCACTGCTCCTGCAGCTGGCCCAGCCCCTGGGTGAACCTGGGTGGCTGCAGAACTAGGCAGGGCAGGGAGATGTGTTTATAGTAGCCCCAGAGAGTGGCTGGTGAGAACATCCTGAGAGATGCTCCAATGTGTTCCTGGCAAGTTGGATGTGGGATTGCTGCTCTCAGCCCTTTGAGCTTGTTGAAAGCTCAAACCTCCCAAGACCATGGGCAATTGGGCACCTTCTACATCCTGCAGCTGCTTTATTCTCACCCAGCACCTTCTCCAGAGAGGCAGCCATGTCCTCCAGGTCTCTGAGCTGGCTGAAAACAGACACCAAAGCTTTGCTCTGGGCAGTGCCAGCTCCTGCAGGCCCCCAGCAAAGCAACATGCCAAACCTGGGTGGGCTTAGAGTGAAGACCCCTTGGCACTGCTGCCAGGCCCTGGGCATGGCCAGCACTGGCATGCCACAGAGGACAGTGACCACATCCCCCCAGCCATGTCAGTGCATGAGGCAGAGGGACAAGGGCACTGCCAGTGGCCTGGGGACTCAGATGGGCTGAGTGTGGCCCTGCCATTCACCTGGCAAAGGTCTGGTAGAACAACCTGGCACAGTGGCCTGGCATGACAGAGCTGTCAGTGCCCACAGAGCTCTCATGGCTGACAGGTCCCTATGGCCTCGTGCTGCTCCAGCAGTCACCCAGCCTGTGTGGGGCCATGTGAGCCAGCACTGCAAGGCCTCAGGACTGAGCTCCCAGCCAGAGCTTCTGAAACCAAACAGCCCCTGAGGTTCTGGGGAGAGAGAAGAGCCCCAGCTATGCTGGAGCCCAGGGGCATTGCCAGCAAAGGAGTCTGGCACCTGAGAGCCTGCAGCACCTCAGCAGTGAGCACCTCACAGAGAGCTCTGGTTCAGCTCCTGAAACAGCTCCACTGTGACCAGGAGAGAAATCAGCCCTTCCACCCTGCTGCAGGAGGGGAGAGCCTGGTCAGCCCCTGGGATGGGGCAGGAGACTCCAAACCTTGACACTACCCCCAGTTTCATCCCATCAAAAGCCCTGTGGGTCTCCCAGGATATCAAAATTTTAGAGGGTAAAATCCAGCACTGCAGGAGGGACAAGAGCAGTGGAGGTGGCCAGGACACTGGGATAGCAGGGGTGGGTGGCTGCTCCAGTGGCTGTGAGGGTGACATGGACCCAAGCAGGTCACTGCAGCCAGAGCAGCCTTTAGGAGGCTTCAGTGCATTTTCCATAAGGATTTGTGTAAGATTGCCATCCCAGTCACCCCATGCACCTGTGCCATCCATGCAGGTCTCTGGGGAGCCCAACCTCTCTGCAAAGAGCTCTCCAGTAACTGGCCCAGCTCTGCTGCATGCACCTCCTGGAAACTTTTTGCAGCTGGGAGCCCTCAGCAGTGGTTTTCAGGGAGCAGAGGGTGGTGATCATCTGCAGCATGTCTGTGACCTGAGGAATATGGGTTTGACTGCTGGTACCAGGTCCCCACAGGCATGGGGACATGGAAAGATGGGAAGCTAAGAAGTGTGTGGAGAAGACCAAGGCTTGGAAATGTTTCTCTGGGGACCAGCCACACCCCAGCACCAGCCACACCCAGCCAGCCCATAGTGGTACCCATGGAGTTCCGGCAAACTGAAGTGAAAGAAATGTCCCAGTTTCAGCTTCATCATGCTGGCAAAATGCTGCTGCCTTTGCTCTGTGGTGACTCTTTGCTCAAAGTCAAGATCACAACATGTGAGGTGGGACTGGCCTGGGGCTGCCAGGTCTCACAAGGGATCAAATGCTAAAATTGCTGTGGGCCAGCCCCATGCTGCCTGTGGAGTAGACAGGAGGGCACAAAGCCACCACAACACATTCTTGTGCTGCAAGGTGTGAGCAAGGCAGATATTTCTGATCTTACATACAGCATCTTCCACTCAGAGTCTAAACTTTAACTTGGGGCTGTGGCAATGACTTCCCACTAGATTGTGCCTTGACATGGGGACAGCCTGTCTGTCCTGCTGTCCCCTGCAGCTTGGCCACTCACTGTGACACAGGGAGGAGAGAAGAGGAACCTGCAAGGCATACAGCTGTTCCTGCCTGGGGAGTGGGAGCTGTGTGCTCCAGCCCAGAGTGCCCCCAGGCAGAACTGCCAGGGCAGGATGGGACTCAGCACACCTAAATCTCAGAGCAAGTATCTCTGGAGCCCTAGGGGCAGGTGAGAAGTGATTGAAAACCTGTGGCTGTGTTAGAATACTGCTCTTTTAAATAGTCCCTGCAGTGCAGCTAAGACCACTGGAGCCAGAAAGGTGCCTTTGTGGTTCCACAGGCTCCCTGGTCCTGGGGCTACCAGAATCCATGGCATGGGCATGTCACTGTGTGGGGCAGGACATGGGCCAGAGCAGGGCATCATGTGGGGCATCAGCTGGGACACCTGGTAGGGAAGGCACCATGCGCAGGACAGGGAAGAGACGGCTCCAGGGAGACCTCAGAGCCCCTTCCAGGACCTAAAGGGGCTCCAAAAGAGCTGGAGAGGGACTGGGGACAAGGGCATGGAATGACAGAACAAGGGGGAATGGCTTCAAACTGCAAGAGGGGAAATTAAAGTGAGATATACAGAAGAAATCTTCCCTGAGAGGGGGCTGAGTGCCTGGCACAGGGTGCCCAGAGGAGCTGTGGCTGCCCCTGGATCCCTGGCAGTGCCCAAGGCCAGGCTGGAGAGGGCTTGGAGCAGCCTGGTCTGGTGGCAGATGTCCCTGCCCATGGCAGGGGATGGAACGAGATGATTTTTACGATCCCTTCCGGCACAAACCCCGCTGTGATTCCCGGACTCCGCGGCTCCGCGGGGCTGCCCAGTGCAGCGGCAGCAGGCCCAGCCCGGCCCCCGGCTGGCCCAGCGCGGCCCAGGCCCGCCCCGCCGCGGCACCGCCCGCCCAGTCCGGCCCGCCCCGCCCGACGCCGCCAGGTGCCGGAGCCGCCGCTGGGAGCCGGTAGGTGCCTGTGGGCGGTGGGGGTCGGTGCGGGACCGGCAGGACCCGGGGGGCTGCGGGGCCGGGGGCTGCGGCGGGAAGGCGGCCCGGGCCCCCTCAGCCCCGGACAGGCCGCGGTGGCCGCCCAGCAGCGGGGCCGTCTGGTCACACCGGACGGAGACCCTGAGAACAGGGGGTGACACCGAGCCCGGGGGGGGACACCAGGCATGAGGGGACACTGAGAACGGGAGGGGGTATACCGAGCACGGAAGGACACTCGGCACTGGGGGGACACTGAGCGCAGACGGGGACGCAGGCAGGAGAAGACCAGCACTACGTTCTTGGGAAGGAAAGGGATGGAAATCAAGCCCTGGTTAACTCTGTGAGGAGCAACCAGGCCGAGGGAAGGGCTCGGTGCTCGGCCGTGGCTGCAGCGTTCGCTGCGGGGCCGGGGAGGTCCGGCTGGATGGGGCCGTGGGCCCGGGGAGCAGCGGGAGGCAGCCCTGGCCTCGGCCGGGCCTTCATCGCTGACCAAGTGTCGCAGGGTACTGCTAAAATCTTACAGAGTTCCAGCTCTGTGCCCTCAGCACTGCCGGGAAGGGTTGGGACGGGAGGGCTGGGATGAAATTTAATCGGGTGGAAAGCGAGGTCGTGTACTTGGGAAAAGACTTCCCGGTGTAAGGCGAGCGCTGCTGCCCGGCCGAGGTCATGGGCTGGCGGGGAGGACGGCGGGGGCTGCAGGGAGGGCACAGCTGGGAGAGGAACAAATGTGATCCAGACACATCCCGCTGAGAGAGGAGCAAGTGTGATCCAGGCACATCCCGGGAGAGCAGGGAAACAGGCCTAGGAACGAGTGTGTGTGTTTCCAGTTAGCCCTGCTCGAGAGAGACTAGCTCGCCCAGCGGTCAGGGGATGATGAGCCCATTTTAGAGGAGTAGAAAGAAGCTGAGGTGTCTTGACAAGCAGGAAGAGAAATGATGATGGTGAGGATGATATTGGCAGTGTGAAATGAAGAGAGCTCCTTCAGTTAAGGCACAGTGTGGCACAGCAGCAAACACCAAGGAATAAACATTAGCGGGAAGTTGTGGGGTTTTTAACCATTAAAATGGTGAGATCTGGGTTCTCCCTCCCAAGGGGACTGGAAAGGCAGAGGGTAGCAGCTGTAAGGCAGTGTTTGGTTGCTTTAGGAAAAGCACAGGGGGTGGTGGTTGCTGCTAAAGAGAGGAATGAGGCTGGGATCCTGGGGAGAGCTCCAGGGCTGTGTAGAGGAGTGGGAACATGCAGGCTGGGATGGACACTGCCATGCCAGTGTCCTCTGGATCCTCCACATAAGCCAATCTCAAGGTTAACCTTCTCCAGGTCCCTGCAAATGTAGGTTTGTGCCCCTTAGCCAGAGGAAAAGCTGCTCTGAGGTGGTCTCCTTGCACCAGTGAGAACCGGGGAGGGGACTGGCAGTTGTCAGGTCTACGCTGAGCCTAAAATATCAGGTGGTAGAGATGAGGTCAGGCACAATGATTTTAAGTAGCAATGTTTTAAATTATAATGCTCATGGGTTTGGGCTGTATGTAGAACTCTCTGAGAAACTCTTTGGGAATATGCACAAGAGCCTCCTGTTTGTTCTCTTCACTCAAAGTACTTAAAATGGGGCTTTAATTTCAGCAGGGGCCCTGCTGATTTCAGAGTGTGACCGGAGTAGGCAGCAGGGAAAACTACAGTGAATATTACACAGACATAGCATGGTGTATAACCACAGTCTGTCATTCAGTCACGTTCAGGATCTACACAAACTCGTGTGGAAGCACAGGCTGCAAATTTCCCTCTCGCAAATGCTTCTCTGTGTCAGTGTTGTGGTGACATCCAGTGCCCCAGGAAATCCCTGGAAGTGTTTAGCCATGTACCTGCTCTGTTCTCCTCAGGTGTTACATGAGGAGCTAATTCCTGCTTGGAGGAAGGCAGGAGGTGACTTCCTGGCTGTGACAAGGGCAGGGGGATGGAGCAGTGTCCCCAGATGTCCCTGAGCAATGCTAAGTGGAGCAAACGTGGTCAGTCCTGCCCAGCTGCCCTTACAGGGGTGGTGGAGCTGCGGTGGCTGGGTGTGCTCAGGGTGGTGCTGGGGGTGGGATGTGTGTGCTCCTGTGTACCACAACATCCTGCCACAGGTGTGACAGGGACAGGTCACACTGAGGGAGCTTCTCTGATTTCAGAACCCTTCCTAATAAGATGGAAGATGGTGCTGAGCTTCTTGTGTTTTCTCAAGAAGTCTTGTACCTCAGATTCAGTTCTGGAACTCACTTCCTTGTGTTCCTGCTCTGCTCTGTCTCTGCAGTTACCAAGGGAGGGAGAATGTCTCCCTCAGCACCTGGTGTTGGTTTATGAGCATGTTTGTGAAGGTCGCTTCCAAATCAGCTCTTTCTGTGCCTGGGAAGCCACAATGGGCACTGCCTTCCTTCTGGATGGAGCGCAGAGGGCAAACACATCCTGGGAGCACAGCTGAGGTGCTCCTGTAGCTGAGGGATGTTCAGGCAGGGCCCAGACTAAAGCCTGTCCACAACATCTGTATGTTTTGGGGGGAGTTTGGGTCCTTGTCACGGTGTTGGCACCTGCAGAGCTGTTGCCACTGCCAGTCTTACTCACTAACACAGCCAAAGAAGGGATGAAAGTAATTTTATTATGTAAAAGAATATAGCTTTTCCCTTTCAAATGTGAATTTAGCAGATAAATGCATGTGTTTAAAGGATCCAGTATGAGGATGAGTGGTTTTGGAAGAAAATACACAAACTTCTTAGTATCTGCTCTGATCCAAGGCTTGTTTTCTGGTTGTGGGTAAAGAGAAGTATCAAATTCAGAGTTCTGTGTCTGTTTGTGCTACATTGTACAGCCCTTTATGTGATTTCTTATGATTGCTTTAATCAGGAGAGACTATCCTGGATTGAAAGAACCTAAATTTTTTTAAATAGTGGATTTTGTGGGGTTTGCAGTGGGCCTGGTTCTTCCTGCCACTATTAGCAGGTCTCTGTACCATGTGACAGTTTTCCTGTACCTTTCCAGGAAAGGCTGGTGGCTGCCAGGTGAGCCAGAGAGGCAATAAATAGCATTTGCATAATATGGAGATTAAAATAATGACAAAGGCAGCAGGACTGAATATAGCTGAGCTTCTAGACAGGTGTGCCAGCTTCTCAGAAGGTGTTGTCCCAGAGTGGGCTGTGCAGAGGTGCTGAGCACAGAGTGGGCAGGAGAGTCAGGAATCAGCAAATAGATGCTGATATGCCTGGTGGCTCTTAGCAGCAGTCAGTGATGTCCCAAAAGGACTTGAATTGTGCACTACTCTTTTCCCTGGTAGATGAACAGTAATGGTTTGTAGTGGGAACTTTAGTGGTTCTGCAAGATGCTGGAGGTTTTTGGTTGGTTTTGTTTCCAGGATCTGGTTTTGGAGCTCTTATGCAGGCAAAGGACTCCAGCCTGGAGTCAATCTCTCCTGAAGGTTTCAGAGCAAGGCACCTGAGCACACAAGTGTGCAAACACAGAGGTCTGTGTACACTTTTTCCTTCAAAAAACACACAATGAACAACTTCTGCCTTGGGATGTGATGTTCCCTTACTGTTTTCCTGCTGTTCCCAAAGCTGGAGAGGAGCAGTGCCACTTTCACGAGCCGTGTCAGATCTTTACATGCTCTGCATAGGATCTGTCTCCTCCTCTGATCAAAGGGAATGCAATTGGAGCAGCTGCCATAGGAAACCACAATCAATTCTCTCACCAGAATAAAGTCTCTGAGGCAAGGGGAGCTCAGATTTTATGTCTGGCATGAAACACTCAGGGAGGCTCTTGGCTGCTGTTACAGTTTTGCTTTGGGCCCCTTAATTCTGAACTGCCTTGTGGCTTCAGTCTTAAATTTGTGTTTGTGATGGTGAGAAACAGCTGTTTGAGAGGAGCCCTGTTCTGGTCATGGTCTGGGTGGAGGATGGAGGCAGGAGCAAAGTGCTGCATGCTGCACATCTCCATGTGATGCACTTGAGTGCAGCTGTCTTTAATCTGGGCTCTCTTAGCAGGCCTGCACTGAGGGTAAGAAAATAAAAGAAATAACCCCAAAAGGTGGCAATGTGATTAACATCTTAGGAACTGTGCAGAGCAGCTGCTGGCAGTGCATGTTTGACTTTGTACCACTTGGCATGATGGAGCCTGAGATCATCAGAGAATGAAGAGCTGACCTGGGGCTTTCTGTGCAAATTAAGTAATATATTTCATTTTTACTGTGATTAGTAAGATTACTGTGCACTAGTAATAGTTCTATTCTTTCCCTCCTTTATACATAAGAAAATGGAATATTACCAAGTTCTCCTATAGATTTTAGTGATGGCTTGTGAAAACTGACCTAGAGCAGAGGCTGGACAGAGTTACAGAATAAAGTAGGGATTTGTTAAGAGGCCTCAATGGAGCCACCTTGGGCAGCACAAGAGCCCAGCCAGGGCTGCACCCAAGATGAACCAAAATAGTCACAAAATGTACAACTGGTCACAGGGTTTGTCACTTTTATAAGTTCTGCTCCATTTGCAAATTGGAGTTAATTGTCCTGTTACAACTTTAGCTTATGAAGTCCCATCCTGCTTGTTTTTCCCTCTTCAGTCCACATTGTTTGTGCTCTTGGGCCTGAGGTTTGGATCATTTGTCCTTGGGTCCCCAGCTGGAGAAAGAATTGTTTTGTCTCCCTACTCTGTGAAGAGAGCTTACTATCCCCTTATATGAAGCTCAGAAGTACACACTAAAGCTGTATAGAATCTGAAAAATTTCAAAGCTAAAACCTGAGACATCTTTAGGATTAAGCATTTGTGCTGAGATGGGGGTCCCACTGCCCTGAGCTGTCTCTCCTGTGTATGTTCCTCAACCTTCTTTCATACCCAGTCTCTGCATTTAAAGGAAAATCTTCCCTACCTTGCACTAACAGCCTGGCTCCCTGTTAACAGTTTTGGAAGAAGTATTCTGCTTTAAGCTTACACATTTACTGTTCCATCCTGCATTCTGTCTTACAATCCTAAATTCCATCACACCTTACTGTGATTCATGCACATCAGCCCATGCTGTAGCTGTGTTTCATCTTTCTTTGCTCCTTGCATTTAGCAGAGAAATGAATTTCACTCACAGTTTGAACCATGAGAGCCTGTTTGCTTTGGGACAGTTTCCTTGAGCTGTCATTCTGGAGTTTGTGTCAAGGTTGGGCTTAAATGTGAAAGGCTTGTGGTTTTCCCAGCCATTCCCAGAGCTGGGAAGAGCTGAGCAGTTACACCTGAGCACAGGTGATCTGCCACAGGCTGGGAACAGCAGGCTTTGTCCTCTGGGGACCTATTCCCCACAGGCAGCAGCTCTGAGGGGCTTCCCACTTCCTACCTTTGTGACTTCAATCTGGCAGTACCTCACAGGGCAAGAGAAAATGAATTAAAAGGTGTTTTCCAGATATATTTTCAAGCACAGCTGTTTGAGCAAAAATATAGATGTGGCAGCAGCTCTCTGGCCACAGAGAGCAAGGCACAACCTTTCCAGGCATTGTCCTGGGGAAGGCTGTGAGAATTATCAGAGAAAAGAAGAATGATAAACAATTCTTATCCTCACTTTCTGCACCTGTTGTTGTGAGCATGTGGAATGTGTTATGGAGATTTGTATACCAAAGGGTGGTTTCTTAACTGGCTACTGGTGTTTGGATTCAAGGACCAACTGGGTCCACTTGTATTGTGAGTGTCTCTAAGGGCCATGGGTTTCTTAATGAGTATAGTAAAATAAAGTGATTGATCAGCCTTCTGAGCAGCATGGAGTCAATGCTAATTATTACCCCTTTTGGGGATGCCATGTTACAACAGATAGACACTCTCCCTTCCCTGATTTGTGAGGGATCATCAAGGAGTTGTATGAAAAATAATCCCCTCATGGCTTAGAAATCACTCCTCCCAGAGCCCCACAGCTGGAGAGCAGGTGTAATCTCTCAGATGATGGGTGAGTGAACAAGATTACTGTCCTGGGGAGAATTATTGTGCAATTGATTTGATTTAGGTCACAGAACAAAGATTGTCATGTGGGAAGAGTTTTGCTGGGGGCCAGACAGGCTGTGCTGAGGCTGGATGTGAGATGGGAGCTCTTGGCTTTGGCTCATCTGTTCACAGAGTTGTGAGAAGCCCATCCAAGTGTGTTTTACCTTCCTTCCACTGTGGGGAAGGGAAATGGCTCCTCACCCTCTGCTAATGGCATCCCTGAGATGGATGTGCTTTTCCAAAGGGAAGCCCAGCCTGTAAATCTTTTGGATGCTAATGCTGCAGAGGAACAAAAACCAGGGCATAAACTGGGAGCAATTTGTGTCCTGGCAGCCAGGGGCTGGTGCTGGGAAGCACCAGCAACTTTTCCTGGTACAACAATTTGCTTCCCACAAGCAGAGGGAGGGTCAGATGAATTTAATGGCAGTGCCATTTGTTTGCAGAGCTTTTGAAAATAAAGATTGACTAATATGTTCTGTATTGACTTGTTCATATCTCCAAGACCCGGAACAGCTGCTGTCCCATGGTTTTTCTCCTTCCCTTTTGGGTTGGTTTGTTGTGGGCTGTTTCTTTTTTTTCCAAATGGCCATGACTCAGCCCTTCCCTGCTGCTCTCTGAGTTTCCTGGTTTCTGAATAGGCTATTCTTGGGACAGCAATTCCTGACAGATAGAAACAAGGGGAGTGTTGTGTTGCTTTCTTCTCTATTTCTTCTGTGGCCTGCATAAATGCTCCGCTTCCCTCTGATTTTTGCCTTTTCCCCACATTACTGAGTTGTCCTAAATTGTTGGATGTCATCTGGGGCACGTTTTTGGAGCCCTCTCAGACGTGATCCAGGCCTGCACAGCAGCAGCTTCTCTTTCCCAGCAGGATGGTGGGAGCAGTCCTGAGCATGGAGGGTTAGACTGCCATGGCTCTGTCTATTGTAAAGCTTCAATCTGCCTTGGTGTAGCCCCTGTGACTCCAAGGAGCTGTGCTTGGCTCTCCAGTGGTCTCCTGGGCAAGGGGTAGATCCAGGTGAGGACCAGCACGTGGTGCCACATCCATAGAGGGTCAGGTGGCCCAGCCTGGCTGTGGGTACATTCTGCCTTTGTGTGTACTGTGACAAGTAAAGGGAAAATACCACCTAGAATTTAAAAACAATGAAAAAACCCCTTTCTGATGGCTTATTTATTGTCCCCCTGCAGATGGCAGAGGCTAGGAAGCTGAAGGATGCTCTTTCTGAAATGCTTCATGGTGCAGTTATACCCAGCCTTTTTAAACAAAAAGCTTTTGGATTTGCTCTGAAGTTTATTCCTGTAGTGTGGGCTGGGGAAAGTCACCTGCTGTGGCAGGGAGCACCCCCAGGCCAGGTGTGCTGGCTGCTGCTCTTGATGTGCAGTTGGAAGTGAATGAGTTGTCTAATACTGAACAACCTTTGCTGGGGTTTAGTTTTATTAAGAGCCCAACTCTTTCTGTCAAGCCACAGTTGTATGTGAGGGGGAAATAGCCTAAACTGTTGTATATTTGCCTTGAAAATACAGTTGGCTTTTTAAAAAACCAGAGGGACTCTATGTTTTCTCAAAGCCTGTAGTTGCCCAGAGAAATTTCTCAGACTAGAGGGCTCAAAACACAGGGGCAGTGTTCTTCCTTAGCATCCCTCCACGTTTTTGGATATGCTGTATTGTTGTTAAGCCAACCAAGAGAAAAGCTGCTCTGTGTGAGGAGGCTTTGAGAACATTCACTGCCAGATTAAATTAGCCTTTCTGAGAATAAATTAGTGGTCGTGATGCAGGCAGCCCCACTCTCTCCAGCTGTAAAATCTGCGCGTGCTGGTACCCGCAGCAGATAAATGATGTGTTCAGGGCTGTGCTGTTAACAGGAGATTAGATTTCTGGCTGGGGATGAATGAAAAACAGCCTGGTAGAATTTATTGATTATTTCTCCAAATGAGAAGCATTTCCTTTTAAAGCATTTAATTTTAAAGCTTTTTTTTTTAAAGAAGGGAAAGGAACCCATGGGATTCAGTGCAGCTCCATCTTGGGAGGAAATCATGGATTAGAGCCAAAGCTGTACCTCTGCTGCAGTGACTCCAACCTGGGATGCTTTTGAGCTCCTCAGGAGTGCCAGTCACCCAGCTCATGGCAGGAGGGAAGCTGAATCCATGTGTTGGAGGGGAGGATAAAGCCTGGAATATGGAGTAGAGGAGTGCAGTGAGGATGGGATTTTGGCTGCTACCCACTCTTCTGGGCTTGTGTTTTTAGCTGAGCTCTGGAAAAAAAGCTGCTGCTGGTGTGTGCATACAGCCCTTTTCTAAGATGCATCTTTGGTTTGTCTCCTAATTAACTAAATGCCTTTATTCTGCTTTGTGCTGTATCAGGAAGTGCTTGAAGGAGGCTGGGCCTGTGCTGAAGCCTCAGCTTGTCCTTCCCACCTGCACTGCTGGGACCACTCAGCTCCTCCAAAACCTTCACGTAGGCTTTGAGCAGGCAGGGACTAGAGACCCTTTCCTGGTGTTAAATACCAGCTCTTTCCCTGGGCTTGTTGCAGCTCTTCCACAGAGGTGTCATCTGGAGCATATTTGTGTTTTGGGAGCAGAGGTTTCCCCCAGAGTTCGTGGCTGCCACAGGGGTGTTAATTTAGCCTTTCAGACTCTCCTTGCCATGATTCAGGATGGTTTAGCGTGGTGGGAGCTCAGTTTGGAGCTGCCTGCTGAGCTGTTCTGATGTGAGAGGAAACAGTTCCCAGCCGGTTTAGTGTCGTAACTGTGGCAGCTGCTCTGTCTTCCTCAGGCTCAGGAGAGGATTTGAGCAGCTGAGCTGTTTACCTGCCCCGAGGGCATCCTGCTATTATGGGCTTGAATCTCCCCTGTCCCATCCTCTGCTGGGGGAGCAGTGACCCTGCCTCAGGACTGCTCCAAACCCCTGAGCAGCAATGCTTTTCTTGGAGCAGCGAGGCAGTGAGGTGTTGCCGTGACAGAGAAAGGGTTTGGAAGAGCCCAGAGCAGGGATCTGGGGAGGGGTGTTCTGTGGGTTAGGGCTGCTTGGAGTCCAGCTCTGTCCCAGATTTTCAGCAGGAGCTTTGGGGAAGGGGTTATGAAGGAGTTGGCAGGAACTGGTGCTGCAAATTGAAACCACAGTCATGGAGGAGTGAAAATTATTTTACTGGACCTGGAAGTCAATGTGGACTAGCCAAGTCTGGTGGGACCTGGAGGAAGAATTGGGGATGGCAGGAGCTCTGTGTAACTTGGGGGTGCCCAGCACTGGGCACACTCAGTGGCTGTTGATTAATCCAAGGGGTTTCCCCTCTGGGACATCGTCATCAGTCTTTGAGCAGCTCAAATGAGTTGGGTTTGGGAGCAGGGCAGTGCCAGGTGCCCTCTCCTGTCCAAGTGCCATGGGACAATCCAGCCCCAAGCTTGTGGCCCTGGGCAACTCCAGGAGATGTCCCAGTCTGGAACTGGGAAGTTCTGTGGGAGCAAGGAAGTGAGTGTGGTGACAGGAACAACCTCAGCATGGAAGAGTTCCTCCAGTGCACATCTTGGGATGTGTGTGGGTGCTCCTTGCTGGCAGTGGGACTCGGGAGGGATCTCAGGCCTTACACACACAGTCCTGCTGAAGCCCAAGCCACACTCCTTTGCAAAGAGTGAGCCTTGGCCTTACATAAAACCGAGTGACACAGAGCACTTTTCACTAGTCCTTAGAAAAAGTGCAAGGTGACATTGTACCAGTTAAATCTGAGTGTCAGCAGCTTCTCTGGCGCCGAGGCAGGGGGATCTGTGAGCATGGGAAATGCTCTTGCTGGAGACTGGAACAGTGCTACAGTGAGCTGCTGCTCTCCTCGGATGAGGAAACCTCAGTGCCTGGCATATGTTTTGTACAGCACTCGAAAATGGCTCTGGAATCACCACCAATGAATTCAAAATTATTTCATTGTGTTGCAAAATCTGCAAGGGAATTCTGAATACGTTCTTGGGCTCTGATTAATTCTGCAACTGAAATGCAAAACTGCTGATCAGCTCTGATTCTAATTTCCTCCTCCCTCAGAGCTCTCTGTGTCATTTAATGGACGTCACACATGTACTCAGTTTGATTCAGCAGTGATGTAGCTGTGTTATTTGACTTTCTCAAAAAATTCTGTAGAAGGAGGGAGAAATGAAAGAATGAGTGTTTAAAGAAATAATATTTTTAGTTTGATGTTGGAAAGGGATTCTGTAAAACCCTGGGGTTTGTTGTGAGACATAGTGGGTACTCATTGTATATTCACCTGCTCTGTGCTGCTGTCCCCCAAATGAAAGGCAGCAGATGCTGACAGCAGGAGATGCTTTTTTGTGTAGGTAACTGAAGAGCAGTACTTGGTGCCTGGGAATGACCTGGGATGCTCCATGGAGAGCCTCCAGGCTGCCCCGTCTCCAAACCATGAGTGCTGGGAGTGGGAGGGACTGACAGTTCTGCCTTTGATCCCTTCCTAACTCATCCTTAAGCCTCTGTTCTGGGCTGCCCTCAGAGGTGAGCTCGGATCTGTGACTGTGCTTAAGAGCTGTGGATCTTCTCCTAACCTCCTGAGGCTTCTGCTTGCTGTTAAGCTTCTTGAGCTGGGGTATTTTAGTTTGCTTGTTTAAATGAACAGCTATTCTTGTGGCACAGTTGTGTTTCATGCTACATTAAATCATGCTGTTGGAGTAGATGTTGGGTTTAGTTGCTTGAGATTCTGGCAGGTTGTGTTATCACCATTATTAACAGATATCAAAGGGATGATGTAATGCAGGATGTATCCTCTCAGGGGGGAAATTAAGTAGATACAGAGGACTGGAGGCAACAGCTGCTGCTATCACTGGATGCTTTCCCATGGATGTTATCAAGTGTTAGCTTGGATTCTTTGTGAACTGCAGTGAAAATCTCATGGAAAAGCTCTCTGCTTCCCCAGGGATTTGGCTTGCAGCACCCTCCTTTTCTCATCTCTCTGGAGCACATTGGTAGGATGTAGAGGAGCTCAGCTTTATCTTTAATGTTGCTTTAATCACATCCATGAGTGCATCTGGTTTTTTGCAGCCTGTCTTCTCCAGTGCAGCCGGGACACCTGCTGGAAGGGTCTGAACAGTGAGCACCTCCTGATGGGACAGTGGCAGCCTGTGGGGCAGCCCGGCTGCAGTGTGCTCCCTCCTTGCTCCATGTTCACAAAACTGGCTTTTGGGGGCCAAATTCAGCTGCCCTGTTAGTGCAGAGTGCTCTGTCTACACCTCAACTTTCCCCATTGTCCTGACACGTTGAAGAGCTGGGGTCCAGTTTTGAAGTGTGGGGTTGTGACCCCTCCTCCCTTGCATCCCCTCCTGGCTCCTGGATGTCACCGTGAGCTCTTGCCAGCACGGGATGCTTCCCAGAGCTGTGTGGCACGTCTTGGGAGCCAACAGCAGAGAGAACGAGCTAGCCCAGTTTGTTCTTTTCATTTTGGTTGGTTTTTCTTTAAATATTTAGGTTAAGCAGGTCGTGGCAAGGCTGTTTCTGCAGCCCCAGTGTGAAGAGCCAAGAGCGCTTGGTCAGCCCATCCGGAGGAGGCGAACAGCCCTGGAGAGAATCCCAGAGGCGGCAGCAGGTCCTGCAGGCGCTCCTCCCTCACTTAACCCTTTGTGGGAGTTGCAGATGAAGCCTCCTTGTTTTAAGCAAGGAGGATTTTGTGTCTGGTTTTTCTGATATCCATGCGGAGGAGCTGCTGGAAGTGGTAATTTGAATCTCTGGCCGAGGACAGCTGAGCCGGGGCTGTGCTGTGGGGATTATCTGATTGTGCTTTGGATTTAATGCCCTGAGAAATCTTGCTTTGGATACAGCACCTGGCTGCCAGCGAGGATCCTGCTCTGAGGTGATTTGTCTGCTGGGTGATGGTGGCACACAGAAGGTCAAATATGTGCAAGGTCCCCAGGTAAACTACTGTGATGGGGAAGCTCCTCTGGAGATTGACACACTGGAGAGCAGATTAGGGAGCTTTGGCTGTCTGACATACCTGGTTCAAATGATGAAAAACCTTCTTCTCCAGCATTCCTTTGTTTTAAAGGAGAGCTGCTGGCCTGCCTTGCCATCTGAGCTTTCTGTGCCTACACTGAAGGAACAGCCTGACCCTCCTGGAAGAAGCAGTTTTCTGCAGCTGAAATCTTAGTGCAGAAGTGTGGAAGAATCTGCTGTTCTGGGAGCAGCCTGGCTGTTCTTGAACAGTGGGTTTGTGCTTCCTGGCAGTGACTTGGACTTGGGAAAACGCAGTTGAGTTGCTCAGAAAAAGAACAGACCTTTCCTTCAATCCTTCACTTGGGTTTCTGTTTCCATCGGCGCCCTGCAGAGCGTTGCAGGCATGCGCCCTCTTGCTGCCTTGGCTGAGACCAGGATGAGGAGTTGAGGAGGTGCTGCCAAGGTTAAAGGACTGGGTACATGGTCAAGGATTGCCAGGACATCCTTCTCTCTGAAGGAGGCTGAAGCACTCTGTGCTGTTTATTCCTCCCCTCCTTGTTCCGGGGAGGTGGTGTGCAGGCTGGGGGCAGCAAATGCGCATGGGAAGAGGCAAAGCTGAGGGGGAGCTTTGGCTTGTTTGCATGGAAAACATCTTTTTGTTGTTCTGCATAAAAACCAGGCAGAAATAACCACTGATAGTGCTTGTTCAGCAGAGATTTATGCTGCCTTTCCTTTGGAGGTAAGAGCTGTCCGGTGGGATTGCGCGTGGTGGGAGCTGAGCCACGTCCCTGCACGCTGTGCCAGCGGGCATGCGCATGGAGAGGGCAAAGCCTGGGAGCTCTGGGCACTGCACGGGCAGAGGGCAACGTCCCTGTGAGCTCTGGGCACTGCACGGAGAGAGCAACGTCCCTGTGAGCTCTGGGCACTGCACGGAGAGAGCAACATCCCTGGGAGCTCTGGGCACAGGCAGAGGGCAACATCTCTGGGAGCTCTAGGCACAGGTGTAACCCAGGGAATGTGCAGCTCCAGGCTAGGTTTGGAGGTGCTGTTCAGGAATGCCATTGTGCAGGAGGACAATTGGGATTGACAGAGTCAGGGTATGGCTCTGTCCCCCTCAGCACACCCTGCTCGGTTCTCCCTCCTTGCTGCCCCTTAAAGCTTCTTTTGAAGAGTAACAGACTTTGGCTCAAATGACATTTTGCCAGCATCTGACTGGCCTTTTGTGCCTTCCTAGTCTCAGTATTTTCCAGTTTCAGGAGAACATAACCTGTGGCACACAGGTATCTTTCCTGGGGCCAGGAAAGCTGGGATGGTGTTGGCCACAATGCTGTTCCTATTTCTAAAGCATTTCTAAATGCTGGGCTCAACCAGCATCTTCAGGACTCTTGGATTTTAAAGCTGTATTTCCAAAAGCCTGGAAGCTGCAATCGGCATCTTTTTGATGTGCAGTGAGGCTGAAAGGGCTCGTAAATTTTCTCTTATTTATTCATTGAATTTTAGTGTGTTTTTTTCCTTTTTCAAATATCAGAAGATTTTTTTTTTCATGGAGGAAGAGCTCCAAAAATGTGCAGCAGCAGCTTTTGAAGTGTCAACGTCACTGAACGTGGCTGAGTATGAACAAATGCTGCTTCCTGTCTCAGGGGCTGGAGGCACTGCTCCCATGGAAGAAGCAAAGCTGAATTGCTGTGCATCTCAGTCCCAAGTGCAGCAGGAGCAAGGACAGCACAGGCTGTGTCAGCTGTGGGATGGATCTCACTGCTGCTCTGAGGCTGACTCAGAGCTGCTGGGGCCAGCACTGCACCATCAGGGCTCACATGTGAGTTGGACCTGCCAGCATCTGCTCTGCCCTTGCCAGGTTTGTCCCACCCGTGAAGATTTCATCTGTGAGGAGGCAGCTTGAAGCACAAACAGCTGCTGCTGGGGAAGAATGGCATGAGCAGACCAAATCTGAATTATCTGTGTCCATCCTCTTTGTGGCATTATCTGGTTTATGGTGTTAGGAGCTGTTCTGGTGGCACAATATTCCCTGGTCCCACTGCACACCAGTTGTTTTTGATGAGTGGTGCCCACCTTATCTGTTTGGAAAGCAGGTGGGATGTGCAGACCTTTCCTCTTGCCATGTTGGAATCCCAAACTGTTTCTGCAGTGATGTAACAGAGGGAAATACAGCCAGCATGGAATGCTGGACCCTGACACACCAGCTCCTCTCATCACTGGTGGAAGTTGCTTTGTATCAGTTTTGAACAAGTTAGTGATGGGAACCAGGGGCTTTGGGGTATTGATCCATGCCCTCTGGACAAGGGCCTGGAATGACAGGACAAGGGGAAATGGCTTCACCCTGACAGAGGGCAGGGTTAGGTTGGAAATTGCAAAGAAACTCTTCCTTGTGAGGGTGGGAGGCCCTGGCACAGGGTGCCCAGAGCAGCTGTGGCTGCCCCTGGATCCCTGGCGGTATCTAAAGCCAGGTTGGACAGGGCTGGGAGCAGCCTGGGACAGTGGCAGGTGTCCCTGCCATGGCAGGATGTTTTAATGAGATAGGCTGTAAGGTCCTTTCAACCCAAACCATTCTGGCATTTTACAGTCCCTCTTTAGCTGAGCTGGGGGCTGCTGAGCACAGGAAGGAGGTGGATTAGAAAGCTCTGTGTTCCCACAGGCAGGCTGGGTGCTGCCCCACGGTGCTTTGGCTGTGTGAGAAGCCTCAGACAGACCTCTTGGGGCTGAGAGCTGCCCTGTGATCTGAGCAGGGGACCTGGAAATCTGCTGTTATCTTACCCAAAAGCTGCTTGGAATGAGGTCAGGGATCACAGAGCCAGGGGAGGACACATGGCTTGAGGCCAGGGTGGGCCAAGCCCTTTCTGCGTGGAGGCTGTGATGGAGCTGTGCTGTCCTGGCTGTCTGTCACACTGCTGTGCCCCAGCAAGTTAATGGGAATCTTTTCTTTTTCATTTTCTTTAGCAAATATCAGTTCCCTGGGGAACATGGGGGTCCTTTGCCTGTCTTCTGTGTTTATCTGATTGTGATGATTCTGGTTCCATAGTGGATTTATCCTCTCTAGTTTGCAGAGGAAACCAGTAAAAGCTGTTTTTCCGGTTGAGAAGAGCTAATCTGCATTTGTAGCTGGAAATGGCATCTGCTCCCTCCATCCTCTATGATAACCAGCTCCTTTTGAGTCTCAGGATCTTGCAGTGTGTCCTTGCTCCAAAGGACCTGCACAAGACATTGGTGATTCCATCAGATCTTGAACTTAAACCTGTTAATTTTGGAATACTGCAGGGCTGTCAGTGCCAGGGGGGTGAGGGATGCCCTGGGGCAGCTCAGTGCCAGGGGGAAGCCCAGTGCCCCCGGTATCCCACAGAGCTCTCTGTCAGAAATGGGCTGAGTTTTGTGCTGCTCACATTAAGATGAAAGAAAGCACAGGAGAGAAACAGCTTCTAAGAGGCTTAAAAGCAACAGGCTTTATTTTCCTCCTGGGAAGGGCACACAGCCAACATCTTGCTCTTTACAGATCTCTCTTAATAAGCAGAATATTGCATTAGGAGCAACTGAGCCTGCCAAGTACAGGCAGAAGAGCCCTGCATCCCACAGCTTCCCTCATCCCAGGGCACGTGTGGCTCTGGGACCCAGGGCTGGCACCCTCCTGGGCAGGGTGGCAGCATTCATGGCTCACTCTGGGGCTCTTGCTTCATCTGATGGGTGTTGATGGAGTGGCAGGTGAGGACTCCTCCTCTCCTGCCTTTTCTTGCCAGCTGCTTTGATGGGGGGAGTGAGGCTGGGGAGTGTTGAAAGATTATAATGGGAAAGCAGCATCTGAGCAGGAATGGGAGGAGATCTGTTGTGGGCACAGTTGGCCTGTGAGGGCAAGGAAAGCTCCCTGGCAGGCTGGTGTCCCCAGGTAATGACTCTGGGATGCTCTGGTTAGGCTGGGCTCATCCAGAAACCCTGCAGGCATGGGCACAGGAAGGTCTGAGGCTCCTGGATGTACAGAGTTGGCACTTTGAGAAGAATAAACCCTCCTTTTCTTCACATCCCCACTGAGCTAAAAGGAGCACGGCCCAGTTTGAGCTTTGTAGGTCACAGAAGGAGAAGGCAGGCTCTGCAGTGTGCCTGGAAATGCTCTCTGCCATGGCAACTCTGCTTGCCTGGTTCTTAAGGAAGAAACTGGAGTGAGAAGCAGGAGGAAGATGACCCCCAGCTGCCCTGGTGTTACTCTTTGAAGGTGTCTGGCTTCAACTCTGGGGGAGAAATTCTAATGAGGAAATCTGGACATCCTGGGGGAGACCCTGTGCCAGGAATCTGCTCAGCTCCTGGGGGGATCAGTGTGCTCCTCTGGGAGCAGCAACAGGTCAGGTGCTCCTCCAGGGACTGATTAAATTTCCTGCTACCTAGCAGGAGGCTGTTGGGTGGCAGGGAGCATGAAGCAGGAAAAAAAAAGGAGTAGAATGAAGCCAAGCCGTGCAGGTGAGGGAGGGATGGGCCCTTCTGCCTTGCTTGCCAAGTCTTTGGCTCTGTTTGACCTGGCAGCTGCAGGTGGAGGTGGCTGAGCCCCACGGGCACTTCTGTGGGCACACCTGCAATGCAGGGCTGGGGCAGCACTGTCTGCCTGGCCTGGTGCCTGTGCCATGCTGGGGAGGTTGGCATGCTCTGGGCTGGCTGCCCAGCACGTGGCTCTGGTGCAGCAAATGGGACAAGCAGAGTCACATTTGCTCCTGGCCCGTTGGGGTGAAGGATGGAGCTCCCAGCACTGCTCCCTGGGCTCTGACAGCAGTGTCACCCTGTCCCATGCCTGATGGCAGCTGTCCCAAGCACTGAGTGAGCAGCCTCTCACTTGTATTTCCCAATTTAGTCACATCCTACCAGCTATAACTGAGCCACTGGAAATGGAGAAGTCAGGTTTCTTGATGTTGTTGCACTTCCTTGGATTTCAGAGCGTGTCAGTGGGGCTTTGCCACGTGCCAGGGACACAGAGCCTCATGCCTGCCACTGAGGGGGCATGGGGGAGAGAAGGGGTTTGGTGTGGCAGCCAGGACAATGCTACAGCTGTGCCTCCTCTCCATCTCTGTAATTCACTTGCTGTCTTCTTTGACACAGACTCGGTGGAAGAAGTCACCTTCCAAACTACACTGCTCAGAGGAGCTGCTTCTCTCAGCTGCCAAGGCCTCTGAGCTGTTCTGCAGGGAAGAGGACAGGTAAATTCCACCCCATGTAAAGTAACAGCTCCAGCTGTTAAATATGGTCTTACCTTAATTCACTGGGTTTATTGAGAGATTTATTTAGAACTGTTCTGTGGGTTTGCATCCTTTGTTATGTAGTTTACACTTCAGGCTCAGGGCAGGGGTCCTGCCATCCCTCAGAGCACAGCCTTGTGTCACTGAGGGTGGAGGTGGGGGGCTGTGGGCAGCTCTTTCCCACCTTTGGCACCCCAGTGATGCAGCCAAGTCTTGGCATGGCACATTCCAGCCCAGCACTGGCCTGGAGCGTGGCTACGCAGTCCAGAGCTGTCCTGATGGGCTGCTGTGCACCAGCTGGGCTTTACAGGGAAGCCCCATGGAGCTGGCAGGAAGATTTTACACCTTGGAGTTGCTGCCTGGTCAGAGCCTGTCCAGCTTTGTGACCGTGCCCCTGCTTCTGCCTGGGGGGGAAGCTGAGGCTGCTGCAGTGGTGGCACCAGCCCTGGCCCCTCCTTTACCTGTCACCTCCATCCCCGAGCACCACGCCAGCTCCATGTGCCTGTGGCACCAAGGGCTGCTGTCACCTAAAGGTTTCTGTCCCTGCAGGGCTGCCTGAGCAATGTCCAACGACCCACCCCCTCCCTACCCGGGGGGCCCCTCGGCACCGCTGATAGAAGAGAAGCATGGCCCCCCCTCTGCACCAGGTACTGGGGGGTGGCACTGCCACACAGCACCCAAGGAGTGTGGGTTCCCTGGGACTGCCTGCCTCCCTCTGTCCCCGTGTCACCCTTGGGGGAGGCAGGAAGGGTCCTAGGGGCAATGACAAGAGCAGGAACACTCCCAGCTCAAAGCCTGGCACTGCTCCCTGCTGTGGGGTGAATTTGGGTTTCTTGTGGCCCAGAGGAAGATGTGGCTTATGGGGTTGCCCCCCACCTCTTGTCTCCCTTCCCTGCCTCCCTTCCCTGCCTCCTTGGCTGCTGACTGTGTTTCCTTTCAGAGGGTGTCACCCCAGTGGTGGGACAGCCCCAGGGGGTTCCTATCCCCCCTCCTGAGTTCGGACCCCCCCCATATGAGCCCCCCTCACAGCCGGGGTTCATACCCCCCCACATGCCCACGGATGGCTCTGGGCCCTATGTGCCACCAGGTGAGTCCTGCAGGGGCTTGGGGGACAGGGGGTGGGGATTGGCTTCCTGGTGCCCTGGGGGGACACAAGAGGGGGTTGGGGCTGCCATTTGGAGCTTACAGAGAGGGATGGGATGGGATGGGAGGCACAGTGCCTGTGGCAGGGCTGGCCCCAAGGCTGTACTCAAAGGGAGGTGTTGCAGCAGGGTGGGGGCCTCCCCAGTAAGGATCTGGGCTCTCCTGCCATGTACAAAGGTGCTCACTTGTTTGTGTTTCTCATTCACAGCAGGATATTACCCACCCCCAGGCCCTCACCCCCCCATGGGCTACTACCCTGCCCCAGGCCCCTACCCTTCTCCTGGTGGCCACACGGCCACAGTGCTTGTCCCACCGGGAGCTGCCACCACAGTCACAGTGCTGCAGGGAGAGATCTTCCAGGGTGCCCCCGTGCAGACAGTGTGTCCCCACTGCCAGCAAGCCATCACCACCAAGATCTCCTACGAGATTGGGCTCATGAGCTTCCTTCTGGGCTTCTTCTGCTGCTTCGTGGGGTAGGTGCTGCAAGCAGAGCTGGGGCCTCGTGTTGGGTGCTCAGCCTGGTCCTGGGTAGCCCCAGTGCTGGTGGCCTTGGCTGAGCTGTTGCGCAGGGTGGGGATCTTGGCACAGAGGTGGCACTGGAGCAGCAGAGGGGTTCCTGGGGTGACAGCCCCTCCAATTATGTCTCTTGCCCATGGCCCAGAGAGAACCCCGTCCCCCGGGGCTGCCCTAGCTCAGCATCTCTGCCTCTCCCTGTGCTCCAGGTGTGATCTCTGCTGCTGCCTGATCCCCTGCCTGTTCGATGACTTCAAGGACGTGACACACACGTGTCCCAACTGCAAGGCCTACATCTACACGTACAAGCGCATGTGCTAACGGCACCCGGGAGCCGCTGGAACGCCGCCGGCTCCGCCCCGCTGCCGTCTGTCCGTCCGTGTCCGCGTGTGCATCGCCCCTCCCCTCGCTTCCGCCGGTGGTGTGTATGTGTTAGCCCCGGCTCCCTCCCGCGCAGAGCTGCCACCACTGCCCCCAGCTCTGCTCCTCACTGGGAATAGTTGGATTGGTGACACTGGGGCACAGGGGAGGTGGGCCCGGGCCCCAGACGCTGCGTGGGAGCTGCCCTGCAGTGCACAGGAGTGGAAGGCATCGCTCTGCACCCCATTGTGCTCCAGGTGTGAGCGAGGCCCCTCTCACCTGGAGCAACCCCAGCAACTGCTGGAGGTGCCCAGCCCAGTCCCACAGTGCAGAGGGTGCCTGGCTGCAGGGATGTGCTGGGATGGGAGCCCAGGAGGGGACCCAGGCAGCCCACGGTGCCCTCAGGGGATGCAGCACAGCCTTTGTGGCACTTTCAGGAAGGGGCTCAGCGACAAGGAGACAGGGCAGTGCCACCCACCAGGTGTCCATGTGGTTCACAGCTCCCTCCAGCCCCGTGGCAAAGCCCCTTCCCGAGGGGAGGCAGAGCTGTCTCTAAGCACAGAGAGAGGCCTGGCAGCAGCACCCCACCCTTATCAGCACCTCCGTCCTGCCCGGCGGCCGCTCCAGCTGCATGCGCTCCTCCCACCCCCGCCCGGCTCTGGGGGCAGGGATCTCCCCAGGCAGCCCCGGCCCCCCGAGAGCCAAAGCACACCCGGCATGTCCCGGCTGCCCGGCACTAGAGTAGAGGAGTTTGTGACCAGGCTGCAGCTCCAGAGCCGCCCTGGGCCCGGCAGGGTCTGTAGGGTCTCCTTGCATGTGGTGTAGGGGGTATTTTTAGCTCACTCACCTGAGGCAGAAGGAAGGGGCAAGCAGGCAGCGACAGGAGCTGCCAGCAGCACTCCCCCAGCAGGGGCGAGAGGACCTGGGAGCCAAGTTCAGCCTCTCGGGGCTGCTCCTCCCTCCCCTGCAGCTCCCAGAGCAAAGTGGGGGAGGTCTCTCAGTACACAGGTGTGCAAACACAGCCTGGCCTGCACAGGCAGCTGCTGTTTGCTCGGGGTGGAACTGTGGCACTAGTCAGTGTTTTTATGTAAATAAATAACAGACCCTGAACTCGTGTGCATCTTTTCTTCTCTCCTGCTCAAAATTTACAGCACATCTGCCTGCAGGGGAGCTGAGGATGAAGGCAGGGTGGGGGTACAGAAGCAGCAGCTTCTCTACCCTACCAGGAACCCCTCAACACAGGAAAGCCCCAAGCCCTGATAGCACCTGGCTGTGTCCTCAGCAGGGCAATGAGCCTCCCCTCGTGGAAACCCCAGGGGAAATAGCAGGGACAGTGGGGTGCTAGGGCAGGAGTTTCTCAGGGACTGCATGAGTCAGAGACAAGTGAAACAGTGTGGGACTGTACTCCCTTTCTCCCCCTTAACACCCTCCCCAGCCTCCCCATTCTCACAATGATGCGCTTTTGACTTCCCCCAGCTACAGCATTGCAACTTTTTATTCCAATCAAGGTTTCAGGAGAAATAACCAACAACCAACCCTCAACCCCAAAGTTGCACAATACAGATCTGTCACTTCCATAACCCCACCGTGGTCCTGCCCCCATCCCCAGGGAGCTCCCTCCAACTTTGTTCCTCAGCCATTGCACCAAACAGGACACTCCTCTGAGCTAACAGCCCCATGGCACAGCCTCAGCTTCTCAGGGTAGGAAAGCAAGTGCTCATTGTTTGAAAGGCTGATGACACATTCTGCAGATGCAACCCAGGGCAGGAAACCCCCTCCAGACACTGCTTCAGGGATGGAGATGAAAAGCCAAGCATGTGAAGCCTTTGCCAGGACAGGACAGGACATTTCTAGCCTTAAAAGCTGCCCTGGCCTGGGCAGGGCAGCGCTGCAGTGGAGTCCTCACCCCCTGCCACTGACCAGTCCCGTGCACACATCAGCTAAGGAGGTGTTACAGCGCTGTGCAAGGAGGTTTGGACAGTCCCACGGGATTCCTGTTCATTTCCTTACTCCACTCTGCAGCCAACTCACCACCAGCAAGGGAAGGGTCGGGAAGCAGGCAGGGCACATCTCTGCCCTTGCCCCCAAGCAGAGCCACACTGGACTGTGCCCATCACAGGATGTACCAGGCTGCAGCTCCTGCTGCCACAGCCATGCAGGCTGCCAGCACCAGCTGCACCAGGGGCTGCCTGGCCAGGCCCACAGCAGCGTGGAAGGGGCAGCTGGGGCTTGCTGTGCCTGCAGGACACAGAAAGCACAGTTAGCACTGCCACTCCTGTGCCACACACCCCTGGCAGCCCCCTCACTGCCACCACCTACCCAGTTTGTCTGCATAGTAAGGGCATTTGCGGATGTCTCCCTTCCCATCGTGGACTGGAAAGCCTCCATCTTGGGCTTCTTCTCCCAGCGACCTGCCGATCTTGTCCAGCTCATCAAACACCTGCAAGTGGTCACAGTGAGCACACGAAGCAGGCAGAGCCAGGCAGCTCTCAGCCAGACCCCTGCAATCATCTGGGGAACAGGCAAGCACCGCTCCTGCTTCCCTGTCCCCAGCTGCCTGTCGGGGCATCCACTGCAGAGCTGGGGTGACACCTGGCACATGTTGCAGCTCCAGGAAGGCACAGCCCAGCCCAAGAGCATTCAGTCAGAGCCAGGAGCAAGGCAGCACCACCCTGCTGCTCACTTCCCAGCCTGCTGCAGGTAGGAGTGTGGGGCAACAGGCTGTCTCCTCCCTGCTGCAGGAGGAGGAGGATCCCAGCTCCTGCAGTGGTCAGGCAGCCCCTCTCACTGCCATGGGATTCCATAAGGATCCTGACAAAGGAGCCAACCACACCTCACCATGTTCCTGGCCAGTTTAAATCACACTGACCTGCTACAAGCACAAGATTAAAACTTCCATCCAGTAGCTAAATCTGTGTTCATCCCCTGGGGCAAGAGGCAGCTCAGTCAGGTTTGATGAGAGGCAAATGTTATGAGAGGAACAGGAAGCTCCAGACATTTTTGACCATGGGCAACAAGTCAGACCTGAGACAGGAGATGCATTGTCACCAGGGTGGTGCAGCACACTCAAACTGTTTGAGGCTGTCTTGGCACAAGAGCTCTGCTCCCCTCACAGCTTCACAGCCACAGAGCCTGTGGGAATCTTCAAATCATATTAATTTTGCCTTAATCAAAGCGTTTGGCTGTGGTGTTGGAGCATGGGAGGAATTCCTGCCTGAAGCTAGTGAAAACTAGTTCAACTAGAAGCGCACCGGCTGTGGTGGTCTCAGCCCCAGACCACTGACTGGGTGAGTGGTGTGACTGAATTAACCTGGGCCAGACCTAAAAGCTGCAGCACGTACACATACAGGACATCAAGGGATTTGTTTAGTACCTGCATGTTAAATCTGAAGGCTTTGTTGGCCTCTTCCACGATCCTTTCCTTGGTGTTCTTATCCAAGTCCAGAGCATTCATTCTTGCTCTGTAAAGCTGCTTGAACTGCTGTGCGTTGGAAATGTTGTCAAACACGTAGAATTGGATCCCTTCCTCAGTACTGGGCAACTTCAGGGCCCTCTGGGCTACCTTCTTCAGCACCTGGCCACCTGAGAGGTCCCCCATGTAGCGTGTGTAAGCGTGAGCCACCAGCAGCTCTGGCTCGTGTTGTCCCACATGATGGATTCTGTCCACATACTGCTGAGTTGCCTCTGAACACTGGACCTTTTCTTTCCAGTCTTCGCCATAAAAATAATTGAGGTCTTTGGCCAAAGCTTCTCTCCGGTGAAGCTCCACGGGGAAATACAGAGGAGCAAAGAGGGGGTTGTCCTTGTTGCGATCCATCTCCTCTTCCAGAGCAGAGTAGGTGAAGTAAAGGGCCACAGTGGCCAGCTAGAGACAGAGCACAGCTCATGTGAGAGGATGCTCACTAGATGGGCACAACTCATCTCATGACTACTCCTGCCTACATGGAACTGGGGCAAACAAGAGCAAGCCCCCAGGCCTGGCACAAAACCAGCCTGGAGGGTCTGTACCAGGCAGGCATTGCTTGAATGAGCCAAGGCTCTGCTCTGCCTACCACCATAGCACCCCAGGGCTCTGCCTTGGAGTCTGCATCAGTCACTGAGTCCATCAAAGAGATGGGGAGCAGAGCAACACCCACCTTGAAGAGCTCCTTCTTGATGCGGCCCTTGAGGAAGTCCTTGACAAACTGGGTGTTCTCAGCGCGGTCGTGTGATTCCTTCGTCCCCTCCTTCAGCAGCTCCGAAAGGTCCATGGGGCTGCAGGCAAACACAGAGCTCCTTTCACCCCACAGCCTCACACAGACTGTCCCTGCTGTGTCTGGAGGGCTCCCCCACCACCCACCATCCCAGTTTGGAGAATGTACGAGGTGAGACCCTCAGGCCACCCTGCAGGCTGTGGCACCTGCTAGAGGAAGCAGCAGGGTGGCAGCAGCCCATGTGCCAACCACAGCTGCCACTCCAGGAGGGCTGGGGCTTACCAGGGCTCTGGCCCAGGATGCTGAAGTAACTGCCAAGGACCTGCTGATCCCTGCACCACGACTTTTGCTTCTCATCCATATGAGCCCAACAGCACTACACAAGGAAGCCTTGAGCTTATGGGGAGCATCAGAACAGGCTAAAGGGCATGGGGGCCTTGGTGGTACCTTCTGCTGGAGAACAAAAAAGGCTCAGGTAGGTCCCCCAGCCTTCCCAACTTGGATATCAACTATTAGTGAAGAGATGAGAGCTGAATGGCAAAACAGGGCAAGAACACCCTTAAAAAGTTTATTTCTCTGGCATTACACTGGTTTTTCAAGTTTCCACATTGTGTCTTGTTTTAAAAGAGACCCAGAACATTTAAATCTATGATTTTAGGCTACAAGCACTGCACCTACCTGGACACAGAATCACAGAATGAACTGGGTTGGAAAAGACCCTTGAGATCATCAAGTCCAACCTAGGACCTAACACCTCCTCATCACCTAAACCACGGCACTGAGTGCCACGTCCAGGCTGTTCATAAACACATCCAGGGACAGTGACCCCACCACCTCCCTGGGCAGGCAATCCCAGAGCCCAGTCACTCTTTCAGTGTGGAATTTTTTCCTGATGTCCAACCTAAATTTCTCCTGGTGCAGCTTAAGGCTGTGTCCTCTCATTCTGTCAGTGGCTGCCTGGAAGAGCCCGAACCCCTCTGGCTACAGCCACCCTTCAGGTACAGCATCAGGACACTGGTACAGAATCAATACTCACTCAAATCATGCCAAAGTGCACCTCACAGTTTTTATCACTACTTTGCTACAGCTACCACACTTGTGTTAGCCCTAAGATAGGCTTTGAACACTCCAGACCCACTGAGTGTGCCAGCAGAGCCAGCAAACATTAACTTCTCATGAAGCTGAGCCTGTCAAGTCAAAGAAATCAACCAGCCTGTCTAGATCTTCTAGGAAGCACCCTAGTCACCCTTCCTGTTTTCCAAGTCTGAAGCCTTGGCTTTTAGAACATGTGTGTGAATTTGTTTTTTAAAGTAACCTCCTAGAAAATGTCCTTGCCTAGACCTGGGTACTCTGCAAAGGCAAGAGCTCACCAGAGCAGAGTTCACCTCTAGAGTCAGTTTTCAAAACAAGAAGCCTGCCCAGCAAGCCATGGAAAACTGGCTTCCCTTGGCCAGGAAGACACAAACACAGCTGCCAAATAGTCAAGAGTGTTTCTGAAATGTGACTTTCACAGTCAAGTGTTTGTTGTCAGACCTGCCAGATCACTCTTTCCCATCCCTTCCACCCTACAGTACAGTTTGACCACAGAGATTTCTCAGCACATGTATTTAATTAATCACTTATTGGGGTCCCTCACTTCTTTCAGATGAGAAGGATCACTCCTGGAAGATCTCTTGCCTTGCCCAAGGCTGTGTCTGTGCCATTTGTGTAGGACAGAACTCACCTGACAGCATCATCTTCTATTTCCTCATAATGCAAAACGTCTTCCTCTCCCCCCTCCGGGCTCTCCAGGGCTGATGGCATTGTGGTACTGCTGGGATCAGTCTGAAAAGCAAAATCAGAGAGGGGCATTCAGGGGAAGCTGCCTTAGCAAAAGGATGGGTGTGAAATGCTGAACAGTCCAACCAGGAGTTCTCTGAGCAGCCCTACCAGGCAGGACCTCACACCAGGCACTTCCAAGGATGCAGATCTGCCTGTTCAGTTCAGGTGAACCTCAACACTGACACCAGCTCACAAAACATTAAACACAGCAGCCTGCATTCCATTTCCCCCTTCAGGATGGCTCCTGGCTGAAGATGAGACCTCCATCGTGGCAATCTGCACTGGACTTGTGAGCAGGCTGCTTTTCCCTGGTGCTACCAAATATTTCCCCCAATGTCACTCTGAGCAGAGTAACTGGGAAGGGAAGCCCCTCTCCTTCACTCAGGAGGAAGAACAAGCTGCATGTACAAGTACAAAGCTTCCTGAAGTAAGCAGGGGTGAATTAGGCCAGCTGAGCTCTGAAGTCAGGCAGCTCACAGGGGAAACAAGAACATTCCCTGTGACAGAATAGAGGAGGAGGAACTTCCAAAGCTGGGGTAGATTTCACTGTTCTGCCTTTCCCAGGCCACTCTCCAGCAGAGTGAGCTGCAGACAGCTCCTGCTCCCACTCACACCCTCCTCTCCCTCCTGGCAGAATTTACTTCAAATCCTATAAGTAACTGGGATCCCCCTGCTCATTTGCAAGAGGAAATAAAATCTCCTTGGATGTAACAGGATGCACAAGCCTTACCCAGAAGCAGGAACACGACACACCTGGATTACATTGGCTGAGCACAGAAATCCAGGCCCCTCATTTATAAAATGGAGCTGTAATCAGCTTTGTGCAGAGCAACACCACCACCACCTTTCAGGCAGCCTTGGGAGATGAGCAAGGAGCCAAGCTGATGCTGGCACTCCCCAAGGGAACCAACTCGTGCTCCCCACTTCAGTTCAGCCCCCCTTGCTGGGCTGCATCCATGGATTCATGTTCAGCCCACAGCAGGGGACTGGGAGAGCCAGCAAGCAGCTGGTCAGGGCCAGCACTGGCACAGCAGCTCACACGAGCACACCAGTAAGAAATTAATTGCTCTCCAGTTCCTCACCCCAGAGTTTCTAAGCCCTTTTTCACAGCCACCCTCAGGGCTCTCCACACTCCAACCAGGAGCCAGGGCTGAGCCCCATCCCCAGGTGCAGCCTAAGGCTCCCCCAGCTCAGGCACAGCACCTGTCAGGGGGACTCATCACCAGTGAAGGTTTCCCCTGTGATCACAGAACCCTTACCTTTCCTGGGACACAGCCTTCCCCAGGGGAAGGCTGACCAAGTGCATTGCTTTGGGATGCCAGGAGCCCAGGGCTAGGACAGAAGTGATTCAGGTGCCAGCCCTACAATCTCACCAGCCCTCCCCTGACATGGCACCGTGCAGCCTCCCCAGCCCAGGATAAAGGTCAGGCCAGAAACCAGCACAGGTGCTGGGCTGTCTGTGATCACTCACCAGCTCAACCCAGGGATCCACCTTCACTCCTCACAGCTTCAGAGTGGGGAAATGCCCACTGTGGGGAAGGGAAACACAGCACAAAGCCAAATGAGCCAGCTGAGCTCAGCCAGGAGCCTGTGGTGGGCACAGGAGGAACAGTGCCACCTGCCAATGCCACCAGCACCTGCCTGCCCTGCTCATGGCAGCCCAGGACCTTCTCAGGAAATGCAGATTCCAAAATGAAACTAGATAAACTAGTTCCAATTTATCTGATATTCCCAGAAAGCCAGACTCCTGGAGGTGAGGTGTGCTGTCTCCACATGCCTGAAACAGCCATTGCTGAGAGCAGAGCTACAGAGCACTGGAGCCACACTCATCCCTTGGGAGAGGCCTGAAGGCTGACATCAAATCCAGCCCGAAGGAACACACCAGGTCAGGCCTCAAAATCAGTGATTAACAGCAACCATGGCTCAAGGCTCCCCAAAGATGGCCCTGAGATCATCACCTGCTCACTCATCAGAGCCTCCACTGCCACAGCCTGAGCATGCTCCTGTTCACACAGGGCACCCAGAGGGGTCTCAGCAGCCTCCACCCAACCCTGTCACTGGTGCTGTAGAAGCACAGCTAATGGGAGTGGTGAATGACTGTCCCAGGAGCACAGTCTGCTGTTGGGAGCAGGGGTTACCATGCAAAAACTCACTGAAGGCCCTTGGGGCCTTCTCAGACTTGTGTTTCCTTTCCCCTGGCATGTTTTGCAGGGCTCAGCCTGACAAGCTCTTCTCCCTGGCAGTGGTAACACCAGTCCCTGTAGCCCCAGGTGAGGGCAGAACTCGTGCAGGAAATTGTGGAAGCTGAGATTTTTCTGATACAGTCTCTAGCACGGACACATCCCAACAGGACAAGTCAGCACAAAGCCCATCCTCCCCTGTGCTGGATCACTGAGAGCTGGGAGGAAAGGCACTCAGAGCCACTGTGTCTCACACCACCACACACTGGTGCTTTTACTCAAAAACTGGCAACTGCAAGCCCCAGTTTGTGGTCACAGCCCTGGTTTCTCTGCTCCTCTGAGAGGGGGCATGTCCCACACGCCGAGGAGGAGGCTCAGGCAGTGCCACCTCCTCTGCAGAGGCTGGGATGCCATTTCATTTGCTGCAGGGAGCTCTGCTCATCCAGGACCTGGCTGATGTTCAGGGTACCTCCCAGTGCCCAGACAGCCTGCCTGGGAGCAATCCAACAGCTACCACTTGGGATAGCAGGGCTGGAGAGTGGGGAGGAGGTTTGGTACAGGACACAGCATTCCAAACATTTCTTTCCCAATGACAGTGTTCAAACCCCCTGAGGAAACCACATCTCAATGAGTACAGTTTGTCCCCACACACATCTCCTCACCAAGCTGCACACCCCAGATGCACAGCTGTCTTCTCAGGGTAGGAAAACATTTAATCCAAATAATCCCAAGCCTTCTGAAGGAAGAAGACACTGCTGCTGAAGGGAAGGAGCACTGGAAGCCCTAGATTCGTCTGGGCACTCTGGGAGAAGTTTGGTAACTCACAGACAGTACAGAGTTCATATCTGCTGTTTAATTTGCATGCAACTTCAAGGCATTTCCCCACACACAGAGCTCAGTGTGGCTGGACCTACCATCACTGCAGTGGAAACAAACCTCAGAACCCCAGGCCTCGAGGCTTGAAGAATCATCCCAGAAGTTACCTGGCAATTCCAGCACGAGATTCTCATCTCCATCTCCTTCTGGTGAGGGATTTGGCAGTGGCTGCTGCTGGAAATGGAGCCTCATAGACTAAGTTACCACATTACCTGACCCCAGGTAAGTTGAAGATTTCACCTGGACACAGCCTAAATTGAATTAGGCAGTAATTCAAGTCCCAGACACTTCTAGTGTGCCCACACAAACACTACTTCTGTCTTCTGGAGCTGCAGCCCAGCACCTCAACAAACTGACCAAAGGAAGCTCCTGGCGACCTCAAAGACTTTGTTCAGTTCTGCCCTGTGGGGGTGGCACTTGTATCAGCCCATCATTATTTTCTCACCATGGCTACAGGAACAGTCAGGGCTGGATGTGGGCTGAGAAAGAAAACATTGTATCGGACACACAGTTACACCAAACAGCCTTTGTCCAGCAGAGAGCCAGCCGGTGCCTGCCCAGGAGGTCCTGTCGGCTGCCAGCTGTGCCTGGGACAGCCAAGCAGGGCCAGTGACAGGCACTTCGGGCTGCTATGTGCAATGCAGTGCTGTGTGTGGGTGCCGAGACTTGAACAGGACAAAGGCCAATAATGGAAAAAGAGGAATAGCAAAAGGCCTTCGTTCTCCAAGTGCTTCTCTGAGCTCTGCGGGGCCAAGGAAAGCCAAGTGGCCTCATCGCCACCGGCAGCACGCAGCGCAGGGCTCTGATCCCCCAAGCCCCAGGCGTCGCTGACGAGCAGCCATGCAAAGTCACGGCGGGGCTCCGAGGACACGGCGCTGGCACACGCCGCCGGCCGCGGGGCAGGCACTCGCTCGCTCGCGGGGACACACGGCAGGACCAGGGAGGGCTGCGGATGGCCGGCCCGGCGGGCGGGCAGAGCCCGGGAGCTGCGGGCCCGAGCGGCCCGGCCCGCGCCAGGGCGGTCACATCGGCCGCGCCAGCCCCGGGCCCCGGCGGGCAGCGGCGCGGAAGCACGGCTCTGAGGCGGTCCGGCAGGGCTTCCCGCCCCACCCGCCGCCGGGAGCGGGCAGAGCCCCACCGGGTGAGCCCCAGGGGAGGGGCCGGCCCGCGGGCTCGGGCCTGGCCGCGTTGCCATGGGGACGCGCCGCGCACTCACCGCTACTGCCGCCACCCTCGGCCCCCGCAATCAGAGACAAAGGCCCGGCGCGGCCGGCCCGGCTTTATGGCCCAGCGGGCGCCGCGCGGCCAATCGGGAGCCGCGCACGGCACGCGCCGACGACTGGCGAATGCGGGCGAGGCGCCGCGCTAAGACCCCCCACGGAGGCGGGCGGGGCTCGGGTCCGCGCACGCGTAGATGCCGACGATGGGTGGAAGGTGGGTGCAGTCACGTGGTACCGCTGACACCGCCCCATGCTCACCTGGCCGGCCCCGCCCAAGGGCCCGACCCTGGAGGGCGGCAGGAGAGGAAATGTGCGCATGCGCAAGCGACGCTGCGCCCAGCAACCGGAAAGGGCGGTCGAGATGGAAACATGGCGGCAGCGCAGCGGTACAGGCGGCTTTATTGGCGGCTGCAGCAACGGCACCCAGCGCAGCTGCCGCCCCACAGCCCCTGCAGGGCCGCGGGCACACACCGCTTGCCAGCGCACGGGGCCGAGGGCACCAGGCCTTGGACTTCTTTGGGCTGCGGCTCCAGCCCCTGGGCTGACGGAGGGAGCTCAGCGCCTCTCAACACAGATCAGGAGCTTTTGTTGACCGAGTGTTGTAGCCTCTAAGATGCTCCGTGTGCTTCAGTCTATTAATTGTCCACATGTGGGCACAAAGTCATTTACCTTCCTCTGAAATACAGGAAGCACATTCCAGCCTTTTCAAAGCACGTCCTTTCTCTCCCAAGAGCTTTCCCTCCGAACACCACCGACTGCCCCTGCCGTGTCCCCGCTCCTGTCCAGAACTCCAGCTCCTCGCACTAGCTCTCGCCTATTTGCACCTCTCTCCTTTAGGACTCTTTCTCATGAAACAAAAGAGCCTTCCCACTCCGTGAGCAGGGCAGTCAATGGGGAGAACGGAGACAGCGAGACCGCGGGAATCAGAGCCTAGGGCTGTCCCGGCCCGTGGACGTGCCGGTGCCGCAGGAGCGCGGAGCTCACGGCGAAGCCCCTCCCGCAGTCGGCACAGGCGTAGGGCCGCTCTCCGGTGTGGGTGCGGCGGTGCTGGCTGCGGTGGGCGCTCTGCCTGAAGCTGTCCCCGCAGTCGGTACAGGCGTACGGCCGCTCCCCGCTGTGCACCCGCCGGTGCCGCAGCAGGGCCGACCTCCAGAGGAAGCTCTTCCCGCACTCCGTGCACTCGAAGGGGCGCTCCCCGGTGTGGAAGCGGCGGTGCTGGATGAGGTGGGAGCTCACCGTGAAGCTCTTCCCGCACTTGGAGCACCCGAACGGCCGCTCGCCCCTGTGGAACCGGCGGTGCTGGATGAGGACCGAACTCACGGTGAAGCTCTTCGCGCACTCGGAGCACTTTTACGGCTTCTCGCCGGTGTGCACCCGCTGGTGCTTCATGAGCTCGGAGCTCTGGCTGAAGCTCTTCCCGCACTTGGTGCAGCCGTAGGGCTTCTCCCTGCTGTGGACGCGCCGGTGCCGCGCCAGGGCCGAGCTGACGCTAAAGCTCCTCTCGCAGCTGCCGCACGTGTAGGGCCTCTCCCCGGTGTGCACCCGCCGGTGCTGCACCAGCTGGGCGTTCCCGCAGAACCTCTTCCCGCACTCGGCACACCCGAAGGGCTTCTCCCCGGTGTGGGTCACCTGGTGGCGGAGCAGCTTGGAGCTGACGCTGAAGCTCTTCCCGCACTCGGAGCACTCGTAGGGCCTCTCCCCCGTGAGCGTCCTCTGGTGCCGAATCAGATGGGAGCGCTGCCGGAAACGCAACCCACACGGGAAGGGTTTCTCTCCGGTGTGGATCCTCCGGTGCTGGACGAGGTTGGAGCTCACACGGAAGCTCTTCCCGCAGTCCCCACATATCATCAGCCTCCCCACGGAGGAATTTCTCTGCTGGGTAACATCTGGCAGCTTCCCGAAACTTTTCCTACGCAGCGTCACTCGGCTCTGCCTTTTCTCCAGAGGTCTCTGAACCCTTCCTGACCTCTGTGGGACGAGTGGGTCCTGTGCAGGACTCTGGGAATTGTTCTCCTTGGAAAGTCCTGACAGTGAAACCTCCAGGTGTGCCAGCCCAGGGATGCCTTGGTGGGGATTCTTCTCTTTTTTGCTCACAATCCCATCTTCAGCTGCAATAAAATGAGAATCTAGATAGAAGTCACAGACAGGAACCTTTAAACAGGGGAAATCAAAAGGGATCAAATTCTAAAGATTCAGCAGATTGACTCTTACAGAAAGTTCTGATATTTCCCTTCAAACTACACAGTGGATTTCTCAGTATGTTCACAGGAACAAACCCTGGGAACAGCCCTGTGTGCTCTGACAGAACCTGAATCCACTAAAATAATTGGCATATTAGAGGAAAAAGTTTGGTGCTTGAACAGGAAAGATGGCTGGTCTTCTAGAATATTTGAAAAATTCTTAAAAGCTGAATTGAGAGTCATGGAAGTGCCACAAAGAGCTGTCCTACTCAGCAGAACAAATGCAACATCCCTGATCTGCTGCTGCTGCTGCTGCAGAGGCCCTAAGGGATGAAATCAGACACCTCAAGCATGGCTTATGCCAGCCTTAGAGGCAGAAGAAAGGCAACTTTGTGCTCCCATGGATGCACGGGAGAGCACACAGAACTGGGATGAGAAAGTGCTGTCTTGGAGCAGGAGAGGCACTGCAGAACTAAGAAAGGAGAGTCCAGAATTACAGCCCAGATGATCTAAGCACACATCTGATCTTCCTCTTTCTGGGCAGTGTAAGAAAACACCACAATGTGATTTCACAGTGACTCCTGAGATGCCTTTTGCAATAGCTGGGTGTGACACTGACACTTGATATAGTTTTCCTTAATATTGTTCCATGAGAGCAACAGAAACTGGAGCTTTGACAGCCAGCTATTCCATCCAGGTGGGATGTGGAGGAAAAGAGAAGAGGGACATCCAAAGACAGGATAAGGACATTTCTGGCAGCCCAGCCTGAAGCCCTTGCCCTGTGGGTCAGACTTACTGAGCAGACAGTGAAGCTTGGGAAGTTGCTCTATTGCTGTTGTCTGTAAAGGGTTTGATCAAAATCACAATGACAGGACCTCACTGGAAGTGTTTTAAGTGAAAGGAGAATAAGTTCACAATGCTCAGGAATTCACACTGGAAGTATAAGGCTGAACTGGCAAAAAATTAATAAGCAAGCAAGGAAAAGTGTGTTTCTTCCTCAGCCCATGCCATTTGGGTTGATCTCAAGCCTCTGATGTGCCCAAGACTGGCAGTGCTAAGATCTGAGTCAAGCTCCAGGTAAGCCAAGTAAGTGCAAACATTGGGGGAAAACCTAAGTATCACCTTAAATGTACCCTTGGATCTCTTTCTCAAGAGAATCCACCTGGAGTTCTTCAGAGGTGTCACCAATTGTAGCAGAAGGAAGCTCTGGAGTCCAAAGGCATTCTCAAAGACATTCATCCTTCACCAAAACTAGTAAGGAAACTCAGCTGCTGTGGGATGAATGACCTTCATGAGGTGGGGAGGAGTTTATGATTCTGCTATTCAGACACAAAGGCTGACTATAAACTGTGTCAGAGCCTGATGACACTGACCTGCCAGGTGACAGGGGAATGACAGAGGACATGCACTGCAGGTAAACAAAGAAGTGCAGAGGGGACCTGGTATAGAGGCCTCCTCTATGGATGGGCCTAGGATGTTCTTGACATCATTCTGGAATAGCCCCTTGGAGCAGATGGACAAAAACTGCAGCTCCCAGGCAGACAGACAAAACAGCTCATCAAATGTTAATGATTTTCAGGGAAAAACAGATAATAAAGAGAATGCAATTGTGCCCTTGCATCTCAAACCTCACAACTTGACTGTGTGCAAGGGCAGGGATGGATCCTCCATTTCAGACAAATTCCAATAGAGCTGATGACATGAATAATAAAAGGCACAGAACAGCTTCTGCATTGGAGATAAAGGGTGCAGCTGACAGGGTCATCCCAGAGGACTGTGAAACTACAAGTGGCCTGTGGGATGGGTGGGGATCCCTCCTGCACCATCTGCTTTGATTTAAGAACTGACATGAAGTGAGCTATTAGAAGGCAGCAACTCACAAAGCAGCTGAATATGCTGTGGAACTACTGGCTGGAAGCTGTCACAGATGCTAAAACATGCACAACTTCAGACAGTAAGAAAATGCAGAGAGAGCTGTGAGATACTGAGACACTGCATATCTGCTTCAGTAGTTTCTGAAGTCACGGAGTGCCAGGGCCTGGGAAAGCATCCAGGAACACACCAGGACACTGCCTGTGTCTTCTCTGGTACCCAGCACGGGCTGCTGCTAGGGACCACTGGGTGGACAGTGGTCCATCCCGGTATCACCAATCCTATGCATGCTGGTAGGGTCTGGGAATCCTGGAGGAGTTTTTCTCACCGACAGGTTCACAGATGTGCTGGGTTAATGGTCAGACTCCACGATCTTAGTGAGCTTTTCTCAACCTCAGCGATTGTATGACTGTCCCATCCCCTTACCTGCACAAGTGCTGCTCTCAGACTTCCCTCGGTAGGCACGGAGGTGGAAGAACCACAGTTTCTCCTTCTGATCCATGTGGGAGATCATTTCCAGCTGCTTTCAGGGGACCTGACTCGGGGGGAAGACACGGGGCGAGTCAGAGGGCCGGGATTTACCCGACCGAGCGGGTGTGCACCAGAGCCCCTGAACCGCCGCGGACCCGCGGGGCTGGCGGGGCCGGGAGGGAACGCGGGGGGCGCCCAGGTGAGGGGTGGGCGGGGCCTACCGGGGGTCCCGGCCCGGCCCCGCAGCTGTCCCCGATCCAGCCCCGCCGTGTCCCCATCCCGGTCCCTCACCCGCTCTCGGCTCCGCTCGGCGGCCGCTGAGGCGCGGTCACGTGACGGCCAGCCGTGGCCAATGGCGGCTCCGCGGGCCCTGAAGGCGGCCCGGGATGGCGGCGGAGGGGCAGAGGCGGTGGCGGTGGCAGGCTCGGCCCCCTGAAGGACTCGGGACCCGTCACCTGCTGCCCGCTCCGTCCCGAGCCTTTCCGCCGTGTGCCGGCCGAGCCGAGGGTTTTCCTTAGCCGGGCTTCAGGCGGGAAGGGAACGCCCGCCCAGGGGAACAGGAGCCTCCGCTGCAGAGGCTCAGGGAGCAAGACGCGATGGCAGCCAGCGCTTTCTGAGGGAAGAACATTTCCAGAGGACACCAGAGCAGAACTCTGGCGGTCTGTATCTGGGCTCCATGTCCTTCCAGGACAGGGGTGTCCAACCTGGGCACTCTCAGGGGCTGCAGTCACCCAGGTCTCCAAAGTTGTGAAGGGAGCAGTGGGATTGTGCGATCTTGGGCATGAATCTGAATTCTTAGCAATCACACGTGGTTTGGGTTGGAAGGGACCTTAAAACCCATCCCATTTAACCCCGTGCCATGGGCAGGGACACTTTCCACTATCCCAGGTGGCTCCAAGCCCTGTCCAACCCAGCCTTGAAGGTTTGCAGGGATTTGGAGTCCACATCCTCCCCAGGTAATCACAGGGATGGTTCTGCCAAAGGCTGCATCACCTCTCCCAGACACTTTGTGTTCCATTAGACATCTGACATAAAATCCTCCAGAAGAAATTTTATACTGGAAAGATATGGAAAGCAAACCAGCAGGAAGGACTGCTCTTGGATTTATCCTTTCCATATAGAAACACTGGCACTGTAAGTGTGGAGCTGTTGGCCTGGCTGAGCCTGGGCACTGGGGCATTCCTGCCAACAGGTGTTAGGAACCCGTTTGCTATTAGGAAAACCCCCCAAGTCTTCTCCACTCCCAGTTGAAGTTTGTGAGTTCAAGTTTAGTTTTTTTAGGCATAGGCTTCCCAGTCATGTTCTCACCCCATAACTGAAGATGGAAAGAGTAGTCTAGTTCAATAAAGTTCATGTTTTCTACACAATCCTGTGTTTGTTTACTGTTCCATATAAGAATGGACAGGATTTAAATTGTTTATTGCATATAATATAAATCAAAATCAAATTCTATATAAAAAAAAAATTATGTCCGATATATACAAAGATCTCTAGAACTCTGACCTCTTTTTGTGTTCTGTCCCTGTTTTTCAGGGAGCCTTTGCACACTCAAAACTGCCAGAACAGACAGAAGTCAGAAAGTTGTTATGAAGGTAAATATTCAATATATAAAATACAACAATTTAGGGTCCAAGACTTCTCCAGGAGTCCCAGACACTTTACAACTGGGACCAGTCCAGTCTGGCAATGGGACTAATCCAGGCAGTGGGTTTTGCTCAAGCTGTGAGAAGTGCTGAAGAGTTCCAGTGCTCAAAACTGCTTAATATTTTCTTCAAGACATCTCTGCTGGGGGCTTTCCCATGACATAGGGTATCAGGGGCACTTTTGGAAGGTGTCACAAAGGGAACAGAACAAACCCCTGCCCTGTTATGCAACCATTAGAAAAACCACAGATTTAGGAGTTTTAGTAGAGATTGCCAAGTGAAGCAAGAAAAAAAGCCTTTTATCTATTTCCACAGCATTCCCTGCCTTAAAAATCAGCAGTGCAAACTGTGCTGAAGAAGTGAAGATGGAAGTCACAGGAGTGTCAACAGGCAGTGCTAGACAGAGTTGATTGAATCCTGGAGCGTGAAGGGTAAAGCATTTCTTAGCCCAAATCCAGGGAACAGGTCCTGGCACCGAGGGAAACACCAGCACGAAGAGAAGTTGGGGACCAAAGATCTACTGGAAAAATGGAGAGAAAAGGCACAAGAGTCCAACAGTGTGAAAAGAGGTTGCAGGTGAGCAGTGTGCTGAAGGCAGGGCAGCCATGGGGCGTTTGGGCCGGCAATGGGAGTGCAGCGGCAATGGGAGTGCAGCTCCGTTCTCCTGGATGTCACCTGGAATCAGGCCACGAGGAGCAGCAGTGCTCCACCCATCGCCTGCTGCCAGAGCACCAGCTGGGAACTGGGAATGGGGCTCTCCAGCTTGGCAGCAATCCACATGCAGGAGTTTCAGAGGGGAGGGGTGGGCTTCACTCGGTATCGCCTTCTCTGTTTTCTGCTCTCCTTCCTTTTCTGCTCCTGCTCTTTCCTGGCTCTGGCCATGGTAGATGTGATGCACTGAGAATCCAGAAAGTCCAGCAGCTTTGCCTTGGAAATTTTAATGCCATTCTGTTTGAGCTCTGCGTGCAGATCAGCCAGCTCGATGGGTTCATAGAAGAGAATCCTGTTGTACAGGGCCGTGTTTGAGCGGATGTAGCACCTGACTGCCTCCAGCTTCTCCTCTTCCCGAGCTGCTGCTTGAGATGCTGGAAATTCCTCTTCCTCCTCCTCAGATGTAAAAGCACAGGTTTCAAATCCATTCACAAAGGAACTAAAAGCAGGATGAAACAGACCAGAGGTCAAGGAAAGAACAGGCTAACAAGGACAGGACCAGAGCTCCCCAAATCCCTGATGGTGAAGCCCTATGACTTCTCTCTGTGGGATCACAGACCGTGCATTACCAGGACCCACAAAATGAATGAGGCAGAACATGACAGGGCTTCTGCAAACTTCCCATCCCAGCCAGGACAGCGCTGGTCCAACTCACCCAGCCCAGAGCTGTATGGAATTTCTGGCTCCTGGCCCTTCCCTCCTGGCAGGTAATGCCAAGGGGTGCTGTGCTGTCCTCTCTCAACTCCAGCTGCAGGTTCTCAGGCAGCATGGAGTGCTCCATGTCAGTCACCTGCAGACCAGGCATATCAGATTTGGGCCTTGCTCATAAGCAGCTCTTTTATGTTCTGAGAACAGTTCAGTGGGAATTAGACTGAAAATCCAAAGCCTGTTTCTTTTGTAGGAGACCACATGACACACTCAAGGAGGTGGCAGGGCAACTGTAGGACCCAGGGACAGTCACCTCTGTTTGCCTCATTCCTACCTCATCCCTGTCCTGCACCCCTGAGTGTTTTGTGTAGGATTTCACTGCCTCACCTCTGTGAACCAAAGGAGATGTCACTTCCATCCACTGAGGAACGTGCTGACTCCTGGGATGCTGGGAGCTCCTCGCCATCAGCTGCCAGGGACACAGCTGGCCTTTCCTGCTCTTTGGCTCCTCCTGGGCGATGTGTCACTTTAGTTCTGTCCTTGGGTGCGGCACAGCCTGTTCCATGGGATGCACCATCAGCCTTGACACTCTGCTTCCTCTTGCTCACAGCCCTCGCAGCCCGGCCTGCCTTCGGCTGCCTCGGGGACTTCTGGGGGAGGGGCTGGGAATAGGAGATTTCATCCTCAAAGTCAGAGTCCCCATCCTGGTGAGTGTACTGGAATATCTCCTTCAGCTTCAACACCATCTGGCGCTTTGGGAGAGCACGGACACCGAACCTGAAAGAGAAGGTGGGAGTTTAGGTTACAGTAATGTGGCACCTTCCATTGTCACAGCTCAGCAAGAGGCTCAGGCCAGGAAGTGCAGCTGGAAAAGTGTGATGTGACCTCAGGAAGCCCTGGCTGGAGCTTCACCATGGCTCCCCTTCTTTCACACTGCCTGCCAGCAGGTACCTCTTGTAAAGAGCCATCCTGGGGGACATAATGCTCACCTGCTTAGCTCCTTCTTCAGCTGCGGGGTCTCCATGATGGAATAAGCTGGCATGGGTGTCACTGGAGTGCTGGGGGACCTGTTCTCCTGACAGGAAGGTTCTGCAGCAGAATGAAATTACTGTGATGAGAATCAGTACAGAAAGGACTTAAAAATGGCTGGTAACTTCTGCTCTTAGTGGCAGAAATCCAGTATTATCTAATAATTGTTTAATACTTCCTTATAAGCTTTAGTTATTACTCAGCTTCATATTGGATAGAACAGTCAGCACTTTTTTACCCCCCTTAATCGGGATACTTGGTTTTCATCGACTTTACATCAGAAAACAGTTTAAACTGGGACATTTGTCACATCTGAAAATTAGGCTATTCAGGGCTTTGTCAGAACAGGCGACATTGAGAAAGCATTAAAACCATGTTTACTGAATTCTGTGCAGTCGTCCTTCTCCCAGGAAGCATATTTCCTAACAGAGTCTTGATGCATAAAAAAACGGAGCAAATCAAGCTACTGGGGTCTGGAGTTAGATACTGATTTAATGATACCAGTTTACTGATACTGTGAAGCACAGCCAGTCTCACACATCGTGTTCTAACCATCCCTTAAACTAATCATTTAGTATGGCATAATTATTTAATTAGATACTGTAACATCAGTTACATCAATCCACTGGCAAGCAGGCCTGTGTTTTGTTCTGCTTTGGTTGTTTTTTCTCTATCCATGAACCCACAGCTTCTGCAAGGAGTACTGTTACTACCAAAGGACTGGTGACAGTGAAACACTCCAGGAATCCCACATTTGGACAGGCTCTTTCTCACAGCAAATGCCTGCATCTTCTTTGTGCCTGGCCCTGCCAACTGCTTTGTTTCAGAAAGCCCAAAGACCCTTTCAGTGTGTCAAGTGCATCACAGGTAAGATAATCACTAAAATAAAAGCAGTCTAACCTAGTCTAACCAATATATCTAGTATCAATACAAGCTCTCACCAGGAGTCTTGACAGGATCTGTCTGACAGGCCCCTGCTGCAGCTGCCAACCTCTGAGACAAAGGAAGAATTTCTGGAAGTTCATCTTCCTTCTCTTCTCCATTCCAGTCATCCCAGATTTTGGAGTCCAGGTAACTGGCTCTGCTGCCCACTGATGAACATGGCTCAATAGGGCTCTTCTCAGGGCAGTGCAAAGTTGTTCTCCTGCCAGCAGGACTTCCTTGGAGAGGGGTGCTGCCCTGAATTCCCTGCACCTGGACTGGGCTCTCCCCCTGCTCCTGCCAAGAGCCAGGGCTGGGGCTGCTGGCCTTGCTGGCCTTTGCATGGCTGACCTGGCTGGAGCCATGGCTGTCACCTCTGGCTGGGGACAGATACCCAACATGCCAGCAGTCATCAACAGGGAGTGGGGGCTCCTCACACAGCAGGACACTGCTACCCAGAGAAGGCAGACTTACTTCCCTGTCACTGTCCTCCAGCTCAACCACACTGATGTTGATTTTATCTTCCAGTGGCTGCTCCTGGCACAGAGGCACCAGGGTGGGTAAAGCTGAGATATTGGCACATTTGCCTTCCCTGTTGGTGTGGCCAGGGGAGAGGAGAACTGGATCTACTGGAGAAACTGGAAGGGGGTTCTTGGAAAAGGATTCTGCTGCTGGGCTACTGGGTGGGCTCCTTCCACTGGCCAAGTTCTCCATAGGCAAATGTTTGTCTGACAATGTTGTTTCATGAACTTTTATTAAATTTCCAGCCATTTCATGGTTACTATTACCTGCTGCTAAGTTCTTTGTGCTGAGTTTAGATCCTGGACCTTTTAAAGAATTAATACTTGTGACCAGAGTCTGTGTTGAGAAGCTTCTGCTTTTGCTCAGAACTGGTGTTCCTGGCACAAGCCAGGAGCTGTCTGTGCCTGGAGACATTTCATTACTAAGCCTCTTCCCAGGGCTCAGGTTTGGACTCTGTTTGATCTCTGTACAAGCACCTGTTTGTCTGCTGAGAGGAAATTCAGGGAACACCTTTACATCACCCCTTACACACAGTGTGTCTGTATTGCCACATGAGACCTGGGCTGATCTCTGCTCTGTATCAGGGACTGATGAGTTATGGTCAGGTTTTGGTATCTCAGGACCTTGTTCCATGTCTGTACACTTCAGATGCCCAGGGACCTCCATTTCCTTCAGAGCAGAGTCAGACTCTGGCAACTTCTTGCCTTGTTGTAACTCCATTTCATCATCATCAGAAGATAAAACAATAACATAACCCTCCTTGATCCCCTGAGCTGCAGCATCCTGAGTCCTGCCTGGTGATGACAACACTGGGACATGTGTCTGCTTGTTTGATTCACTGTGAGGGAGCTCTGCTGGAGAAACTGTGATCTCATTTTTTGATGCAGCACCCAGCTCCTTGGCTTTCTGGGAGTGTATTTCACAAGATGGGAATGACTTTTCCTTTTTGTTTTGCTTTGGTGTTGACACACGTTCCCTGGCAAACTTTGCCTCTGATTTTGGAGATGCAGGTGAAGAGCCAAGAGCAGGAAAAAGGGACACATAAGGCTGGGGAGTTGGACTCTACAAAATCCATTCTTACATGGAGAGCAAACTTTTTGTGACTTGCTGAACACAACTGAATCATTAAGACCAACATGTTTTTTACTAGGGGATTTTCCTGATTCTTTGGTAACTTCTTTCACCGGGGAAGGCTCACAGTGATACCCCTGAGAGGCAGAAAACAAATGTTCATAGCTGTCATTTATATCAGCATCACCCTGGAAACCAGGAAACTGCTCTTCACAGTGATCTGCCTTGTCATGTGAGACCTGAGGTGACCTGGAATCCTTCACATCCTCACGTCCCCCAAGAGCCCCTCCTTCATTAGCACCATGGGAAGTTCCCTCCCATTTCTGAGGTTCAGTGTGGTGAGGCGCAATAGAGGTCTGTGGATCATTCATGCTCTTGCACCTATTTATATTCTGCATCTTCTCTTCTTGTGCGGACAAGTCACATTTAGATCTTTCCACACCGTTGCCATCCCTCAGATCTTCGAGGCTGTTGCTTACTGAAGCAGATTCAGGTCTCTTTACCTCTTCCTGCTCAGTTTGCTGGTTTGTACCTTGAACTGCCTCGGTGTCACTGCAGATGCTGCAGTCTGTTCCCTCGCTCACCTCTCTTTCACCCTGAGCCATCTTTCTCTGAGTTGCAGCAAACTCATAGATTTCCTCCAGCTCTTGTTCTCCCACCTCACTGTCATCCTCCTTCTGGCACTCAGGGCTCAGCATAGCTACTTCTTCCTCATCTTCACCCACCCACATTGACTTCAAGAGGTCTTGGAAGTTCTCAGCTCTGTCCTCACACTCTTCATCATCCCTCACAGAGATAAGATCATCTTCTGAATCCACTCCAGAGGACACCTGGCTCTCTCCAGTGCTGCTTTCACACTCTGCCATCAGTTCCCTCACACCAAACCTGCAGGGATACAATAGTAACATTAGAATTTCCTCCTCCAGTATTTCTTCACCATTTGGCTGTCAGATCACTTTTGTGAACTTTGTAAGGAATATACATGAGGATGTTGAGTTGAGTTTCCTAAGATGTACAAGATCCAGTGTACTCCTAAAATTCCAAATACCCTTTTCCAGGTGTCACTCACATGAAAGTATAAAGCACATTCTTCCTTTTCTGTGTTTGAGACTGACTACATTAAATCCCCTTGGCAATGGGAAAGTCCCATGGAATGGCTGGGGCTGGATAATATCTGCCATATGCAAGATTCCTGGCTTTTCTGAGTGACAGGGCACCTCTGTATATATATTTGGCAAGCCCCAACCGTGTCCCACCCATATCTCAGCAACTGCTCCTATTTCAAGCTCTTAGAGCATGCCTAGGACCACGACAGAGAGCACGGCTGACACAACACATTAAAGCCTGAGCATTCAATACATTCTACAAGTGTTGTTCTGATGAAGTGAGAATCACATAACAGAAGTTGTGCTCATCATCTTCAACATCAGCTGCCAATAGACATCCTGAGACAAAACTCAGCCACAGTCTGCTGAGCATACACTGAACACAGAAACTCTCACACAGTTTTTCAGCTGAGGGCAGGATGTCCTTATGGGCAAGTTCCATTTAAGATGTAGCAAAGGACCACGGAATTTGTAAGCCCCTAAAACTGCAACGGAAGATTATTACAATGGTTTTTTGGGGGTCTCAGGAGGAGGGAAGAGACAAGACAGTTGACTCTATGCATCAGAAGGCTTGATTTATTATGATATGATATATAAGATATAAAAACTATACTAAAAGAATAAAGCTAGAGATTTCACTACTAAAGCTATCCTAAGAATAGCAAAGAATGTGTAAACTGAAGTCTTCTCAGCCCGAGACGGGCCGAACAGGTGAATTGTGATAAGCTCTCAACTGGAAACAGTCCGACAGGGTCAATCAGAGATTTTCCCGTGGCATTCCACAACAGCAGATAAGAATTGTTTACCGTTGTTCCTGAGGCTTCTCAGCTCTCAAGAAAGGAAAATTCTTAAGTAAAAGATTTTTCATAAACTATATCAATGACAGAAGATCTCAAACTGGGGTCTGTGTGGCTGAAAGTCTGAGGGGTTCCAAGACATATTCAGGGTACACACCTGGCAGCCAGAGCCTGCAGCTGGGGCCGCAGCCCAGCAGGGAAGTTGGTGTCAGCAGCATAGAGGTAGCGCAGGAAGGCAGCCACGGCCTGGGCTGACACATCGCTCAGCAGCGCCCGGCGCGTCGGCGCAGCCCCATCCTCCTCCACCAGCAGCCCCTCGCTGTGCACCTGGGGCAGAGAAAGCAAAGTCTGTTTGCTAATAAAGCAACACAACACCTGAATTGTTCCCATCAGCTCCTTCCCTGCACTCGTGCCCAGCCCTGGGACCAGGATGCCAAAGTGGGGCAGTTACACAGAGCTCCCTGTGGAACAGGCCATGTCCTTCCTGACTCTGTGGCTGTTAACTTTAACTACTTGCCTTAGTCACATGTATAAAAGGTGGTCTTGGAGTTCTCCACTTAGTTTTGCAATCAAATTACTTCCCAGCCCAATTTCCATCTACACCTCTCTGTATGAGCTTCATCAGGTGTTTTGAATTTACCTGGAAGCAGCACAGGAGCAGGCTGGGCACTATTCAGCCTAACATGCTCTGGGAACATAAAAACTCCCTCACTAATCTTGCAAAAAGCACAGTCAGTGCACGTACCTCCAAAGCAAGAGTGACAAAGCCTCTGTGTAGATTATTTTAAAGTACTTCCCAGAAACTTTCTATTCCCTGCTCACACTTCCCAGCCTGGGTGACAGGCAGGACACACCAAGACGGACAAGGCAGTCTGTGCTTACACAGGGACAAAAATGCAAGGGCAAGAAGTAATTTGAAAGCTTCCTTCTGTTATTATATTTTTTGAAAAATCCCTTTGCTAGGATTTTTCTCCTGAGAAGCCTCAGGAAAGAAATGTGAACAATAATTTTCTGATTGTTTGGTAGTGTGGTCTGGAGATCGTTTACAAACAGGCACATCTTTGATTAGTTCCATGTGAATTGTTTTTAATTAATGACCAATCACAGCCAGCTGTGTCAGACTCTGAGGAGTCAGTCACGAGCTTTCATTATCATTCTTGTTTAACCGTCTGCCTGTATCCTTTCTCTTTCTTTGGTATAGTTTTAGTATATAATTTCTTTTAATATAATATCATAAAATAATAAATCAACCTTCTGAAAACATAAAGTCAAATTCTCATCTCTCACCTCATCCTAAAAACCTCACAACACCACATCCTTCATTGCTCATGGGTGGAATGCAAGGATCCTTGACTCCCCACAGCCTCCCTGAACAGGATAAAGCAGCACATCTTTCACCACTTTGTCAGGATTTATTCTGGTTTCCTAAGCTGAAACACCACTGCAGTTCCTGAGGCGTTGCCATTTAGGCCAGCAGCGTTGTGTGCTGGTTTGGGGCACTGGCTGGCTGTGGGATGGGGCAGTCTGGGCTCTCCTGAGCAGGAGCCAGCAGCACTCACAGCCTGAGCCGCCGCCGGGCACCGCGCGTACAGCACGAACAGGTGGGCATAGAGGACCTCCCCACTGTCCACCTGGAACTGGACATCACTCAGGTGGGGGTTGTTGACCATGGCACCAAAATCTTGAGCCAGCAGCCCGAGAGAGGACTAGGACACAAGAAGGAACACAAAGACAGGTGTTAGGTTACAGATGACAAACACTTTCTCAGAAAAATAAGAAGGTTGTGATCCAGCTTATCAGCAGCCTGGACATACCAGCTCTGCCTCCTGAAGGCAATCATCAGCTTTATGAACCTCAGGTCTTCCACAGGACAAGCACACAAGTCTAACAGACATTCCTGCTCTGTTTTCCTCTACTTTTTCACAGCCTGCCCATTGTGGAGAAAGGGCAGTTGTGTTGTATTCTGCTGTACTTGTGTCACAGCACATTATCACCCTCAGATCTCACCACACATTTCCTGCTGTGGTCTAGCCACAGCCTATAGCTGGCCTCCTGATCTACTGCCTGCCACCACAATTTTAGCAAACTGTAACTTCCACATCAACAGACTTGAACTCAATTCACTACAATCAGGATAAGAGGATGACTCAGGAAGGGGTAATGAGCCTTTCTTCTCTCTTTTTACTGTCTGGCAATGACAGCTGAGAAGAGCAGCTCTGCAACAAAGGGGCCCCCACAGAATAAAACTAATGTTCAAAGGAATTTATGAGCATGCTACTGAAACCTCTTTGGTAAATTCCACTCCATTTTAAAAAAGAAAACTCAACTTTTATTACCATTCCAGAACCCCTGGCTAGAATTCTGGGGAGGGCTGATTTACCTGTGGCTGGTTATGGTGACTGTAAGGTCAGGCTTGGGGTATGCTGCCATAGACAGCAAGGATGGCAAGACAGCTCCTCTGGAGCTGCTGCCAGGCAATCTCCTGAAGACTCAGATCTCTCCTAGTGCTGCAGCTCGGGAGATGGCCCCGGAGAGCTTCAGAGAGGTGTGAAACACTCTCAGATCACAGCTGGAATGAGAAACTGCCTAACTGCACGTGAAAAGCAGTTTACAGTTAACACCCTAATCACTGACCTTGTGCTTTTCAAACCTACTGCAAGTTTTATTCCAGGGAACATCTGGAGGACGTGCAGTTCCACCTGGAACAACACAGCTCTTCATTTTCTTAGCAGGTTTCTAAATTAGCAGTGGGCTGTGGAGAGCCAATCTCTCAACTTGCTCCAGCCAGCAGGAATGAGCAGCACACACCAGAACACTTCTCCCAGCCTTCATAGGTGGGCTAGGGAACATTCTGCATGTTGTGGCAGTGCTGTGGACTGATCTCCAAAGGGAAGGCAGGAAACTCAGTCTGGAAACTAATCTGACTCCTCTTGTTTTCTTATTCTTGGCAGGTGGGATACCTGTGAGGCTGCTCTGGGGCTGCCAGCAAACACAGGCTCCAGATGTGACATTCCAGGCAGCGAGCCCAGAACAGCTTTCCTGCTGGTCCTAAAATTATCAATCAGGAATGGGGAAATTAAACAAGGCCAGAAACCTCCTGGTTGCTCCATTCTCTGTGCAAGGCAAAGAAACTGGCCAGAAGGCAGCTCTGAGCAGGTATGGGCTGTGTGCTGGAGAACACACCAGAACACTCTCCTGCTGAGGGGGCCACTGAGACTGGACCCCACTGATGTGACCAAGGGTCTTCAGCAGAGGACCTGTTAGCAATGCAATGAGTGCATTTCCTCTACATGGTTACACTCTTTGTGCTCATATAAAGCACAAATCTCTCCCACTGGCAATCCAGCTCTTCCACAACACCTCACTGGCTCAGGAAAACTATAATGGAAACAAGCAGACTCTGAAAAAATGGCCACACTTGTTTTGCTGGGAGCAACTGAGTTTCAACAACAGTGTGAGAACAGTTTCTGTATTGCTAAAGGCCTCTATTTCTGTTTAATAGAAAAACAAAACAAGGCCTTTTCCTGCTAAGGATTAATTTTTTTAATACTCCCAAAGAATATCTAGAGTTTCTGTACCAAGTAGCTGGGATCTTCAAGCTGAATACCAATTCTCACCTCAAGGAATTGTCTCCTTTTAGAAGTATCTTAATCCTTTAAGCACAATATGAAAGTATATTGTAGAGCATCACAATTTATCCAGCACCAAAATGTACTTCCTTTCAGGGCATGATTATTTATTATCAAACAAAAGATAGTAAGTTTCATCAGATAAAGTGGATGACCTTGGTAAGAAAATGAATTAGTTTTACTTTGTATGGACTTCAATTGAATAAAACTGATTATACATTCATGGAAAATTACACATCCTTTGGTGCATGTGGGATAAGATGACATCTACAGAACACCACAGGCTTGATAAAAAAATCATCTGTGACTTTCTAGGCTGTGTTTCTCACTCAGTCACCATAGAGCACACACTGATTTTCCAACTAGATCCTCTGTGTTCCCACAGCTGAGGGTTTTCTACAACAAACCCTTTAAAAGCTCAATTAGCAGCAAACCCTTCTCATCTTCCACGGCCCTCACCACACTCCATCATCTACCAGGCCTTTATGCCAGGATCTAGTACAAGTCAAGCAGTCCTTGCAATAATTCCCCCTCCCACTACAGGACATGGTGGGGGGAGGAAAGAGCTCCACTCAGAACCAGCCAGAGCTGGGTGTGTGAGCCCAGAGGGAGCAGCAGCAGCAGCTCTGTCTCTCCTGGGCTGCTGCCAGTTTTCTCCTGGATAACCTGGGCATTAAAGCAAAGTACTGCATAACATTCTGCAGCTGCATCCCTGCTTCCTACCCCCAAACACTCTCAGTGCTCCAGCTCCCTAACCTACACAGCCTGGCCTTCTGTTCCCTGGCATTTAAATCATCTCTCATCAGGCAGGACAAGTACTGAAAAATCCCCAGGCTCTCGTGGAACACCCCAGGTGTGCTGATCTCACCTGTGCCTATGAGGAATTCTCAAGTCACTGTGAACCTTAAGCACCACTTTGTTTCCACAGATAGAAATGGGAGATATTCCACACTCCTTTGAATTGCACAAAGGCAACAGTTTTTAATTGTTATAGATTAATATATAAAGAGTGGGGAAACAAAGATTATCCTTACTCTTTTACTGCTGCTCCTGAGGAGGCTCTTCTTCTTGGATGGGGGCACAAAGCCACTAAGTGGAGGATCACTGGAAGTCACTTCTTCTCCTCAGGGAAGAAAATGCACATCACAAATCACATACAACTTCCTTGTGAGACAGAATGATCTAAGAACTCCTAAGAGGATCCTTGCTGTGACAGCTGCTGTGACCAGGCTGGCTGGGCTGAAGGCTCAGCCTCTCCCTCATGCCTTTTTGCAGGGTTTGGCTCTGGGTTGGGACAGGCTGAGGGTACCTAAGCACCATTTCACTGTTATTTATTTACATTAAAGGGCCAGGGACCATTTGCTGCAGAGGAGCAGGGGAAATGAGGAGTATTATATCCAAGAGCAGATGCAGACAGGTGAGCTTAGGAACCATTTTCTCTTTCACAGACGAACAGGAGACACAATAGATTCTGCTGAAGAGCCAGAGCACTTTAAGGGGTACCACTGCCCTCAAAATGTGCAGTTGTGCACCACATGAAACTGTGACTGGGGACATTAGAGAGCTGCCCACAGAGGAATTCCAGGTGTTGTATTTTTTCAACCCTGAGTAGGCACAGATAAACTCCATGTTTGTGTAATCGATGTCCAACACAAAATCATCCCCCTTGTGCATCTCTCATCCAACTGCCTCAAGACCTGAAAAGACAGTGCACAGAACAGAAAGGCTGTCCAGGTAGAATCATGAAATCACAGACTAGTTTGGGTTGGAAGGGACTTTAAAGCCCATCCAGTCCCACCCCTGCCATGGGCAGGGACACCTTCCACCATTCCAGATTGCTCCAAGCCCCGTCCAACCTGGCCTTGGACACTTGCAGGGATCCAGGGGCAGCCACAGCTGCTCTGGGCACCCTGTGCCAGGGCCTCAGCATCCTCCTAGGGAAAAATTTCTTCCCAGTATCTAATTTAAATATAACCTCCTTCAGTTTGAAGCCCCCATGTCCTATATGTCCTTGTGAAAAGTCCCTCTCCAGCTCTCTTGTATGCCCAAGATAAGCAGGAATGAAGATTTTGTTCCAGCTCTTGAACACATCCAGGCTCCCTCCTGGCAGAAAATACTTTGATTTCTTTAATTTTAAAATAAAATTTAGTATCTGCTGTCCAGGAATTGTCTTAAAAGCTGGGATTTATCAATCATTTCAGAAATATCAGGTTGATTGTATCTACATCTCATTGCAGGAAAATGTGCCCCCACAATATCACCTCTTGGATCAAAACCAACAACCTGTGGGTGCTGCTGTGTCTCTCTGACTCAGCCCAGCCACAGCCCAGCTCTGTGTAGCTGAAGGAACCAGGGGCAGGGCTCACAAAGCTGCCAGAACTCACCTGGCTGCTCTGCTGTCTGAACATGGCCAGTGTCAAGGTTCCACTGAGTAAGGGTGAGTCCCTCCCTGGCCAAGTCCACCAGGTCCTGCAGGGTCTGAATGTCCTGGCTTGGGGATAGAAGCTGCCCATCACCTTCAGAGCCTGGCCTGGATTCATCAGAAGTTTGGCCTCCAACCTTTGTGCAAGTGGGTTCCTGAGAACTGAGGTCAGGCTGAGTTTGCTGGGATACTTTTGGCTGAGGAGATCCCACTGATGGCTGAAGGTTCTCTGGCTTATTCTGATCAAGGTAGGAGGAAAAAAAGATACCAATAAATTAGGTCTTTTTTCATGTATTTGCAAAGCTCAGAGTATAGTGTCTACCTCATACTCCTGAAACATCTCTGAAGGATCACAGAGCATTGCCCAGGTACAGGGGATTCTGAGGATCAGCTCTCTGCAGTTCTATGAAGGACTCTCCAGAGATAAGGCAGCTCTCAACAGAAGAAAGAAAACTACCATGGAAAATGCAGAAAAGTTGGTTTCTCCAGGAAACCATGTCTGTGCAGGCAGCTGCCAAGCAGAGAGAAAGGATGGGGGAAATGCTCCCAATTCAACATCTAAATATTTAATTATAGCTGGAGTTCCTGGCAAAAGTCACAGCTGAAGCTCTCCAGGTGCTTCTGTTCTGAGTTCTGAAATGCTTTTGCATTTTTTTATTTTACATGTAACTAAATCAAACTTACACCTTGGAGTGGGTATTTTCCAGGTTTGGTCTTTGTTTCCCAAAAAATTATTTTGCTCATTTATTTCTAAGTAAAAATAGTTCAGCCATTTCTGTGAATGGAAAGAATCAGAGGAAAAACACACTCTTGCCATGATTTTAAAGACCTTCCTGCTTTTTATTTTTAAACTTCTCTGGCAGTTTCTGGCTTGAATGAAAGGTCAAAACTTCCTAGAATTGAGTCCCTCCTCTCCAGCCTCAACCTGCAACAAGCCAGAGAAACATTGGGCTTTGACTAGGGAAGAAGTATTAAATAAATCACCTAAATATGCACAGCAGATTTTGAACAGGTGTTTTGAGCACCAAACACTTCTTCAAGAGAAGAAAGAGGGAAGAAAGAGAAGTGTTATCCTTCTTGGAGAAAAGAGATTGAAAGAGCTTTGTCTGTTTCTGTGGGCACTTTTTATAATAATACAGAGCACTGGAAGAGGCAGATCCAGGTGGAACCAAAATGAAAGAGTGGAACTGAGACCTGGACCAAGCTCACATGCAGCAGGAGGATGCACAGGGAAGCCTGAGTGCAAATGCTTTGCTGCACAACTCCAGGCACTCCCACCTTCTCTGTGCTAGCAAATATCAGATTTCAGTTTAAAATTTTTCTCCCCAGTCCTTTTTGAGTGCAAGATGGGCAAAGCTCACACTAAAAATGACCAGAAAGAAGTGCCAAGTGCCAACAAAAACAAGAGCCAAGCTGCTGTAAATATGGACAAACGAATGGCACAATGAGCAGGATGGGATCCCTTTACTCAGTACTCTCTGTTCCCATCCATTTTACTTTCTGAAAGCTCAAAAGCCACGGTAACATGAACCTTGTTCTCCTCTCCAAAAGGCAAAAATGAAAGTTCAAGATCCTCAAACCTTACTGGGTTAAGACCAGGGGAGAACAGGTCACGGGCAGTGAGTGTGCACAGAGAGGGGATCACTGGTTTACATTCCAAATCAGGAAACAGAAGGGATACAGGGCAAGTATCAAGAACTAGGGCACACACATATCACTGCAAGGACAACAGAGCCCCACCTGCACAGGCTTCCAGGGTTCAATTGGAGGGGATAAGGCTGCAGTGTAGAATGATTCAGGGTCACAGGGTCCTGTCAGAGCACTGATGTTCCACAAAAAGCATTTACTGGCTTTGCACAATGGCATGAGCCAGGCTGCTTTTCCAGATTCATCCTCTAGAATCCTACTAATGGGCAGCTGGGGGGTGGGAGAGAATTCCACCTCTTCTGTCAGCATCATGGCTACTCTCTCCTGGATCCTCTTGTGAACCTTCTCCGGGTCCTGGAGCAGCAGAGGTGGAGGGGCATTGGTGCCTTTCTTACGCCTTTTTTTCTCTTTAAAAAGAAAAGGAACCCAAGTAAGAAAACAGCTGAACACACAGGGCAGAGGAGATCAACACAGCAGCTTCTTCAGTGCTGTAGTCAGTGATAAGCAAAAGGCATGGGAACACAACTCTAAGATTATTTAGGTAGTCCAAAACCTCACATGGCCCTTACAGGAGAAATTAACTCCTCCAACACACCCATGAAGGGTCGGTCCTTTTCTTGTTTCTGGTCATGGATGATATCAAACCACAGCTCACACAAACACAGGGCAGCTTCCATTTGGAAATGCTGTGTCTCACTACCTTTGCCTTACTAATGCTCAGCCCCAAATCCAACTGGGAGCTCCTATGGGCAGGAGCAGGGTTGTGAAGAGTGAAGTCTCCTCTCTGGACAGCTCTCAACCCTCTCCCCTCTCCCCAAAGGCCTGTCTAAACCCTTCTGCACTCTGGAATGGTGAGGTCCTGCTCAGCAGCATGTACTGGACACACATGGCACTGCAGAAAGGACAAAATTATATGAGATAATCCTGAAAAAGCTGCAGCAATCCAGACTGCAGCAGGAGGAACAGGAAGAGAATCTACTACAGGAGAAATAACAATCATATTTTAATATTATTTCTCCTCACTTCCACAGTTTACAAGAAACAACAGCTTAAGACTATTTTACAGATTCAAAAGAACAAATCAGTGAAAAAAAGCACAGGATTCCTGAAACCCATGGACATCCTGCTGTCATTCTTGACTGCATCTGGATACTGCATACTGCTGAAGCTCTGACAGCTGAAACAAACCAGAAACAGGGCTGTCATCCCTCCTGTATCCAGCAAGGAAGTTTTGGTGGAGAGCAGCCCCATTACTCCTGCAATACCACAGCCTCAGACACTAACTTGCTGTAACACATACCTGATCCTGGCTTCCATTTGATTGGGAAAGCAGCCACTGCTTTCACATTTGTAACTGATTTTGCTTGTTCCTGCTTTTCTTGCTCCAACAGAGAGCGTGACATTGCCATAGCAACCTGCAAATCTTCATCCTTAGGCTCCATTCTGGCCCTCTTCTGTGTTTTCCTCAAGTCCTCGTTGGAGGAGCCTTTCCGCTTTGCCCTGCTGGGCTGATTGCTGAAATTCAAGAATGCAGCAGGAAGCCCCAGTTAATGTGGCTGGATCAGAGACAACAATCACTGAGTACTCCAGAGCAGCTGTTCCATTTGCTCAGAGAGATTCCCATGTCAAGCATAATAAAAACCATTCAGTACTTTCTTTCCTAGCAGAGAGCAAAGGATTTATCATTCATGGAGTTTGGAGCAATTTACAGAAGTCTTATTTTGGGATGTAAGCATCTGCTATCTCTGCCTTGAATGACTTTTTCTACCAAAGGGGAACAAACAAGTTGAAGCAGGGAGAAAACCAGATCACCAGAAAATGCTTTCCCACCTCTGTGCTTGCATAGGGAACAAGCAATGGTCCTTCCTTGGCACAAGAGGACTTATGAGCCCCTCCACAAACTCACTCAGGCACCACTTAGTGCACTCTGAGGATTCTGCTCAAATTCAAGCGAGCAGCTCTGTACCAAGCACATTCCAAAACATCACATCTGCTTCCTCTTTGGCTCAGGATGAAAGGATGCTTCCAGGACAGCCAGGAACTGAGGAGCTGAGGCACTGGCACCACAGATGTCAGGGAAGGCTCCATACTCATATTCTGTGGTTCACTCAATAAGCTCAAACACACCCATTCAGCTTCACTGAGCAATTGCCTCACAGAGCACAAATCATTCTGACAAACCACTGGAAGGTTATTTACTCCCCATTTAGCTCATGCCTGCTGGCTTTTAAAGTCATCCACCACCTGACCTCTTCTGAGAGAAGTTCAGATGATTTCTCCAACTGACTGCCACATCCTCCTCACTGGGTCATGGCTCTACTTGACTTGCTCTGGGCTCAGGGTTCACCCAGACTGTGAGTCAGCCTTGCATCTACTGCTCTTCCTGACCTCCAACACCTCTCAGCCCAAAGGAAGCAATCAGCATCTTTTTTTTCCCCCTACCAGCTTACCTGGGACACTGAAGAGCTGCATCACCAAGAGTGGCCACCTGCAGGTGCACTGCCTGAAGCAGCAGGTTGGGAGGCACATCCATCTCCACAGCACAGCGTTTCAGGTGACTGACTCGGCTCTGTGGGGTTTGGAACTGCTTCCCACAGATGGGACACTCAGGGACCACTGGTTTGCTGCAGGATGACACCTGTGCTTCTTCCATCTCATCCAGACACCTGGGAGACAGTGGCAAAGCTTACTTATGGAGACTTTCAAGGGTCCATGCTAAGACTGAAGCCATGAATATATTAACATTAATACTGACATTATTAATAGAAAGCACAATCACTTCTAATATCAGCCATGAACATCCACTAAAGAAACAACAACTATGTGCCCACTGCTGTGATGAACACATGGAACAGTTACATGGAGATAATGGTCTCAGAGGCACATCAAAAACATATTGCTCAAAGGCAAGCGCAGTGAATAACCTTAGAATCATAAAATCCCACATGGTTTGGGGTGAAAGGGACCTTAAAGGACATCTTGATGCATATCCCTGCACAGACAGGGACACCTTCCACTAGAACAGGTTACTCCAGCCCTGCCTTGAACATCTCTTGGAATAAGGAGACCATAGCCTCTCCAAACAACACACTTCATGTGTGTCCATCACCTAATCCCTCTTCCTGCACTCATTTTAACATTCCAGCTCATTTATAAACCCCTGTTAACAGAAAAGGAGCAGCTGAATTGACACCATGCTCCAGAGTGCAGCATGATGAACTTCAAACATCTGGCAGGGCAAAACTATGTAAAAATTTGCACTTGTTCTTTTCCTGCTCTTTCCAAAGAGATTCAGGATATAAAATCCTGGATCTGCAGGACCTATAACAAAAGTCACTCCCTGGTTAGGTAATGATACACAGGGCTGTGCTAGAGACCACTCAGCACTGATGATTACTGGTGAGTCAGTGCATCTGTCCATCTACAGCTTCCCTCTTGGGATGAAGGCTGCTATAAAAAAAAACCTGTCTAATATAACCTTGTAATCTCAACACATGATTACATGTGAATAGTTCAGAAAGCCTGACTTTCCAAAAAACATATCTAGCACTCTCACTGTTTTATAGCTTTCGTCCTCTCAAGCAGCACAAATTGTCTGAAAACAGAAAGAACAGTAACACCTAGAAAGCTGCAGGTGCAAACAAGCCTGATCAATGGGAGCCAGTCAGTAACATGATGCAGGACTGGACAATTTACATCACTCCTGCTATCTGGAAGGGCTTGAATTAAGAATTTACAGTCATTCAAATGTGTTTGATACTTTGTTAACGGAAAAGCACAGTTTCAATTTCCAGAGAGTTGCCTGTACATAATAGATTGTGTTTGATTTTTACCACTAAGGAAATTGTTAAATGAAGGGCAGTAACTTCAATTGAGTCATCTCTGAGTAGCATCACATTTCCCTCAGCAAACACCTCAGATTTAGTGACATACCAGATGTCCTTAGATGAATTTTAGCCAAACACAGCAAACACAACTTTGTTGGCTGAAATCAGCAGATCTCAAAATTTGCATTAGGGAGTCATTACTAATGGAATCACTAAGGTTGGAAAGGACCTTTAAGACCACCAAGTTCTTTTACAATGGCAGCTCCTCTGCCACACTGCTAATGAAAGCAGATCTGGCCTGGCCACACACATGCAGAAGCCCTGCAGGACAGAGCAATCAGCCTCTGCTTTCACACCAAAATGACTCCTTAATTCAAGCCCTAAAGGTAAAGACCCTAATGCAGAATCCCTGCTCCCACTTTCTCTCCTGGCTGAGCTGAGTGAGGAGTCTCTGGGGGCTGGATGGAGGGACAGGGGGGTCCTGCTGCTGTCTGACCTGTTGACGTGCTGCTCTCGCCGCAGGCTGTTCATGGCTGTGAGATCCTTCTGGCAGATCTGACAGAAGAACAAGCCTGCATCCTCCAGGCTTGCCAGGGCTTCCTCCTTGGATTCCTGCTGAAGAGCCAAAGCCAGAGCACTGTCGTGTTCCATGGATGGGAGATGCTGGGTATCTGGCAAAGAAGGCAGAGATGATGTAAGATGGAAAACTAAATCCTGTATGGAAGATGAGAAACTGGTACACTTGTCATTATTAAACTAGACACACAAAAATTCATTGCAGTATTTCTCTTGCATCTTCACACCTGATCTCCACCAGGAAAGGTACAACCTGCTCCTTTCCAACACTCCAAGATTGAACTCCAAGACTGTACCAAGAAACTGGTACATTTGTCATAATTATCTTATTAAACCAGACACACAAAAATTCACTGCAATATTTCCCTTGCATCTTCACACCTGATCTCCACCTGGAAAGGTACAACCTGCTCCTTTCCAACACTCCAAGACTGGACTAGCCCAGGAGGAGGAGGTGACAATTCACTCACAGTGCATCACATGTCAGGGACAATGAAGGAACAGCTTTGGGTGAAGTTTCTGGGGAGAAAAGGGAATTTTATACATCAAATAACACAGATTTTCAGGTCCATACAGAGTCAACAGGGACTTGCTCTATAAAGAGCCAACCAGAGTAAATTTGCTGTGAATTCCATTTATCAACACAGAACATACCCCCTTAGAGAGTGCTTGGAGAGGTACCAAAGATGGAGCTACCTAAGAGCTGCCTAACACTGTCCCAAGGGAAGAATGACCAAGTTCACTGATCCTATTGGAATTTCATCCTGTTTCCAGAAAGACAATTTTTCCTCAAGAATTTACATGAGGTTAATTCAGCCTTAGAGAAGAGCTGGGAAAAAAGTATGGATAACCCTTTAACAGAGTTTTCTCAGGGATCTGGAGTGATTTGCACAGCATGCCATGAGGCCAGCAAGGAACAAAGCCCTGGGATCCAGGACTGCTCCTGAGGCAACCATTCTCACCAGGCACACACCAGAGCCAAGAGGAGACACATACCATCCTCAGGAGGCTTCTGCTCCTGGCTCCTGGCAGGGAAATCCCAGCTGGCTGCAGCCTTTGGCACGCTCCCATCCGAGCTGTGCTTCAGCTGCTCGGGTGCCACCCTCTTGAACTGCTGCATTCTCTCCACCACCAGCTCTGCCACCCGCACCTTGGGGGTGGGTGAGGAGCAGAGTCCTGGAGGAGTAGCAGGAAGGAAGGGCAAGGTAGTCTGGGAACAGCCACTTGGAGCATTTACTAGAGAGGGAGAAAACACCAGTTTTACCAGGCAGTTTTAGACACACACTGAGAGCTGCTGGGAGGCCCTTCCCCGACAGCAGCCTGGGCCAGGCTCAGTTCTGCAACAGCCATTCTTGGAGAAGTGAACAATTTGTGTAGCCACAGTAACAACTCTTGGGTTCTGTGCTACAGGGGTATATAGAGACCTTTGTACCTGTTTTATAGGCAGGAATATTAAGGAAGCCTTGCAGGGTCTCCAGCAGGGACATGGAAGGCAGTCCCACAGCCCTTCTCTCCCAGCATTTCCACCACACAATGTCCCATTCCTGACTGACACAATTTATCAGTTTAGGGACTTCCATCACTGGTGACTGCATTCTGGCCATCATGTGTAACAGCACTGAAGGACTAATCCTTTATGACTTAATCCTACACCTTTCTTAACTCATTCATGCTTTTTGCCCTTGACAACATCCAGTGACAATATGTCACCACACAACGCAGCACTAAGTGAAAAAGCACCACAATATACTCTGGATGATCTGAGAGGACTTTTCTCAGCTCTGATACTGCAAAAAAACAGTAAATAATCACTGGCCAACAAATCACTGTGTACCAAGGCTTCACCTTACTGAGGGACATCTGCCTGCAGCACAGAACACACTGCTAGGTTAAACCTGTGTAAGGTACAAGCCTTCCAACAGTGCTACTGCATTCCCTCTGGATGGATTTCTCAAAACCTTCACTGAGCTACAGAGTCCTTCCAGTCCTTGCCTATCTTCTGTTTGAACAGCTTCAGGTCACTTACCTGTCAGAGACCTCTGACTACACTCAGTGGTGCCTGTGCTCAGCTGGCTGGCAGGGAGGGGGCTTCTTGCTCCATCTCCCTGTGCAGTCTCACCACTACAGGCTGAAACATCACCATCTTCTTCGTGTACCAACGTTTGCTCCTTTGGACCCAAATTTTGAAGGAAGTTTTTCTCCTTCACTGCTGGTAAGTGATGATGGATTTGGCTCTTAGCAGCAGCTTTGCCTCTTCTTAATTTGCTTCGTGTTGTGGTGCTCTTTGGCCTGTTCTGAACCCTCTTTGTTGCCTCAGCATCCCCAGCCTTTTTCTTTGCCCCACTCAAAATATTCACCCACAACTCTTTGAAATCATTGTCCTGATCATCCATTGGCTTTCCAGGAACACTGTGAGGACTGGAGGGCAGGAGGAAGCACCAGAATCAGTTCAGATTTGCATCAGCCCTGCCAGCACCTCAGAGATGTCCATTCTCCAGACTCCAATGGGGTCACCAGACAGAGTGGGCACTTCCAACAGTTCATTCTTCCACATTCAGCAGAGCATGTTTTCTCTCCAAGGACCTCACCTGCTTTCACAAGCTGGCTCTTCAGAAGACTCTGGATCATAAGTTAGGCACCTCAGTTTGTGCAGAGCATGTGTAGGATCATCATGGTAAGCTACAGAGCTTCAGAGAGACACTTATGAAAGCCCTTAAACAAAGAAACAAAAGCAAGTGGTCATGCACAATGGTACAGGCAGATGCACTGTGGGACAAGGTGTAAACTGCTGAAGGAGAAGAGAATTTGCATGAAATACTAAGATTAGAAACAGCACATATTGACCCCAAAGAGTGTCCCTATAACTGTACTACAGACATGCCCAAGCCACATCAGCAAAGGAGAGGAGAGATTTTAAAACAGGTATCTGATATGGGGTAGGTTTTTTCTTGGATCTCTGGATTCAGACAGTCCTTCTGTTATACAACACTCCTACTTATATTTACATAGCACAAGACCAGCAAATGCAGCGGGGAAAAAGCCCCATCCTTCAGCTCCTGCAGTGATTCTGGAGTGTTGAACTCTGCTTTGAGACACTACAGTTTCAGAGAAGAGAGCCCAGCCTCATTTGGAAAAGTAAATAAATGGAGTTTCTGGCATTTCAGAAGGGGTTTTAGGACAAGTCAGAGAACAATTCCATTAAACACATTCACCTTTTCTCTCCTCTTACTTCCACTGTTGCTCACTTAGGATTAGCTCTCCTGCTGAATTCTTCCCCTGAGTACTCAATAAACCACAGCACTGATCACATTTCCCAAACTGCTGTCACATATATGAGGTAAATAGACTCAACAAATGATATTTCTAAATTAATTTCTTAATCTTTTCAGCTACAGCAAGAACAGCAGTACTAGGCAGGGATTACCTGGAACAGCACTGGGTACAGTGTCCAGATGGAAATGCCATCAACTCCCAGGCAACATTAAAACCAGAGCTCTATTCTTACATGTCTTCATTGACCCCTTCTTCCTAGTCCTGAGTTCATGATGGTTCTGGCTATTTTACCAGGGATTTTTATTGCTCCCAAAACCTACTTCTTTCAAACCTAAACCAGAGTGTTTCACTTGGAATGGCAGCAGCTGTGGTCCAGTTACTCCAGTAAAGCTCTGGGCACAGAAAGACTCAAAAAGCAGGAAAAACACACGGGGAATTGTTTTCTCAAATGGCTTGGCTGCAGACATGAGAGGCTGAGGAATGCTGGCTACACACTTCCATGGGTCAGCCTTTCCTATAAGCAATTACAGATGTTAATGGATTATTTATTTTAAACTCAGGCTCCCAGACCTGCAGAGGATTTTGCTGTGAATCTTGGAGTAATTTTCTGTTAGAGAGAAACAAAGGTTCTATGTAGCCAGTTCATAAATTTACTTTTTCTGGACAGAACACTGGGGTAGCTATAACTGTAAATTGACCATTTGCTTCTAAGGAGGAGACAGCATGTGGAGAAGTCTCAAATCTCACATCCTACATGGCTTTGAACACCTCAGACACACCTGTACTGCTGGATTATTTATGGTGAGTTCCTGATACTAAACTTTGAAACAGAGCAGCACTTTGGAATTTGCCATCAATGTCCAGTGTCCCAGGTAGATCAGATCAAACACACCTATGATGTAAAACTAAGAATTTATTTGTATTACTCCTCCCTTTTCAGACCCAGAGGTTCCTACTCTGTTCAACGTCTCAGTATTTCTGAAGTTGCTGCTATTGTTGCCCCTAATAACCAGCTTTGGCACCAGTTTATTGAGCTCACGAAGTAATGGTTTTGAAAGTAATTTCTTCCAGTGTAATATTCAATTCATTCTGGCAGATTTTAGGACTCAGCAAATCACAAATAAAATAATCAGCAGCACTTACCTGTTCACTGAGATGCCAAATCTATAGCCCAGCTGTGCCCTTCAAGTAAACATGGATCAGCAAAATGGTACAAAGCAGGACCAGTAAAAATGAAAGATAGAACCTGGAAAATGGAGGGAAAGGATTAATTTAGTGTATTTTGAAATGACTGCTCTTGATGATCCTTTGCACCATTTCAATAGGCACCTGATGGGAGCCTACAAAAAAGATGGAGAGGGACTTTGGACAAGGGCCTGGAGGGACAGGACAAGGGGCAATGGCTCCCCACTGCCAGGGAGTAGGATTAGATGGGATATGAAGAAGAAAATCTTCCCTGTGAGGGTGGTGAGGCTCTGGCACAGGTTGTCCCATTCCTGGAAGTGTTCCAGGCCAGGCTGGACAGGGCTTGGAGCAATCTGGAATAGTGGAAAGTGTCTCTGTCCAGAGCAGGGGGATGGAACTGGATGATCTTTAAAGTCCCTTCCAACTCAAATGATTCTGTAATTCTATGATTTAAAAGTATACACCTACTACATACCTTAAATTTACTGCCTTGTAATTACCTAGTTAAATCAAAAAACTCTTAAAAACCCCCAAACAGCTAAAACATCTGTTACCCTCCCACTTTTCAGAGCAGCCTCTCTTTTAACCCCTGAGAACATTTTTCCACCAGCAGTCTAACTTGACATGCTCTCAAGCACACAACATTTGGGCCTGCTCCCTTGCTGCTTTACACTCTCTGTCTGTTCCAGGAACAATTCTCCTGCCATTTCAGTCTCCAAGAACATGTCATCACCGTGGCTACAACAGCCCATCAGGGCTGGGCAGGCCTCCACAGCTTGCACACAGCAGATCCCTTCCCCCCTCCTGAGCACCACAGTGGAGTCTCAGCACATCTCCTCCTCAATTCCTCATCTTGAAAGAAAATTTCACTTGATACTTCCAAAACCAGGAAAGCGCCTTGGGAGCACTCTCCTGTATTTCACAAGAAATGCTAATGGGAAATGGGATTAATTAACATTAGAAAGTCAGGCAAAAACAAAACTTGAATTATTGTCTGGAATCCCCAGCAGAGGAAGCACATGGACCTGCTGGAGTGAGTCCAAAGGAAGGCACCTTTTTACCCAACTCCTCCCCCAGCTTCACCTGTCTTCAGAAATCAGCTAATTGCCAGGGCCTGGATGGCCCTGCACTAATTACAGAGTGCTGGCAGCAGCAGGATGATGGGATGCACCACTTGGGCTGGCACTGGAGCTTTCATCACCTTCTTCTCCTTTTGTAGAAACTGCAGCCAAAGATCTGAGGGTTAGTGATAAAACTTCCAGTCAAGTCAGACCAAACACTGCAAGAGGGAAGAATTTCTGCAGTGTTTTTTCAGGCAGCCACACTGGAAGGAGGTCTCTAGGGATTCCTCCAGATCAAACCTTGTAACAAAAAATCTTCCTACTGGCTTCTAATGGAGAAGAACTTACATGTCAATGGTGTGACTTCTGAAAAAGCACATTATCCTCCAGCCTTTTATGGATTCTTCACTGGAGCCTGTTCTCTGCACTAACCAACACCTTTATCTCTACTTTATAAAGACATGACACTGCATCTGTACAGTGCAGGGTCTCAGAGGCTGCAATAGTGCAAAAAAATTAGCACTGAGGACAACAGGGCTTGTTCTGAGATGAGAGAACAGATGTAAGAGCAAAACATGAATCCAGAGAGGTACAACTCTCTTGTCCTGGTCTCTGCCAGTCTCCCCGTGCCAGAAAAAGGTAACAAAACCAGATGTGGAAAATAGGAAATGAGAAATTAATTCAAGTCTCTACAAACAAGGGAATGCTAGGTAGGAAAACCATCCTGAGATTGCTAGGAGCAATCTTAGCAGGGATCAGCATCAGTGTCCATCTGGCACCACCCACTTCCATATCTGATATCCCTTCAGTCCTCACACTCCTGTTCAGGGCTACACCTCCTCCTGCCAGCACCCTGCTCATATGGCAAAACATTTCAAAGCATTTCACAGTCACTAAAAAATCTATCACACTCTAGACAGAATTTAAAATCATTACTTACACAACAAAGTGCCCCTCTACCAGCACGTCCCCAGAAGAGAAAATTCACTTTATATCTCCTCTGGAAGGATAAAGGGGAAGTGAAGAGAAAAATAAAAACTAACGGTCACTCAGGTGCAAATGCTCCTGGTTGTATGCAAACACTGCAGCACATAAATCACAAAGAGAAGCAGCTGGGGATGCAAAAATCAAATTGGTTTGACTGAAAACAAGTTATTAACTTAAAGAGAATAATACAATTGATTTCAAGGACTGAATAAAAACACTTTGGTAGAGGCCCCAAAAATCAATAAAGAGAAAAATACTCGATAAAAACTCACTTGGTTTTCAGAGAAGGAAAAGTAATCAGAGTGATAATAAAAACAAAGATGTAAAATAATATCATGGTGATGGAATTGGATTCTGAATATAAACAATGCAATGTATTAAAACCAGGAGGTAAAATCACCTTGTCAGAAAAAGGTAAGGACTTTCAAAGAAGACCTTTTTCAGTGTACATGAAAACCAAGAAGAAGAACCAACCAAGGCCACAACATCAAACTGTGGAACTATTAATCCTGCAAATACTGAATGTTTCCACAATATCCACCCCTGATGGTGCTGAAAGCAGCCTATTTTAGGAGCAATCCAAAGCACACTGAAATGCAACTGCTGAAGGTGTTTGTCAACAGAATCAGATCATTTGCAAGCAGAAGTCACTGTGGTTTTTCAAAAAGGACAATTAGGGAAGTAAACACCCATCTTACATACTGAGCTCAATGCCAGGCTGACAAAGAAAGGGCTTACATGGGAATTGATGAATAAAGAGGGATAATAAAATTAAACCAAATCAACAGAGTTTATGAAAACCCAGACCTACATTCAGCTAATAAAGAGAGCTCTCTGTGTCATCAGAGGGGTAATTCTGCTATAAACCACTAAAGGAGTATCAAGGGACAAAATGATTAATTAAAATCCAACAAAATCAATACAAGACATTTAAAATTATTCAAATGCAGCTAGATAAGTTTCCAAATGCAGCTGCAAACAGCTGCCACAGAGCACTTATGTTTCTAGTGCCACCCCACAGAGATTAACTCTCTGCCTGTCCTGTTCTTCTGTTCTTTACCTTGGGAAGTGAGCAGGGAGAGACCCCAACCACTAGGATCAAGCTGCCAGGAAAGGGAACCACTGGACAGCCCATCATTCTGCCAGACCTCAGTGTGACCTGGTCCCAAGTGTCTGATTCCACTCCAACAGGGATAACTGTGACCATGTCAACCAGTACTGCTATTTTCTAGATCAAGAATGGAGCAGTGATATCTGGGGCAAGAGGATGAACTGAATAATTAATGAAAAAGTGAAAGTAAGAGAAGTAAGAACACTCCCATGTCAAAGATTCAAGCCATTCCTTTCCAAGAAGGCAGTGCTATTCTGAAGTGCACATTCACTTAAAACAAGGGCAGTACTACTGATTTTTTCCCAAAAATCAAATCTTCTAATTTGTGACTATGTTGAAGCCAAATATTAGGGGAAATTTAACAAAGTATCTTGATTTCTCTAAAACAGGTCACTCTCTTTGAAAAGGTGATCACACTTATCATGAATTTCTTCAGGTGACCTGATAATGCATCTTTCACACCAACACTTCATTAATTAATAGCAATGCATAACTTGGTCTCTTCTCAGCTAAAATCACACACAAGAGCTACACTGAACCCCTCAAGAGTCTGCATGTAATGGAAATTGACCCAGGGGGAAAAGCAAAGTCAAAAGAACTTCAGGTCCATTTTCTTCCAAATGTAAACCTTATGGTAACAATTATTTCTGTTTACAATTCTTTCTGTTTCCAGTTTGCCTCTGGCAGAGAAGGGACCAGGTCAGGAAGAGGAGTATTTTGAACAGATACAAGACAAGCACATAAGGGCCTTTTTTTGTAGATAAAACCCAGTTTGTGATTTTTGAGAGTTCATGCAGAGTGAACACTGAGCAACAGCCAGTGTCACTGCCTTTAGGCTTTACTGGTTTTGCCAGCTGTAATTTTGGCTTTATCTAAAATCTGCATGGGTAAAATAAACACCTGTGTGTCAGCAGATTCAAGGACCAAAAGTTGTCAGTAAAGCAGCTGACACTGCCTCCCTTCAAGGCAGGCCCACATGACAGAATCATGGAATGGTGGGGCTGGAAATCACCTTAAGGCTCACCCCATCCTCATCGCCAGCCATAGCAGGGACACCTTCCACTGTCCCAGGCTGCTCCAAGCCCTGTCCAGCCTGGCCTTGGACACTTCCAGGGATCCAGGGGCAGCTGCAGCATTCTCTTTGGCACCCTGTGCCAGGGCCTGCCCATCCTTCCAGGGACCAATTTCTCCTCAAAATCACATCTAACCCTACCCTGTGGTGAGCCATCCCCTCCTTATGCTGTGGCTCCAAGCTCTTGTCCAGACTCCCTCTTCACCCTCCTGAATGTGCTGCTCCGTGTTCACGAAGCACCAACAAAGGCATCAGGATTGCCTTCCCCGGTAACCCCCCCAGAAAGAAGTTTGCTTTGAAGCTGGGCCCGTTAAACGTTTCCAGCGAATCCTGCCAGCTGTCAGTGGAAGAGCTGCTGACATCCCTGGCGCCCTCACTCCTTACCCTGAGCAGCTCTGCCTCTGCTTTGTGCCCCAATTTCTGCCTTTGATGCCAGCACCGAGGATGGAGCTTCATCCTCCAGCACCGTTTGTGCCCAATTTGCTGCCCCGGGGCTGAGCTCCAGCCGGGCCCGCGCGGGGCCCGAGGGCCGCGGCCTGAGCTCCCCTCAGCCCCAGAGGGACCGCCCCTTGCGCCCGGGAATGACGTCATGGGTGACGTCACATCGGTGACGTAACGCCTGCGCTGAGGCCAGCGTCGGGTCCAACGCCACCCCTTCCCCGCCACCAGGTGGCGCCGCGTCACGCTAAAAGCGCCTGCGTCATGACGTCACTCCCGCCCGCCCGCTCGCCGCCGTTGGGAGCGTTTTCTTCCCCCCCCCCCGCCCGCCCCAGCCCGGGCAGGGCCCGCCGCCGCGGCCCGGCTGCCCACCCACCTGTCCGCGCCACGGGCTGGCGGCCCTGCCCGCGCCCCGCCGCCACGGCGGGGAGCCCCGGTGCGCGGCCGGAGCGCATGCGCGGGGCTCCAGCCGTGTTGCTCGGCTCGCTGCGGGCGCGGTGCGCATGCGCAGGCCCGGCCGGCGGGACGTTGACAAGGCCCTCATGCTACCTGCGCATGCGCACCGCCTTCCCGCCATCCGGTTGTCATGGAGCTCGTTCCCGCCCCCCTCCCCCCTCCATTCCCCTCATGGGGCTGGGGAGCTCCTTCCGGCCCGGCGGCGGGGCCGAGGCGCTGCCTCTCGTCGCTCCCGGAGAACAGCCCCAGCCTCTCTCCGACGGGGTGGCGGTGTCGGCTGAGGAGAACCTAGCACGAAGCGGGCGGGCCGCGGCCACCATGTCCCGCCTCACGGCCCCAGCGAGCCCGGCGAGGACGTAAAGTAAGAACATGGAGGGAAGTCCTTGGCACCGCCTGTCACTGAGGCGAATGGCCAGAACACCACCGAAACAGGAGAGCATATGGTACAGCACGGCTCGTTTGTATTTTTAAGGAGTTCCAATATATAGAAATCAAGCAATCTGTTTATAAAAATATAAATATAAATGTTAAGTAGGGAGAGAAATGCACACCACTTGCTCGTGAGCACAGAACTACAATTTAAAATCACTGGTGTCCACTCAGGCACACTTGTGCCGGCTGTGCAGCTGCAGCTGAAGCCCATTACAATTGTAATGCTTTGGGGTTGTAATCAATGCTGTGCTGCTCGTGTGGAAATTGATGGAAACACTGACATTTCACGGTGAGCAGTGGCATAATTCAAGCTTTTCTGTCAAAAGAGCATTGCTGCTTCTTTTTTGTACTTCTTCTGCCTGGAGTTGAGCAGGAAAACAAGTGCTCTACTCACTACATTTAGCTCTGGCTCAGGATCCTCAATGAGAACCACCTCGGAGTCAGGTTAAACAATAATTCCTCCAAATCATTAGCTAATTGTGGTCAGAGGTTTGCAGGTGTAAAAATTACCTGAGATGGGGTGGGAGGGTTCATATGCTGGATCTGCATTTTGAATGTGTGTTAGAAATTACAATTTCAATATTGAAATCAGAACTTCTTTCTCAATGCTCGGTCTGGCTGTGGCAAGAATGAAAATTATTCTTGAGCAGCACTTGCTAACAGGCCAGGAGGCAGAGGAAGGAGGTTTAGTGGTACACAGAACATGCTGGAGCTTTGAAAACATCTGGACAGGCCCTTCACTAGTGACTGTAAATCAGTTCTAATGGTGAACAATGTGATGTCTCCTTTACACAAAACATTGTTCCATAATTACATCTCACTCCCTAATTTGACATCACCAAAAGAACCTGAGGCTGTTATGGCACTGCCTGTTTGGAAACCTTAAGAGAAGAGAATCAACTGCAACTCGTAGAATGAAATAAGCTCTTGAGGCACTGTGAGTTTTCACTTCCAGAAAAGCAATTTAATTTTTAATCTGTCCAAACCATTTTAGCTGGAAACCCTTGAATTTTAAGCAAAGAATGGTTATTTTGGCAGAACTGAGGGGTGTATTTTCTGCAGTGAACCTCCCCTGGAGATGCACCATGCCCCTGTCAGTGCAAAACTGATGAGAATAAATCCTTTGGTTTGTGTCTTTCAACACTTCTGCTGGTTTATTCAGGTTCTTGCTCAAGTTGCTGCACTGATGGGAATTAGGAGCCCTCAGAAGAAAATCCTGCAAGAACTTGCAAGTGCCCATTGCACAAACAGACTGAAAATACTCCAGTTCTACCAGGGCACAAGAACATCTCATTGTACAATGCCCTAATCTGAACTCAGAAGCACTCAAAAGCCCAAGTGAACTGTGGTATTCTCAGTGAAGATACATCCAAAAGCACTGGCACTTAATGGTCCATCCTGGCTACCAAATGGGCATCTGTTTCACAGGACATTTCAAGGCCATTCCTAAAGGCACCAAGGATGTGGTTCCCTGGTCACAATTTGTACCCAACATCATCTGGAGGATGCAGCAACAGCGACAGCTGCAGTAAGGAGAAGCAGCCCTCCCAAAACCAGGCTGCTGATCTGACTTGCACTCCCAATTTTTTAATAATTCACTTTTCTTCCCCCCCTGCCCAACCCAGGGAACTGCTCTGTATCAGAGAGGGCTCAGGGCTCCAGTGTTTTAGGCTCCAGAATGAAAATTTTGGTTTAATTTAACGTGTATTCACCCCTGAATTACAGCACTTGGGACACACTGTGAGAGGCAGGATATTTACTGTCACCCTGGGGCTTTGGGTTGTCTCTGCAGAAAACAACCATTATGGGACTTGTGAACATCACTGCTGACATGAAAAGGTTTTCAAAATAACTGCTAGAATTGGCTGTGAAATGGGGTTTATAGTAAATACTGTTATCTACATATCTGTGAGCACACAGAAATTACTTATTGTGCAGCATGTGCATATTCATCCCCAGTGTGCTGCAGTCATCATTGCTCAAAATTTCTGCCTCACTTTCTGCTCAGTTTAAGAGCAGATCCCCTGCTTTCTGTTAAGACTTGTAACATGGTGGCTTTTTGGCATCTTCAGATCAACTTTTTGAAGCTTTTCATACAAATTGATTCGATCCAGGTCAGCAGTGATCAGAGAAGCAGCCACTGAGGCAGGTTTGGGTTTGCATCAATTTGTGGTGTTAATCTCCCTTCTGAATGACAGCTCAGTGCAAACTCAGCACAGAGACTTGAAAGGGCCAAACAAAGAAAAATGCAGCATTTTCCTCAAAAGCAGCTTGGCTTGTTTTCCTCTCAGGTGTGAATTTTGGGATGGTACAGGCCACTGTATCCATCTCCTCTTGTAAGCCTGCCAGGAAAACAAGCCTGTTTCCATTCAGTAACTCCCATGGCACGAGTTTGAGTGGTATAAACTGAAATCCATCTGGTTCTCCTGGGCAGTGAAATGAATTATCATTTCCAAGAAGAATCACCATCATTCAGCCAGGGCACTGGGCATTAAAGAATCTTTAAACACATTAAAAATACAGTTCCCATCTAAAAACCCTAATCCCTGTCCTTTGATTTCCTGAAGCATGCTGCAAGATAACTTTGAACACTTGTTTTATAAAATACCTGCTAAACTACTTGGGACAGAACAGGTCCAGGGGTTGAGAAACAAAACTGCAGCTGAATCTCCCCTGCCTCCTGCCACAGCTCTGACTTCCTCGGTTTCAAAGGATTTAATGTGGCACAGTTCCATGAAGGACTGGTTTATTGATCTAGTTCTGGACTGGGTTTTAACCCCAGTTAGGCCTCATTTACTTGGGCTGCAGAAGGAGAACAAGCTCTGCTTGGCTCCTCAGTCGGCTTCTGGATTAACTGACCCCAAATCCCCTGCAGATCCTGTTGTGACATTTGGAATAACACTGGATGGATGTTTAATGGACAACTCATTACAATACCTTTTGCCATGTGGATTTAAAAAGATCAGGAAACTGCTTCTTTCCCTAATTTTTCATCTTTCTTGCTGCTGTAAATAGATTTAACAATGAGATCATCAGGAGTCTTTGCGAATTTGGGTACTTACTGAAGCTTTTGGTCCCTGTGCTCCTGCCAGCTCTTCCATTTCAGCCAGGACTTAATAGCAGACTTTACTTATTCCCACTTGTTTGCATGTCAAACCAGTTCCAGGAGGGATGTGATGGAAAGGATTTTGTTATTATAGATTAAATTCTTGCTAGAAGGAGCTCCAACACCAAGGAACACTGTTTATTCTGGGAGAATGAGTGTCCAGGCAGAGAAAATCCTCCCCTGGCCCGGGCTGCATTGAACTACAGCATCAGCCATGGGAAGATGCAGGTGAAGTGTAAAGAGAGAGGTAACAAAGAAACAAAAGATGATTCTGAGAACAGAGGAAGAACAAATGACCTTTTTTTCCCTTCCTCCTGATGAAAGAAGAGAAAAACCCATGTTTTACTCACTCCAGAAGCATCAGTAGGTGAGCAGTTCTGAGTAGAGACCAAGACAGATTTTAGCATCCTTTTCTTCCGAAAGAATAAGGCAGAAAACCAGCTGGAAAGGACTTGGTACAGGATAATTCCAATAAGCAGCCAAGCTTCCATAGATTCTCTGAAATCTCAGGAATTTTTGAACCCAGGAGTTACTGAGAAACAACATGATTTCTATGGGTAAGGTTTGGGCAGACCTAGAACTGCCCTGGGAAGAACTTTCAACTGAGCAGGGTTGGGCAGAGCCTCTTGAAGGTGCTGTAATTTTGTGTTTACTGCCTCATCCAAATCTGTATTTTTCATGCCTCTGGATCCTGGAGGGGTCTGTTTCACTTAGTGCTGGGATTCTGGAGTCCTGTGCTGTGTCCTTAATGCAGACTGACTGTGTCTTAAGGAAATCTCTCTAAGCTCCATGCAGACCTTATTTGTACAGTAAGAATAATTCTGACTCACTTCACAACAAGAGCAGAAGGATTAATTAATAACTGCAGAAGTGCTAAATATTATTAATGGCTCCCAAGTTTTCTTCTCTTGGAAACAGTGGCCATTTCTTCCCATAATGTTTTAAACAGTTGCTGCTCAAGGAGCTTAGAGTGCAGATTCCTGACTTGTGGTTTGTCCATAAATCACAGACCTGGAGCCTACCCAAGACACTCTTGATGGTCTCAGCAGGAAGTCTGGACAAGAGAAAACTGTTCTCAGTCTGGCCCCCTGATCCACTTTATGGCCAGTCCGGTTTCAACGTCCCATGCCAGACGTGAGAGGGATTCTGTCCAAGTTTGGAAGCACGAGGTCTCTGGAATGTCCTTTCAAACTGCATTTCACTCCCCATAAATATTTTCCATCTTCTGCTCTGGAGAATATAGGTTTGACTTCACGGCTGATGAGCCTGGGCAGGGCAGGAGAGGAAGCCACACTGTCTATCACCAATGGCTTTTCAGCACACAAAATTTAACTTGTAGTGAAAAATGAACAACCCGCACCCCACCCCCCAAAACCCCAGGAACCTAACACAAGATAAAGTCAGGCAGCTGTAAATAAGATCCCAGAAAAAAAATAAATAAATCCAGTAGATTAATTTTCTGCACAAAGCAGCATTGCTTACAGGAAACTATTTACCAAAGAGCCTCTGTTGCCTTTTCAGACACGGAATCATCATCCAGAGTCCAGCTTTAGAGCAACTTGCCTGTGTTCCTATGAGCACTTCGGTTTGTGTTCATCAACATGATGCCATACATCCACCTTCTCCCACCAGGATCTGCTCTGTTAGCCAGGAATATCATTCCTCACTCACCAGCATTCCCTGCAGGCGTTCGCAGAATAAAAGGAAAAGCTGAGTCCCAGAGGTGAGGATCCGGTGGCTCAGACAAAGCAGCGATAGAACATGTGAGATTTGGGCCAAAGCAACCTCCTGATGCTGCTGCTGTGGCTCCTTCCAGCATCACCACCTCTTCCCATGTTTTATGGGCACAGGGACAGAGGATAAGTATGCACTCCAGTGACAGACATCTTATTTGACATTTTAGTCACAAATCCCTTGTGGCAAAAAATGAGCACCTGAAGGGCTGCTGGGATTCCTGAGGGTTCACAGGATGGGGAGGTTAAAGATGTGTCAGGCAGTTAATGGCCAGTTCCAAGCACACTGTGCTTCTCAGTGCAGCAAAGGTTACAAACCAGCACCCAGCCTCAGCTCATTGTATCAACACTCCTATTTTTAGGCACTTTATCAGGTGTGCAGCTTGCAGGGCACCACATTCACCTGCTGTGCTGCTCGCAGCACAAATCACCAAAGGTTTAAATTGCTTCAGTCTGTGTTACAACCACAGAATCATTTGGGTTGGAAAAGATCTCAAGTCCAGCCACTAATGCAGCACTACCCCATGTCCCAAGTGCCACATCCACATGGCTTTTGAATCTCTCCAGGGATGGTGACTCCACCACTGCCCCGGGCAGCTGTGCCAGTGTCTGACCACCCTTTCAGTGACAAATTTTTCCCAATATCTGATCTGAACCTGTCTTGGCACAACTTGAGGCCATTTCCTCTCATCCTGTCCCTGTTCCCTGGGAGCAGAACCTGACCCCCACCTGGCTGGCCCCTCCTGTCAGGAAGTTATGCAGAACCAGAAGGTTCCCACTGAGCCTCCTTTCCTCCCCAGCTTGCTCAGCTGCTCCTGGTGAGGAGCTCTGTTCTCTGTGGACATGCTCCAGCCCCTCAGTGTCTTTCTTGCTTGGAGGGGACCAGGACTGCCCCCAGGACTGGAGGTGCCTCAGCAATGCCCAGGGGGACAGTCACTGCCCTGATCCTGCTGGCCACAATGTTCCTGACAGAATGTATCACCCGCTGTAGGATGGAGAAGGCGACTGCTTGACTGTCTCAGCACCCTCTAAACTGTCACTATTTTTTTCCTCTTCTGTGTCTGAATAAAAATGAAATGTAAGGTGATTTAATAAAACTTCTCAAATGGTCCCCCAAGGAGAAGGAATTTTTCACTCCTCTGTGCACAGCCAAGCTTCCTGTAGCTTAAAGAGCTGGAGGTTGTCTTGTCCAGCACAGCACCCAAAGAGTTAACCATACCCAGTCCCAGCATCTTAATCTGGCAATTTAAGGATAAGCTAAACAAATACCAGGGCTGCTCAGAGCCCCACTGAGCAGGAGAAAGGATCCTTATAAACCATTTGCATGGTGTAAAGCAGACACAGGGAATCTAGCATGGCATTTCTGTCTGAACAGCCACTGTTCCTTGATTCAAACCAAGGGCTACATCTCCTTTTTAGAGACAAAACAGGGTTCATAGCTACAGATTTCCTGCTTTCCCTCTACACCCTCTTGATTTCACAGCCACCATGTCCAGTGCTTGATGCCCTGAAGAACCAAACAGCATCTGAAGACAGACAAACCAACATCACCAGCTGGAAGACATAAAGACCAACAAAATAAAGAGAGAGTGAAGTGGGGGGGATGTCTGGAAAATAAGAACTGTTTATTTATCATAAATACAGTTCAGCTAGGTGTGCAGTTTATCCCACAGACTCTCCAGAAAGCCACACAGTAGAAAGCTGCCTCCCAGTTACTTCCCTTTTTCCACAAGACCAGGATGAACTCACTTATCCAGCAGCTCAGTGATCTTTTCTGCCATGGGATTGCACTGACATGTTTCACCAACAGTATCTGTGTCTGCCAAAGGCAGCAAGCTGTCTCCATGCCAGCAAACTGCTCCTGCCTGGTCAGACCTGGAGGTTTCTTAACTAATTAATTGATTTTTCCAGTGCTTGTTCAGAGCACAAAGGTGAGCAGGGATTTTGTGGATGGGGGGGGGGGGTGTATTCACAGACCTAACTGGGGATCTTGCTGCCAACATCTGTTTTGAGAAAGGCCATTTTTAGAAACAGTATGAAATGAGGCTCTTCAGGCTCATGTCAGCAATTTGGGCACATTATTTAAGCAACAACCTCTGGATTTTGTCCCTACTAAGAGCACTGCACTTTGAACAAGCTGATGACGTGGGATCTGATAATTACAGGTGGCTCCTCCCCCTGCAGGGAGGGCTGGATGTCCCCAGCATTGTCCCTGCCCTCTGCCCATGAACCTGTGCTGGACAGTGCCTGCAAGCAGCTGCTGAGAGTGGCTGTGCCTGAGGCAAGAGGTCAGCACAGAGTTCATCCTTCAGTCCTTGGGGCTCAGTTCTTCTCCAGGATTCTGGTGAGGAGTTCATTCAGCCGGTTCACCATTGGCCTGGGATCCTCATTCAGTCCTGCTGCAATCATGGCATTCTCATAAATCTGAAAAAAAGAAGAAAGCACTAAATAAGCACCAAAGCAACCTGCATAAAGGGAGGAAGGGAATGTCCCTCCCAGGACCTGCATGCTGAAACCAAGAATGTCTTCTAGGGCACCTGCTAGGAAAACATTGACCGCAAGTCCCAGAAATACCCAGGGCCACAGAAGGATGTGACTCCTGCCCGCAGTAATGGTTCACCCTGTTCCCTGCCATGCATGGTCTGCAAACTGGTTCTGGGAAGGATGGTGCTGCTTTTGGGGAAGGTCTGGCTCTCACCTGGTCGAGCAACATCTGGGCCAGATCAGGCTGACTGTCCTTCAGCTCGTTGAGCTTCTTAATCAGAGCATGTCTGTAAGAGAGAGATCAACACTAAGACTTGCTGATTTAGGACACAGTGAGAAATTTATTTCCAGAATGAGCAGCTAAATCACAGTGGGTTACCAAAGTCAACTTCCTTCCTCCTGTTCTGGGGGCTTCTCTTTTCTCCCCTATCTGTCCCTACAACCCCCATGGTCCCAAGAGGGATGCACACTGTGTGTGGGGGCTCATGCTGAAGGTCCCACACAGCCTCACAGGGCTCTGTGGCACTGACTGCACTTAATGGGGAGGACTCTGCTAATTGGCAGCCTTCACACTGCCTCCTCTCTGCCTCCACTTCCGAGAGGCTGCTGTGTCCCAAACCAAGGGATGGTTTGGCTAGTGCTGGTGCTGTCCCCCCTTACCCTGTGTTGATCTCCAGGGTGGGCTGCAGGAGCTGGGCTCGCTCCTCCTGGGTCTTGGCCAGCTGCTGCATGCGCAGGAAGTGGCGGGCAGCGCCCATCTCCAGCACAGTGATCATGGCAGGGTGCGTGTCCAGCCGCGAGGTCACCTGTGGCACAAGCACCAGTCAGAGCTGCCATGGACAATGCACGTCCAGAATGGAAAAAGGTCACTCCAGGCTTGCAAGATCTCGATCCTGCCTTGCCCCAAATGATAGAGCCTGCAGTAAAATCGGCAGTCCTCAACACACAGCTACCATTCAAGCGAACACTCTGGGAGAGAGACTTGAAAAAGCTTTCACAAATCAAGCAGGAGTGAAGGATGACAAACCTGCAAAAACCCTTGATGTCCTCAACTCAGCACTTCAGTAGAACAATATGAGACATTGCAAAATGAGACTTCCAAAAGACTGTTATCGATGTGGAAAGCCTGAACATGTGGGGAAAAGTCTGAGGGCTTGGAGTCTCCTCAGCACAGATCAACACCAAGCCTCCACATGATTCATTCCCATCCCACAGGAGCTGCCTACACCAGCAGGAAAGATAGGGGCCCAAATGGCCCCAAAGTCCACAGGCAGTGGCTGCAGTTGGACACAAAACATTCCTTGCCAATACACCTTTCTGGTCCACAAGCAAGAAAAGTCACCAGCCTTTTCTGGTAACCTGAGTATCAAGTGCAATATGAGCTTTGCTCAATACACAGAGATGTAGATCTTCTGCTGCCACCCTGACCATCCAATGACAAATGCCAGCACCCATACCACTTACACACAGGAGGCACAGAGAAGAAAGTCTTCCCACAGGGTCCAAAGAAAAATCTGTGGCAGTAGACCCCAACCACCTGTCATCTTTTTTCCCTAGATCGTTACCTCTGTGGATCTCCTGTACTCAGCCAGACACAGAATACCCACCTTCACCCCAGTGACTCGAGAGCCTAAGGCATTCCTCATCCAGGCCATCAGATCCTCAGCCTCCTTCTCTGTCAGACGTTCTCCAGCTGGCAGGGAAAGAGAGTACATCTGAGTGTGCATCTATAGTGTGCAATGGACAATGACCTGAGTTTCCACTCTTCCATGTCACACTTTCATTTATGAGTCCTCTTGTGGGAGTGGGAGTGCAGCCCCACTCAGCACACACCTACGTATCCTCATGCCAGACCGTGCCATACCTGGAGAGGGCAGGCTCATGCCTTGCCAGTGACTGCCTGCCTCTGTCTAGGCACCAGATGTATGCATGGGGTTGAAATAAAATCATGGCAACTCCACACATGACATTCTATTGAATTCTGATCATGTGAGATGAATCCAGTCTGCAAAAACTCTGAGCTGCCTCAGACCATAAGAATGGGAGGGTGGAAGGCTCTTGCTCAGGAGCTGCAAGAGCAGGGGAGGAAGGTGTCCCTCAATGCTTGCTCAGGGTAGCAGGACAGTGTGCAGCAGGAGGGGACAGGGGAGCCTCACGGTACCTGGGCGGCTCTCCTCAAACTTCTCTTCCTTATAGTGATCAACAACAATGTCTGTCTCCACAGAGATCAGCTTCTTCTTGTCAAACTCCCGGAGGTGCAGGAGTGTCAGCTCATCAAACTGCTCATAGCAGAACAGCACCTGTGCCAACAAAGGGACAGCAACACGTTGCTTGGGGTGTAACAGCACTCCCTCCTTCCCAAGGCAGCTCTGTACCAAACAGCAGGAACATCACACAGCAAACTCACAGGTTCAACCCCACAGTGACTGCCACTCAGGGCCTAACATGAAAGCAAACCCTTGGAGGGATTTGTTACCACGGGTGTCAGGTCTGCAGCTGAACAAGTCCTGCTGCCCAGGGAAAGTGAGAACCAGCACTGACTCCAGTCCTGAGAGGGCCATCTGCCCACAGAGGACAACTGTAACACAACTGCAGCCCTACACAGCAGCTCCCAGCCTCCTGCTCTGGGGTCCAGCAAAGGTAGGAAACATAGATATAAGAACCAAGTGTCTTTATAAGTACTAAATCACAGAATATGCTGAGTTGTAGAGGAACCATCAGGATCATTGTCCCAACTCTTCTCCCTGTGCAGCACACCCCAACAATCCCTGTGTCTGAGAGCATTGTCCAAATGCTTCTTGAACTCAGACAGGCTTGGTGCTGTGAGCATCTCCCTGGGGAGCCTGTCCCAGTGTCTAATATCTCTGGGTGAAAACTTTCTCCTGATACCCAACCTAAACCTCCCAGCTGAGCTCCAGCCATTCCCTTGGGTCCTGCCACTGGTCATGAGAGTGAAGAGATCGACACCTGCCCCTCTGCTGGGCCTTGTGAGGATGTTGAAGACCACAGTGAGGTCTCCCCTCAGTCTCCTTTTCTCCAAGTGCCCCCAGCTGCTCCTCATATAGCTTCTCCTCCATGCCCTTACCACTTTCATGGCCCTCCTTTGGATAGTCCTAACAGATGAATGTTTTTTGTTTAACATTGTGGTTAAGAGTGTGACAGGTCCCTCCTGGCCTCATGCCACAAAGCAGAGGCAGAGGGGGCCAGGCAAAGGCACTGCGCTGGCAGGGCTCTATCACAGGCCTCACTGCCCTGCTCAGCCCTGACCACTGCTGCAGCAGCTCAGGGTGTTCCCCCAGCTGTGGCACCACTGCTCCCCCACCTCCATGTCCTTCTTCTTCATGGCCTCGAAGTAGGGCGAGTGCTCGGCCAGGTGCCGGTTGGGGGCACACAGGTAGTAGATGTTCCTGCTGCCGGCCTTCATGCGCGAGCCGTAGTCGCTCAGGCTGGTCAGCTGCCCCGCGGGCAGCGCCGACGACTCGTAACGCAGCAGCTTTGCTATGTCCTCCTGCAAGAAACGTGCTCCTGTGAGCTCAGCTGGGTCACTGAGCTCCACCTGACCCCTCCCAGCCCCAAGGATTCCTGTGCCTCTTGGCAGCCATACAAAATGGCTCAGGGGATTCTGAATCCCTCCTTTTCTGCTCCACGTATTAAAGAGGCAGAAAAGTGATCTAGAGGATGTAGGTCAAGCTCTCCTGGAAATGGGAATTAGGCAACAGGAGGGGAAGGCCCGTCTTTATTGTCTGTTGTAGTTAACATTGCACCATGGAGGGTCGACAACAGTGTGGGTACAGAGACTCTGCCTTGTCTCAAAATAAATGGGAAGCAGCACCAGTCAGAAAGAGTGCAAGTTTAGGCACTAGAGAATCCAAAGGTCTTGGCAGACCCAGGAACAAAAGTTATGGGCATGCAAGTTCCATGGGAAGTAGCAGTCTCCCTCATCCCAGCTCATGGTAATCTTTCCCATCAGCTGCAGTGTTTCAAGACTCCTGATACCTTGACATCCTGCTCTGCTATCGTGACAATCCCCTCTCTCATGAATACCCCGTACTCCTCAAAGAATTTGGCATATTTCTCAGGGTCCTTCTTGCTCTGGTCAATGAAGAACTTGATCAACCTCTTCTGCAAAACATCACGGAGCTTCCTGCGGGAGGAACAAGCCTTTTTAAAGACAACTGCTAGAGCCAGACAAGACATTTTAGGTAACTGTGTCTCTGTGCAGGGTTGTAGTGAATCCACTGTCACCTTTCCCTCATAGCTTTACATCTTTTCCTTGTATCTCAGTCCAGAGATACTCCTGCTTACCTGATCAGGGCACTCTCCTGCAGAAGCTCCCTGCTGAGATTCAGGGGTATATCCTCACTGTCCACAACACCTGGAACACAAAGCAACCCTTGAACAGTGATGCAAACACAAGTGCCAGGCTCAGGAGGGCAGCCCTTGCCTCATCCTGTGGAAGCCATCATCCACAGCCTGCTATTCCTGGTTGCACACACACCTCTAAGGAAGCGCAGCCACTTAGGCAGGATGTCTGCAGCTTTGGTTTGGATGAGGATTTTGCGGCTGTAGAGGGCAACACTGGAGCCCATTTCCCTGCTGATGTCAAACATGGATGGCTTCTGCAGGAAAAGAGACAGGAGGTAACACCAGCCAGCACTGTGCAGGGTGCCCACATCACACTTCCCTACAATGCTGAACCCAACAAGAGCTGAAATCTTGGCTCTCTTCCCTAGGGACCTACCCAAGCCATCCCCCTGCTCCTGTCACGGCTCAGTATCCCACCTACCCTGGGCACCCAGCCCACTGCAGAGATGCCCCACTGGATATTCCTCCCTGCAGCTATGTTTGCCTCCTTTCCCTAAGGAGCTCTGCCATTCTCCCCTTTGAGAGCAGCTGGGCAGATGTCCCAGGACAGCACACATACCTGCTCGGGCACGTAGAAGATGCTGCGGATGTTGAGGGGAGCGTCGGCCTTGTAGTGCAGGACGTAGCGGGGCTTGTCATAGGCCTGTGCTATGAAGCGGTAAAACTCCTCGTGCTGCCACTCACTGATGTCCTTGGGCTCCAGCATCCACAGAGCCTGTGCAGGAGCAGGGAGAACACTTCCCATCAGCTCTGTGGCCTCCAGGATGCCAGAGCAGGGAAACAGAACCTTTCAAACAGATTCTTCTGCACAGCCTGGGAGAGAGATGTGGCTCAGGCACATTATCAATAACAAACTACTGCCCCTCGTCTGACCACCCTCAGAGGTAACTCTTGCCCTGAAACATATATAGGGCTAGCCAAATCCCTTTTTTGGGGGGGCTAGACAAAAAAAAAAGGGATTTGGCTAACCTCCTTTGCCTTACACTTGCCAATGGCCATCCTGGGCAAATCCCACAGCTCAACTGACTGGCAGTACTGGTCAAGTTCTCAAGGCCTAACCAGCAAGCCAAGGAAAAGCAAAAGTTTTAGTGAGCCTTTTGCAACCAACCTGCCTCTCTGATGGAGGTCACTGTCTCAGCTAAGAGCTTGTGAAGCAGCTCCTGCACTGTTTTCTGCTTATTTGTTCAGCAGCCTGGGAGCTGCTTTGTGAACCACTGCAGGGTCACTGCTCCAGCACTGTTTCCCACACGAACACATGCCATGAGCTCTAGCTCCCACCTGCTGCTGTTCTAACTCCCCCAGTGCATGCTGAAGCACTCAGCCCATGCTCACAGCATGTTTTTGTTTCCAGTACCTGAGCAAAGATGTGGGGCTCAATGCAGAACTGTGTCTTTCCAGCTGGGTGAAGCCCATCTCAGTCACTGACTCTCTCAAGCCCAAATGAGTGACAGGAGTGATTTCTGGGGACAACACCAACATCCAGTCCACCCTCAGAGCCCAAGGGTTTCAGGTCCCTGGCAGCCATGAAATCCTTAAGGATTCCTCTGCCTCAGAGCCTTGTTCCACAGGTGGCTTCCCCTCATTTCCAGCACACGAGTGTCCTGGAGGGTTTGCAGGATCACAGGAGGGATTATGGACTCACTAGGAGCTCAGGTGTTCTACAGTATCTGTGTTTTGGAAAGTGCTGCATTCTAAGAGGCTCACTTGTAGCTAACAGTTATCCCAGTCAGACCAGAGAAATCCCAGCTCCATGCTGTGAGCATTCAGGAGCTCATTGAGGAGAAACCCCACCAGGGAACCAACTGTGGCTCTGTTTGCAGTGAACTGATGCTGATGTGTGGAAAAACACAAAGCCAAAATCCTGGACAAAGAAAAGACATGAAATGGGAGCATAATGAGAATCAAGCTGTTGCTGTAACCCAAGGGAAAACAGACTTTCTGATAAGAAGATAAAAGTCCATGACTCTATTAAGGTATTAAGGGCATTTCACCCCTTGCTCTACTACTGCTCTTCTCCAGGGAGCCTGTTCTATTGATTGTCAGGCAAAGAGAGCAAACAGCTCTCTAAAGCTATTTCTGGTTTTGTAATTTAAGGGGCACAGCTAGAAAGCCTCTGGAACAGAAACACTATTATGCAGGAATCCAAATAAATAATCACTGACTAATAACACCAATTACAGAACCTTAGATAAATTAACGTGGTAAAATGTTTAAATACAGTCTTAAGAGTCTGTGCAGTCAGTACCACATTCCAGGAAACAAAAAAGCCACACAAATGCTCTCTACCTGCTCTCTTAGGTGAGAAAGCTTTAAACAATCAGAAGAGGAGATGCTGGAACAAAATGATTCATAGATTTCTGTTTCAAAGATAATTAATTTCTCCCAAGTGATGCCTGCAATTGGGCCAAGAACATCTGAGTAAAATGGATCTGGCTGCAGTATAATACCAGTGGTCAGAAAATGCCAGCATCAAGCATTGCTCAGCTAGGAGCTGGAAATAAATCAGGCTGTGAGCTGCTGAAAAACCCCAACCACTCCCTGGCAGTGGCTATTCCAAGTAAAGGACAGAAAGAACTGCAGTGAGAGGTGTCAGCACACCAGCTATATGAGCAATCCCATCAGCACTAACATGTCACATGGCTTGAACAGAATAAGCATCATAAAGCAGTGAAATAATAATTCAGGACAAGGGAAGATACAGATCTTGCTGATCTCCAACACTTTTCCACAATAAATGCAAAGAAGCTGTTGCAGGTATGACTTCAGCTGGATTGCCTCCTTTTGTTCTAATTAACTGATTACTGCAAGATCTGTGATATCCTGGACAATCCTCCCCTGGTTTCCAGGGACATCTTTGTGCTCTTTCCTGTCTCCAGTGGAGCATTACAATGTTTCATCTCCATGACTGACCTGCCTGTGGCCTCCACCTCACCTGTAATGTGTTAATTCTTCTCCCATTGAGGTACAGGGGGAAGCTGATGAAGTTGCTGTATTTTGTCACCACCTCTGGAATGGAAAGAAGACACAGAAGGGTCACCTTTGTGGAAACAACACAACAGGAATTCCCTCAGTAACAGCAGGTGAAAGGAGTTGCAGGAGAGGAAAAAACCTGTAAATTCACCTCCCATCTGTGAGCACCAACAGAATCCCAGAGCCCCAGGGATAACAGCATTCCCCTCCTCTACTCACCCTTGACTCGGTCTTCATTTGCAAACTCTTTGCAGTCTTCTTTGAGGTGTATAATAATCTTAGTCCCAGCTCTGACCCCAGATGCTTCGGCAATCTCAAACATCCCTGAACTAGGATTAGAAACAAACACTGTGTCAGTTTGTGCCTCAGGTACACTCATGATAGCACAGAGGAATTGTTCAACTAAGAGGACACACAACACTTCACGGCTGAGAGGAAAAGGCAAAAGTCTCAAATGCTCCTTATGCCTCTGAGGAACCCCAAAAACCACCCTAACCACCCCATGTGGCTGTTTTCCCCACAGAGACTCAGACCCCCCCAGGACACACTGCTCTGCAAGGACACTAGCTACTGAAAACCCAAACTAGTCTGGTGTCTCAGTTTTCTCAGGAATTTACATAGTAAATTCTTTATTCTGATGAAATTTTAAGGGCATGCTGAGCTTGTGACCCTCAGAAGCTCCAATTTCAACATGTCCAGCAGCCCACAGCTTTGCCATCACAGATGTTTGCAACTTCAAGCAAAAAGCAAAGGATGAGCACACAGCTGTGACCCACGGGGAGATGTGTCTGCAGCCCCCAGTGCTGCACAAGCTCTGCTCTCTGTGGGTGCCCCAAGCCAAACCTCAGAGGATGATCAGACCAAGGAGGTTCAGTTTGTCCCTGTGGTGTGGCCCCCTGAGCTGACTGCCTGCCAGCAGGGATGAACAGGAGAGGCAGGTACTCTGTCCACAGCACACCTGCTCTGACAAACCAACTCTGCCCTTGCAGCTCCCCCACTGGCACATTTGGCCATGCTTTGTTACTGTGTATAACTTGAGCAGGACCTAAACCAGTCAGGTGGGTCCTGAAAGAGCTCTGCCTTTGCAGAGCTTTCAGGCCATGCCTGATCTGGACACAGCCCCCCATGCTGCCACCCCACTCTGCAGCCTCACCCATCAGATGACCAGTGGTAGCCTGGGCTGCCTGGCTCTGCTGACTGTGAGAACACCTCCACTTTATCAGCCACCATGAAGGCTGAATAGAAACCCACTCCAAACTGGCCGATGATTTTACTGCTGGCTTCAGCTTGGCTCTGCAGAGCTTCTAGAAAAGCCTGCAGGAACAAAGGAGACACAAACCAGCACACAGTGACTTCAGGTATTGTTGGAGGTTGTGATCAATCCCCAGCTGGGCTCCTCAGGCACTGCAGCCTGGCAGTCCAGCACCCTCACCCCATGCTCCTGCATCAGTGCTCTGAGGAAGGCTCCCAAGGAAAAGGGTTTCTCCACAGGGACTGCACCTCTGGAGAAGGGGAGCACTGCTTAGAGCAGTAAAAGGAAAACAAGCAAGAGCTCAGTCAATCAGGAACAGGAAACCTTAAAATGGTGTCTCCAGAGATGAAAACAAAAATCAGGTACACATGTACAGCACATGTACAACACCTTGCTGTGGGGACAGAGCTGCTGCTCCCTGGACAGGGGGCAAATGCCAAGTGGGTGGGTGCCCCTCTGTAAGGATGGCTGGGCAGGAGGGTGTTTGGAGTGAAGGCAGTGGGTGCACACAAGGCCCATCAGCACTGCCTGGGCTCCCTGGGCCTCCCACAGCACAGCAGGGAGCATTGAAAGCCAGAAGGCTCCACAGGCAGTTTTCACCTTCCAAGAGGGGTGTAATTTCACAGCTGAGCTGAGGGCCAAAGGACAAAACAGATGAAAAATTACTGGGAGAACAAAAGTAGTTGTACCTGGAGAAGAGCTTTCTAAAGGAGGGAGAAGGAGCCTCATCCCAAGTTACCTTTGAGCCTGATCGAGCAATGGTACCAAGGTTAGAAACCAGCTCCTCCTGGGTCATCCCAATACCTGTGTCCTGGAAATAAACAGCAATTGCAGCTGAAATATCAGCAAGGAATCATTGCTCCAGCAAACAGCACCCAAGAACTTCTGCCTCCAGCTCCCACTCTCTCCTTCCCCTCTGGTAGTAAATCCAACAGGAGACTTCCAGCTTTGACTCCATCTGCCCATGGCCAGGAACACAGACTCAGAGGGCACAGAGCCCCAGGGGCAGCCACAGCTCCCTGCAAACCACCAGAAAGCTCAGAGACTCTGGCCTTTTCTCAAGGAAAGACAAAGCCATACCGGGACAGGCTGGATTCTACATCCCTCTAAAAAGCACAGGATGGCAGTGCAGGAAAGAGATGTCAACCCAGCCATGGGCCCACAGTGCCAGATGTCATGCACAGAGACACTCTCCATTCCTGAACTGGTCTGAGGGGGAGGTGAGAGCAGAGAGAAGCAGCTTGTTTGCAATCTGCAGATGTGGAACACTGGGAATCAGCAGCAGAGCAGCAAATCCTTTAACTCTCAGGTAATGCAGACCCTTGCCTGCAAGCAGCACATGAACTGATCTCCATCTGCTCTGCCTTTCCCCCCTTCTCCCCCTCACCCCGTGCTCCATGGTGAGTATGAAGCTGTCAATGTCCAGGAGAGCTGGGTATTGCATTCCCAGGGAACAGCCTGACCCCAGTTAAAATACAATGCACCAGCTACCCTTTGTGATGCTCTGCCCAAGCTTCAGAGGCACACAGCTCCTTGTCACCCCCAGGTGATTCCAGAATTGCACTGCTGCATGCAGATAAACATCTCCCTGCAGCTCACACATCTCAGGCAGCAGAGCCTGCAACAACACCACCCAGAAAAGGCTGCAGTAAGTCTCAAACCTGGCTGCAACTTCAATTTGCATGACACCCCAAGGCAACAAACATAACAGCAAACCCCAGCTAGACATGGCCACCCTCTCACACAGGGCCCCAGCAAAAATCTTTCCCTTTCTGTTGTCCAAGGTGTTTTTCAGGCTTGCTCCACACACATTTTCCACAGGAGCAAAGGGCAGGCTACTGCCCTCCGGGATGCCACTCCTAAGAAAAAAGTGTCATTCCCCCTCCTAAATCCCAGCAGCTTCTCTACCCGACACAAGCATCCCAAGAACCCACTGCTACGTGTTCTCTGAGCCACTCTCTGAGGTGAAAAGTAGCCAAGTGAGATGTGATTTTCATTCCCATGAGGGATTCAGCTCTACCTGAGTACCTGTGAGCATGGTTATCTCAGCTGACAGCAGCTGGCACACCAAAGTGGGCTCACACACCCCCAGTGCCTTACCAGGGGTGGGATTTGGTGTGCAGGGTCAGCAAAATCAGCTGCAACAGAGCTGGCAGCTGCTAGGTGGCTCGGAGGTGAGGAGCCAGAGTGACCTCTGCCACCCATGGGGCATTTACTGGGCTTATTTCCACCAAAGTAAGTTAATGGCAGTATGGATTTCTTAACGCAGTGCTTAACTGCACTGAAGGATTGAACTGTTCAGCTTGTGAGATACCAGGTTGGTAAGACATTTTCCTGCCCCCCACAAGGCAGGACACAGCAATCCCTTTCCCTTGGTTAAATCCAGTAAGGCCAGTCAGCCCTCCTAGCTGAGAACAGGGATGATGCCCAGTACAATCTCAACAGCAAGAGATCAAAAGCCAAGGAAAACAAACAGCCTATGGCAAAATCTCAGGAATCTGACATGGTCCCTTCCCCCAGGGAAGAAAAAGCCAGAAAGAACAGCTTTCAGCATCTGGTTCAGTTTTTCTTCATGCCAGACCCTGAACAGAACTCTGATCCACTTCTATTTATAGCACAGCATGTCATTCCCAAATTCCAGTGTGTTAAAAAACATATCCATACCCCATTAATTTATTGGCTATTGAATTCCTAATGCCTTGCCAAACTTACTGCAGAATGCTTAATGACAATTCCTGGAGACTGCTTTGATGAGGGTGAATCTCATGAACAAAGAAAGCAGGGCTCAAACAGCCAGGATGCTGACAGGGAGAGCAGAAAGTGAAGATCCTGGCAAAGCAGACATTCCCCACTGCAGGAAAACACCTGAGTGGATTAAGATGAAGACACCATCAAGATTAAAGCCACCCTTGCCATGTCCACATTTCCTGCAGCTGCCCTTTGGCTCCCTTCACCACATGCAGCTGCTCAGGGGAACAGGAATAAAGCAGCAGCACAGGAGAGATGGGAGCTGGGCTCTGCAGAGCAGGAACTCTGCAGTCATGGGAGGCAACTGAACCTGCCTGTGAGCAGCCCACCTCAGGCTGGGCTCACACAAGTGCTGGCAGCTCCAGCTCCATGAAATCCAAGGAAGCAGCTGGTGGAATTTCTACTGCCCTTCTCACATGGCTCTGTGCTGGACCAGCTGCTGCTTGGCTGCTGGGCATCTTCAGCAGGAACCAACATGGCATCATCCAACCCCTGCAAACTCTTACCCACCACTATCCAGCCTTTGCTCCACCACCAGCAGTACAACTTCTCTTCCCCTGCACACAGTTCTAGCCCTCCCTTCAGCCTGCAAGAAAAGCTTTATCAGGCTGACCACAGCCACAGGAGAGCTATCTGTAGCAGCACAAAGCAAACTGTACATGGGGCTTCTCAAATTGCAAAATGTGAGGGACCTGCTCAGAGTTCCATGTGCCAGGTGTTTCTCTACAGCTTGGAGAGACCAAGACACATAGTTCAGTGTGCTGACCCTTCATTAGCTGAGTGTTAATTACAGAAGACCTGCTGTTACCCCTCAGAACCACCACCTCCTCACCTGGGTGAATTTCTCCTCTGGTACTTCTCAGGGTGCAGAGTAAAAATCCTCCCCAACCCATCCCCTATAAAAGACAACAAAGAGGCTGCAGACCTTCAGACTATGAAGGGCTGGTGGCCACAAGTGTTGAACTAAGCTCAGCAACATTTACCCCAAAAAGACATCAGCTGAACTTTGTTTCTCGCACCTTTTTAGTTGTGGAGACCTCCACGGTGCCAAAGCTGCTGCTGACCTGCACCTTTGTGCCTTCTGAGCCCTCTGTTCTAACCCTGTGGTGAGGGTGCTGGATGTTTGCAGACACCTGCTGTGTAAGATTAGTTTAGCTTTGCTCATTACCTGAGTCCAATTTAAAGTTTTGCAGAGCTTCCTTACACCTAACAACCCCTTAAGCAGCCATTAACTGCTGCCTCTGCCATGACTGCATTGGAAGGAATGCTCCCAGTTAGAGGTACCTGGCTGAACTATTTTGTCTTTCACTTTGCTTTGTTGCAAAACAAACACTTGAAACACTTATTTCGGTGCAAAACCTCAACGGGGCATCAGAAGAACACTAAGTATATTATAAAGACATGCTGCTTTCACCAGTTGATAAGGTAATAAAATCCCAAAATGTCTGATTAGCAAACGTGCCCTGTGTTATTTAAATACCTTGGTTAAAGACTTCAAACTCACAAGACCAGGGCAGCAGCTGCACTAGAGGAACGTTCTGGTTTAGAATCATTAAAGCATCTGCAGCAGCAGCAAACAGCAGATGAAAAGCCAGAATAAAACTGATGCCTGTGAACACAAGGTAATCTTGGCCTAGTACATGGAAGTTGTCCAAAGCAGAGTGCCTGAGCTTTCCTTTGCAAAACCACAGGCTCAGCCTCCACCCATCCAGGTCTAAATACCCACTGTCCAGAAAAGTACTGCCTTTCATCCACTTTGAATTTCCCATTTTTATACAGAATATGCTCTGATTCTGCTGTGAAGAGAACTAAAGGATTGTGCACCTCCTTCCTTGGGCCACAGGTTATTTGGGATGTGTTTATATTTCTGGGTCCTGGGCTTATTTGTTAAAGATGATGCAACCACTGGAAGCTGTAGCCCATCCCTGCAATCTGTGGCACGTGCCTGAAGGTTTAATTCCACCTAAGACTTGCTAAAGTACAGCCAGATTTACCCCTCTATCTCCACCTGCCCATCTCCTGCTTCCTCAAGTCCAAGTGACACACAGATGCTGCAGTGCAGGTCACCCTCTCTGCTGCAGCCTGGTCCCACAGGGAGGGGCACCTGCTCCCCACCTGCCCCCAGCTTTGTGGGACACAAGGGTGCATCTGCACTGACCTGCTACAGCCCAACCAGCCCAATCCTGACAGGAGCCCAGCACGGCCCAGTCCCTGTTACAGGCTGTTTGTGAGGCAGCAGAGATCTGCTCAGCGATACAGGGAGCTGTTGCAGGGAGGAGTGGTGTTTGCAGTCATTTTAACTCCTCCCAACAGAGCAAACTGGTGATTTTGTGGTTTCACAGACACTGATTTTGGATGACGGCAAGAGAGAGATGAAAGCCCAACAAAGGGAACTGAGCAGCCCAAGCTCTGGCAGCGACCATGCTGCTCCCCCATGCTGGAACAGCAAGCACACTCCCTCCCCCAGCAGAAGCAGCCATCAGCTCTGTAAACATTTCAAACCATTTCCTCTAAACTGTCCTAGCCCTAAATTAAGCCTCAGCAAGGAGCAGGGCTGCAGCCCTGAGCTAACACATCACCACCAGCACAGCAGAACTGCACAGCTCCAACACCACCACCACCGTCACCTCGTGCAGGTGCTGAAGGTGAGCTCTGTGCTCACAGAGCCTTGGGGTCTGTAAGAGGCTCTCTGTTCCCACCTCAAAGGGTCCAAAATCACATTGCTAAAGCCTCAGCACAGGGAACTGCAGAGCTCTGCAGAGCTGTTCTCACTGGAAACACACCCCTCACATTTTCAAATGGATTTTCTTAACCACTGTGACCTTGCAGGCTGTGGCTGCTACAGATGGAGCTGTCCTAGAAACATGAGGCAGTTTTCAAATGGAAGGAGGAAATGGTGGAATTTGCTAAAACAACAGGACTTTGGTGAAGGAAGTGAGGTGGTGGAATTCAGTCAACACGTCCCTCTTTACACTGCAATGCTTAGGTGGAATATTCCTGAATGAGGACATCCATCAGAATTCTGAGTCTTGCTGTGCTTATGACTGTAATTCAGGCCTGGCAGAGAACAAGGAGAACTGCAGTCACTGAACAGAGATGAGTGCAGTCCTATACCAGATCTACATAATCCCCCAGGAATGTGCCTGTAATGGCCATCACACGTTACAGACCTGCCTTTTCTCAGCCCAGTGAGACACAAAGAGGTGCTACAAGGCTTGGAAGAGGAGGGGAGAGATTCAGCAGATCCAGAGGCACAGAGCAGCATGAAGATCTGAGAAGGATCCAGGGGTCAGAGGGAGATCTTTCTAGGAATAAAAAAGGGGTGACCCTTGCCACAGGTCATGTATGAGGGACCTGCTGCTTTTTTTTTGCTAGGTCCTAGTGGGTACAGAAAACAAACAGTGGCAAAGGGAAGATCCATCTCTGCCTCAATCACTGCAGCAAGCTTTCTTTCACCTTTGCATTCCTGAAAGGCAGAGAAATGTTCTGAATGATGCTTGTTCACAGTAATCATTACATGCAGTTTGCTTCTTCAAGAAGTTATAAATAACCCCCTGACTGGAGGTAAGGAGCTTTTGGCACTCTGGAGAAGGCAAAGCTATTAAAGAGATTGAAGCAGCGTTGTTCTCACTGCTCCCCACAGCCCAGGACTGCTGCAGTTAAAAGCCTCCTAGTTAAGACTCATTTAATGGCATTAGAGAGGCACTGGCAGCCAGGGAGGGGGTTATAAAAAGCCCAATCCCTATCCCATCTAACTGGGATGGCATCAGAGGCACCCTGCAAGGTGGGCAAGCAGCTCTCCAACCAAACTGCCACACAAGGGGAGAGCTTCCACAGGGACAGGGCAGGAGAGCTAACAATGTCTTGATGGAGTCAGATGCTTTGTGTCCACTACAATCTCAAAAGGGAAAGATGAAAGGCAGGAATGAGTCCCTGCCTGGGGCTAAGCGAGGGCTCCTTAAACAACTGGTGTCACACAGGAGTCAGAAAACTCCAACAGTGTGACAGGAATAGCAAAGCCCCTGCACCATGGCTTGAGAATCTCTGCTTGGTGATTGTGCTGCCCACTGACAAGCACTAACTTCCCCATGGCAACTGCAGCACTTGCTCCGCAGAGGAACAGAAATATAAAATAACTGTGGAGCCTCCAACAGGCCCCTCTGCTTTTGTCCCACATGAAAAATATCAGCCTGTGTGCTCTGTCTGTGCCACATCTCCCCTGGACCTGCCATGGTCCCTCAGGGCTGCCTGCTTCATCCTCCTCCTTCTCTGTTCTCCAAGGAATGTCCACAACCAAACTAATGGCTGACAGCTCCACAAGGAAAATGACCAGTTTGCCTTCTTAACATTAGGAACTCTGCCAAGAAAACACCAAAACTGAGGCTCAGCCTCCCCTCCTGGACAAGAGCCACAAGCAAGATCAAAGTACAAAGAGAAGGCCCAGCTCCACACTGGGGCCCACAGGTGACTGCTCTTACAGACTGTCTCCCTCCCAGTCAGCATTTTGTCACCAGCAGGGACAAACCAAAACCTGGGCACAGGGAAACGCTCTGCTACTGCCCAAATCTACAGTCCCAACTGCCTGAGGGCAGAACCCCAGCAGAAGCTGGACTCAGCCTGTCCTGGAGCAGGAAGAGAGAGAGGCAGGAATGGGAAGTCCTTCTCAGCACCCTGGCATTTATTTCCCCTCTCACCCAGGGAAGAAAGAAGGTCTGCAAGCAACCATGTAACACCTCAGACTTAAGGAGGTACATGAAAACCTCCCCAGAGGTCAGGAGGAAACCAGATTCACAACTTACCCACTAGTGAGAAGCTCACACAACCTGGGAAGCACACTAGGCAGGGGTACAGGGAGAAAAGCCACTGGTACTTCCCAATAGGGAAAGAAGAAGCAGCAAATTTTCCTATGGCTACAAGTGGGGAGCAGATAACATTGCTGCTTTCTCATCAAATCCTGAGGTTACAGCCTCATGAACCAGAGCCCAGCTGAGGACAGAATATTTGGGCAGGCCTGGGGACTATACTGCTGCTCAGCTTCCAGTGACTCTGCAGAGGACTAAGGCCAGTGATGAGAGCAGCAGGGAATAACACCCTGCTGCTACGAGAGGGAACTACCTGGATGGTGATGGTTCCCTTTGCACTGTCTGTCTGCAGGTGGATCTCCAGCTCTGGCAATTCCTTCCCCTCCGTCATCAGGCGGTGCCGCAGCTTCTCCAGCGCGTCGCTGCCATTGGAGATCAGCTCCCGGATGAACACCTGGGGACAGACACAGCCTGACCCTGCAGCCTGGCCCTGCCCCTGTACAGCCCTCCCAGAGACCTGGGAGATCAATGGCCCCCACAAACTAATTCCCAGCTCCCCAGACTGTGGGAGCTTTCCCATTATGTGCCAGGAGAACAGTTTGTCCAAACTCAGTGTGCAACTGCAGAGGCTCAAGGCTTGGAGTCAAATTGTTTCAAAAAGACATTTTCAAGGTGTCTTAAAAAAAACATAATTCAAGAAAGTCTGACATGAAAGCTCAGGACTCACTGGGAACTGAACAGTTATTCTCCCAGCTCAACCATTTTGGATGTATCCTTTGACAGAGATGGGGCTTTGCCAACAGAAAATCTCCCAGCGAGTTGAGGGTGTCTTACCTCTTTCTCTGAGTACAGGGAACGGGCAACAATGTCCAGCAGTTTCTTTGTTTCAGCCTGGAACTCATGTTTAGAGGCTGTACCTGGAATAAAGGTTAGGGTTGGACTTGTTCAGCTTGGAGAAAACAAAGTTCAGGGAGCACTTAGAGCCCCTTCCAGTGCCTAAAGGGGCTCCAGCAGAGCTGGAGAGGGACTTTGGACAAGGGCTTGAAGTAAGACAGTACAAGGAGGAATGGCTTTACCCTGCCAGAGGGCAGGGTTAGATGGGATATTGGGAAGGAATTCTTCCCTTTGAAGGTGCTGAGGCCCTGGCACAGGGTGCTTAGAGCAGCTGTGGCTGCCCCTGGATCCCTGGAAGTGTCCAAGGCCAGGCTGGATGAACACATCTGTACAGCAACTCCTGCAGGCAGGGAGCTATGCCCAGGAAGAGAAACCTCCTCAGAAGAAACTAAAACTACAAAACATCTCAGCTGAAAGACCATTCTTGGTCTTTTAAAAATAGCAAGAGGCATTAGAGAACTCTGGGAAAACACAGGGAAAAGCCACAAGTCCCACACGACCTCTGCCGTGCCTTGCTGGTGAGGACGTACATCCCCCAGGGATGGGGTGAAGCTGGAGTGTGGGCAGCCAGCACATCAACCCCACCAGGGACTTCACAGCCTGGCAGTCTCAAAAGTACCTCCAGGAAAACCACAGAGGCACAGGGTGCAGATGCTATTCCTGTGCTGGAATAACTCATTGCTCACACTGCTTTAGAGCACCTGTCCCTGAAGCTGTGCAAAGCAATTCATTCTAGCTAAAGGGCTGACACCAGGACTCTCATCACATCTCCACAATGCACAGCAATGACCTGGGCAGGCACAGCTTGCTTCTGGGACAGAAAATTCTTTTCAGCCAATTCCAGTGCCTGTGGAGCCTCCACACACACACATGGCCATTGACTGCCTGGCTAAGCCCATGGATGCAGTCTTGATGTCCCTGTTTCTCAGTAAAGGCCATGCTGACCTTCACACCCAGGTTTTGGGAGGTGATGGTGCAACACAGATGGAAAGGACGTGGTGAGCAGTACCTGCACTTCCTCCAGAGGCAGCAGCACTGCTGAGGGGGGGCTCATCTGCACCACACCTTGACCCAGGAGAGATGCACCCCAAGAGCATCCCCACAAGACATGTGTGCCAGGCCCACCTTTCACGTTCTCTGTGTTGCTGATGATGGTGTGCAGGGGCTCCTCCTCCTTGCTCTCTGCTGTCTGTGTGCTGTACATCCTCACAGCAGCAATGCTGGAGGCAGGAACCTTCTGCTGGAGGCTCCAGCGGTGGAGAATTTGTCTTTGTAGACATGCTGCTCCTTTTGCTAAAGACACAAATGAAGATATTTCAATACACATCACAAGTCCAGCACCAACAGGAGCATTCCTCAGAGGTCCCACCTAGGTAATCCCATGGGAGTTACACTGTCTGAACAGCTCCCTCACCACCCAACACCCACCACCTCCAGAATTGCCTTCACTGCATTAAAAGGGCAAGCTGCTACTTTGGCTCTTCTGAATTAAAATTTTATCCAGAAGATGACAACTAGCAGCTTTCCCACAGAATTAACCAGGAAGAGGCAGTCTGCAGCTTTCACTGGTGTTACCTGGCTAAGCTGAAGACAACACTATCTGTGAAAATATAAATTGGCAATAAATATTTGGCCTCTGACAGTCCAAGCACAGGGATTACACTCCCCAACAAAGCTAGGTCCAGGGCAAGCATTACATGCAGCAGCAGCAAGGCCATCAGTCACAAAATCAGTGGGGAAAATGAGACCAGTCAGGAAAATGGCACAAGCCCCCTTAAGGTCAGGGATTCCCAGCTTTCCTCCTTTCATTATGCCCAGGTGAACCCAACAGTTTCCTCTCTGTTGGGGGATGAATCAAAACCCAACCTGGTCACAAAAAGACCATTGCAGCAGCACAGACCTCTGTCCAAAGCCTGTTCCTTGGAGTGATTCCTGAATTGTTGGGAGAATGCCAGAGCAGGATCCCCGAGGGTGAGGACCTGACCCTGCAGCTGCCCTGGGGAAGGCAGCATCTTGGCCTCCCCCAGTGCTACAATGAACATCAACAGGCTGGATGGTCTGGGAAGCAGAGCAGGGACCAGGACAGCCTGGGCAGAGCCAGGAGAACATGGACAAGCAGCACAAGTGGCTGGAAGCAGTGACAAGCTTGGGTTTTCCTTACAGCTCACTCTGTGCCTGTTGGCTGTTTCATCCAGCAAGGGAAGGAGGCAAACCCTACACCTGAGCCCTTTCTTCAGATGACTGGGTACAAAAAACAGCCAAAGACTGAGCCAAACCCCATTAGTATGGTGTGAGTCCCAAAGCACATCTGTGACCTCTCTGGAAACAGCTCCCAAGGCCATCTCCTGCCCTCCAGGCCAGCTGAGGGAGCTCAGTCCCTCCTGAATCTTTCTCCACCTTGCCACAGCCCTTGAGTGAACTCTTCCAGCCTTTTTACCAACATCCCTCATCCTCTAGCTCAGGCTCACTTCACAAGTGCTCTGCAAACCTCCTCGCCCCCACAGCAGGTCCTACAGTCAGTGTGGTCATCAAGAACAGGTCTTGCTGCTCCAGACCATCATGCTGGGCTCTCACTTGCTCCAGAGCAGGTGAACATGAACCCCTGAACTTTAACAGCACTTCTGTCTCCTGGACCTCATCCTCAAGAGCTGACAGAGGAGGCTGTCAGTCCTTGTTCTTCCTCCTCCTCCTCACAGAAAGCTCTGAATCAAGATCCACTTCTCCAGCCAGAAGCTTGAATGACTCCCCAGTCATTCTGCCCTTAAAAAGAGCCCACAAATAGTTCTAAATGCATCTGAACACCTCCCACACACATAACTGCACTCTGCGTCACAAACAGCTCTGCTGCATTATCACAGGACACCTTCTGCAACTTCCATTCCACTGCCTGGATTGCCTGGGAAAGTGGAAAACAGCCCTGGCTGAGGCGGAGAGCAGCAGAGCACTCACTGTCCAGCCCCTCAGCTTCAGAGAGGAAGGGCCTGCAGCTCAGGGTTTATATCTATTTTATATTCATTTTATGCTGGGTGCTGTAGGATACTGCATTGTACGTAAGCACACACATCTCCCAAACAGCAGAAATAAAAGAGAGAATTTTGCTCCCTCTCTGACTCCAGGATCCAAAAAAGACACAGAGCAGCAGCAGCTTAAAACCATAAGTTCATTTTTATCATCAGATGTCCAGGCAGCAAAACCCCATAGCCCCACACAGGCCACCCCCCAGCCCATGAACACAAGCTGACTCCAGAAACTACAGCTCCTTATAATTTTATTTCTGGCTATTTCTAATTGTTGATGTATTCACATTTTTTGCCTCCCTGCCTCCAAAGCACAATAATAAATCACCACCCATCAATTTGGAAGTTACTGTCAGATTTGTGCAATGTTTGGTCTTATCATCCTTAATTAGCAGCCTGTCCCATGCCAGGGAGACACAGCTCATTAAATCGAGCTGCAGCACCTTCAGCCCATTTGTCTCTTGAGAGTCCTTGCCTGGAGCAAGGGAGCAGAAAAGGCTCCTGGCTATTCTGGGTATAAAACCACAATTATCAGCACACAAGAGCTATTGAGAAGCACCTGCTGAGGTAACAGGGTATGTGCTACTCATAACGAGCCTCAGAAACAAATTCCTAAGCCCAGGTGACAAAGAAGGAATGGCTCTTGCCCCAGATATGCACTGTGATGTGCTGGGGCAAATCAGGGCTTTTGATAGTGAGTTAATCAAATGTGGAGCTTCACCACAGCCCACACACCTTCCTGTTCCCATCACTGCACCGTGAGGGTGGAGAAACCCAAATTCCACCTCTCTGTGATCCCAAGGGATCCCAGTGTGCCCACGGCCACAGACCTGCCTCATAGATTCACAGCAAAGCCCTCAGGGGCTCCTTTCAATCCAGACACCTCAGTGATCCCCCAGGAAACACAACCCAGCCTCTTCTGGAAAAAACCCTGCAGTGAGCAGAGCCCAGCACCAGGCAGAGGTTTATGGTGGGAAACCCTGCACAAAGCAGTTTGTGGCTCAAAACAAAAGAGAAGAATTTGGGTCAGCAGGAGCCTGGAAGCTGGTGCAGGAAAAAGCTCCAGCAATTAACACTCCCAGCTCAGATCTCCTTACACAAAAGGGCTCCCGAGCTGGGCACCAAATCCCTGAGAACGTGGGGAGAAGAGAATTCCCTGCCTGACCCACTCACACCAACACATCTCCCAAAAAGCTCTGCACCAGCTCCAGCCTCTGAAATGGTGAGAGCAAACACTGCAAGCTCTGCCCGGTGAGAGAAGGGAGGGCTGTCCCTGCAGCCAGGACACAACCCAAAGGAGAATCCTGCTCCTCCCTCTTTATTCCCACCCCACACAGCTCCTGCTCACTGCTTCTTCCCTAACGGCCTGAATGACAGGTTAAGGGATAAAACTCGGGCTCTGCTGGAGTGTCTAACCCACCAGAGGCAGCAGCTTTGCTCCCAGACATGGATGCTAACAAGCCCCTGGGGATTTCTGAGGAGGAAGAGCTGGATTGTCCAGAAACACCCAAGTGGCACTTTGTGACACGATAAATCTGACAACCCGACCCTGAAAGTGACCCTATTTGTCACACAATTTCCCCTGTCACATTTTCTCTTCGTAACCTGCAGGGAAACCACAGACCACAGCAACAACATGCAGATCTGTCAGTTAGGGGCCACACGAGAGATAAGGAAACAGCACGGGCTGCTGACAGGCAGGACACTCCTCACCATGTTATGGTTAATGGCAGCTCACAGGCACATTTCCAGTGCATGAGGGCCTTGATAAGGGAGCACATCCCATAACTGAGGCCTCAGAGTTTGGATTTTCTTAGCACTCACTCCTGTCAGCTGTCTGAGGTGAAACTTCAGGTGCACCCCTGGCAAAACACAAACCCTTCAGGCTCATCTGTAAAGTCCCCTGGTAGTGACTGGCCAGAGAACAGCAACGCTGCTGCCTTCTGCTCTCATGCAGGTGCTCCTCTCTCTGCCTTCTGCTCTCGTGCAGGAGCTGGGACGTGCACCAGGACATGACAGACGATGTGAATTTGCTGTGCAGCCTGTATGAGCCAGCAGGTACCGTTGGATGTCCTGCACATCTTATAAAGGCCAGGAGATGAACCGGGAGTGCTGTATGAACCAGCACATAAACATGGATATGTTATATACCCCTACAGGAGCTAGGGCATGAACCTCACGGTGCTACACGAGCTGAGCATCCTGTATACTCCGTCTGAGGCAGGACATGGCCCTGGAGCCGCTGGCGGCCCTGAGTTCGCTCCCTGCTCGCCACGAGCCCGCGCTATTCCCTGCACAGCCCCAGAAGAACTCGCCCCTCCCCGGGAAGGAGCGCTGGGCATTCTCGGGTCAGCTCGCTGAGCGCTGTGCGCGCTGCTCCCGCGCTACCGGGCCGACGCCCGTTCCGACCCTGCCGAGGGGCCGCGGCCGGCACCAGCCGAGAGCGATCGGGCGCTGCCTGCGGGACACGGACCCTCCGCACCTCCAGAGGACGCACAGGGCCGAGCGCAACTCCGGCCAGGAGAGGCCGTCCGGGCCGAGCCGTGGAGGTCCGGCCGCCCCCTCAGCCCCGGGGCCCGCGCCCCTCACGCCGCCCGTCCGCCCCTCACCTGCGGGCGGGCGCAGCCGGGGCGCGGTCCCGGAGCGCCGCAGGGCCGCGAGGAGACACCGCCCGCCCCGCGCCGCCGCCATGCCCGCGCTGCCCTCCCGCGGCGCACTGCGATGACGTCACAAGGCTGGGGCGCGCGGAGCTCCCCGCGCTGGAGCTGTGCCTGACGCGCTCCTGGTGACGTCAGGCTGCCCCTCAGCCCGCGCGCGCTGCTTCCCTCAGGACTCCTCCCGGGTCCCTTCACGGCCCCGACCGACCTCTTCAGGGTTTACCGGGGCTCGGTCCCATCACGGCTCGGGCCGAGCCCCCTCATTGCACGGCCCCCGACCGACTGTCTTTAGGGGGCACTGGGGCTCGGTCCTCTCACGGCACGGGCTCTATCCCCTCAGGGCCCCGCCTGGGTCCTCTCACGGAATCGTTTCCAGGGCTTTTCTTGGAGCCCAGGACGCCGTTGCCAAACCGCTCTTGTTGTAATTGTTAAAATCCCTTTCGTGTTTCTGAGTACTTGGTAGGAAAGTCACAGGTTACAACAGCACCCTGCTCTCCCTGTGAAGACACCCCTTGGGGTATCTCACAGTGAACGGCTCCCACAGGGAGCCCATTCCACGGACGGGCTGCAGCAGGAGCCCGGCAATCGCAGCTGGCAGAGCTCGGGGCACCGTGGCTCTCCCCCTTTCCCCACGGAGGGGGCTGAGGGCCGAGGAGAGGCTGCGCCGGGTTGGGAGCAGCCCTCAGGAAGCCCCTGTGTGCCACACCTTGGCCGAACACCCTGCTCGACTCTGGGCCAATTGCTTAACGTCTCATTTTTCCATTTCTCTTAAACGCCTCATCTCCCAGGGCTGTTTTAGTGTACATCACCGAGATCTAAGGGGCCGAGGTACTGGACCAAGGCTTTGGGTGGGATGCGGGTGAGGAGGAAATGAACCACTCTGGTGAGAGCCAAATTTGAAACGTGCATGAGAGCAGAGCCTGGCCTCGATGAACACCACAGCCAAAAATAAAAGATGGAGCAGGTCTCTTTCGGTGAGCACTAACCACTTCCAGACCGAGGAGATTCAGGAGGGAACCGTGCCCACCGAACAGAGGCAGCTTTGTAATCCCAGGCCCGGGGGAGCTCGCTGGAAAGCTCCGTGTGCAATTCACTCGTGCTTGCAGCTGATCTTTTGGGACTACGCCGAGCCGAGTGTTGTTTTGGAGGCTCATATCTAAGAAACACCCGCACGGAGCGGGGTTTGTGAGGCACTCGGCATTATGGATTAGGTGCAACAAACCCAGCACGAGCCTTTGCATCACTCCGACACCCTTCCGCTGGCTTCATTCCCACCTGGAACTAACTCAGCCCTTCATCGAGATTCCCTGTGCTGCAGCCAAAAGCAAAATTACTTCTGAGCCGGTTGCAAACGCTTCCCTCTCGCTGTGCTCACGGCTACCTCCCGCTGACCCTACGGCACTCCCGAGAGCGGCGCTGTACCAGAGCTCTTGTACCTGCTGTGAAACACCTGAATCCTCCTCCTGCTTCACCCTGGGTGTGCTTTCACCATCAGCCATGAAGTGTGCTCCTGCAGGGATCGCTGGGGATCTGATAGATCCTCCCCTCTGTCCAGGCCCAATTATCCAGGGGTTGGCTCCAACTTGCTTCAATCGCTGCCCTGGCAGCGTCCTGCTCTGCATTTTAAATTCCAACTGGGGTGAAACGCAGGGAAGCGCAGATTGCCCTGTACAGCAACCTCTGTGGTGCTCCCCCAGCTCCAGGTGGCTGCTCCCATCTTCCCTGCACTGGAAGAACCGAGGGCTGAAATTTGCTTTGGGAGAAGCACCTGGCGCACCTCCAGATCACCCTGTAAGCCATGAACTGCTGTCACTTACTGCTGTCCACTGGCACCGGCTAGAAGGGACAACACCTACTGCTGCCTTTTAGCAGTGACCGAGGGGGGACCGTCCCAGCCTGTTTGGCAAGAGGGCTACTCTTCCTCCCCGCTTTGCTCTAACGCATCCGGGGGGCAGACGGCGCGGGAGCCCTCACACAAGTGCTGTGGGCAGGTCTGTGTCCCGGTGGGACAGGGATGAGACATGAGGGGAAGCCCAACTGTGCGGTCAGCGGGAGGGAAAGCTCCCAGCCTGCGGCAGCAGCCAGAAGCCAGAGTGGAGCAGGAGCAGAGTGGAGCAGGGTGGGCAGCCCGGGAAGAGAGCACAGAACCACTGGTGCAACTCGATTTAAACACCTTCTTCCACTCCAGAATTCAGTGAAGGGAGGGCCTTACCCACCCTCTTCGGTGGTAAAGCTCCTGCACCAAGCTCCAGTGCACTCTCACCTTATAAATTCCCATGGAATTCTAGGATGCTGTTCCTTACTGACCCTACCTCCCCATCACACAAACAGGAACTTGGAAAAGCCATGCCCATCCCAGCTTCAGATATGCTGAATTTCATATCAGCACTCACAGGAGACTGGAGTGAAGCCCCCCAAAGCTGCAAGGACTGCACCCCCAGCCCCTCCTCAGGTTTGATTTTAGCTCTGCATTTCCCTTCTTTTCCTGGTGAACCATCTGCTCTTACCTAACACACTTGGGTATCGGATCTACATCGATCCCTTGGCGCTGTGATCTCGCCACACTGAAAAATTATTCCAGAATTTGTTTCCCATCCGTTGTTTTTTTCCAGTGTTCCCCGGGCCTGGGCACCCAAGCGAGCTGCAGCCTGGCCACAGCAGCTCTGTGCTCCAAAGAGGACTCAGCTTATCCAAATCCGGAATTGGTGCCGCTGCCTTTACAATGGAGGCTGCTTAGAGGCATTTGTGAGATTGAGCGCGGTTATCTTAACCTCAGGCGTCAGGCTCCGCTGATCCTCGCGGCCACCAGCCAAGTGGAACCATCCTTCAATCCAAGCAGTTTTACCAGCTTTTATTAGAAACACCAGCACATTTCAAGTTTCCTCTTTTTGATCACAAATATAGTGTTTTTCCTCTTTTTAAGTACACAGCATGAGACACAGCATCAGGGCTTTCCATCTTTTTTTTTTCTGTTTGGTTTTTTTAACAGCAATTTCTTTTGGACAAGCTTTGGGTTTAGTGTTCACTAACCTCACCCCAGCCCCCAATTTTGACATCTTGAATTGCTGAAGACAGTTGTGTGGGCAGATGAATCCAATGGTCATGAAAAAGGTACAAGAGTTAAAAGTTTGCAAGTAAAATTTGAAGCAGAGACCCTCTCCAGTTAAAAAGGATGAAGTGGCGCCACAGCACACGATTTTCACAGTACGGGGACAAAAGCTGAGATAAAGATTTGCTCTTTTCCCCCCGTTTTCCCCCACCAGTGTCCCGATAAAAACGATAAGGCTGGAGGAAGCGCTAACGGGATGTGAAAGCCACGTGTGCCCGGTGCTGCCAGGACAGAGCGCCGGGCTGGCCGCGCTGCCCCTGCCGGGCACACGGAGCTGAGACACCTCGGGCTCTGAGGGACGGCGCTTCAGGCTCCTCCTGGTTTGAGCTCACACCTACGCTGGGAAATCTTCCCTGAACTTTTTAACTCCGAGAAAGTAATTCACTGAGGGGAGGAGGAATGAGTATCCCAGGGACGTGAGGGCATGGTGACAGGATATTAAAGGGAACATGTACATGATTTGTTATTTTTTATTCCACAGAAAACCCTCAAATCTAGACTCAGAGTTAACAGCAGAAAAATAGTGTTAAAGTCAATAGGTTCATATTTTACTGTAGACTAAATAAATTAGCCTAGAATTAACTCAATACTCTCTATTTTCCTTTCATTGGTGATCCTTCTCTAAATTAATGCAGTTTTTAAAAAGCAACGGCTATTAATAATTTATTCCAGTTAACCCTTATGGATGAACACCTGCGAAGAGTCGATGTCTGGGAACCATTCCCCTCTCCTCTCCCTCCCCTAAAGGAAACAATGGCTAAGGGTGCTGTAAAACAGACATGCTAGCTACAATATCCATGGATCATGCCTCTCCTACCGCTGCCTCTGGCTGCTCCGGGTCATGAGTGAATCGTCATAGCTATGTCTTACAAAGAACATGATCGAAAAAATATATAAATAAATAAAAACCTTAAACATTCTTACATGGATTTTAAAGAACAGAATACATGTTAAAAACTTCAGTAATTTATATCAATTTTAAGCAATACTTTATATACAATGGAAAAAAGACATGCATAGTCCAAATACAATGTTGAAAACAGCATTTTCATAACAAAAAACCCAAACACTAAGTGTTAATACCATGTACATGGATTCAAGAAGGACCACCCTTTTTGTCTGTTGCACACAGTTTATTTAACAATATGATATTATAAGTAAGAAATGAGTTTTTTTTCTTTTTATCATTCTATACAGTGATTGAATCTTCTTGGATTTTCTTATTTATAGTAATTATAGCGCTTGCATGATTTACACTAGAATTGCTTTCCTCGTTTCAAGTTTCACACAGAAGAAAGAAAGAAAAGAATGTTTCTTCTCTATCCAGATCAGCACGGCCTAAGAGTGATCATCCCTATTTTCATCTAAGACCAGTTTTATCAGAGAAACAAAGCAACAATTTCTACATCTGCAAGACAAGGATTTTGGCGTTGGCCAATGTGTGCAAGAGTCAATTCCTATCTTCCCAGGGGTAATACTTCAAACGCCTGCAGAGTTCACTATAGAAAACAAAAATCTTCCCGCCATGTGTCAAAGTTACCGGGATACGCTATAATGTTGCATTATTTCAGGAAACAGTTTCTGAATATTATTTTTTTTTTCTTCTTTTAAACTCAAATGTTTAAAGTCTTGAAAATACAAATAAAAAATATGAATATAATGAACTTGTTTTCCCCGTTAAAAAAAAGGTATGAGTCAACAGCAACAAAAAAATAAAAACCAAAAAAACCCACAAAAGAGACCAGATATTTTAACCGCCTGGCTTTAACAAAAAAATATATTCTTTGTATTGTTTTTTTTTCTTTTTATTTTTAAACAGCAATTAATTCTTCCATCTGTAGGAAGCAGCAGTTCCATCTAGGATTCAAAACAACCCAGATGTCTGAATTTTTCAGTACAAAATATCCAAGAACACGAAAGGAAAGAAGAAACAAAAGTGATGCTCCCATAATGCTACAAACCCTCCACAAATTTCTCTAATGTGTCCCCGGTGGTGTCACCGACCAGAGACAATTCGTTAGACAACGCGCTGCGGTTGGGGGTGTTTAGTTGGGGAAGCATTGCACTCTGTTCTGGGTTGCCCAAGTGTCCCTGATCCATGGAGCTAGCCATAGTGACTGCGAGTCCTGGGTGGGGGGAACCAGTCTGGGGAGAGACGTGGTGCGGTGACGGTTGGGGCTGTATCCTGGGTGACGGGCTGGAATGTGGTGGCTGGGACTGGGGACGGGGAGACTGAACGGGCGCTGGGGACCGCACCTGGTTGCTGAGGGAGGTGGCGATCTGCTGGCCAGGGAGATGAGACGCCTGTGGTTGTCCTGAGAGCATGTGCTGCTGTGGGCTCATGGGGTTGGGCTGCCCGGGGGACCCTATCTGCTGCTTCATCTGCTGCTGCTGCAGGATGCGCTGCTGCAGGGCCTGCTGGATGTTGGGAGCGCTGTCCGCCCCCAGGCCGGGCTGGCCCATCTGGTTCAGCTGTCCCATCTGAGCCATCTGTCCCATGGAACTGCCCTGTATGGATAGGTGCTGCTGCATCCGCTGCTGCTGCATGGCTTGGGGGTAACCTCCCGGGCCTTGGGGCTGCTGGAACTGGTTGTGAGCTGCCATCCCTCCTGCCATGCCGGCCCCTCCCTGCTGCTGCTGCTGCTGCTGCTGTTGCTGCAGTAGCTGCCTCCTCAGGATCTCGCGGTACTGCGGGCTCATGTTGGCCATGCTGGGGTTGTGGCTGGGGTTCATGATGTTGATCGCCTGTCCCTGGGGGTTCATAGCTCCGATGCCTTGCTGCTGCGGGGGGACGCTCGGTCTCTGCACTCCGGCTTGCATCGCGTTCATGTTCTGCAGTCCCGCCTGCGCGTGCATGCCCGGCTGTTGCATGCCGGTCTGTGGCTGCTGCATCCCGGGCTGGGGCTGTATTCCTGCTTGTGGCTGCATCCCAGGCTGGTTTGCCACGTATTTGGCCGTTCTCTGCTTTATAAAAGCTGCCATAAGCTGAGGGTTGGATTTAAGGATATTAAGAACCTGCTGCTGCTGCTGCGGAGAACTCGGCGATTTCAAGGTCCTCAGCAAGTCCTGAAGTGCATTGGGGGTGATGCTCCGCGGCGGCTGCTGCACGCCTGGCATCCTGGGCCCGGCCACAGCTTGCGGCGTCGCCATCGGCATCACCGGTCTGGCCATTCCTGGCTGCATCGGCTGCTGCTGCGGCATCGGCGCCGACTGCCACTGCCCGGGCTGCATGTTGGACATCACGGGGCCGCTCACGGGGTTGGGCCGGGGTACATTCATGCTGACTTGCGGCATCTGGTTCACCGAGCCCACCGTGGGGTTCACGAGTCCCGGGCGGCCGGGAGGCAAACCATTGTTCATGTTGTTGACCCTGTAGAGCTGCTGCTGCTGCTGCTGGGCAGCCTCTCTCTCGATCTGCCGAGCCGCTTCCACGGCGGCCGGCGGCGGCTGAGCCGGGGGCGGCGGTGCGGAAACCGGGTTGGCGGGTTTTCCTGTCGAGACGGTGGTGGGGGGCTGGGTTCTGGACACGCTGGGAAAGCCGGCCGGTGACATACTTACAGGGGAGGGCTGGGGCTGGGGAGCGGGCTGCGGCGTCTGCGGTGTACTTGGCTGCTGCGTAGGGGTACCAGGCGTTGCTGAGGTAGGAGAAGGCAAACTTTGCTGAGGCACGTTTCGGGTGTTCATGGTAGCCATCCTTCTGCGCATGAGCTGAGCCTGCTGCAGGCGGTGCTGGATCTGCTGCTGTCGGAGCTTGTGTTTGATATTGAGACAGAATGGCACGGGGCATTTGTTCTCTTGGCAGTGTTTGGCATGGTAGCAGCAAAGAGCTATGAGCTGTTTGCACACCGGACAGCCGCCGTTGGTCTTGCGCTTGCAGCCCTTGGTGTGCTGGACAACCCGTTTCATCTTCTGGCAGGATGGCAGAGAGCAGTTTGCGTTGCGGCACTGGCAGGCGTGGACGAGGGACTGGATGCAGCGCTGGATGCTCAGCCGTCGCGACTCCTGGGGGCTCTTGGACTGCTGCTCTCCTTGGTTGTTGCTCTCATCATCCAGACCCAGGCCCCACTTAACCATCTTGTGGTCATGGCTCTTAGTGTTGTAGCAGTTGATGCAGAGGTCGTAGTCCTGCAAGAAAAGAAAACCCAGAGCTCAGCCGCCGACAGGGCACAAAGCACACGGGCGGGGAGCAGCGTGGGCCAGGGGAGCAGCACCAGCCCCCTGTGTGGGCACACGCTGGGTGCTCGTGGGTACAACCATGCAGGGCACGAGCAGGATGACGGTCACATGCTGTCACAACAGCTGCCACTTCACAGCTGTACCCAGCCAGGGAAGTGGCTGCAAAGCCTGTCCAGGCAGTGGGAGTGGGCGTTGGGGCAGGGAGGGCAGCAGCCTCAGCAAAGGCAGCCTGCAATCACAGCTCTTCACAAGTAACAATGTAATTGAAGCTATCACTGTGTCATTTTGTTACATGAAAAAGTCTTGCAGAAATTTTTTTTTCCAATTTTCCCCTTTCAATGACATTAACTGTTTATTTTTCTGTGATGCCTACTGGGGTGCCAACACCTCCAACCAGTAAGATAAATCTAAGGTCACTCCTAAAAAGTAGGGTTTGGCCCTCCATTTATCCTTAGTGTAATTACTGCCTAATAATTACTACCCTTAAATATGGATTTTTAAAAATCTCCAAACAAGAGCAAGTTTCATGCAAAGACAGACACTTACCTGAAAACCCCCACATTTTTGCTGCCCTGTCCCTTTTTTGGCTGGAGGAAGGGCACTCCCTTACACAGAGGTACCCAAAGACAGCCTAAAGGCCCTGCTTCCTTCCACCACCTAATTCCCTGCCTGTGTCCAATCCATGTCCTGCAGCCTCACCTCAAGAAGCTCTGCTCAGTGCTTTCCTCAGAGGGATTAATTAAGATTCTTCCTCCACAAACCTGGCAATAACTTGCAGTGTAAAAACGAGGCTGCACTTATTCAAACTTCTTTTGTTCAGCTACAGCCAGAGGTGAACACAAGCCTTCCAAGAAGCCTCAAGCATACCAGTACAGCCCCATGGATAACTTCTCTCTAACATAGGTCCTAAAATTTGAGCAGTCTGGGCTAGTGGAAGGTGTCCCTGCCCATGGCAGAGGGGTGAAACAAGATGGTTTGAGGTCCTTTCCAACCTAAACAATTCTAAAATTCATAATTCTTAAAAATTAAGTTTAAAACTTGTCTATGCAGAGAAGCAGTAGCAGCATAAACAGTGCAGCAGGAGCTGTTCCAGAGCACTGGTGTTTTCCATGTCGAGCAACTAAAGTCACTTTTTCATCAGGAAGAGGCACCCACCTGGCAGTCACCTCCCCTTAAGGCCCAGCAGTCTTTTACAAGGATGAGCTTAATTTGGAGAAACTTTGGGCAAAATTCAAAAAACCCATCAAACTCAGCTGTAGGACAAGAGAGGGCCGAGTTCTGAGGTGCCCCAGGCGTATGTCACAGTCAGTGCAGTGCCACTGTCCCTCAGGGACTGTGCAGTGCCACCATCCCTCAGGGCCAGTGCAGTGCCAATCTCCCAGGGCCAGTCAGTGCCCGCCGTGCCCACACGTACCTCGCAGACAGTGCAGTGCCACCTGGTCTCCACGTGGTGCTTGCACTCGTTGCAGGTGTAGACGAAGCGGTCCTGGCCCTGCGTGTGCAGCTCCACCAGCATGCACAGCGTGGACCACTTGGAGCGGCGCAGGGAGGAGAACTCCCAGTGCTTGTCCCTGGCCAGGGTGAGGAAGGCGTCTCGCCCGTCCATCAGGTCACAGCTCAGCAGAGGGTCGGGGTCCACGATGGGGTGCAGGGTGTTAATCACGGGCCCCGCGTGTAAATGAATCACAAAAAACACCTGCAGGTAAATGGGGAAGAAACAAAAGGCAAAGAGGTCAGGCAATGGTGTTCTCTGCAGGGAGAACCTTATCTAATTAACTTCCTTCAGGCTAATCTCTTCCAATATGTTGTTATGCAACAGACACATTCCTAGCCCAACCACAGGGTTTATTCCTCTGGATTTTTCAGTTCTGAATATCCCTGTTCCTGCATTTACAGGAATAAACCCTTCTCTTTTTACAGCAGATTCCCACAGTACCTCTTTATGCTTCTCCATGGTGGCGTAGAGCTTCTGAGACAGGTCATTGGACACGTTTGGCATGCTGGGCTTCTTCTTGTTAGCTCTGCTGATGCTGCTCTTATTCTTGTTGGTTTTTTTGTTGTTCTTTTTCTTGGCATTCTTGCTGTCGCCCTGGCTCCCCTGCAATAAAGGCACGGGAAAGATGTTACAGTTTGGAGAGCTCTCTCCATTCACTGGGCTCACAGTGACACACTTCTGCTGTCAGGAATAGAACTTTGTTCCAATGCCTGTAAATCAGCCCTCCTGTGTTAAATATATCCTATCTTCCAGGAAAAATCAAAAGCCAAACTGGCAGGCAAACAAATCCAAACACTGTTTAAAAATAAACTTTCAAAGTATGTATACATTAAAAAATTCCCTTTTTACACTGATTATTTTTCCTTCTCTAACATCATGCTTCAGCTTCCACTGCTTTAGATCGTGCAGCTGATGATAAAATGACACAAATAATATGGACTTAAAATTCCAGGAGTGCAGTACCTTGCTTTACTGTGCATTTGGTGTGTCACATACTTGCTTGAGCTCTGATTTAATGCTTGTTTTTACTGAACAGATTTGGGGCTAGGACACAGATAAGAACATGCAGGATTTGAATTGAAACCAACAAAACACATTATCCTCCATCCTGCAGACTTCCAGCTGTATGTGCAGCTCCCCAAAAAATAATCTCCAAAACCTCCACTTGTGCCCAACACAGACCACAGTGGCCACACACTGAATGTGAGATGTAAGTAAAGAGAGTGAAAAATAGCAGATGATGCTATTTAGATGACCTGGGAAAACAGAAATAACTTTTAGAGTTCTCATGTCCTTAAAAAATCAAACCCCATGCCCTCAGCAGGGAGGGCTCAGGAAAAACCCCTCTCCAACTTCTAGAATGTTGGTCCTAAAATTAAAAATAAGCTACTGAAATACTTGGATATATAAATATAAATATACACACATACACAAGCAAGTTCCACGAACAGTATGTACAAGCAAACACAGGGTTTGTCCACAGGCATATTTATTTCAGGAAAAGAAAAATATTCCAACTGCAGAAAGCAATTCTATTTATAGACTGCTGCCATCCTTCCATTCCATTAATTGGGCTTGGACAGGAATTCCCTGTCCACTCCTGGGCTCCCTCTAACTAATTTTGTGGATTTTCTGACCAAACCTGTTTAGAAATGAAAATGAGACTCTTTTGTGGGAAACCAAACAGAGCTCTAAGTGGCTCTAAGGGCTTCACAAGTGACCTGTTTTATGTTCCCACCTTGACTGCCCCCAGGTTTCCTCCCACTGATGGAACTGGAGCCTGCCCTCCTTTGCCTCCACATCCTAAAGCCCCAACTGAGATCTTAAAATTTAAACACTAAAAGGAAGAACAGACTAAAACTTATCAAACAAGACAAGTCTAAGTTTTCTTTGTACTCCACCTTTAGCAAGTTTGTATTTGGCAAACTGTACAAAGTATTCCAAGCTGTTTTAAGAAGTTGTAGGGTTGTGTTTGTACCATTTCATTCTGACTTTCAGCCAGACCAGCCAGAGATGCTGATGGACGGTTCCTGGGGGAACCTCACCCCTTCAGAACCTCTGCCAAGAACTCTGGATGTTTACCAGCTCTTTGCTCTCCCTTTCACTGATAGCTTCCTGCAGGTGAACATGTGCTGCAGGGTTCTCTTCACATACACAAAATTTAGGACAAAGACTGTAAGAGGGATTCTGTGCCATTTCAGCACCAAGATCCACGTGGTGCTTGTACCCACGGAGATCCCCACTGCAGGGCAGTTTCCTCCATGAAGTGACCCAGTTTAGGTGTCTGCATGGGGGACCTTCTCCTGCTTTTAAATCTGCTCCTTTTCCTGAGTCAAGAGGAAAAGGCCCCCATGTGCCATGACTGGGTGACTCCTCAGCCCCCTGGGTGCAGGTTGTGTCCCCCTGCTGCTGCCCCAGGCACCAAGGGGGGCACAGGGATGTTCCCCACCAAGGCTGCACCATCTCATTTTAGGCCACAATTTGTCTGAGCTCCCAGTGAATTGTTCAGGGCTTTTCCAAACACCTTTTACCCCTGCCTAGATGCAGAGTAAATGCTCACATCACTGCCTTCCCTGATTTACTGGAATTGTATTCCTCTTCTTTTTATACAGCAGTGCCTGCTGAACTATCTCAATACCCAAAGTCACATTCAGAAGGAACAAAGTGAAAGCTGTTAACTTTGTGGTTCCATTAAAATATACCCACAAACTGTATTAACTTTGAAAGAGCTGCTAAGGTTTAACAGAAGGAACTTTCTGACATCACAAAACTGATGGATGAAGGTGCAATCCTCCACATCAATCCCATGTAACACAGACCCAAGGCAGTCACAGCATCTAAGCTTCAAGGGGGCTTTCTCCAGGTAAAGCTTTTGGTTCTACCTCAATCTATTAAACTTCAGATTTTCCTACAACATTTATTTTCAAAACATCTTGCTGCAAATCTCAAGTGAAAGGGACAGTATAAAAGTGTTGAGACCATTTGGTTGCAGATAAAATCAAAGATGGAAATAAAAATGAATGATGACATTCTGTCCAGGGCCCTGAAAAAATTGGTTGTTGTTTTTTTGTGGGGTTTTTTTTGGCTTGGTTGTTTTTCATAGACAAAGAGAGGATGTTGGTGAAGGAACAGCACCATCAGGATCAACCTTCCCCACCAACGCAAAGCCTGCAATAAACACTTTCAAATTTCAGCCCTTTGCTGTTGCAAATGACTACAAGTACCTGTGCTTAAATAACAGCCACCTTTCATTCAGCTTTGAAAAATCCAGCACCTTTCAAAATGCTAATGCTGGAGGTGCTTTGCAAAGGTGTGAACCAGGAGCTCAGCCAAATGACTGCAAGCAAATGTAGTGTGGCAAAAGCAGCTTAACACATTTCTCTGAGAGGAGAACTGACATAAGTGACTCCTGAGTCTGTTAAAAAAACCCAAACCAAGCCATCAGTAGATTTGTTAACCAAGAGGAAAAACAGAAATGCAGTTAAAGGGACCCCTGATTTAATGTCTGCTGTAAATGATCTTTTCTAGTTTATCTGGTGGGACCTCTCTACATTAAAGCATTAATTACCAGCTTGTGAGCTAAGGGAAAATGTGGCACATAAAGCTAACCCACCTCTGTTGTTTCACTAGCTGCAGTGCTCTCTTCCTTCTTCCTCTCCTCCTCCTCCTGCTCCAGCTCTTTAATGCTTTCCTCCAGCACATTAGGCCAGAAATCACCTTCAAAGTAAGGCAGCTCCTTGGCACTGGTCAGCCTGTCCTCAGTTGCTTGTTTGAAGATGTCCTGTTGAGCACATCACACCAGAGCAGGAATAAATAAATGCAGATCACTCAGCAGAGAGAGGGGAGAACCAGAGACACAGCCCAGAGCTGCACTGAGCACCTGGGCCTCCCCCAGAGCCAGGAGCTGCCTCTGCCAGGGCTCCTTTCCTGGGGCAGCTCCAGAGGCAGCCTGGCAATCCTGGCACAGCCCCACTCCCTGCTCCACCTGAAGATCAGTGCTGAGGCTTTCCTGACCCTGTCATGCCACCAGCTCATGCAGATCCCAAGATACCCCTGGAAAATGCAGCTGACCCCTCCTGGTTTCAAAGCCCCCTTATCAGGAGGCCCAGATTTCCCAGCTCTTTGCCACACTGATGACAAGGCTTGTTAGAGGCTGTTCCTACTCCACACATTCAGGAACTGTCACTTGCCATCAAAACATCAATTTTTTCCAGCACTGTCACTACCATTGAGGAATTCTTGTACATTTTAGCATGAAAGGAGTGGCAAATGCTCCCTTTGCCACCTTCCACTTATTTCCTTGGGTACATGTGTGATATTCAGCAGTTATGAAAATCATTCCTGTCATAAGGAGCTCTTTTATTTCACACTAGTGGGGTCCAGCATTTCACCTGCTCCTCCAGAATCACCAGAAAGAAACAGCTTCCATAAACCTTGACAAGCTCCATATTTCCTTGCCTAGAAAATGCAGGGAAAGAAAAATACACAAAGGCAGGTTCTTGCAGATTTCCCTTCATGCAGATGCCAAACCTAAGGAATTTTCAGCCTGAAAGGCAGAACCTCAAGAAAATCTAAGAAAATGAAGACACTGGTTGAGAATAAACCCCTTGTACAACATTACTCCACTTTTCAGGTGTTATGAAACAAGAGTAGCTCCCTTCAAATGAGAACAATATAAGAATTAAATCAGAAATTAAACAGTAACAAACCTTGTAGTCATGAATGATTCTCTCAGCAAATGCCTTGTCCAGCATCTTCTTATACCATTCTTGCAAACGTTTGGGTTTGGGAATTTTCTGGTCAGGTGGGTGGCAATGAAAGATGTAATCATCTCCTTCACTGGGGGGACAGGCCCAGATGTGCCCTGTCACATACCTGTGTCACACACAACAAACAACATCTGTGACTCCCAGAGAAAGGTAACTCAAACCTCATTATAAATCCAGACCTCTGGCTTTAGTTTTGAAATTTTTAAGATTTTTTTCTTTGTAGCAAAGATGCTGAGGGAATAACCTGTAATTTGACAAGGGATAAGGTCAGGGCTATAGTAATGAAGCTTAAACATCAAGTGAACCTCTGACCAAATGAATGATGTGCTGTCAGTTTAGGAATCCTATGGAGGGACAGCTGGCCTGCAAGCAAAGCTGAGTTAATAGAAGAAATAACAATTGTTGATTTTTGAGTGTATCCACAGCAAGGAAGAAGACAAGGCTGTCAGCATGAAAACAGATCAGAAAAGACACATGATAATCTCTGTAAGCTAGGCTGTGTGCATAAGTAGATGTGTATGCAATCTTATTAAACTTCTGTAAAACTTTTGCCAATTATACTGACGCTAATTGCTTTGCACCAATGAATATAATAAGTCATTGTGACGTAGTTAATGACTTAAGACCACACTTTGTTAAGAGTTTATCAGCTGGAGAACAGCAGAATAAAGAACTTTTTTCTTCTTGGACCCTGATCGTGTGTGTGTCACGTCCGGCCTAGCGTGACATCATCCAACAACAAAAACCACCTGAGTGACAAAATCCCAGTTTCTCTCTCCACAAGAGATGTCAGAAGGAAACAGAGACCACCCCAAGTGCAAATCCCCTGCAGGCCCAGGTTCCTTAGCCTGGCAGCTGTCACTCACCCGAGTTTCTTGACGTACTCCAGGTAGCCGATGAGGATCTCGTGGTACACGGCCGTGCGCAGGCAGCGCGGCCGGAAGAAGTGGATGCTGTCCAGGTAGGAGATGTACACCCGCCTGCAGGGACAGAGGGACACACTCAGGGCTGCCTGAACACTGCTCTGCTACTGACAGCTGCCTTCTGAGCTAGGTGAACGTGCAGAAAGACAGATAAATGCTGATGGGGCTTTAATGCATCATTGCTATAATGTGGAGTAAAGAGTCCTCAGAAGCAAAAGAGAAGCTGTATTTCTTTAGCTCTTCCCACACTTTGGAGCTTGGCAGCAGCACCTGCACTGCAGCACAATTGGTTCCTACAGGTTGTGGGAAGGGCACAGAGGTGACAATCATGTCACTACAGCCACAACCCCCCATGGAGACCTGGCTGAATACAGCCAGTGAAGCACACACAGCAAGAATATACATCAAGAGGCAAAATTAAAGCAGAATGCAAAAAATGTAACATTTTTGTTTGTTATAATTGTACATTTTGTAATTTTAAAAAAAATTATTATTTTGGTGGATGTAGGAGGTTTTGTGAGTTGATAATTAGGATAAGTATAATATCCTAATAAATTCCATTATCCTAATAAATTCCACTTTTTGCTATTTGTCTTTCCCATCTGCAGTCCTAGAGCAGGATGGATTTGTGGCCCAGAGCTGAAATGCAGGTGCCCAGTGTATGCAGTGAGTGCCAGGCTCAGGGAGGGTGCCAGGGAGGTACCTGGTGTTGGGAGGGGGGCAGTCCGAGCCGTACTCCTGCACGTGCATCCCAAAGAAACAAACGTCCACACCATCGATCTCCTCAAACGCAAACAGAGCTTTGGTACGGTAAGGGAAGGATTCTGACATCTCACCAGAGTCCACAAATCTGCAGGACAGGGCAGCAGGAGAAAAAAACACAAAGAAAATGCCAGTTATTAAAGCAGTGTCCTACCAGAAGGAGGGGATTTTTGTCAATCTTATTTTGAACTCCTTAGGAACACTGAGGAAGGTTTGAAGGAGCTGGGGGTGCTCAGCCTGGAGAAGAGGAGGCTCAGAGGTGCCCTTATTGCTCTCTATACCTTCCTGAAGGGAGGCTGTAGCCAGGTGGGGTTGGTCTCTGACAGAGCCAGAGGACACAGTCTCCAGCTACGGCAGGGAAGGTACAGGTTGGATATTAGGAAAAAATTTTTCACCAAAAGAATAATAAAGCACTGGAATGCTCTTCCCAGGGAGGTGGTAGAATCACCATCTCTGGATGTGTTTAAAAAAAGATTGGACATGGCACTGGGTGCTAGAGTCTGGTTGAGGTGTGAGGGCACAGGTTGAACTCAATGATCTTAGAGGTCTCTTCCAACCTCATCATTCTGTGACTTTTAGGCAGGAGTTAAATGGGGTCAGATCAGAGCTGTAGTAAAACAGGGAGTTCTGTTCCTGTAAATTCATGGAAAGACTGTTTCCATATAGAATACGGGGCTGAACAGGCCAGCATTGAGTACATGAATATCCTCAGAGACCACAAGCCTTTAAATAGGCTACAGAGCAGAAAATGTGATGCATTAGTATGAAGTGATGTCACATAAACACAGTTTTTATGAATTTAACCCAAAATACTTCACAGATTAAAGCTTTTAAGCTTTTCATTTATAATTTGCTCCATTTAATTTTAAGCTTTTCATTTAATTTGCTTCATTTATAATGAAGCAAATTAAAAATTACTCCTGAAAGCTGAAATGTTTCTAAAAACACGACAAAATGAAGGAAGGGTAAGGAACAGAACTCAGCAACTGCTCCAAACTAAACGATGAATTCTGTAACCAAAATGTGGTCACTGTCAAGATGGAGTGACACAAAGTCCCAGTATTATAAGCAAGGATGTCCCCACTGTCCCCAAAACAATCACTTCCTTTACATTTTTTAACCTTTCATAATCCTAAACAAGCCCAAATTTCAAAAACGTGCAAAGGCATTAAGGGCTAATTGGCACAATTTTACAACAGCCCCCCATGGAGGCTTCAAAATAAAATAAATAAAAGGATTGCATTCGTTATAGTGCACAGGACTAACCTGGATTTCATTCCTGGTTTAACTTCTACTGTCTTATCTGAGCTTGCTACCACTCTGACAAAGACCTCTCCAGCCTCAGGATGGTTCTGGCGCCGCAGGAATTTGTTCACTCTGTCTTCCAAATGGTTCCCCAAACGTGTGGTCTGCAGCCCTGCAAGGCAAGGGGAGAACACACCATGCATATGTCAACACTGCAGCTGCTCAGGGCAGGCTGGTGCTGTGCTCCAGGGCTCTTGCAGCTTCCTCCTCTGGATGGAAGTTGTTATTTTTTCCCTTTTGTTTTACCTCCATGTGAAAATTGGATGGTTTGGTTTATACAGTCAAAATGAAGAGATGCAAACCCATCCCTGCTTTTCCCCCTGCTTTCCACAGCCCACTGTGGCAGCTGAACCCACTGGAGAGCCACAGTTACCCTGTGAGTGAGCTAACAAAGGCAGCTTGACGTAGCATTTTTCAATTTCAGCCTTATTTTATGAGCCCTGCCAATGTTTTCTCCTCCCAGCCCCACGCTGGCTGCCTGACAGAGATTACATCACTTCACAGATCTGGCTCCATGCCACACCTTTTCAAGCAAAGCAAAGCAAATCAACAGAAATGAAAAGCCTTTTGACTTCAAGGGAGATTTCATTGCTTTTGCTTTTCTTTTCAAGAGAGCTTTTGGACTGCAGTTGCAGCAATCTGCACATCAAGGTTAAATAGTTCCTGCCCAGAGATGGAGGTCTTGGGGAGTTCAAGTCCACAGATTGTCCAGATGCCCTCACTCCATCTTTACATTCACAATTGGCTTTTGTGGGGAGCTGGGTTTGTGGTCCTACAGGATGTGATGGTTTTCAAATAAATCCCCAACAAATTACAGAGATTGTGATGACTTTGGGTTAAATTAAAAAAGCAGAAGGACCTCACTGTTTTGACTTGAAGATTTATGACTGTTTCTCTTATCCTGCTGCACTTATTTTACCACTCATTTCTACTTCACTTTATGGTCAATCTGCTATATTTTCCAAAGTAATGCTGTAATCTACAGATGCTTATTTTAATAAAATACATTTAATTTTCTGCTCTCTGTTACTTGAGTTTTCAGTTGATATTTGGCTCCTGACACAAGGCCCTTGGTTCCTCCTTGACTCTGAGCCTGCACACAGAATTCTGCAGTGAAATATCTGTGCTAAAAATTCCTTCAGGCTCCAATACTGGGGAAAAAAACTCATACACTCAAAAGACTATTTCACTTTCATGGGGATTTATACACTTAAAATTTTATTTTATAGAATCATGGAATGGTTTGGGTTGGAAAGGACCTTAAAGCCCATCCAGTTCCACCCCTGCCATGGGCAGGGACACCTTCCACCATTTCAGGTTGCTCCAAGTCCTGCCCATCCTGGCCTTGGGCACTGCCAGGGATCCAGGGGCAGCCCCAATTGCTCTGGGCACCCTGTGCCAGGGCCTGCCCACCCTGCCAGGGAACAATTCCTTCCCAATATCCCATCCAGCCCTGCCCTCTTAGCAGTTTAATTACAATCAATTTACAGAAATTGCCAAAGGCAGCAATCTTGATTTGCATCTTTCAGCTTGTCCCCTTGTCCAGTGACATTCTGTGGTCATGACCAGCACAACACAGTCTAAATATCATTTACCTGGGAGTCATTAATAATTTAAACTAAAAAGAGAAATGTAAAGGCAGGTTGAAGTAAAACCACCACGTTCTTTACCCATTCCAACACACTGAGCCTTTCCCAGGATCTCCCACTCCAAGACTCTCTATTGGCCTTTCCAAATGCAACAGCAGGGGGATGACTCTAAAGGAATTCACAAATTCTTTATGGGGGAATTGTTTTGTTCTGTTCATTTCTCTGAAGGCAAACAGGAAAAGAAGAAAGGGCTCCATATTTCAGCTGATGAGTGGGAACATTTTCAGAAAGCCACTGGAGTTAACCCTACTGTCTTGTTGTGTTTGCATCTTTTCATCTTCCCAATGCTAAGCAACCAAGGAATATCTTCTTCCTTCCTTATGCATTAAAGCTTGGAAACCAACAAATCCAAAAAGACCAGGTAAGGAGATAAAAGAAATAGGCAGCATTAAAATTACATGTACTGTAAGCAAAGGATCTAAAAATTGCACATTTTGATCTCTTAGAATGTGAGTGAAAGTTGTTTTGGAAAGCTGTTGGATTTCAGTTCTTGGACACTTCTCACATATCCACCTCTAACAAAAGCTCAAAGCTCAGTGAAAACTGCAGTGCAAACCTGGAAAAAGGCACCCAAGCTGCTGAGGAGAAACCTCCAGCACAGGTCTGTGACAGCAGCAGCAGCCAGACCTTTGTTAGTGGTGAGTAATTGGACAGAGAGGAAGAAACTCCAACTCCTCCTTGTGACTTCTTGTCAGGAAACTACTTGGGGTGGCTTTTGTCAGGGTATCTTTGGTCTTTGAACCTCTCTGCACTGGCTACTGGTGAGGTAATATTTATAGATTTTCTCAGCAAAAGAAATACTTCAGAAGTTCAGGATTTTCCAGCAAACCCAGCTGCACTCTGGTTATATCTGGCAGGCTATCAGTGACAATAACCAATTTTACTGACTGTACATTAGGAACATGAATGTTCCACAGGAGCTGAGGGATGTGCTGTCTTGGTTATCAGCAGTTGTGCTATTGTGCTTGAGAGAGTGGAGAAATATTGATGGCAGCTTGGGCAGGAAATGGTTTTTTAAGAAGACAGAACATGTTCATGTTTCAAAACTTTCACGGCTCAAGTTTGTTTTCAGGTCAGCAGCAGCACCAAGGTTTTGATGACAAGAACAGACTTTCCCTTCCCTTCCCTGCTCTTGCATTCCCACCAGAGCAGTGCTGAAGAAAGCTGATCTCCAGAGGTGAGCCCACCAGTGGGTTACAGCTGGCAGCAGGACTCAGATCCCCAGGGGAGAAAGACAAACAGCAGGGAAAGGAGAAGGACAGGGAGGAGAGGAAAAAAAGCACCATTATTTCCCTGCCCAGAACGGAATAGCTACCTTGAACTACATGGCTGGTTATCAAACTTTAACCAGAGCCACAGAACAACTGCAGGAATCCAGGGAATCACACACTTATTTTGAGGAAATTTACATCAATACATGCTGGAAAGTCAGCACAGAACAGAAGAGACTCCATTTAAAATGGGTGTCTAACACCACAGTTGGATTTCATCATTTTATTCATGTTCTCCTCCAATTTTAATCTGTCTTTAATGAGGCTAATTTAGGCCTCTTTAACACAACTCTCTTGAGTGCAGCAGGTTACTCCAGAGACTGCTCTGATGGCTGGAACCCACCATGGCTCACACAACATCATCATCTGCAAATCACCCCCTCCACATGTGAAGTTCTCAAGAAGTCACATCTTTAATGCAAACCCTTTCCTTCAGCCCAGCTTGGAAGTCTGCAGGCCCAACATCACCCAGTAATGCCCAGAACTTCTAAGGATCAAGGAAGGAATCAAGGGAGGAATGAAATGTCCCTGCAAGTTCTGCTTGTTCAAGTGCCTGAATCACCCCCCTGGTGTCCACACTCACTTGATTTTCCTGCCCTCTGCACTGACTCTGCATTTCCAACACCAGCCCCTTCTTTTGCCCCACCTGACCTGGATGAATAAAAATGTCCCAGTTATGTTCCCTGTGTAAGGACTCTGGAGCCTGAGCCAGTCTGAGCTGGCACCTCCTGGGCCTCTCTTCAGGGCCCATTTCTAGCAGGCCATGGCAATGGCACTGCCAAGAGCACCCAGGGCAAGGAGTGACTCACTTCTCACCCCACCACTGTTCTGGAGGCAAGAAAAGCTCTTCCCACATGTGGGTGCTTGGCAGCAGCACCTGCATTGCAGCACAATTGGTTCCTACAGGTTGTGGGAAGGGCACAGAGGTGACAATCATGTCACTACAGCCACAAGCCTCCATGGAGCCCTGGCTGAATGCAGCCAGTGAAGCACACACAGCCCTGTGCTCCTCCTGGTCTATTTGTCCCTGTTTGCTTTTAACCCTAGAAAACAATGACAAAGATGTCAAACACACCAAGAAGCAACAAGACTGACCACAAACACATAAACAGCAGGGCTTTCAAATGTTGATTAAAATTCCAACAGCCTCGGGCTGTGCTGCTCCCCATTTTGCAAATGTTCCTGTGCTGTCTGTCATGACAACACAAAGTCTCAATCAAAAACCCATTAGGGGTGGCAGGGAGAAGATGAAGATAAAAACAGGAATACCAAACTCACTTTTAGCACTGAATTTGTTTTCTTTGCGTGTTCTACCAGTTTTCTTCAGACAATTATCACAGACAAACCTATTGAGGGAAAAAAAAAAGCCAAAAATTTAGCAGAAACCCATTATTGGTGAGCACAAACCCAATGTTTGAACATGTAATTTAAATGTCAGAGTACAAGATATTTTTTCCTGGCTTTGAACAGCTTATTTCCCTCCATTTTTGAGGGATTTAAAGCTGGTTTAACTCTGCCAAGCAGTTACACCTGCATTTGTGTTCTGTGCACACAAACTCCCCTCCAGCCAGCTGCCCTTGGTTAAGAGCTACAAAGAAACCACACAAATCTGTGTGGATGAATATATACATCTCCATCTGAATATACTGAACTGAGACCCCCAAACACACAAGAAAAGTATTTTATTTAGAAATCTTTGTCCATTTGTACCCAGTTCTTTAAAAAGTTGTGCCCACATATTAAAGAACAAAGGCAGAAAGTCTTTAATTACATAAACTACATCAGTCTCATTGTACAAGGGGTAAAAAACTAACAAACATCTCTTACCCTGAAGGCCAAATAATATCATAATGTAACACACAAATCTGGTGCATCTTCCGACCACATTCTTTGCAGTCAACAAACCTGAAGAGAAAAAACCAGCAGCAAATTACCTTTGGTGTTAGGTAAGTAATTTTCCAGAATTCAGAATGAAAGAAGGAGTTGCCAATCCTCTGCTAAGAGCTGAATCAATTTCATCAGGTCCAATTTACATCTAAGTTTAAAAAAATACTCAGAATAGATTCAGATGTACATCTATCAATCCATGTGCGAGTTATATGTATACATCTATACCTATATATAAATTGTAAAATGTGCTGCTTTAAAAAGCTGAGAGGGGCTGTCATGCACAACTTTTTTCTGGATCTTTTCTATCCTCTTCTAAGCAGAACCCCAGTTTCACAGAATTCTCAGCAATACCTCCACAGATTTAATTCTGAATTGCTGCAACAACCGCAAGCTGAATAAATGGTTGCTCAACTTACTGTAAAAGTAAGAACTAGTCATTCATGAACCACCCTGCCAAAAAAGCATGTATTAACTTGTCTTTGCCTGCATGGCTCTGCTGTAGCCTTGTTTTTATCTTTTGTTTTTTGGTCAAAAAGTTGGATGTCAGAATTCTCTTTTTGGATGGGAAAGCTGTCAGAGATTTTCCCAGGCCAGGGTGCAGGGCAGGTGAAGAAGCCAAATGCACTGGGGTCTGTCTCAGTCCAGCCCTTCCAGGCTGGGGAGAAGCTCTATTTAGAATTTGCAAAGATAAGCAAAGGAATCAAAATGTGCCTTAAACTGCCAGAGAACATGGAGGGAGCAGGCTGATAAAATCCCACTGCAGGGAAAGCAACCCCGTGCTCAGCTGGGCATCCCCTGAGGCTCCCCAGGGTCACACCTTGGCCTTTGGGGGGGCTCAGCACCCAGGAAGAGAAAAATAGGGTTTAGAACCAGCAGGGGAAAATGTAGAAGTGCCCCAGGAATGCAGAGTGAAAGGCTCTGGAGGAGGGAAGGCCATTCCCAGCCCTGGATTACCCAAATACCAGAACCAGGAACTCTCTGTGGAAGAGGCTCCCGTGGTCCTCGGGGGCAGCAAATCAGACACCAACCTTGGGTGCTGTGCCAGGAATTTTAGGGAAGGATTCTGCAGTTTGGGCAGGGATGGGGTGCAGAAGAGTTCTTCAATCCCTGCCCCATTTCTGCCCTGCTGGCTGAAGGACAAGTGGAAGCAGAGAGATTTTGGGAAGGAGAACAACAGCCTGGTACTCACGGCTCTGGATCCAGGGTATCGTTTTTCTTCTTTTCAAACTGATCCTTAGAGATGGTTCTAGAGACAAAGAGTTAATATGAAAACTCAGTAGCACCCTCACATCAGAGGCTCAGACAATATCATGCTTTGCTGAATTGCAGCAAACCTCAAGTCTGAAGAAAGCCCCTTAATATTTATTTTCTGATCAGAGCAAGCAATTCAGTTAATTGTATTTTAAGCTACAGAAAATATTTTTCCCATTTCACCTTTTGTGTAAATTAAAAGCAAGAGATATCCAAGTCTACACATAAAATTAAAATCATAAAGAACAAGGGAAGCTCCTGTCAGTAAAGCAGTCACCTTCCAAACCAGCTTGTAAGCCTCAAATCTGATTTTTCCAGCCAGGGTAGAGGCAAACCTTTGGTTTTAGAAACATGAGCTGTGCTTCAAAAGGTGAGGTACCAGAATTAGATGGAAGTTTTCCATTAGAAAAGGGGATGGATTAGTGACATTTATTGACACAGCTTCCACTGCTCCCCTCCAAACACATTACCCAGGGTCTGCCACCCCAAGAATGGGCAGCAGGGCTGGGCAGACCCAGCAGCTCTGAATCCTGTCCCTATAAATCTCCTGCTAAGAAGGAATAAGGCATTTCCCCCCAGATACCCCCCACAGGTTTGGGTTTCACTCCCAAACCAGGACACCCTTCCCCTGCCCCACTCCAAAATTCAGGATGCAGAGAAAAGGAAGAGACTTACGTTTGAGGCTGGGAAGGGTCATCACCCAGGGTGACATTCTCCCCCTGGATTTCAGTGAAACACTTCTCACAGAAGTGATACCTGTCAGCAAGAAGGCCATATTTGGGTGAGCTGGTCCAGCACAAACACAGCCACCCAAGCACGGAGCCACCAACCAGGGCAGGGCAGATCACCAGGAGCACGACGGAAGGGGGGACGTTGTTGGTTGATTGATGGGTCAGTGTGGACAATGAGGAGGCACAGAGGGAGGGGAGGGCAGGATTAGAGAACAGGGGAGGGAACAAACAGCACAGACGTAAGAGGTAAGACGCAAACACCAAGACAACACAGAGCAGAAAGCCAAGGCAAAGCACAGATTAGCATTCGGTCTCATTTCACACATTGTAACAAGTGCTGGGCCTCAGCTCCCAAAGCTGGGCAGGGCTTGGGCAGCAGCCACCAAGAGCTACCTTTGTACAGGCTTCACATTTCAGAATTTGGATTTGATTTGCATCGCTCAGGGAAAAAAAAAATATACTCTTTGATTCCAGGCTTGCAACTGATTGGGTAAAAAGGAGCCTGTCAACAAGCTTTAGGGACACATTTATTACAGATTTGAGTAATTAGGAAATATGCTGAAAGCATTTACTGATTGTGACTCGAAACTGCAAAAGCAGAAACACTTGATATTGAAAAAAATCCATAAAAACAATAAATTCAAAATTTGATTGTAAGATTAAATGTGACCAATTGCTCAGCTAACATTCTTTCATATAAATGAAACCAAATCCATACTCTAGACAAACATTTAACAGAAATGCAATTATGGGTCAGAGTTTCCAGCCATTTATATATATAAATACAATATATGTATATATGTGAACAACATGAAATATTGTACATACATACAATATATTTATCAGGTACATTAAAGAGGTGGGATTAATTAAGCTTTACAAATTGAACATAAGGTTAGGTACAATTTCTGGTCACCAGACCAAGAGCCAATCCAAGTCATACTCAGCAAAAACCAATTCTGCAGTTTAACAAACCAAGCTGAGTAAATTGGAATACAACTCTATGAAAATACAATCTGCATTTGAAAAAATAAAATAACATCAAAGTTACATGGATTTTGGGAGGGGGAGGTGTGTGTGTTTGGTGGGGTTTTTGTTTTGTTTTGGGTTTTTTTTGGTTGTTTGTTTCAGATGAACTGGAACCAAAGTTGTCAGGGTCACTAAAATAAAAAAAAATAAAAAAAAAAAAAAAAAAAAGGAGGCTAAATGTTTGGAAAAGATATGAATTCACACATGAACAAAGGTAACAGAGAGGCCACAGCTGTAAAATGCAGGAAGGCCACAAAGGATCATCAAAATAAAGGAGCTTTATGGAGAGTGAGAGAGTGGAAGCAGCGATGGCAGCACAGAACGAGGCAGGTTTAGTACTCAGACACCAGAGCCGTGGGGATGGGAGTGTCAGAGGCACCAAGGGGACCCAGGGGCACAATGAACCAACAACTCCAGGATGGAGCCTGAGCAATGGGGCAGCTCTGCCCCCTCAGCCACCCCGGACACCTCAAGTGCAGCTCCAGAGAGCTCCTGGCTGCGCTGGCCTGGAGACAGCCCTGATGGCATGGGATGGATCAGAATTCCTGCTGGGACACACTGGGGCCATCCTGGGCAGGGGAGATGCTCCACCAGCCATCCCTGAGTGCCCTCAGCACAGCTCAGGAGCCTGGAAGCTCCTGCAGCTGCTCCAGGAGCTGCAGTGGCAGGAGGAGCCCGGCGAGGAAGGGAAGGGCTGGTTCCAGTTAAGCCAAACCCAGTGACACTGCCATGGAGCCACTGCCAGCCTAACCCCTCTGAACCTGCACCCTGCTCCTCCTAGGGCACTCCCCTGGCATTAAACACATCATCCTCCAAAGCAAAACCAAGCTTTGGGAGCTGAGAATGCAACACAGCAAGGCCAGGGGAAAAACAAATGTATTCCACTACTTTATCATTGGGGATGATAAATTCATTGTGGTTATTAGAGAGAAGGGTTTCAGGAGTGGGCACAGACACAGCCTATCTCATTTCCTCTGCCTTCACTTGCCCCTCACATCCCATCCCTAAACTGATAACACAGTATCTAAGAATTTTTTAAAAATCCAAACATAAGAGGTTCAGGAGTTCACACATCATTCATTTCTCTTTTTCCTATAATGTGCTTCTTTGAATTTTTCTTAAATTAAAAACCCTCACCACTATTTTCCCTACTAACACAGCTGCTCATAATTTTAAGAGTCAAATTGGGAAGGACTGAAAATCAGAAGGACCCAAATACAGGAAAGTGAAGCCAGAAAAATCCACGGCCAAGGCTTCTTTTAATAATTTGCTACATTTAAGCAGTCCCAGAAAAGGTTAATTCTGATCCATTTTCAGAATAACTTATGGGCTTTCGAAGCACTCTGAGCTTTAATCCATGATATTAAAATGAGGAAATAAAAACTGAAGTACAGTGAAAATGAATCACCTAAAGATCATGAACATTTGTCCATAAAATAACCAAGGTGAAGCAATAGCTGTAACTTATTATGGTATGTGGACCCTCAGAAAGAGAGACCTGCCTTTTGTATGTCACCACAAATATTCAGCAAAACCCATAAAAAACACACAATATTGTAGTTACAGCAGCCAGAGAAACCCCAAAGAATGTACTTATTGCAACACATCAAACATGGAAAGCTTTTCAAATGCAGACTGTTCAGGGGACTCCTGTTTATTAAAGAGCCACATTATGGTTCAACACCAAAGCCCAGAAAATGCTCAATCTCACATGAACAGGTGAATTCCCCACTGTAATTAAGTGCAAAGGCAATTCTGAATTCATAACTGGATGGCAGCATTGACCTGAAACAGCACTTGCTTTTTTCAACTGGATATTCACACATGCAGCACATTTTCTGAACACTTCAACCTGAATTTCTGCCTGAATCTGAAGGGTTCTACACCAAACAATTAACTTCATGATTGGACTGTAGTGCCTGAGCTCATTTATCCAATGGTGCCTAAATACTCTTAGTTGTCATTTAGTCATGTGGTACTCTGGACTTTAAGTGCACACCATTTTGCCTGCTCTGTACATGGAAAATTCAAGAACATTGGACCAATTAAAGATCTGCTGGAAGCAGTGAATTTGTTTTTCACTTGATTCCTTGTTTAAGAACATCTAAGATTTGAAGATCTCTGTCCCAGGAAATCTGAGTGGTTCAGAACTGATGAACAGGGGCTTTCCATGCAAAATGGACTATTACTTAACAAGATGGTGAGTTATCTCTAGAAATACCTTTCTGAAAGCCCCAATCATTCATCACTGCATTTAGTGGGCCTGAAACAGAAAACCTCACACTCCTCCTGAGCTCACCCTACACCACAAACCCTTACCCCCTTCTCAAGGCAACTGGATGAGCAGAAAAATATGACTTAAATGGACTTTTCTGTTTATAATGGACAGAAAAGTGGAATATTAGGAACCCTCTGCTCCACTCATCCTGGACTTCTTGCTAGTGAGCAACCTTGCCTTCCATGGAATAATCCATGAAAATTGTGAATCCATAGAAATCCATGGAAATTGTGATTTAAAACAAACTTAGACTGGGAAGGCACTTTTGAAAGAAGAACGAGCCCTTCTTCAATTCAATCTGAAGTTACTATTCTTTCCAAATAGAGAATGCATAGCATGAAAAGTATTTTAAATTTTACCAGCATTTAAGGCTATGGGTTATTTTTCCCTAATGCCAGTACTGAAGTGTCTCTTTAAATACATTTTAATTGCTTTATTTCCCTTCAGCCTGACTTTTCAGAGTCCACAGTGGCTGCATAAAACCTTTTATGAGAGCTCATGAATTTATTCCTGCCTGTCAATAGTTTCTGCCTCTCAAAGGCCACCCAAGGTCCCCCACACAAGGTGGGATGACACATTTTCCTCTCCCACATTGTGCTGCTCCAGGCTGAGAGCTTCCCAAGAGCATGTTTGGAGAGAAGGGATGGCCCCAAAAAGATGAAATACAAGTGCTGGAAGTCTGAATTGGTTCTGTGACTTCACAGCTGGCAAAGCTTAGAGGCTGCCAAGCCTCTGGAAAGCAATTCATAACTTCCTTTTCCCTATTTAAAACAAAGCTTTTGTCTCAGCCCATTTGCATTGTGTATTTTATTGGGGGGGAAGACACACATCATCTAAGAAATCAAAATTAAAGCCAAGTTTTGAGTTTGCTTTGTGATTTTAACACAGGTGATTTAGGCACTAAATGGAAAATTAATCTAACAATTGTTTATTAATAATAATAGAAACACCAAGTTATAATATTAATTTAAAAAAGAGAGAAATTTTCATTTTCACAGCTTCTCATGGAGTCTCTGGGTAGTTTTTAATACTGTTTCCAAGCTAATTCAAATATAATGAAGCACTGACTAGAAAGGGGAAACATAAGTCTTGCAATCAATCATTGCACCCTTTACTTGGCAAATTCTGGCACTAACTTGTAAAGAAACCTGCATATTTTCACAATTCTCCTAGAAAAAGGCACAGGATTTCCCAGTGCCTTTTTGCAGCCCTGCTCCTCATTTTATGGAAAACATGGACAGCTTGACCTGCGCTGAAGCATTTCATGGGGCAGCCTGGCTAAGAGCAAGCACTGAGGAACAGAGTGCCTCACACTGCAGCACAGAAAAACAGAGAGTCACCTGCAAAAGGACAGCATGGAAGGATAAAAAGAGAACTCCCTGACTTAGCTGACAAAGGGAAGTAAAAGTTAAAAATCCTCCTCATCCTCTGTATGTGCAGAGAAATCAAAAGAGATCTGACTTCCTGAATAAGGGAAATCCTGGGTTCAAGGACTCACCTGTTCTGGTAGCTGTAGTAGGCAGCGTCCCGAGGAATGGTACACAGCTGCTTGCCATAGCAGCACAAGGTCTGGGGAGAGAACTCATACTGCAAAACAAGGCAGAAAAGCAGCTTTACCATGGGGCATTTTGCTCAGCAGGGGTTTACAAAGCAAACCTGATGCTTGTGGGTATCAGAGGACACTGCCATGGCTGTCACACTTTTGCAGCTGTTATGAATGTACCAGCACAGCCCTCTCAATCTGGTGACAATCATCAACTCCAAAAGCAGCTGGCCCTTTGACCTCTGCTTTATGGACATGGGAAACCAGGGAATTATTGTAATATTACTTATAACTAAAGAAGGCGTCCTCTGAGGGAGAAAACTACAACACTAATAACAGAAGGGCAGAGCTGCTATTGACCTTTTTAGCTCTCAACATATTTATAACAAACCCAAACTTTCTACAACCCTTCCACTCAGCATTTCTATTTCAAAAACAAAGTCCCCCAGCTGAAGCTTTGTGAGCTGACTGCAGCGGGGCTGTTGGGCACAACAGCCCTGGCACACTGGGACACCCACCTTGCGCCCACAGCAGTAGCCCAGGGACTGCATGACTGGGTCAATCTCCTGCTCAAACACCTCTGCCAGCTTAGTGCAAAACTTGTAGACGCGGGAAGTCTTGCGGTTGTAGAGCCAGGCGTTGTTGAACATCAGCCACACATCATCCACGTACTGCCAGGGCTCCTGGTACTGCCCCGTGTCCAGCTTGCGCTTGATGGTCGACAGATCCATGGGGTTCTTCACAATGTCAAAATAATCCTGTAAAAACACCCCAAAAAACCTTGCATTTTTAAGGTGAAAAACCTGAATTTTTAAATTTTTTTTTTTTTTAGGTTTTTCAAGATGTTGAAAAAAAGGGAAAATGTTTACCTGAGCAAAGATAAAAATAGAAGGCTACTTAAAAATAAATAAATAATTTTTTAAAAAAGGAAAAATATTTTTACAGGAGTTTTTTCATGCCAACTCACCGGAATCCCTAGAAGCTGGGGATCCACAGGCTGTCTGAAAGGAAGGGACTCTGGGTCCTGCCGGTACAAAGCCTCCAGGGTGGGCATCAGAGCCTGGCGCAGCTCCTCAGGCTTGAAAACTGGTAATGGAAGTCAGAAAGGTTACAAAATTGCCTTCCTTTTCTCCTACTATCCTGACTCCCCTAAAAAACCCCCAAAGAAATACCTTAACTAAAACTCTGCAAAGGGTTTTCCTGAAGAGGCAAACACAGCCTTGTATTCACACAGATCACAGCAGAGATATTCCCAAAACAGGGATATGGGAACAACTCTAGCCCATGATGATACATATTCTGGAGCATTAAAAAACCCCTCAAAACTTACACAGAATCCAATTAAATCAATTGTTTCAACACGAATGAACCTTTTCTCCTCAAAGGAGAGACTGAGCATAATTTTCCCTCCCTCCCTTCTAACCTTGCTTGCTATTTCCAAGCCAAGACTCCTCCAGCAAAACCCACTGCAGTGGGCAGGGGTGAGGAGCCAGCTCCACAGAGAGTGACCTGATGTCCTGAGAGCCGGCACAGGAATTTTCCTGGCCACGGTGTGCAAACAGTCCTGCTCTGATGGGTCAGTAATTGATTTGGAAAGTGTTAATACTTCCAGATTTCTGTGCCACCACTTGGCAACAGTGGCATGGCAACAGCCATGATTCTTTCAGGAGTGGCTGACAAGGACAAAAAAAGGCAATACATTTTCTGAAAAATAATGATAACTTGGAGAGCTCTTTGAACATCTCAGCAGTGTAATTACATTTATTTCCTTAGGAACAGTGTCTTTAAATAGGGAAGAATGCCTATCATTGAGAAAAAAAGACAACTAAGGAAAGCAGGATGGCATCCAATATTTATCTACCTGGATGAAATGAGAACAATACCAATAAAATGGAGCAATTAATTCTGCTAAAAGCACTTGAATCAACAGGGCTCAGTGACCCCTTTGAGGCTGATCATTGCTTTGCTCACTCAAATGGTATTTTGGTATGATATAAATTGCTTTTTGGGACACTGAGATCAAAATCCATGATTTTAAAGAGTACACACAAAAAAAGGGAAGACAAATTAAGCTGACACTACCCCATTGGTTGTATGATCACTTCAGCTGTTGCCACAATCTCACTCCCAACAAAATGGCAATTCTCTTCCATATTTATCAATACCACACATGCAGGCACTTTTCCCTACTAAAGACTTCCAAAGTTTTATAAACAACTCTTGCTCATTATATTATGGGATCCTCAAGAACAGAAATAAATATTAAATTCCATTGATGAGGAACACTGTTCTCTACTGCTCTGATTCAGATAGTTCATAATGGGATAATCTGAATTATTTCATTTAATGAAATGTAAAGGTCAAAAAGTACCTTTTAATAATCTATTCTGACTACCTGCTTGACACTGCTTTTAGAATTTTCTCCTACAATAACATACCACTAAGCTACAGTATCCTTTAAAGTAAATCCAATCTTATTTTAAACTCAAACTACAGAGATCCAGTGTGACTTTTGCCAAGTTTCTTAAAGCCTAATTATCTCTACTGATAAATTTTATAACCCACTTTCATTTTGAAGTTTGAAAAAAAAAATCAAAATGAAAATCCAGTTGTTGTTCCAATTTATTACTTTACCTAAAACACACAGAAACACTGCCTTCATCTTCAGCTGCTCTGTCTCTAAGGACTATGACTAATACCAGCACATTTGATCATAGCATCTCCCTGTACATGGATTTTACAAGGAAGTTTTGTTTTTCCCCCTCTCCTTTTTCCAAAATTAAATGCTCTCAGTTCTCCTCCAGTAGCTTGAAGACCTTTGCAAGGAGCTGGCATCCAGTTATCCCATTTTGTCTTGGATGTGTGGGTGGTAAAAAGAAAATGGGATCTTTGCCTGACTCACGATGACGTATAACCTACCAAAGAACAGTACAATGCTACCTTTTACAATTTTTTTTGCCTTTTTCAAACAAAGGTAAGTCTGCTTATGATTACTAAGGAGAAAATTCATAATGGAAGAGAAGACATTTTCAAAATTACAAGGACAGCACACACAAATACACCTCAAACCCAAGCTCCTGCAAGTTTTCAATTGTGCCTTACAAAGAAGTGAAGAAACCAGTAAAACTCATCTTCAAGGTCAAACTAAAGCTGCTACCTACAAGGTGTCAGGAGCTGCCCAGAAGAGTAATATAGTGGGTTTTGAGACTGCAAGGCAAGGAACCACGACCTCCCTTTCTTGCTCACACTGGATTTGCAAAAAAAGGCAAAAAAAGGCTCTGCTTGCTAAGCTGTAGCACACAGTCCATGGCACTTCCCAGCAGCGCCAGCTTGCTGTGGGATGGCCCTCAGGAATGTGCCTGCATGGGAAGAAGGAAGAATTCCCAATACTTCTGCAACCCCTGCAAAACTCCTGATCAGTCTCTTCAGTAGTTTTAAAATATCACCTATCCCTTCAGCACACTTGGCAGTAATTACTCGCCAGTACCTCTTGGTTTCATTCAGCATTTTAATACCAAAGCTCAATTAACATTGAACAACTCCTTGGTGAGAAAATGCCACCCTTTAATCTCCTGTCTGTGCTTGTACCTGCCCACACAGCACGTGCTTTGCACTACACAGTAACTGGGTGACAAAGCTTCCAAGATAAAATTGTGTCACCAAAGGAGGAATTGGAATACGTGGTGACCCAGCCTGAACTGACTCTGCAGGAACCTTCCCTGTGCAAGCACATTCCTACCAGGCAGCAGTGACTCCTTCCACTGGGAATATCACTGGCTCAGAAATGCTAATAAGCTTTTTTTTCCCACTCCCTGGGTTACATTTGGATTGGAAAAGGCTCTGCCAGTTGGTTCTGCAGGGGGCACTCGTTTGGGTGCCCACTCTGCTGCCAGCTGAAAACATCAATCTGCAGGGAAATGTGTTTAATAGTGATTTTGTTCAAAAAGGTTATGGTTGGTAACCGAATGAAACCCAAAGCACATCAAGAAGATGTAGATTTTTTTAGACATTTGCAGCATGTTGAAGGCTGCCCTTTGGTTGAAAACTAAAAACTAACCACAGAAAACATCACCTCAATAAAGCAGATGCCACAAAACAGAGGTCTCAAAACCGCTAAGGTTTTTGAGTCTGAAAACTTGCAGCCTGCCACAAAGCCTGCACTGCAAGCAGAGAAATATATTTCTGCTTTAATAATCTTATTTATTTCTTACTAACACAAGGCACCCAAACATTTCTATACCCTGCAGCACCATGCAGTTCCCTTGAGTACAGATGCAGTCACACCTCAATCCCTTCTGACACTGCAGCTTCATTTAGGAGAGTGCTGAGCAAATGAACACTACACTGAAAACTTTCAAGTCCTGAAAGCACAGGACTCTAAAATAAATGTTAAACCTCTCACAGCAGTCCAGCCTAGGAGGAACACAAGGTCAGGAGAGTTCAAGTGCCTGATTCTCAGAAAAGTGACTGACAAAACTCAGGATAAAGGTGGTGTGTGCAGCCTCTTAGAGGAGAAGAAAAGCAATGGATATCCTTGGTTACTGAAAGCACTCTAATCTACACTGAGCTCTCCTCAAAGAGCCCCAAGATGTACAGGGAGGGATTTATGTATTTAATTCCTCCAGCAATCACTGCCTTACTGCCTTGGCCCTTCTGGGCAGGCACTGCTGAGATCAAGGGCACAGTGACTCGCTTTTCTCACCTGTTTCATGTAACACTAAAGGAATGCTACTTTCAAAATTAAGTTACAGAGTATTGATCTCCCAGAGCTCCACGTGCTGGAAACACAAGTGTAAAACAAACCTCCCAGCAGGAGCTGAGACTGTGGAAAACAAATGTTAGTGAAAGCAAAGCACACGAGGGAACTCAGTGCTCATACACATACTTTTCTTGCGCGGCTGAGATGGTGATGTGGATTGTGAAGTGGTTCCATTAGTGCCACTCTCCTCTTCCTCTTTAGCCTCTGTTTTAATTTCAGGCTTCTTTTCCTCAATCTCCATCGGCTCCTGCTTCAGTTCCGTTCCATCTGTTTCCTCTTTTATTTGTGAAGTTCCTTGTAAATCCTCCTCCACCTTAAGAAAGGATGCAACAAGAGGTACTGTTACATCTACAACCCAAACTTCAGCCATCAAAATATTAGTTTGAGACTGTTGAAGCACTTTCCATCCATGGCTTTCCTCAGGAGTTACTTTGCAGTAACGACCCTCCTCTCGCCCCTTAGCTCACCGAGTCAGACACATCATTAAGTGCTTTTATATCTATCACTGCTTTCAGTTAAGCTGTAGAGAATCTCATTTACCTCAGTCTTAGCTTCCACTTGTGTCTCACTAGTCTCTGGCTCAGTTTCTTCAGTTTTTACTTCTGATTTGCTTTCTAGCATTGGTGCATCTGGTCCTAGTTGCTGGGAATTCGTATCAGCACTAGCAACTGAGGCAGGGGTGGGGACCCTGTTATCAATACTAGCTGCTGCCTGGGATAGCTGTTGTAAAAACAGTACAAAAGAAAGACACTGCATATATAGAAATATTTTCCTTTACTAAAAATGAACAGCACAAAAGAGACATGAGATGATATTCTACAACAGTGCAGAACATGGATACAGGTCACTGTAGCCAAGTTTTGATATTACACATTTAATAACTCTTCTTTACAGAGGAGAAGCCAAGGAAAAATTCTGCCCCAAAGAGGCTTCTTTTACAGAGAAAACACCTGCCCAGTAAAAACACTGTACATTCCTTGAAACGTGCATTTGCCCTGGCTGTATCTTAAATGGAAAAAAACCACTATGCAAATCTCAGGATCAGAGAAGATTCTGATTATGGCCAAACAGAGCATTAGGCCCGTTACACCTCATCTTTCTGCACACTGCTGCCCATTTTACTTCGAGCAGTCCGGCCATTCAACCCCCCCTCCTTCACACAAGTCTGAGAACATCTGAACACACACATTTTACACAGCTCTAACCAACCCCCTGGTCTAAAGCAGAAGCTGCTACTGACCGCTGTGGGCTCTACACATTCAGGACATGGCGCTACAGACAGGGACACTCGTGGCATGTCACGACACAAGGCAAAGGGGACCGGCTGGTACTTACTGGAGTGCCGGGTGGCTGTGCCTGCACAGATGTTGGCTGCTGCTGGGCTGGCTGTGGGGTTGGCACAGACTGGGGCTGGGCAGGGGTCTGTGGCTGCGGTGTCACCTGGGCCTGGGCCGCAGTCTGCCCCGTGGGGGTGCTCTGGGTCTGCGTGGCCGTGGGAACAGAGCCCGGCGTCGGGGTCGGAGTTTGTCCCGAGGACGAGACCGGCGTTGACGGCTGGGTGGGTGCTGCTGGCTGGGGAGGAGTCATTCCCGGGGGGGTTGGATGCTGCATCGGTGCCATCCCGGCAGCAGAGGACACGGGAGGCGTGCTCTGGTGCAGGGGGGGCTGGGTCACTGGGGGACACGGCAGCTGCCCACTCTGCGGCCCCAGCATGTTCATGGAGTTGGGAAGAGCAGCACTGGGAACCTGCCCCTGCTAGGGAGAGAGAGAGTCTTTCAGAGCCTGGAATCACACTTATCCCTTCAATCACAGCCCTGAAGCCTTCTCTGACAGGATACTGTCAGTGCAAGCAGATCAGCCACAAAGGCTGCTGCTGCTGCAAGTGACTGCTCCGATTTCTGTCATTGCTGCCATCAGCTCTCAAGGATCTTGCTCCCAGATCCACTTGTGCCATGCACGTCCTGCATTAATTCCACTGCCACAGAGAGGGAATCCTCCCAATGCCACTGACACAGAAACCCACAGGCAGCCTCTAAATCGTGCCATTAGCTGGGCAAAGGTCAGGCTTTGACACAAAATGGTTTTGAGCAAATACCCATTTTTAGGCCAGGACTCTGATGCAGCTCTGCTTTGGAGGGCAGCTCAACACATTTAATGCTGGTGTTGACACAGCAAGACTTAAGAAGAGTCTTTTTGTTTTCTGTTTAATTCTAATTAAACTGCTCAAGATGCTTCAGAAAATCTGGGAATTGTTTTTTAGAGCAGCAACAATAATGTACTCTGGATGTACTTAAACCTTTAAGTGATACATTTTAGTGAAGATTGCATCAGATGACTGGTGATAAAAAAGAATACTCCATCCTCAAATGTAACTGTTAGTCTTAGAAATACAAATCAGTTAATTTCCAGCAGATGAGCTTTCAATTTCAAAACACACTTCTATACTGTCTTTACAGAGGCAGCTTTATGGAACTAAATGGATTGGGAAAAAATCGTTCACCACAAAGGCAGTTAAACAACTGAGCCAGGGGCCCATGAAAGTGTAGATATTTCATCCTGAACATATTCCAAACTTTACTCAACAGAGCCCTTCATAACCTGATCTAAGTAACCTCTCAGAGCTCTGGAGGTTTTAACTAGCCTAAATTACTTGGGCTCTGAGTTAAACAACAAGCCTTTCCCTCTGAAAAAGGAGATACTTTGGCATATAAGCACAGGAAAATGTTACAGGAAAAACCCAACAATTTTCTCTCCAGAAGCAAAGAAGTTAAAACAAATTTTAGAAGATCTTGCCCCAGCACTTTATTATAATCTTACATTTAAAGTTAGCTACTCCGGTCCACACAGAGACAAAACATATGTTCATAGGCATCCCATAAACTGATTTCTGATATTTCCCCTAAAAATCTCCTCAGCATGAATTTTTAAGGGATTTAAATCAGGACTTGCAGGGCGTTGCGCCCCCATTAACAGATGTCGATAAGTTATGTAAGAGCTTCTGAAGAAGGCAGATGTAACCCAGGATCCCCCAAAGTTGGGGTGACTACATCAAACAATGGATACAGAAATACAAATAAACAAATAAGTAAAGTAAATAAATCAGAGCAAAATAATAAAGAACAAAAAAATCTCAGAGAATCCATCTCACCTGTGCCACCCCGGCCTGGGCTGTTGACTGACCCATGCCCACATTGTTCACATTCATAGCTCCAGTGGATGCTGGGAACTGGTTTTGGGGCAGGAATTGGTTCTGGGTAGGAGCCTGACCCATCATGTTGTTGGAATGAGCTCCCATCATGTTCTGTGGCTGAGGCATTCGGGAAGGAGACATTGCCATCTGAAAATTAACACCCAGATTAACTAATTACCATTTAGTACTGTGGAGCAGGACAAAGGAAAATACACTGAAAACAATCAAAAGATAGGACAAAAAATAAAAGGAAAATTGGCTTAATTACACTAACTGGAAGTGGGCATATGCACATAACTTCAGCATTTGCTCACCAGCATTCATTATTTTTAACAGGTAACATTCAGAGTGTTAACTCTGTTTTGTTCTCTGTGTTGACAGAGAGAATCCAGGGAAACTAAAAATATTTTTGTTTTTCTAAAGCATAAAAACACATTTTCACGCAGGAACAAAGAAGGTTTATACACTGCAAAGACAGTAGATGCTCTTCCACAGATTGCTGGGGATTACTGCACCTGTCGCACGTGCCCCCTTTAAATTCTGCTCGGTGTTTTTGGAACAGGTAAATATTACAAACACCTCGATAAAAGCCTGTCCCACTTGCTGCATTCCCAGGGAATTACCCCACAGTTTGCAGCAGTGCCGTGTGTGGCCTGGCCTGGCCAGGGGGGCAGAGGGTGGGCTGGGGCTGGGCAGGTGTGGGGTACGAACCGCGGGCACGGCGCCCATGTTGTTCATCTGCACCGGGTGGTTCATCGGAGACGCCGCCCGCGGTCCCAGCGGTGCTTGGGGCATCTGTACATTCCCTATGGACATGGGGTTAAACTGATTCATTCCTGCAAATGCACCCCCAAAACAACTCATTAGGAACAAGTCAGCACAAGTGATGGATCTATATTCTACTAGAAAATGAACAGTGATTATGACTGCAATTCCATCGCCCTGCGCTTTATCTTTCAGTTACTTGACTTAACAGACAAATCAGGATGCAAGAAGTGTTTGGAACAATGCTAGTTAGGGTGAAATACAATTTTTGGTGTCTTAAAGAAAATTAAATGCAAAAGATGAAGAGTAGATGCTGGATGATCTGCAGAGACAGGATGCTATTTATAAATAATACCTTAGGATGGTTTCTTAAAATCAGGCATTTGCTTTGAAACAGCAATGTCTTACTCAGGGCTCACTGAAATGGTTGAAGTAAATACGATAAAAATACATATGGGATGTATGAAGGCAACTCCAAGCCTCAAATCAGGACAAAAGCTGGCAAAATGGTTTAACAGGGGTTGTGCTTTTCACACAAAACATTGAATCCCTCCAAAAAACTTGTCAGAAGCTGTAATTATGGAACTATACTTTTTACCAACTTGTTCTTCTATTCAAATGAATTTTAAAAGTATTTTATTTCCCAAGGACATTTCAACACAAATCTTGACTTAGTACTAACTCTGAACCAAGAAATAAAACAGCTGAGGACACTTTTTTGAAGGAAGTTGAAGCACCTAAAAGACATGGGTTTGTATTTTGGGAAAAAAGCCACCCATGAGCTCACAGCAGCCTCAGTGAGTAATAACAAGTGCTGGGAACAAGCTCCAAGGCTTTTTTAGATGCACTTTCCATCAGAAACCAAGAAAGGCTATCATTAGTTACACAGATGTTAGGACTAATATGCTGTGTTTCCAGCTACAGGTGTATTTTTGGCTAATTAACTGATGAAAACATGCCAACATCCTTTTCCCTTTACAGTGTTCTAAATGAGATTATCCACAGTATTCTTGCTTGAGCTGTCCTCTCTTTGGAAGCACTGAATTAATTCCCAATCCCCAGCAAAGTGCTGGATCCATATCGTTAGCACTGCACTGACTCACAGAGCAACGCTGAAATAAAGGCAGCCCCTGTAGTTCCTCCCTCCCAACACCAAAAAACCCCAACATAAGATCACCTCCCCCCCCAGCAATTATTTTGAACCCACAAATTGCAATTAGAGAGGAAAACAGATACCTTGAGAAACCTGCATACGACTGATAGGCACGGTTGGCATGGACATAGGCCCATCTGCAACACAACACAAGAAAGGTCAGCAAAACCAGTTTTAAACACAACCTCAGGATTAACCGGAGTCCAAAGACTCCTGAAGACTCCAGCAGCACTTACTGGGTGGCCTGACGGGCTGTGCCTGGCCCATGGCAGCAGCCACCTGGGGAATCCCTGGGGGCTGGGGCCCAGGGGTCTGTAAGGCTGCTTGGTTCCCCAGCATCCCTTGTTTGTGGAGACGAGACCTCCTCTTCTCCTCGAGCTCCTTTTGTATCTTGTAGATCTTCTCTGCTAATAAATGATAGTATTCGTCCTAAAAGGGAAAAACAAAGAGTAATCAGCAGCAGTAAAACTCACTCAGTCTACCTAAATACCATCATCTGGTTTTGGGTTGGGCTGTTTTGTTTTTTAATGTATACACCTGCCTAATTGAAAAAGAAATATTTATCTTCTGAATCCTGAAAATTAAGACAGTCTTTTCTGCTTTAATGCAGAACAACAGAAAAAAAAAGCTTCTGGAAATTACACTTGTGTATGGCTACCCTGCATGCCTACTCTGAGTAAATTAGCAGGCAAAGGAGAAGGCTGGAGGTTCTCTGTTGCTCCAGCAAAACCCAGGAAGCTGTGATTTAGTTTCTAGGTGTTAATGATTTTTAAATGTTATTTTCATAATGAACATCTCCACTAATTCACAGACAAAAGAAAAAGATATTCCCAGCACAGTGTTACACTGAATAAACTTTCAGGAGACAGATGTTAAGGACAGATCAATTTTTACATAAGAAAGGAAATGCTCTTTTCCTAAAGAGTCTATCAACAATCATGGCAAGGGATAAACAAAACCAGACAAAACCTCAAAGGAATGGAGAAAATTCAGTGAAAAATAGTTCACAGGCAGAGACAAGTAAACACTATATCTGTACAAGATGAAAAATCCATTTTACTCAACCCACACTGACAACAGATCCAATAAGACAGTTACAGTGCACACCACACAGACAATTTTGCTTGTCAAGAATTGCTGGACACATATTTGCCAAGTGATTATGCACCTGTTAAAGGCATAAAAAAACCCCCAAACCCAAGGCTACATTTTATTTGTGGGGCCACCACGCTCTTAGAACCCAGGGTAAAACAGAGCACAGGCTGAGTGATGCTTGCCCACAATTGTTTTGTTTTTATTCAATATTCAACAAAACCAGAATTTGTTATTCCAGCAGGATTTAATTAATTTCTGAAAACTTTATATGAGATATGTATTCTACAGCAGCCTTGGTAAGGAAGTCCAGTCATGCAATATAAAGCTTTGTTTTTCAGGTCACTTCTTTCCTCTGAGTTTCTCAAAAATCACCACAGACACTTTCTGCTGTCTAGTTTAAAAGCTTTACAGCCCTCCCCTTCTCAAGCCACTTCAGTTGGAAGCTCCTATTTGTAAATTTAATATTGTGCTGCTTTCTCACTGCAAAAACTCCTGCAAAGCCAGTGTTCACAAGGAGCACACACTGCTAGAACAGCATTAAACTCCTTACAGTGATGCCTCTTACTGTCTTTCAGTGTCAAAGTAGAATGGGAGCTCCTCAAAAAGAAGGATGTAATTCCTCATGGCATCGTTAACACATTCTGAATTACTGCCTTCTTCCAAGTTTGCTGCTTGGAGCCAAATACATTAGATGAATTCCAATAACAGAAACTTCTGGCCAGGAGGCTCTGACAGCTGTTTTGAGGGATGAGGAGCAGATACTTCTGGGTGTTTGTCTGTCAGAAGGCATTTAATTTTACAATCAGGAGTTTGCTATGCTCATCCTTGCTGAGAAGGTATTTAGACAGCCAGGTGTGACCATGAAATCCTCCTTCTATCTAAAATTGGTCTCTAAAGCTGCCAGGGTAACCACAGCTGAGCACACCCAAGTCTGCCTGGTAAACAACCCCTTGGTAGCTACAAGGAAGATACAATGTGGTTACTGAGAGCTCTGACACAGCAGCACTGCAAGAACGGCCACTGCCTATCTGCCTCTAGGAAATAAAACCTGCATTTCCATCTCCAGCTCCTCTGGCAGGTGGGCTGAGAGGGGCAGAAGTGCCTGACTGGATCATCTGATTATCACTGAAATGCCATTAACTGCTCTCTTTAGATGCCCCTCCCTTGTTTAAGAAGGGATCTCAGGTTTCTGATCAGGTAGGATCTCGCTGGCTGTTATTACTGGCACTAACATTGTTGTCTTTTCCCAATGAAAACTTTGAGGGAGTGGTTCCTTTAGGGTAGAATTACCCCCATGTCATATCCTCAGCCTGTCAATCTACAGGGCTTTGCTCCCTTCAAGTAAGAGAGATCTGAGCTGACATCTCTGTGCAGACAGAGCAAAATTTGTGAATTACAACAGCAATTCTGGGGTTTTTTCCTACCCACAAAGAAGCCAAACTGACTTCTTATATCTTAGCCCAATTACTCCTGGTGCTGCAGAGTAGAAGAGAATTAATTCCATCAGTACAGGTAGAAGGTAAGCAGTGGAACAGCACTGGGTCCTAGAGAAAACCTCCACTGGTAAAGAGGCATTAGGAAAAAATTAAAAATTACTGCTTACAAAGACTTTCAAAAAGGAAGGAAGTCAGTAAGGGAAACATCAAGAACTGCAAGCTGTGCTCCAAGTTCCTTGCATTTCAGGAGGATGCAAGCAGGGATGGAGGTGGTGTCTAGAGCTGAGAGGTGAATTAGCTTGGAGTGACATAAATCACATGGCTTGGGACGACACAAACACTGTCACAGACTGAAAACACGACTTTCCTCATGAAGAGGGCAGTGAAATGATTCTCTGGGGTTTTCTTTACACTTCTAAGATTTGTGATACTACTGTTCTTTGACATATTGACTGAAGCAACATACCCTACTATTAGCAGACTCATACATATCTCCTTCCACTTTCCTGGCATAAGCCACCAAGTTCTCCATGCGGCGATCCTTCAGTGCTGCTGGATCAGGAGTGGGGAAGATGGCTTGGACACTGCAAGGACAGAGCAACAAAAATAGAAAAAGATCTTCAGAAAAACACCCCAAAATCAGTATACAGTTTTATGATAATCACCCTGGATGTTTCCTTACACACCAGATATGTAAAAGCATATCAAACTGGTTAAAAAATAGTATTTTACTATTTCTCACAAGATTAAAACAAATCAAATTATTAAAATAAAGTGAGGATAACAGTCTGGAGTCTAAATAACTGTTCACCACAGCAGAGCAAATTTACTAGCAATAGAAACTAATTCCATGCCCACTCCTTAATGAGCATGAAGAACAAACTGAAGAGGAGAATTAAAGGTAACAACTCATCCTGAGTGGCCCAGCACCCGAGAACCACTCCTGATAACTTTCTTTTCAGCTTAACAGCAGAACTACTGTATTGAAATTCGTTACAAACATTGAGGAGAAAGGCAGCCTTGGTGAATACTTACAGTTTATGCACTAAATGATTGCGCAGGTCCTGAGTGACATGTTCATGCCATGCTTTCCTTACCCCGGTACTCGAAGGAGGTGCGGCCGTTGGCATTGAGCTGAGGTTTCCAACATTGCCAGAGTTTGTGCCATCATTCATTAGTGGGCTAAAATAAAATGAAAAGGGACTGTTAGGGTACCAGAATGCAGAGTTTTGTTATAGGTTGTCTGATGCCTGAAGTAATTTTTGAGTTGCTGCTTTCATCACTTTCAGCTATTGCATCAAACATTCTCTTAAATGAAATTTTGGCATCAACAAACTGCAACCCCTGAAGCAGCAAAACTCAGGAGGTTTACAAGGCACATTCACAGTGTGAATGGTAAAGAATCACAACTATGAACTTAAAAATACAACATATTCTTCCTTTGAGACTTCATTTAAAAGCAGTAAATATTGTGGGGCTCTCAGGAGGCACAAAGTGGCAGCTCTGGAACTGAAACAGGAGAGAGAGCAGAGCTGTACAGGTCCATCTAAATGCCAATACAATCAGTTTTTAAAGCATGCTCTTATTTACGTTCATAAGCATGGAAATAAATGTTTAATTGAGCAAGAATGAAAATGTGTGCATTACTTATTTGTCCCAAGGGATGTTGGAAGAGCAGTTTCAGAAATGAGACCCGGTTGCTGGTCTGTTGTTATTCCTCCTGTGGGAAGGTTCATCTGGTTGGCTCCTTTGGGACAAAATTAAACATCATTGGTACACAGTTCACAATTTTGACAATAATATGACAAAACTGCACTTTACTGACCCACCTGACTAACTAAAGAAGCAATTTATCAGGTTAAGTATTTTTATAACAATACCTGCTGTGCTTTACATACATGGCTATTTATGGAACCAAGTTACAACTACAAAAATGAGTCCATTAAAATTTTAAATTCATAAACTCCTAAGATTAAATCAATAAGCTATAAAGAAGGCAATACTAGCAATTAAGATGCAAAATAAAAAAGTATTAGAGACAGAATTGTCTGTTAGAACAGGGTACAATTGTTAAACCAAAATCCATCAGAAATTCTGTCTCATCACCTCAGAGAATGAGCTATGGGCTATATTTTAACAGAAACTAAAACTCCTGCAATTTGTCAAAAGCACTACATTCAAAACTTTCTAATATTCAAATGTAAATGAATGGTAGTGTATACAAATAGTGTATTTTTAACTTACTAAACAACATGAACAGACAGTCACTACTCTGACCAAACAAAATACCAGACTATCCTAAAAATTCAAGTTATTTTAACTCTTTTATTTTTCTTGGTCTTTTCTCCACCTACCCAGTGCATTAATGGTCCTCATTTGCTGGTGAGCCTGAGGCTGTGCTGGCTGCTGGCCTTGGACCTGGGGCTGCAGCTGTGTTTGGGGCTGGTTGCCATATGGCAGCCCCAGGGCAGCATAGGCTCGTTGCATGGAGCTGGGGTCAATTGGGTTGGGATTGCTTAGTGCTGGAGTGCTCTGCTGGCCCGTGCCAACAGAACCGATGGAATTCTGGATCCCACCAGCTGGAGACCCTAAAAGGGCTACAGAGAACAGAAAGGATAAGAGAAAATTAAAACTCAGTGAGGAGAAGGAGTAAAATCAGTCATGCCAAGAGTCACCAGAACATGCACATATTCTATGGTACAGATCTTTTTCTGCCAGAGGACAGAACAACACCCGAGATGCCAAGTGGGAAAACTCAGCCTTTGATTCTACAGGACAGAACCCACCCTGGCTATTAATCCATGCAGTCTACAGAGAAGTGCTGTAAATTTCAGGCAGATAAGCCCATAATTATTTGTAATAGATATATAGTACAGGCTCCTATATAAGGCTAAATAGGGTTTTCATGCTTGGGGAGAGTAAACTAAGGGGGGGGAAAAAATTTAATTCCTCTACTTCCCTCTTTCCCATCAATCCCATTTTAGGTCAAAATATTTGGCTCCAGAACAGAGATCCTGAGTTCAGCAGAAACACTGTGTCCTTGGACACAAAGGTAATACTGAAGATCTGTTGGTAGAAATTTTCATTGCGAGCAGTCACCAGATGAATCCTCTGAAGGCCAAATTACCTTAAACCCCAAGTTACTCAGAGATATGAAAAACCTTGAGGAGTCTCAGATTGTACTGGCTAAATCTAAAATGAGTTGGAGAGTCAGTAAGGGGGTGAACCCTGGTAAATAATTTAGATGATGCTTAGGTATTCATTAACCTATATGGCTACTACAACCAAGCAACCTCTCCCACCACACAGGTGTAGGGAAGAGTCATTTTCCTTGTAGACAGGAAATGGAAACAGGGGAAAGTAGTATTTACTTGATCCAGAAGAGAGGAAAATTTTGCATTCTGGTTGTGATTTTAACTGCCATTCTAAGTAATACCATGTTCCCTGGTGAATGACCCATGGAGTACAACCCTCAGCACAGGGACACTGCATTTTGATAATCAGGACTCTGGTAGAAGCAACACTTCCTTCACATTTTCCCCCTCAAGTAATCAAATATGTAATGTGCATTACAAATGTGTGAACTAAACTTAGCAACAGTAATGGCTCTTAATATAGGCAACAATAACTGTTTTATTGAAATATTAGTAGGGGCACGTGGTTAGATAAAAAAGTCATGAAAAAAGCCTTCTGAGACATTATGAGCATTATCCAGGCTTTCTTAAATCCTTACCCACTATGGAAACTGAATCACTGACACATACACAGGCTTCCAGCTTCCACCCAAGAGAAAACACACACACTGCAGAGTCCAGACTTTTCCCTCACCAGATGAGGAATCAATTTGATCTCATTTGCCAAAGAACTACAAATAAATAAACTCAGATATCTCCCTCTCCTGAACAAGCAGCCCTACAAAAAACATCCTTTTTTCCCCCCAAAGGACAATCCACAGTATTTTAAATGCTGGGATTACCATGGAAATTAAGGCTTATGTAGATTTACATTCTGTGGGCACACAATAACTTTTGAACTCACTGATCACTTCCAAGAGAATTTAAAAACAAAGGCAGAAGCTGATTAGGATCCTATCAGCTTAATTAAAATAAAAAGACATATTAAAGAGCAACTCTATGAATTCCTCATTGGACTTGCATGCAGTACTCTGGAATCCCACAGCCTAGGAGAAAGTGTAAAGTGCCTTTACACTACTGCAAGCCAAGGAATAGGAAGGTTAAATAGCACAAAAGTTGTGGCACCCTGGAATTCAAAAGGCTTCAGAGGCTGCTGTGACAACACAGATTGATTCAGGAGCCAATAAGAATTCCAGCTCGTTAGAGGATGATATTCCACCAGAAAAATTAGGACAAACCCCCCCAGTCTGCTTTCAGTGCTGGAAGTGTGGAGATGCAGAATGCCCACAGGTGATGCCAATGTTTGGGAAGCTGGGAAAGGCTCTGGCCACCCCACTGAGGGGAGCCCAGCCTTCCAGCACCCCTCACGTTCTGGGAAAAAACCACTGACTGTCTGAAACTGCAAGCCTGGCTTGGAGCTCACCTGGACAGGTTCAGCCCCTCCAGCCCAGGGCTCTGGGCTGGGCTTTGGCAGCATCATCAGTCACTACCAAGCACAAGTTCAGCCCTTGTGTTAGAACAGTGTTCAACTCTTTGGCCTCAGCTTTTCTACCAATTCACAACTCAACAGGATCCTGTTCTGAGTATTTCCCAACATCAGGAACCTGCTTTTGAAGGAGTTTTTTTGTGTCTGTTTATTCACTGGTTTTATATGAAGGCATGACATTATGTGTCAAACAAGAAGATGGAGGCAGAGAGTATTAAATTTCCACTCTGGAGAGACCCAAGTGCAAATCCTGTCCCTTCTGTGGCAGATACTGCAGGAAATAAAGTCAACTAAAATAAATACAGCCCTGGAACAAACACACTGAGCCACTGCTACGTGAAGCAATGTCTACTGTAATTTCTTTTCCTTAACTGGTGCTGCAGACATTGAGGAGCCCATGACAGAAGTTACAAGTGTGAAATGAGCTCTGTAATTCACATTCTAAATGCTGTAAAGACAACTGGCTCTGTGTGACCCAGTGTCACTTGTGTTCATGGACCTGAGCAGGGAAGGTTCAAACAAGCACAAGCTAAGCAGCCCCAGAACTTCCTGAGCAGCCCCAGTGACATCTCAATGCCCCAAAAGGCACCAAAACCATCAAAGAGCAGCTCACCTGCAGGATTCCTGTCTCAGGTAGTGCTGTTTAATGACACTGCACTCAGGTCTTCTACAGGGGAATCCCCCCAGCTGATTAAATTTATTTTAAGCACAGATCCCTAATGCTATTTGAAGTATGAATGCCCAGCACTCCTCTAACCTGACCACTCCAGTGAACATGTTAAACCATTTTGGAGAATTTTAAAGTCCTAAACTCTTAAGATTAGATCAATAAGCTAGAAGGAAGGTAATACAAAAAGAAAGCAGCATTTGAGACAGAATTGTCTGTTAGAACAGCTGGCAATTGTTCAACCAAAATCCTTCAGCAGCTCTGTCTCATCACCTCACACAACAAGCTATGAGCTGATTTAAATTTAGCCATGCTGGTTTAAATGCTTGATTTTGCTTCTGAATTCTTTAATTGAGACTTGCTCTGTCCTGGTCCTCACTCTGCTCATCTCACAGTGGCTGGAGCAAAATTTCTGCTGGTGCCCTTGACTCACCTCAGCTGGTCCTGCCCTCAGAATGAGGCAGGTACACCAAGATAAATGCACACAATCATTTAATTAAAGGCTGTATCTTGAATCAAATCATGGGGTAAAGATTTTATGAGGAACTTGAAGCAGGAAGTGTCAGTTTTAAACTTCACCACCAATGCCATTTTAATTTTTATTTAAGTTAAGCATTAAATTATAAGCCTTCAGTACAGCACTGGATCAGTCAATCAGTGGAACTCCTTAATGCAAGGACTATTATCCACCATGTGGCTCCATGGGATAACTGATGATGGGACTTCCAGCAATTAAAAAAAACCAAGAGACATGTTTTGGTTGTAGATCTTACAGTCACTGACAGTAAGACTCGAACAAGCTGGATTTCATTTTGTTTTCACAGGAAAAAGACTCGACTGAAGAAGTTGCTGCCTCCTCCTCCTGGACACATTTCCCTGTGCATGGATGCACTCACTCCTCCCTCCTCTGCAGAGGATTGGCTCCAAAAGCTCCACATACAGGTTCTCTTCCATGTCCTGCCTGTACTCAATAACCTGCTACATCAGCCAGCTACATCATGGTCCCTGCTTCCATTTCCCTCATCAGATTCCTGCTCCTCCACCCCTGACTTCACACACACCAGAATTTCCCATGTTTTCTCTAAAATCACATTTTAGGTCAAGATTAGTTATCTCAAGTTTCATCTTAATCCAGCCCTCTCCTTGCTGCATTTTATTTAAGATTTTCCTACAAGGGAAGTTACAGGGATCAGCTCTAAGTTCCCAACTCTCCTTTCCAGTCTCACTCATCTGAGTGGGGATCCCAGGGGTTTTCCAGGGTCCTGGAATGATGCACACCAAGGGCTGCACATGGGGATGGGCCAGGACATTACAAATGGGAGCAGATCCAGGAGCTGTGGCACAACACACCAGGAATGGAAGAATTAAGGAGCTCAAGCAAGTGGATGACAAGATGAATCTCCAAAAAAATAACTGACACAGCTACAAAACTAGGAAATATATCAACAGCTGTTTGCAAAAGTTTGTAACTCATATTGTATTGGCCCAGTAGGGAGCAAGAAGAACTTCCTAAGGAAAACAAGTCTTCAACCCCAAAATATTTCAACCAAATTTCAAGTCATTACTTCAAAACACAGGATTCCCTTGCTTATTCAAAAGAAAAGCTGAATGTTTTACCATGTGCAAAATAGTATTTGTTTTCCAGTTTCCCCTGCCCCCTCAGGTACATGGGACACACAATAAGAACCATGTGGAACAGAAAGGATTTTAAATTTGTCCCAATATGTCCTATTAGCAAGTCAGGTCACTATCAACCATTATACTAAAATATAGTTCAAGAGTGTTTTAAAAGAAATAAAAAAGGCAATACAAAAAGAACCTAGCACAATGTTCTTTGCAAAAAATCCCAGCACTAAAAGACCTGCACAGTAACAGCTCCAAGGCAATAACCCAAACCCCAGGACTTTCCAGGACTTGCAGATCCCCAAGGAGCAGGAACAGAAAGCCACAAAAGCACAGGGATGACTGTGCATGGAAGTGAGGCACCACCTTGCAATGGCTCAGCATGCTGAACTGCAGGATGTTCTAAAAGGTGGGCACCCTTTGAAGCAGCTGCTTGAAAGCCCAGCATGGCCACCCCAGGACTGAAATAACAACAGGAAAACAGGGATGGGCCCAGGAAGGAGGGTTCTGGACTCTGCAAGGAAGGCTGCCCTGCAACAGGAGGAGGATCACTACACTCCTCACTCCTTCTTCCCTTTCTGAATGTTCTCTGTATTCTGCCAAATGCAGACTTCCTCCTCCTCCCAATTGAGCAGAAGCTACTATGAATTATTCTTAAGAAAGACAACATTTTCTTCCAGTCTAAAACTAACCCAGCTCTGGTTACTATCCACCTGATCAGGCACAACACTTAAAAATGCACATAGCAATGTCAATCATTTCACAAACCTTCCTGAATGCACAAAAAGGGGTACCTGTTATCATACAGCTAAACAAGTACTTTCAGTACTCCTCTTTCACCTCCCAATAAACCATGAGGTGTTATGTGTATGACTCAGAGACATAATCCAGGACAAAGAACCCTGCACCACTGGATTATTGATTAACTGAACAGGAGATTTCATATTTATCTCCCTCCATATACAACAAGAGAGACAAATTCTACACTTATCCACTATAATTCTGTTGCAGTCAGACAATACCACATCTGATCCCATAGCAAAATTATTTTTAAGGCTTGTTTATGTTCCAGTTTTTGTTCTCTTATGATCAGCTGTATGAGCAACCAAACAAATAGTGCACAAACTACTTTTCACTAGCAGCTTGTATTGAAAAATACAATTCTGTTCTGGTGGTTGTTGTTAGCACTTTGATAACAACTGTGTAATAAGGATGTTAAGCACAAATGGACCATGTCATATTAAAAAGCAAAGCTTACAACACATTTTTCAAGGGTCAAACAAGTAATCACTCGCAGCAAATTACTACCTCCAAAGCACAAGATTCATCTTATTTACCATGGAGAAATTTTGTAAAATGAAAACAAAATCCTGACCTCCAAGTAGCTCTACAGTTGTAATTTTTTCAGTTTGGAGGAGGAAAACCCCTACTTAAACCATAAAGAGAACATGCTCGATGGATAATTTTGGCAGCTATTCTCCCCCCTGCCTCAATCCCACCTAACCTAGGAGCAATTCTCCATCCTCCAAGGTTTACTGGAGCTCCCCACTGCAGTCTCAGCTTAGCTGGAAATCAGCAGAATGCTTCCAATCCAATTCCAATGTACAAGCTTTGCAAGTCCTGCAGCTATTTTCCACTTCTTAACCCTTATTTAAATATTCTTAGGCATAACATTCCTTAAGACTTCTAGAACTTTACATCGATGCTGTAAAATGTTCCACCCTGGCATCTTTTCAAAGGACTTGATGAGAAGCAAACTTACCAATATAAATTCAGAATTTTCTTTTTCAGAGCAAGAGGGAAGAAGAAATAAACTAGAAATGGACTGGCCCCAAGGATCAGTAACAGCTCAGCTATTATAAAAAACAGGCATGATTTGCAGAACTACAGCTAATCTTACCAGTTTTTAATACAATGATTAAGACACTCAGACTTTTTTTACATGAGAGAATGATTTTTTTCAAATATTTTTGATTATTTTAAAGCATTAGCATTTTGATTTAAGATGCTTCTAGCAGCAAGAAACAAAATCAAGCCCCCACCTACATCCAAAACTGCTTCACAACTGGAATCTATTGACCTGCCTCACAACAGAACACCAACAGTTGCCACACCCTTTAGAAAAGAGGTGAGCTTAAGTTCAGACTTCCCCAATTATTGTGTATTTAAGTACATTTATGTGTTTAATTATCACTGTATTTAAGTAATATGTTGTATTTAATGATCAGAAAGGGAAATTCACTAGTATATTTATATTATATTTACATTTGTTTATATTTTATTTGTTCAAGACTGTTAACATCTACTAAGTTTGTTGGGACACTGCCAAGAGTTTATTCCTCCATTGTTCATGTGATCAACTTTGCTTTGAGAGTGTCAATGGTGAAGCAGTAAGAGAAATACTCACGTTGTTGGTTTCTTTTGTCACTGGCATTTTTCAGAGGAAGGCACACGGGACAGTCGTGCCGAGTACAATTCTTCCAGTGGGAGATGATTTGTCTCGAAGATGCACAATGAGCAACTGCAGCAAAGAAAAGCAAGAGTTAAGAGTCACTCCTTGGTTAACTGGTTTTGAATTACTCCAGTGTTTAGAGCAATTCTATTCTTCAACTGGTTTTGAATTATTTTATTTTTTAGAGTAACTCTACTCATACTAAATCCACAAACAAATAAATTTTTTTGTGATCCACCAGCAAATGAAGGAAACTAGTCCTAAAATTTAAGACAAAGACATGGTGGACACTACATGCTCCTTATATAACAGAGATGAAAAGGATGATTGCAAGGCTACACTGCTACCATCCTAACTCCAAAAGGCAAATATTGCAATGCTGTACATATAACTAAACAGAACTGAAATGTCTTGTGATCCAAGTGCAAACAAAGGAAATTTAAGACAAAGACAAGGTGGAGATCACACTTAATACAACACAGGAGATGAAGAAGATTCTTGCAAGGCTATACTGGCACCAACTCTCTTGAGGAGGGCAAATACTGCATTCTGTTTTCTAAACTGGTGGAGCTGGGAGCAGCTTAACCACAGAGCCAGTGCTGACAGCCCCTCGAGCCAGGCACAGGGGACCCTCAGGCTGAGAAGAGCATTGTGATGTTTTTGGGGTCCCCTGTGGCAGGAAGGAAATTAGGAATCTGACTCCATGTTCTTAGAAGGCTTATATGATATGTTATGTTATGATGTTTATATTATGTTGTGTTATGTTGTGTTATATGGTGGGGTATGGTGGGGTATGATGTTATACTAAAGAATAGAGAAAGGATACAGACAGAAGGCTTAACAAGACACTAATGAAAAACCTGTGACTCCTTCCAGAGTCTGGACACAGCTGGCTGTGATTGGTCATTAAGTTAAACCAATTCACATGAAAACAATCAAACAGTGACCAGTTGGTAAACAATGTCCAGACCACATTCCAAAGCAGCAAACACAGGAGAAGCAATCAGATAATTATTGTTTTCATTTTTCTCTGAGGCTTCTCAACTTCCCAGGAGAAGAAATCCTGGCCCAGGGATTTTTCAGCCAATATGACAGTGGCAGAGCAAGGCTGGGGAAGGGAGGGCTCACCTTGGCAGGCCTTGCCAGCCTGGCAGTGCGTCATGTGGTTGAGGACGTTCTTCATGGTGCGGCAGTGGGGCAGGGCGCAGGCGCGCACCTCGCCGTTGGCCTGCTCGCGCCGCTGACACTTGTGGGCGTGGAGCAGCAAGACCAGCTGCTGCTGGATCAGCTTGCGCTTCTCGGGGTCTGCCGTGGGCCCCGTGGCCATGGCCTGCGTGGGGACCATTCCCACCTGCTGCACTTGGGTTTGCATCTGGGACTGAGAGAAAAAAGGAGAGGTCAGCTTTGTGCCGGCGAGCAGCAGTTCTGTCTTCATCTTGATTTTTACACCAGAAGTGTTCACTGAGCTACAAGGGTTATTGCACCACTCTCTGTAGAGTTCTCAAACATTTCTTCTGCTCAAACAACATCAGTGTATTGAGAGTTAAACACTCTGTTAAAACACTTACATAAGCAAGAGTTTAAATAATGAGCCATTTAAAACACTGTTTATTAGAGAGACCATCATTCCAACAGCAATGGCTCTCACCACACTCAGAGGTGAACTTTAAGGTCCCTTCCAACCCAAACCATTCCATGATTCTATAAATTCAGTACTATATTTTCATACTATAGGTCACATTTTCATATCATACATTTTATACACATCAATCCTAGCTCCTTGCCGCTGACAAAAAGAGAAGTCCAATGGGAGAAGACAGTCAAAATTCTATGACAATCTCAATGTATTACAGCAAAAGGCAGAGCTGATTTTCCAAGCCTAAGTTAATCCTTTTTCTCTCCAAGTGATATTTCTTCCACAGAGAAAATTCCCAAGGCAAGCTGTATACAGTTTTCTCCTAGTAAGGGCCACCTAAATCTGGGTTGCCTTATGGCTACTGAGGAGAACTAGAGCTACCCCAGGCTGACACTGGGTTCTATCAGCTTTAAAATCCAATGTTTTACTTCCAGCACCCATTCTTTATGGACACACTTCTGCACCAAGGTCTGAGCTCTGCCTGACAGCTGCAAACCCACAGAGCTCTTCAGTTTAAGGCACAGCTATAACAGGACAGAAGAGAAACAGCCTCTTTAACATGTCAATTATTCAGCACGGATCAGGCAGCTTTTCTACCTTCCTGGACAAATGGAGAAACTTGACTTTCAAAATTAAGCATTTCCACAGCCTGCAATGACTCTCCTAGCAGGAACAGATATGGGACTGCACAAGTGCTGCAATTCCTGTGATTTGCAGCCTGAATTAATCTTATGGACAAACAAGCAACTGCTCCAAGAATCAATGTGATTATGCACTGTGAAAACAGGTTACCACAGGGAAGCTCACCAAATTCCAAGGTACCTAAGGAAAACCAGCCCTAAAAACCACTTTAAAATAGAATATAGGAACATTAGGATTATGCTGGAGAGGTAATAGAGGAAATAGTTCAATAGTGCCTGAAGAACTACTAAGCTACAGCCTACTACAGCCTGTGTACCACATTTAAAGAAAATCAGGTTTGAGTGTCAGCATACACCATTTCTAGCCCATTCTACTTCTGACCCTTGAGAAGCATTCCCCAGGAAATTCCACAGCCTACAAAATCCTAATTTTCTTAGATTAACAAAAAGGTCCCTGCACAAGTTCTTCCTTCTCCAGCAGCAAGCTTTGTCCCTGCACATCAGGTTTTGGAGCTTGCTTTTCTTCTGGGGATTGAAGCACACAAGGTCAAGTAGAAACCACCATGTCTGGTTTTTGATGGAAGAAGTGGAGACTCTGCCACTTGATAATGATTATAATAAGTCTTAGACAAAGAGGAATTGCTGAATCTGTCTTGAATTTTCAAGAGAAAGAACAAGAAAAGGAATAAGGGGGTGAATGAAAGAAACCCATGAACATCTGCTCCCACTGCATGCAGCTGAAATTCAGTCTTCCATTTCTCCTGTGGGCAAATCCATAGAGCACAGAGGTTTTGCTGAAACAATTCTTGGGTCACAAATAGGAAACAATTAGTTCAGCTAATCTGCAGAAAAAAACAGGGATCATGCCAAAGAAAATCTTGTTGGAAGCGATGCTTTCATCCCAGTCAAAGAACTGTTTCCCAAGCCAAGTCCTCCTTTTGTTACTACCCTCCAGTTAACAGACACAACTGCAGCTGTATCAGCACAGATGTCCTGACCCAGGAGGGATACTTGAAGACTGAGTAACAAAAAGAGCAGAATTGCAGAGTATCAGTGGTTTGAAGAACAAAGCAGTCTCAGTGCAGATCGGTGTGTTGCTGGTAGGCACAAAAACCCCTCAGAATATAAAGATTCTTCAGGCTGCTTCACCTGACTGACTGACAATGCTCTTGCTGAAGTAGGAAGTTCAGGCACTTCTGGGCCCACAATTAAAATCAGTAATTCAACAGTCAGATAAACAAGGCAAAAAAGATATTTTTGTTTTTCTTGCCACTTGCTCCACCATCAACAGAGCAAATGGATCAGGGGTTGGAAATCTGCTAAAGCCTCTGACAGAGATGGGAATGTCAATAATTAGTTTTCTAGAAATTGAGTTATACATCCTTCTATAAGGTAAGGCAGCTATTAATACCCTTTAAAATTATGGGAACTCATTCACAGAGGAAGACGGTTCTGCCCTGTCCCTATCCTGAAAGGCAAAAGCTTCCTGCATGTCTGGATGCACAAGTATCTCGTTCTTGTGGACTTGGATGGACTCAAAGTTCCCTGGTGGTTTTACTTTACTGAAGTGACCAGCAATTCTCTGTGTTTTTATGTATTTATATTCAAAACCACTCAACACTGCTGAGATGGAACACTATGTACCTTTTCTTAGAAAAGTAGGCAGCAATCTCAGCAGCAGTGGCAATCTTACAGCAGGTAAACAATGCAATACAGAACTCTGCCTCAGCTCCACTCTACAGAGCATTATGGTTTTAAAATACCTTTCTTCTGTAATTTCTGTTTATTTCCATGTTTTTTCCATTCTCCCTGATAGAAGAATGTGACTTTCACTGTATGGGGACAAACCCTGTGTTTAAAAAATGCCTTTTAGGTCTCTAAGAGAGGTTTGTAATCAACAGAAAATCTTAGTGAGGTTATTGAGAATCCACTGCCACAAATCCCCCACACAGGTACATTAAGGTGAAACACCCACAAACTTCTTCAGTTCCCTTCCAACCACAGGCTTAAAGTGTGATCCTGAAGGTCCCTTCCAGAGAAGGAATAGCAGACACAAAGTGGATGCACACATGAACTGTAAATGTTTCAATTAGCAATATAGAAAACTAGATTTATATTATAGAATATAAATAATATATGTAATATATATAAAAATAGAACTTTCAATTAGCAATATTTCTATCTGAATTAAGCATTCATAGTGTGACCAACTCCAATAATGAGTATCCCAATACTTTTCCAGTAAGATTCAAAAAAGTCTTTCCTGCCCACAGGATTTGCAGGAATGCTCTAGGAAGTGCTGAACCAGCTCTGCAGAACCCAGGGAGCATCATTCTGTCCCAAAACTGAGTGAGAGCCCAAGCAGCAGCTACTGGGAGGCACCAAGGCCAGAGGCATTCCTCAGTGCAGCCACCTGATGAGCAGAGCTTTGCTGGGCAATGACACAGAGCCTGGTTACACTTCTTGCAGCTCCCAGGGATGATGGCTTCCCTGGTTCCAGCAGTCACTCTCAGCATGGAATGGCAGCCTGGTCCTGTCCAAACAGGAGGGATCCTGGCGACACCAGGAACCCCAGGGTCAGCTTTGGCCCCAGAGGCTGGAGGCTCACACATGCACAAATGGGCTGAGATGAGCACTGCATGCACTAACATTTGCATTTGTGCCCCCAAACCCTGCAGTGCTGCATCTCCTCACCCAAGGAGCAGGAGGAATCGGAATCTGAGTCTGAATGGTGGGCAGAAGGCTCCACAGGAGAGGAAAAGAGGCTTCCTGAAGTGGACAGTCTCAGAGGGCCATCCTGCTGTCTGGAGGGAGATAAGTGATGCCAGCCTGTAACACCAACCCGAGCACTGGCAGTGCTCTAGGAAATGAGGAGAGGTAGGAAGATATCCTGAACACAAAGCCAACAGAATCCCAGAACCGTTTAGATTGGAAGAGCCCTCTGAGATCATCAAGGCCAACCTGTGCCCAATCTCCACCTTGTCACCAGCCCAGAGCACTGAGTGCCACCTCCAGGCCTTCCTTGAACACCTCCAGGGATGGGGACTCCAACACCACCCTGGGCAGCCAATTCCAGGGCCTGACAAACCTCTCTGGGAAGAAAACCTTCCTGATGTCCAACCTGAACCTCCCCTGGAGCAGCTTGAGGTTGTGGTCTTGACATGAAGAATGTGTTTAGAGCTCAGGATTTATCTCAAAGCTTTGGCACTGACATGGATAAAGGCAGAGTTTTCATGGCAAGGGTAACCAGGAATATTTTCAATTTTTAACTTCCACCTCTGATGGTGGCAAATGAACCTGCAAGCCCATGACCAACCTCAAAGGTGAGAAGGCTCCTATGGCCAGGCCACAGAAAGAAGCTGAATAGTTGGTCAGTGCACTTGGAATTTTGTTTTAAAACCAGCAAAGGTCTCAATTCTATGCCATTGAGTCTAGGCATCAAGGCTGGATAAACATCTTTCTTAAGGATACACTTGTGGAATTTTATCTCATCTTTCAGATTTGCAGGACCAGCAAATGCCAAGAAACATACACTGAAGAAGTGTTTCAAAGTAGAAAAAAGGGACAAAACACAGGAAGGTGTAGACAGATTCCAGCTCTCACATATAGGAAATTGCCTGAGCAAAATATTGAGGGGTTATATACCCTACATAAACCTCAGTGTTTTAATGGGGGACAAAAGAGCCTGAGGAATGAGGAACATTAAAAATCCCAGACAGCAAATCCTGAATAGAAGAAAGGATAAAGCACAGATGAGAAGTTTGTAAGGGAAGGAAAGCCATGCTGTTGGAGTGCTGGCTATGGAGCACCTCGGCTGCTGGAATAGGGTGGGACACAGCAATGGATACTCTGCACTGCTCCTATTTGCATATGGGGGAGGGGAGAGTGGAACACGGGCCAGAGCATTGGGAAAAGATTAATTCCTCTTTGTCAGCTTTTGCCAGCCTGGCACTGTATTTACAGATGATGCAAAAGCTAAAATATTCCACCATTCAAAGCAATCCACATGCCCAGGATGAACTCCTGCACTAAGGCAAGAGAGAGATGCTCTGCTCCCAACAAAACAACGACTTTCCCTGGCACTGAACACTATCTGCTGGATTTGTTTCCAGATTATTAAGATCTTCTCCTTTAGACCTAAGTAGAGCCTCTTCCCAGCTGTCCACTGCTGTAAATCAAGTGAGATTTTCTTGAGGAAGGGAAAGAGTGAGCTTGCCTGTGAACAAGAAACTGAATTTCAGAGTGGAGGTCAGGGCAGGCACAGGGAAGGTAAGCACAGCTGACAGCAAACCCAGCAGAGACTGGGAGAGTGCTGAAGAGAGCAATGAGCAGACACTCAGCATGCTGCCAGTGCAAGAGCCACAGACCTGTCCACAGGGACAGAGGAGAGTGGCTGTGCTGCAAGAGAGGAAAAATCCCAGAAAGGGTCAGAACACAGGCCTTCCTCCCTGGAAGGGCACTAGAGTTAAGTGATTCTTCATAAAGCCTTTTCTTTCTGGTCTCTAGAATAAAATACCAGTTGTCTATTTTAAGTAGCTACAGTTCTACCTGCTCTAATTAAACCTGGCCTCCCAGTTTAAAAGCTTTCTTCCTCTCCCTCAGAGGTCTGCAGCAAGGCACACCTGAGACATCCTCACCCCCCAGTCACTTCTTCTGTCTTCTGATCAAAATCTGTTATTGCAGAAGTCCATAGGACATAAAAAGAAACAAAGAAGAACGCAACAGAGAGCTCCTGATGCAGTTTAGCAAGAGATGAGGGGGAAAAAACACAGGAGAAGATATGCTGCTCCAATTCTAAGTCAAGAATTGAAGAAAAATTATTTCCTTCACTCCCAAAAAGCAATATTCTCTCAACTCCATCTGCTGGTCATAGGGATAACTGTGAAACCATGCTGGTGTCTGGAAGCCAAACTTCCCCCATTGTGCTCCTAAGCCATGCAGAAATACCAGATTTACTGGTATGCCCACGAAGGAACCATCCACCACCACCCTTGGAACAGGCAGCACTGCAGGGAGAGCAAAGCTTCAGCAGCCTTGATGGAAAAGCCTCAAAGGGCTCCCCCAGCAGCTCCTCCCAGAGGCTGCACACTCCAAACCAGAGGCTGCTGCCTACCAAAGTGGCTGCTGGCTCCCAGACTGGCTGCACAGCACGCTGAGAGCCCGAGAGCAGAGCGTGGCTGGCATCCACAGCCCAGGGATGGTGCATGATCTCAGCAGCACAGCACTGCCAGTCCTGCAGCAGAGCCATTCCAGCAGCACTGAGGCTCAGCAATGTGTCACCAAAACTTCCAACATCAGAAGCAAGGCTTTTCTTTTGGAAACAAGCCTTTCACTCCAGTTTTCAAGCTGCTCATTCTGCCCATCACCATTATAAACAAAACAAACAAAATCAATCCATCCTGCTGGCACTGAAAATTAATACCTTAATGCTGACCTCTTAATCATTTTAATAGCATAAGGTTTGTTCTTCTTTTCTAATTAAAGAGATTAATCCAAACGTGCTTCTCAGGGTGTAGTGTCAGGTCGTGCCTGGAGCATGGCTGCAGTGAGCTAACCCTTCAGAGACCCACTTTACTGGGGGGGCAGGAGACTGCTGCTCTCAGCAGAGTGGTAGCCTGAATTTGGATCAAAAATCCAAATCCACAGCTGCAGCATGTTTGTCCTGGCTGCCAGGGTTATGCCTGGCAGTGGGAAAAGTCCTGGTTACCGTTGGGGACAGGGCTGTCACACAGAATAACGTGGGTTAGGAAATTTAATCATCTTTTACTTTTGCAGCGCACATATAAGGTGTAAGGCTAAAGAATGAAAGGAGTATTTAAAAATATTTTGGTTTTCGGGACTCAGGAGTCCTCAGACAATGGCTGCACTTTTCTGCTTCCTCTTCTCTTGTTTAAATACCCCCTGTGGTAACCACAGTGCTCAGTGCCATGCTGCAATCTGGTTTCCTGCCTCACACAGGCCACACACCACCAAGTGTTCTCATTCACGTGGGTTTGTCTCTCACATGGAACAGTACTTTGGGGGCCCTTTAAGATAAGGATAGCACAGAAGGCTGCTTTAGCAAGATATGTGGTTGCACTTATCCCACAAAGGACCCTGTATGGGGTTTTTTTGGTTTTTTTAAACATGCAGTTGTCTTTCACTTGCTGGAGCACATGGAGCCTGAAGTGACCCTGCACAGGTTCATTTCTGATGGATGTTAACAGAACACAACAGCTTTTTCCACATCTCTGCTGCCTCCCTCAGGGAGCAGGACAGGCCATGTCTCCAGGCCAAGCACATTAAATAAACCATCATCTCCAGGGAGTAAAGCATCCCAGGACACAGGAATGGCAAAGGGACTGCAGCAAGAACACACAGCAGCATTGCAGCTCTGCTCTGGGGACCTGCCTCTGTCACCAGTTCTTTTCACAAGAGCCACTGGGGTCACATCTTGGTTGCCCAATGTGAGTGACAGATGTCACTTAGATGTGTGTTTCTGTAACTCATGGAACTGCTGTGGATGTTATTTTACCCTAGGTAATGCCTTAACATATCAAACAAGGTTTAGCAAGCCAGAGCCTACAAACCTCAAGTTCTGAGTCAGCAGATTCTGCCAGTCTTACTCTCCTTGGGCCTCTGTGCTTAAAACTGGGGCAACACATCTTTATCTCAGAGAGGTGCTGTGAAAATGAACTAATCCAAAGCATAAACCTGCTCCAGTGCTGACTGCCACAGGAAAGAGCATTTGGAATGACCAATTGAGATATATTACAACATTCAGCCAGCAATGCCCACAGCTACACACCGAGCTGCAAAAATAGAACTAAATGTTGACTGTGTGCTCTTTCCAGGGGCTCTGTTCATATTGTTCACTGAATAAAGCAAAGTCCCTGTGGAAGGAATAACATATGGCCATGGATGTGCTATTACCAAATAATTACACTGCCTTACCCACTGTTGCCAAATAAAGGTTAAATTCTAACAAGTGTGACATTTCTTTTTAAGTTCTTGGCTTTGCAATAAAAATGTTTAGATAGAAATTCAGTTTTTGAAGTTACATCCCTGTCAGGACCACCATGCTTCTAACACCCACGTGAGCTGAGACCTTTGGGCTCCACAGTGCCCATGTCTGTTGGCTGAAATGCCCATTATTCTCTGCGGTGTGTGAGAGAAAAGAAGATATATTGGACATGCAAAGCTTTTGACACCTCAGAAACAAAGACAAATGATTCTGATTGTTCTCTCAGTTGGTATTTTTGACATTTTGAAACTGCAATTGATACTACTGGGAAAGTTTCCTTTACTTTCCTTTTTCTTTTCAACAAGATGGGAGAAAGAAAATAGTTTTTGATTTTATTTCTCTCCCATCACCTGAAAAGCCTTGATGGCAAATGCCTTTTTTATTCCACCTGAATATTGACCACTACATCCTATACTAGTAAGTGAGTATATTAAGACTTTCCCAAACCTGACTTTTAAATGAGCACAAAATTAGGCTTCAAGATCACCCAGTCCCTGAGATGAACACAGCATTTTGGGGAGACCTGCAGGTTTTCTGCAGCATCAGGACAATAACCCACTTGCTTTACACCTGATGTACAGATGTACAAACATTTAACACAATAAGAGTAGTCGTGCAGCAAATTGTCTTTTACAAATATTCTTTGTGAGTGCAAGTGGTGTTCTGAACATGGTGTTAATTCAGTCACAAGCTCCTTTCCATAATCACAAACAGTAAATGATGATATTAGAGAAAGATTTCACAGCATAACTAAAGGGAAATTAGGAAGTGATTCTCTAAAATCAGGAGAAAAGAGGAAGTTTATTGCATCCTCTTGCCTCTCATACAGAGCTTATTAGTGACAGGCAGGTAGCAAACAGTGATGGAAGAGCAAGCATTGCTTGTGCCAAAAAATAGCTTTTTTGGATTTAAATTAAAAAATAAGCAATTTGCAGGTCTTACAAGTTTCTATAGTAACTGCTATCATGTATAAGAATATAAAATGCAACAAGCTGGAGTTTCCATAGAAACAACACAAGCAGTTTGATTAATACGCAACATCCTGAGACAAATGGGAATATTTAATTTAACTTTATAAAGAGAACTCTGGTAAACATCATACTATAGACTTGTAAGATGTCCTAATAAGAACTGTTCTTGCAAGTTTGTGACATGCCAGTCATGCACAGTATAAAGTGAGAAGCATCTGGGGTGTTTAGCACATCAGTTCCAAAGGATATGAGGTACTCTTTAGTTTCAGGAAGGTGGTGATGTACCCAACACTTTCTAATTGACCCAACACATTCTAATTGACACACAGAACCTGAAGATGACATTTTAATCTGGTTTAAAACAAAATATACCAGCCAAAATGAAAGGATTCAATGCAGTTTTTATAACTGTGATCCTTGAGAGAGTTTAACCACTGCATAAAAATGGACTTTATATACACACAGCAGAGTGGAAATGAGAAACCATGGGACAACTCTGATGCTTAAATGACCATGGAGAAGTATTTTGATAGTGTTGCAGAAGGTGGATCACCCAAGAACTGGGAAAGCACCAGGAAGAGGTAAAGGATGCAGGAAGCAGCAGGTCCAACTCACCATGTTTGGCACACTGGTGACTGGAGTACTCTTGATGTCGGCAGGGAAGGGGGACAGACTGTTGGCCATGCCCGGCTTGCTCGGCAACTGAGGATTCACTCCTGCAGCTCCCATCTGCTGCCCTCCAGTCTGACTGAAAGGTTGGCCAAAGGGAGTAGTGTTACCTGTCATTCCCAGCTGGAAAAGAATGAATGAATGAAGTGATTAGAATTTTCTTGATTCCAAAGGGAGATTGAAAAAATGCAAACATATGTCAAATATCCATTTTTGCATTCGCAGAGACCAAATTCCAATGTAAGGTTCTCAATATTAAATTCTCAGTATTAAACTCAGAACTTCACAACTTCAATCAAGTTCAAATATATCCTAAAAAGATGTTTTACAAATATATACTGCTGCGTGGGGCTGAAGTCTTGCAAGTCAACTAACAAAATCAAAGGAAAACACAAGCTCATCCTTCTCAATCCACATGAATAGAAATTACTTTTCCCAACACTACAGGAACTTTGGAAGAGCAAACAAACTTCAAATCCTGTGATACTTTGTGCATTCTGAGCACAAAGCATGACTTTGCACACAGACAGATGGGAAGGGAGGGGAATATACAGAAGCATCGAGCAAATGGTTATCAACTCATGTTTTGGTACTCGAGGAGAAGTGTCTGAGCAAAAAGATGTCTAAGACTGACAGCCTTGATAAATGACACCCCAAGAACTCCCCCAGACTAGAAAACAGAAATACAACTCCCCCTGAGTGACTGGAGAGAACATTGTACACCCAAAGAGCCACTTGGCCTGCAGGAGTCTCCCCCAGAGTGAAATCTGCTCCACTGGAACCACAGAATCACTGAGGTTGGAAAAAACCTCCAAGACCACTGAGTCCAACCTGGACCCATCACACCTTGTCACCCAGCCCAGAGCCCTGGGTGCCATGTCCAGGCTTTCCTTGGACTCCTCCAGGGACGGGGATTCCACCATCTCCCTGGGCAGCCCCTTACAAGGTCTGACCACCCTTTCTGGGAAGAAATTCCTGCTGATGTCCAACCTGGACCTCCCCTAGCACAGCTTGAGGCTGTTCCCTCTCATCCTGTCCCTTGTTCTGTGGGAGCAGAGTCTGACCCCCACCAGCTGCCCCCTCCTCTCAGGGAGTTGTGGAGAGCCAGAAGGTCCCACCTGAGCCTTCTCCTCCCCAGGCTGAGCCCCCTCAGTCCCTCCCACAGGACCTACTCAAGAGATCACATTTGTTCACCCTCCTGCCTCACACTGGGAGGATTTCTAGGTGACTCTATGACCTGGCCCTAAATATGAACCAAATCCCTGAGAAAAGTCTTGATTTGAAATAGAAAATCCTATTTTCCTCCTCCCTTTACCTCTCCAGCCTTTCCTTCCTCAGTATGAAAATGGACACAATGGTGTTCTATGGTCCTGGTCTCTTCTTTCCCTGGCCAGTAGGGACTCAGGGACTGTGCCCAAAGCTGCAAGGAGGACTGCTCACATCAGCTTATCACTGCAATGAGGGATTGGTCAGGGGCTGCTTTTTATGCTTACAGGAATTGGGCTGAACGAGCTGTTGAGGAAGCTGACTGTTACAAGCAGCAAATTACACCAGGGCAGAGTCCAATAAACACAATTTGACTGGGCCTTGTCCTCTCTGTCCCTGTACTTTGTCCCCTCTGGTTTCAGACAGCTGGCCCTGCCACTCTCCAAGAGCTTTATGTTAGGAAAAGCTCCCTTTCCCTGCATCCTGCCCAGTGACTGAGCCAGATTTGGGCCTTTCTTCACTGTACAAGACGTTCTATCTTTACACATTAAAAAAACCCCAAAAGCTGTTACTTTGCAATATATGAGGTTATCAAATCTGTGCTGTGTCCCAGAGTAAAGCTGAATAATTCAAATAGCAAGTAAGACCAAAAATTAGCATCTAAAGTTTAGTCCCAAGAGTGCCTTTAAAGAGAAGTGGTGTTAGCTGCTATCACATTGCACAAATATCAAGAATTTAATTTTCTGCATTTCTGTGTTTGTTTTGCAGCCTGCATATTCAGAGAAATTATTTTAATTATTATTTATTACACCACAGATTTTGGCAGTTTTCTCTGAAGAATTAATAGCAAAGCATTTAATAAAATTACCCACTCAACCCACTATTTCAGACAAGGTATGAGAAAGTGTCATCTGATAATGACAGCTGTTCATTAATGCTGTAGGGGTCTATCAGATCAACAGTGAAGAAAATTTCTGAAACTAAAAGTGAGATTCTGAGAAAGCTTAGGAGAACTACTGAAACCTTTCAGAAGCCAGAAATAGGAACATTAACTCTGGGGCTGTTAGTCAGTCCCCTCATGCCTAATTCCTAACTACAAACTTCGTTGTTGGAAGGACTTTGCTCTTCCAGTCTTTGAGCTTGCTTAAAAGTTTGGAGGAGTTTTTTGAATGGAGGAATACACAGACTTCTCTGGCAGCCACCACTACACTTCCTGCAGATGTTCACAGTCATCCTAGCACTTGGAGAGCCATGGGGAGCCCAAAGTGGGAGAGAGAAATGCTGCTCAAACCTCTGCCCATGGCTCCATGGCAGGCAGAGCCCTCCCTAGGCCTGGCAGCTCCTGGATGGAGCAGCCTCAGACACCAGGGAGGAGATGGAAAAGGCTCATTGCAGGCAATGAATGCCCAGTGGATGTGCTGAGCTTGGAAGCCTGGGGTTTAAAGCACCTGGCAGAATCTTACACAGCTGCATTTTCAAAGAGCAGAAGAGAGATTTTCTTTGGGAAGTGAGAATGATGAGCAAATTCACCTCAAATTTAAGTTCTTGCTCCAAAAAGATATGGTGAGTTGTTCTCAGCTCGTTATCAGAAATATTAACACTTTTTAATTAAAGGAAGAATGTTTAAAAATAGATTTTTAGGAAAAAAATAGAAATATTTTGGTCTCGGAAGACAGTTTTAAAGTTTGTTAAAACTCTAAATGACTCAAAGATCCCTAAAGCACTGAGGATCTGCAATCCTAACAAGTACCACCACCATGGTTGCTTCATTTTATTTTAACATTTCCTTCTCAGTAGATCTTGTTATTAGACAGATCACAACTCTGTACAACAAAAAAGCAACCTTTTAAATCTTCCAAGCTGAGTGCTTAATAGGATGAGGATAATTTTTCCTACTCTAGGTGGTCATTAAGTAATAAATACTTGATTGAACTTGTAAGAAATGCTTTGCTGTTCTTTGAAATCCAGCTAGAAGCAGAGTAGCTTCCATTTGAAACTTTGTATTTTAGTTAACCTGCTCTTTGCCACATTGTATTTCAGTGTCCAAAGCCTGTGCTTTCATAAGGGAAAGGAACCCAAAGCTAAAACATAACACCAGTTTGTAACTTTCAAAAACTAGCAACATTTGATAACATTGTAAAACATCAGACTTGCCTTTTAACCTACACTCCGCTTCTGTAAATTACTGACAATGAAACAAAGTGCTAAAGACTCATTTTTAGTTTGAATTTCATCTTTAAAAAAATATGGTCTGAATAAGTGGAAAAACCTTTCTTGTGTTGCAATCTCTGAAGTAAATATGGAGACAAAAATGAGGAGGGATCATCCACAAGATGAGTTTATTAAAACTGATATTCATGGTTTCAGGGGGTTTAAACTCAGTTTTTCCTGGGAAGAATTCAAATTAACAGGACTGTGATTTCCAGAGACTAAGAATGCACAACACAATGTGAGACCTGCTTGAACAAACTCTTATCCATTTTTAACAGCTTCCAACCAAGTCTGGGATCAGTGAGGAGCTCCAGTGGCAGAACAACCTGCTGACAAACAGCACTGGGATCCAGAGCTGTTGCTGGTACCCTGAGGAGCAGCTGGGAATTGATTCCAAACACAGCCAGGTAGGGACTCCAGCAAAGCAAAGCACTGTCAGCTCCTCCCTGGTGGGAAGGCAGCAAACAGGAGGGGGGAGGAAAGGAAGAATCAGGCAGATCCCTGAGTATCACACACTGAAAGACACAGGCACAAACTGCAGTTCCTGGTTAATTATCTGAATGCTGAGCCCAGGGACTTCTGTGGAACTTTAAACCATGGCTGACTGAAATTTCAAAAAAACAACTGATAGATGCAGAAGATTGAGCCTACACATTGTAAAGAGTTTATCCTGTTTGTTTATTCTGCAAATGGAAACTGGCAGCTCCAAGCAAAGGACTCAGAAGGCTCAAACACTCAAACTCCTGCCTCTGCTTCCAGGATTTTTCCAAGCAGGTAAGGGAAGGCAGATACTCTGAAGACCTTTGTTTTTATATTTCTGAAACAGAACCCTGATCCCAAAATAGATAGTTCAGGGGAAGATGAGCAGGTAATTAAAAATCACCAAAGAAGATAAACCAGCAAGAACACTGGAGTTTACAACCTGGTAAGAATGGTCATTTTCATGGGGAACTCTGAGCCATCACAAAGATTTGTATTTGGCTTAAAGTTTGTTAAATTTACTTTTCTAAAAGGAAGGAAAGTAAAGAGCAATCCAGTGTGAGTTGTTTCTTTTTCCACCTGCATGCAGCAGGCATGGATGGGCATCACAGGGCTACTCCACCTTCCATCCAGTGCACCTCCATGACACCAACAGCTGAAAGCTTCTCTCTGACAATTTGGGTTATGTTGTTCACTCCCATTTTGCTCTAAGCTCATGGATGTTCCCTACATGCTGCCTTTGCTCCCCTCCATCATTTCATCTCCTTTCTGCCACCATTTTCAGCTCAGTTCCCTGCACTCCATCCCATGGTGGCTCCTTTCATCCCACCTCATCCTCTGCAATTCATGTCTTTTACTTCTATTTCTGTGCTGCAATTTTGGGAAAATCTTGCTTCTTTTGCCCAGCTCTTTGTGGTCACAGCTGCATGAATTCTGAGGGGGTAGAGCAGACTTTCCCAAGAAAGGTGTTGCTCTGTTCCACCAGCTGCAGTGGGGCAGATAAAGGGGTGTATCCCAAGTGCAAGTTAAGGCTAGGGGTGCCTCAAGAAGGAACACGATTAACGCAGGACACCACCTTAAACACATTATTTCTGCTCTAAAACAGTTCTCAGAAATATGATAATGACACTCTCCTTTAATGGAAAAGAGGCATTTAATTTAATAATTCTGCTATCCCAGGAAGACAAGTAGATTCTGTTCCCTTTTTTATCACTATGGCAACTCTCTAAGATACTGGAATCTATTACTGAGTGTGGATAGGAAATAGGCTATTTCACTCTACTCTCATAAGCCAAGGAATGTACAAACTTCCAAGCTGAACCCCCCGCCCCCAGCACTTAAAACCTTTGTTCAGCTGCCTTGGACTACAGGAGCCATCACACTGCAGCAGCTGTGGGAGGTGCTTCTCCTGTTTTCCTTCTTATTCTCTTCCAAGCAGAACAGCAATCCCATTTCCTCTAGTTCCTGGAGTTTCACAGATTTCATAGAGCAAGCCTGTGACCAAACCTACAAACCTCACCTGAGGGTGCAGCTCAGAGGTGATGTGACAGTGAGAAGTTCACCAATCTAATCCTGAAGACACTTTTCAGAGCAGACTGGATCTCCACACTGTGTCGTTCCTTCTGCTTTTAAAGCTCCTTTTTCCCTCCCTTCTTTAGCAACACTGACACACCACAGTACTTCCTCCTCTAGCCCAGCATCGAGGGGATGAGTTATGCTCCCTCTTGTACACCAAGTGTTCAGGCTGCAAATAAACCCTTCCCTCCCCCTTTAAGTTTTTATCAACTGTCCCCTCACCTCCACCAGCACACTCCTGCAGTCAGGATACTCCACCACCACATTCCTCCAGGGCTCCCGGGGCATGCAACCAACACAAACCCCACTCCCTGTTACAAGCACATCATTTCCTACTCCCTTTTTAGCTTCCCCTCCAAGACACTGTCAGAAACCTCACAACTGCATGCAGCTATGCTCCTTGCAATCCCTTTTCCTTTGGGGAATTCTGCTCTATGATGCCCCAGCCCACTTTTTACTCCAGGGTTTCCAAATTCAATAAAAGGTCTGGCAGGACAGACTGAGTTCAGCCTCAATTTTCCAGTGAGAGAGAAAGCACCTGCATTTGTAGCATGTGCCAAGGAGCAGCACCCACCTCTGACAACACTCCTGGATTTGTATCTTATACCACCACTACCTACCTAAAGCTAATGCCACAATTATCTTTTTTAAAAATTAGCCGGTCCAGACAGATTAGTCAAAAAACCCCCCCAAAACTACCCAAAGTTATCTCCAAGTTAAATGTTGATTTTCATTAAATTTTGAAGCACTGACTCTGTACAAAAATGGAAGAAGGTTATTCTTCTGGCCAAGTATTTAAAACCTAAACAATACCAAGAGATTTGGACTGAGCTGACAACAGAAAAAATACTAAAAGGTTGATATGAGAATCAGCGAACTCAAAGCAACATGGGCTCAGTGGAAAATAAGCCTGGCTGAAGTAACCTGACTATGATCCAATCCCATAAAATAAAAATAGTTATCATTAATATTCAATTCAGTATCTGCTGGATTTTTTGACTAGAAAACAGCCTGGAAAGAAAGGAAGCAAACGAGACAAGCTTGGCCAGACTTTGAAATCCATGAATCTGCAAAATGCTTGAAGAGGAACAAATGTGAGCTCTCAATATGCCAACAGAAGGGATGAAAAGACAATTGGATCAGGGGAAAGTGTCATCATTATGTGTCTGGAGTGATGGGAATGCTGCTGCAACAAGGACCAACATGCTGTAGTAGTTCAGGAATGACAGGTAAAAATGACAGAATCCAGAGAGGCCTCAAGTAGTGCTCAAAGGACTAATGGGCATGGCCAAAGACAGGCTAATTGCAATCTAATAGCCTAATTAATTTAGCTTACTATTTAAGCTTATTAATTTGCTTATGTTATTAAGGCAAGGGCTGATGTAATTTTAAAGTACTGATTTTGAGAATATAAAGGTGATAACACAAATATTTTCTATTTAGCAAAAACAGATCAACAGGTAGGAACTGAAGCTCTGTAGCTTCAGAGACAAAATTAGAAAAAAGTGGAAGTGACTACCACTGAAATTGTGAAGACTGCATTAACGTTTTATTTAAATAGTGTGCACTTCTACTCATCAACAGGAGTTAGTTCACAAAAATCATAAGGCCTCTAATCAGGGGTATCCTCTCTTGCACCACTGTCATTTCCATATGCTCTAGTCTTTATAAAGTGGAACCTTATAATAGAAAGATAATTACAAATTCTCTTCTGCTTGTCCAGAGACAACACCAAAAGACGAGAAGAAAAAATTATCTCAGAAAGCAAAAATAATCTGAGACTCTGACTAGAATCCATTAACCAAACCCAGGGACCAAAGTCCAGGAAGGCAGAGGTGCAGAACAGAAGCTAAAAAATGAATCAAACTATTGCACCCTCCTGTGTAGCCCAGAACTGTGGTACTGAGCATGGCTGAGTGCAGCCCCAGGTGATGGCTCTTGTAAAGACATAAGATCACACACAGGATGGACTCCAGCACAGAATTCCATCCACTCACTCCATCCTGCAGCAATTAAGCCGTCTCTTCAGACTGACATTGATTGCAGGATCACAAACCAGTTATACTGTTAGTCAGGCATCCTAGGGAAACTGCACACCCTTCCCCTCCCTCAGATCGATTTTTCCCTAATCACTTTGGAAATCACCGGTCAATTTGACCCATTTTTCTGAATGGCCTCACAGATAATTAAGTTCCCAAGATTACCGAGCAGAGATGGACAGCTAGATTATGACACAGTCCTGGTTCTGGCCAGGACGGATTTATTTTTTGCAGTAGCTGGGAGGGGGCACGTCCAGGACACAGAGGTTATTCTGTACCAATCCCATCACTGCTGAGGGCAGGGGAAAAGAGTCTCTTCCAGGGAGAAGAGGTTTTCTGAGCATTTTGCATGGGAATCATTCACCTCTCTTTGTTTTCTTATCTCGCTGCTGTTTCTTGCTCTTATCTGAAGCCATCCTTGCTTTTTGTGCCTCTCTCCTCTCTAGCCCACCGCAGGGGGAGGGGGTCAGGGACAGTCTCAGCTGGAGCACAAATTGGGGAATCCCATTCTTAAACCACAACAGCCTTATCTGGCACCCAGCGTGAGACTCCGAGGCCTGAGATAAGAACAGATCTGCCCGAAGCGAGTTGGAAACAAATTTATCTGAGCATTTGCTGTATTAGGTGTGGAGCAGCTGGTCACAGCGCTGCTTTGTCTGTCAGTGTGGGTGTGGTACCTAACCTGTTCCCTTTAGTGCCCATCATAGCACTCTTCTTCAGAGCAGGAGAGGCAGCAGGATGGTTTTGCTGCTCTGCTGTGGGGTATCAGTTTATGGGATGGTAACATCGAGAGCAATGAGGGTCATTTGGGATGGGTGTTCAGTGCTGCTCTCCTGCCCTTACTCAGCACTACCTTCGGGAATCCATTAATAACCGTGCACAGTCTGTGGGGGGAACAGGAGAGAAAGGTTTTCCCCTCCTTCCCATCCCCATTTCTTCCTTCAGGCCAGTCACAAAAGTTTTGGAGGGTTTTTAATTTCCCTCGGATGTTGAGTACACAATGCACGTAGTGGAAGTTTGCATGGAGTGTGCCATGGCCATAGGCCAGCTACTGGCAGTGATGTCAGTGAAATGAGAACAGGGCTTCAGGGGACTCCTTAACTCTGCAAGATGAAGATCATCTTCTTCTCTCCCTACCAACCTGTGGAAGGACTGACCAAGACTGTGGACGGATCAGATGGAGCAAACTAGAAAGTCAAAGTCCCACCTGGACACCAGTAGGGACCAGAATCTCTGCTACTGGGAGCAAGCTGCCCCCAGCTTGAGAGGGGACACACCACAAGGTAACCTCTGCTTCTTCCTGCATGGTCCCAGAGACGACATGAAGAAGTGGGATGAAAATCCCACCTCTGCCCTGGCAGCGAGAGCATGAGAGTTGAGAGGAAGAACAACCACCACAGGAAATTCTTGAAGGATAAATGCCCCTACAGTTTCCTGTGGGCACATCCTCAGACAGAATGAAGGGCTAATGTTATTTCACATCCTCTTGAAGAGATCTCTGGCTCATACTTGTAACAAACAAGCACCATGATTGGAGCTAGAGGGGCCCTGCTCCCCAGCCAGGTGGAGAAAAGGGACTGTTGGATCTCTTGGACTGTGTGGATGCATGGCCTAGCACAGCAGACCACAAGAATATAAGGCTTTAGGTGACACTGGCAGACAATGTCCCCTGATGCCACTGAGTTCCATAGGGACAGAATCCATCTCTGTGTTTGGGGGATCCCAACAGCTGATTGTGCTGAAAGCTGAAGTGGGCTTGACAGGAAATAAATGGCAGAACACTGCATTGTGAGCGGCCCAGAAGCCCCAGGAAATCCTTGGCATGGATCACCTCAGGAGAGGGTCCCAAAAGGGAATCACTGGGCTTCAAGAAGAGCTGCTACGGAAACAGAGAGAATTTGACAGCTAATTCCTTGTCTGGTCTCTCAGAGGACCCTTCTGCTGTGAGACTGAGGAGGGATAAAGAACAACAAGCACTGATCAGTACCACAACAGTGCCCACCAGCCAGCCCATGGGACCCCACCTATGGGAGGGGCCGTGGACTGGAGAGCTCAGCCAGACCTGCTCACCCTTCAACAGCCCCACTGGAAAGTGCAGACTGACAGTGGACTATGGTGGCCTGAATGAAGTCACACCTTTACTGGGAGCTGGACATGCCCCAGGGGTAAAAACACAGCTCCACTTCTTGTCATGGACTGATCCAGACTGCACTGGAAAGGGTGAGGCTGCAGAACACTTACAGCACATTGATGACATCATTGTATGGGAGAACAGGGCACAGGAGGGTTTTGATAAAGGGGAGAAGATAATCCAAATCTTCCTGAAGGCTGGTTTTGCCATAAAGCAAGGTAAGGTTAAAGGGTCTCACTGTAGGTTTTTGGAGGATGCACATCCAGAGTACAGTCAGACTGTCAGCTCTCTCCATCTTGTGATGCAGAAGAAAATTTATTTTAAGTGGAACAACACTTGAAAGAGAACAACAACAAGCTTTGAACAGATCAAACAAGAGCTTGTTCAAGCAGTAGCCCCTGGGCCAGTCAGGACAGGACAGGATGTAAAACCTTGCTCTACAGTCAGGGAGAATGGTCCTTCCTGGCAAGTCTGATAAAAAGTACCTGGGGAGACTTGACCCCAAAGGTTCTGGAGTCAGGGATATAAAGCATCCCGGGCCTGGTACACCCAAACTGAAAAAGAGATCCTGGCAGCCTATGAAGAGGTTCAAGCTGCTTCCAAAGTGACTGGCCCTGAAGCACAGCTTCTCCTGGAATCCTGACTACCAGTGCTGGGCTGGATATCCAAAGGGAAAGTGCCTTTCCCACATCATGCCAAGTGAGCTCCTGATGCAGTTTGCAACTAGCCAACAGCACACCAGCCCTCCTGCCCTGGAAGACATCTAGGACTGACAGAACCCAACAGCCCTGGACTAAATGAACTCAACAGACATCTTGGAGGGATGGCCACTGACTACAGAAATCATATCTGTGCTTATGGGAGATGTGTTTATATATAAATATAAATACAAATGAATGTAGCTAGTTAGAAGGTGTAGGAATTGAACATGAGTACATGGTATGGAATAAGGGGTAATGTCCTGGTTCCAGCCAGGACAGGGTTAATTTTTTGCAGCAGCCAGGACAGGGCAGGGCCAGGATACTGAGGTTATACTGTAGCACCTCATGCCATTGCCAAAAACCAGGAGTCTCTTCTGGGGAGCAGGGGTTCCTCCTGATAACCCTGTGAGCCAGCAGGAGGGAGAGGGGGGTAATGCTGTTCTAAGCATTTTGCATGTGAATCACTTGCCTCTCTCATATACTTTCGTTATTAATACCCCTTGCTGTTCCTGTTTCTTATCTAATTGCTGCTTCCAGTAAATTGTTCTTATCTCAGGCTGTGATCTCTGCCTTTTCTGCCTCCAATTCTCCCCTCCATCCCACTGCAGGGAAAGGGGGGCTGACTGAGTGGCAGCACGGGTTGGAGAATCTCAGTGGGAGCACTAAATTCAGGAATAAACTACGACATACTCACAGACTGACATCTCCATGAAGGAAGGCAGAGACCTCTGCCATCACCCTCTGCATTAGCAGCAGACACTACCCAGAGCTCTTGAGGAGCCACCACCACTGCCAGCATTGTCCTGTCAGCACCTCAGAGATTATCTGAGGACACGGGAGGGAGCTGAAAGCTTGACAGGAAGCAGTTGAGAAGACCCCCGTGGTGGGGGTGCTGTAAAGAACTGCAGCTTCGACAGTGGCAGTGTGAAGACACACAGCTCCAACCCACTGGCTGTGCTACTCTGATCTGTTCTGACAACAGAAAAACAGGAAGGTCAGAACCACCTTCTTTTCCTCACCAAACTCTTCCCACACCTCTGAACCTGACAATATAACTGCAGGAGGAAGTCACAAAGTCAGCTTTTTAGTGAGCCACCACTATCCCTGTATTATTCTAGACTTAGTCTATGGTATAGAAGCTAAAAACTAACTTAAGTCCCAGATTAATAATTTAAATTATTTCAGAGAACAGAACATGCCTGTCATAGTTAAAGACAAGAGAGAGCAGAGGCATCCTAGATGTGATCTGTTTTGATAAGAGGCCAGATCTTCACAAACTAACAGCAGTGTTGAAGAGTTGCATACGTGAGAGCTTGGCTGTTCAACAGTGTAAACTGCTCTAGTAAAACACATCTGCCACTCACTACTGCTTTCTTCTAAATCCCTGGATTTGCAAGGAAGGACTTCTCCCTTCTTCCTCCTGCTGCATCCTTGACACAACCGTGTGTGAAACAAAACACTAAAGGCTGAGGACACAGTAACTATTCCCACCCTTCCAGGGCTGCTGTAAAATAAACTCTGATGCCGTTTTTTGAATGCCTGAGCTGGAACTTCAAGGCTCCACTTCATCAATAGCCTTAGGCTGAGCTGTGCACAAACACCCCAGCCCTTACAGAGCCACAGCTACTCGGCATCTCATGCTTCAACCAAAATCCCCAGTTACATCACTGAGATGTTAAGGACTGTTTTCTTCTCTCTCATTATAGAAAATAGAGTAAGGTGGCCCAAAATGGGAGTTCTGCACTTCCCACTATGACCTAGACATCCAAGCAGTATCCTCTGGGTTCAGCATGAAGAGAATGACTGGGTACAGACCCAGTTACCTGCTCCTGCCTCCAGGCAGTCGCTGTCCACTTCACTACAGGACAGGGATGACTCAGAATTTCTGGACATGCCATCCCAAGCACCTTTCACTTTCTTCTTTTACAGGCCTCACCAAAATCACTTTATATACTCTGTTATTAGATTAAGCCTTTAAATCCCTAGCCATCAAATTCCCCCATCTACCTCAAATCTGGGCTTTCAACACACGAGTTGCTTACAATGCTCAGCATTTTGTTCCCTTTTTCTCTCTTCCCATCCACTGCAAAGGTTTTACAAGCAGCACGTCACCTTGCTTGGCTTAAATAGTCTTAACTTTCTTCCTTTGGATGTTTGTTCTCTCTCTCAAGACAAGGAAATCAAACAGTTGGGTGTCTCAGATGCTCAGAAGTTACAAACTGAAGTCTACTAAGTACTGTGAATGAAGGAGTCAATCTTCTCCAGGTAATGGAAGACCTAAGAAATTCAGACTGACAGGCAATTCAGCTGCTTTTAATGCTGTTAGTGACAGTGAAAGAGGATAGAACTGCTTTCATAATGCTGACTCCTGCTTCCCAGAGAGGTAACACACAGAGACAGGAACCTGTGCCTTGCCATCTGCACACTTCACCAGCAGATCCCAGGTGAGCAGAACACACAGAGCTGCTACAATCTGGTATCACCCCCCTGGAGTTAACCCCTCCTCAGCCCCTGGGTGCTGCTGCCCCAACTCCCAGCAGTGCTTTGCTCACAAACTCAGTACCAAAGAGCAGCTTTACACCAAGCACAGGCTGAGGACTTTGCTCTTTGGACTCTTATCTCCCTCTGGAATGAGGCCCAAGCCTCCAGCACGAAGCAAGGTCCACCTCACTGATTAGGGCTCCAAGAGAAGCACAGAAGACAGGTCCATCAGGAATTCATGCTCATTTGGGAAGGGGAAAGACAGGCTTTCTTTACTACACTGGCATCATCTTGCATCTGTTTACTGACAAAAAAAAGTAAGTCTCTACTAATTGCTATTTCATCCTATAGTAATGTGCTCCAAAAGAAAGTCACCATGGCACTTGGAATGTATATGCCAGAGGGACAGATGGAGAGGCAAGGAAAAGATTAATCATTTTATGGCAGAAAGCCAGTGGTGTTACCAAAAAAAAAAAAAAAAAAAAAAAGTGAATTCAGTTTCAGTGCAAGAATGGTGGCAATGATGTTATCTGAGCTGAGGTGAGAGCACTCACCTAAACCAACCTGCAGCTTTGGCAGTTTGACAAAACATTCAGTTAAAAATACTCACTTTGAAGTCAGCAACAAAGAAAGCCTTAAAATGTAACATTTCAAGAATTGGATTTGATAATTAAATCATGATCTGGCTATCACTGTTCAGAGGAAGCCAAGCTCCAAGTGTCCCATCACTTTAAGCTAATTGCTATAACCAAGGCCTACCATGACAGATTCATGAAGCAATTACTGTCTTGTTCTTCAGCAGTAAATTAACTCAAATTAAAATACTCAAATGTCCAGGAATAACTGTAATTTACTTCATCCTTTATTACTAAAATTTGGTAAAACTAGAAACAAAATATTTAAAACCCCATTAAAAAGAAGCCAGGTGTTTTATTACCACTTGTAATAAGATGTGAAATTCTCTTCCAAGCATTTCACAGAGGCCAAAGAAGAACTTCAGCATTCCAAGGCCTTTAAAAAAAAATGAACCCATGTTTCCCCACAACTACTGAAATACAAATTTCATGGGAAAACATTCTTTACAAATGACTGGATATATAGAGAACAGATTCTTAATACATTTAACTGGAAATCAACTTTTCCCAGGAAAAGAAAAACAAATGATCATATGTTTACACTGTATACATGCCTGAAGAAAGAAAACATCTCCAAAATCGTGCACAAGCCTGAGTACAAACACAAAGAAATCTACTACAATTTCTGCACTCACTATCACTGTTGTACTTATGAAACAAAATAAAGCTGAGAAGGTTTACTTTGTAATGAGTGTCACCTCTGCAAACAACAACTTCAAAGCTCTAATGAATAATTAGCCACAATTGATCAATGCATTCCAATTGCTTCAAGAGCTTTTGTAAGTGCCAAGCAGAGCAAGTGGCTTTCTTCAGATAAACAAAAATTATTTTTAGGATACAAGAACAGAAACTTAACCAGAACCACAAAATTAACTGTAGATGTTTCAAAGGTTTGCTTCATCAAGAAAATCTAGTTTGGACATGAAGAATAATTCAACAATACTTGAGAAGAGAATTGTGAAAGGCTGAAATTCAGTGAAGATATGGCTCAACAGATACTCCACTGTATATTCAAAGGCCAAAATTTTTATGAGTTAATTCCAGGAGAAGCCTCAGTGTACACTAAAACACATTTATGGTCACACCAAAACACAGTTTTCTGAGTTTTCTAACATAGGTTCCCAACTGAGTATCCCTGTCCTCCCCCAGTTCCTGCACTTCATCACCATTAAGCTGAACCAAAGTTTAGGAACAGTAGTGATAGGCAAGGGGCAATGTCTTCAAACTGAAAGAGGGGAAATTCACATTAGAGAACTCATCCCTGGAGGGTGGGCAGGCCCTGGCACAGGGTGCCCAGAGCAGCTGGGGCTGCCCCTGGATCCCTGGAAGTGTCCCAGGCCAGGCTGGACAGGGCTTGGAGTGACCTGGGACAGTGGGAGGTGTCCCTGCCCATGGCAGAGGGGGAACTGGATGAGTTTTAAGGTCCCTTCCAACCCAAACCATTCCATGATTCTGTCATTCTATGAATGCAGATTTCTATATCAAATTCAAGCCAAAAGTCTGCAGTCCTTCCTTTATTTCCCGTACACTGGGATATCAGCCTTGCAGGCTGTACCCAACAGAATTGCCAGCTGTGTCTGCCAGCACCTCAGCAGTGCCTATAGTTGGCTGCAGACAGCCAAGGAAAGGGAGAACACGTCATGCTCCAAAAATTTAGTATTATAAGGAATAAGCTGTTTTGGTAAGAGAAAACAGTAGCACTATTTAAGAGATTCTTTCTCCATTTATCTCCCAGAAGCTGGCCAAGGATACATTATCAGGCAGCCCATGGAATGTGATATTCCACCGAGGTGGCAGAAAAGGCAACAGTAGCTCTGACGAGGAACAGCAACAGGAAAAGTAGCTCCAAAAAATATAATGAAAAGAGATATTCTGTGTCCTTCCTCTACAATGTATACTCTCCTAGACAGACATGAATCCTAAAGGAAAAGAGGAAACACTGAAGGGAGAGACTCTGACTCTAAAAGTAACTATACTTTGCAATTGCAGACCAAGGAGAAAAATCAAACGGACAAGACACAAACTCACAGTACAGGTTACATTAAATACATTAAAAGAAACAAAAATCAATACTGCTTACTCCAAGCAACTACTTAGCACAAATATCACAGTCTGATATTAACAATGGAGAAATGTAACTATAAATAAGTTACACTGTTAAAATAATTCTAAAATAACTTTAAGACTCAAATATGGTTTTTTTTAATCACCACAGTGACTTCAAGAGCTACAGTGACATTTCCAGTCCTATAAAACATGTTCTCCTTGAAGATGTAACAATACCCATGAAGCCATTGAGACAATTCTGAACAGGCTTTTAAACAAGGCAAGATCTGATGGTTGTCTTTAAACAGGATTAAAATTGAACAGTTTAACAAACCAGGCCTGTACACACATTCCTCACTGACAGCAGCTGCACAGAGGATGATCCAGAAATGCTTTTTAACCCAAGATGCCTCATATCAGACTAAGGGAGCCACTACTGTTTGTTCCAAGAGAGAAATCTCATCTTCAACTGGTGGTGTTCCAACACTTGTCCATTAGCAGGGTACAAAGATCCTCCCGTCCTAAAGGCAGTTATTTAATTAAGTCAATTTGCCAAAAGCTTCAAAGGGCATTTGTTTTGTTTCCAAAACTGCCCTGACAAGCAGAGCAGCCATGCAGCCAGGGCAGCATTGAGCTGCAGTCACTCAGAGAACACAAATCCTTTCCATCCAAAACAGCAGCAGAGTGCTAAATAATCTATTTACCACTCTTCAAAACATCTATTTCATTTCTTTGGCAAGGAGGGTCCTATATTTAACACACTGTATTTTCATTATGATTCACTCTAAAACAAAGGCACTGTTGAACCTTTTTTAGAGCACAGGACACTGTTATTTCCTCAACCTAAACAGGATTTGTACAGAGATACCAAAGAACACATCCATCACTCTGGGATTTGAGAAGCTTCAGAACATGTAAGCACAGACATTTCCAAGTGCTACTTACAGGTAGTTTTTGTAGCACCATGAGTCCAAAAATTATCTCAAGTCTTATTAATCTAAATCTCAATTCTGCAAAGTATTCCTGGCCTTAGAATTAAAGCCATTGCTCAGATTACACAAACAGTTAAAACACAAGCAAGCTTAGTGTGCCACCTCACAGTCACAGTAATTTCTGGAGTAAATAAAAATACTGTAATAGCAAGAAGGAGCAGGATGAAGAGGAGAAACAAGCACATACTATTTACAGTCCACGGACACAGTTACAGCAAACTAATGCCACATACAAATGGACTTCAGCTTCCAAACAAAAACCAACAGGTATTTCCTCCAAACATTCACAAGAAGAAAGGAAAATGCCATTATATTCTGCCATTCCTTATTCTCAGCCCTGCAGAGTAAACTAGCAATTGTGCCACTAAGAATTCAGAAATTTTTTTGACATATGGAGGGAAAATGTGTATTGAAACACCTTTTGTAGTTTAAAGCTTAATCAAGTTGAAGAATAATCTGCCCACTACAAAGTAGATTTGGGCATGCTTTGTGTAACCTCTTGTATCAAAATTGTAACGCCCTATGGAAAAGAGTGAATTTCAAAATTCCAAAATGCAACTTTCCAATATAATCTTATTTTTTTGCCTGATGGTTGAAGCGTCCTGTTTTCCTTCAACAAAGTGTTTTTCACTTGTGGAAGCTGCAAAAGGAGAATTGCCTCCTCTCACTGCTTCCACTCCTGATCCATTTCCCAGGAAGGCTGACACAGTTTATCAAACTCTATGTAATCTTCCAAGTTTCCTGCACTGCCTTTTTTCTACAGAAACAGACCACCAGCATTTAGATTCCAGACCTTAGTACTGCCTGCTTTGACACATGTCTGTATGTCCTTCCAATTACAGGATCCCCAATATAATCACAGCTCGCTGTCAAGCACAAATATTAAGTTTATCTTTTAAATAAGGGCAAGATTTGAGACCTGCTAAAAGGTCTTTTCATCAGAAAGGCTCCTGTGAAATCACATCTACATGCATGATTAGAGTCTCTTAAGAAAATTACTGTGACAAAGATTTCCTTCTGACTGAAGGAACCAGGCATTTCGTAACTTCTACACACCAACGTTTCAGTTGGCAGGTTTTTCTCCCTCCCAACATCTGAGTCATTTTTAACTTGGGTATTAAAAACCCCAAACTACAAACAGCAGCAGGAAGATATGGGAAAGCAGTCTGAAAACTGGAAAGACGTGGTCGCAGTTACATCTATCAGTATCTGGGAGTTTCTGTCATGTTGACTAACCTGAAACAACACTGTGAATCCTGCTTTTAATCAATACCTTCCAAAGGAACTGGTGAATCTGCTGGTTTCAGTCCCAAAACCTTCTTTCAGATAAACTTCTTAGAAATAAACCCCACTCTAACAACAAAAACTGAAGAATGACAAGACCCTTACCAATATAATTGGTGGCTAGTGACAAAAACCTTAATGTTTGTGGTGTGTTATCACTGTAGAAGATAATGGCACAATTCTGCTCTGAAGAGACCCCATAACACTTAATTTTTGTCAGCTGGCTGATAAGCCAGTGCAAGTGCACAGAGAGGCTTTTGAGTGTGAAGCAGGAGGAGAGGAAACCGAGCTATGGTGTGTCCCCACCAAGGCTCAGTGCTCTGTTTCTTGCAGCCCTGCAGCCAAACTGAACCTTGATACCTGCATAAGCCCCAGCCAAGTGCCTATCACTGCAAAGATCTTCAATTACATTGCACAACTGCAAACAAGACTTAACTCATGTACTAGAAACAGGAAACAACTGAATTTCAGGTGCCAGGAGTAAGAGTTGTAGGAAGTGAGCTTTTTAAGTCACTCAATCTCTTTGACGTATCAGCAAACTCATCTGTGGAGCTCCACTTTCCACGGTCATGTTTCAAACAAAACTGCCTCCGAGGCTTTCATTTTACTACGAGTCAGTGAGTTTTGCTATTATGTGTTTCTCTGTATTGATAGCTTTCTTCTGTTGTATTATTACAAAAACACACGTCTCACCTCAGTAAAAATGCTGTTTTGGTGCTCCTTGTTTATCAGAGAATGGAGCAGCTATGGTCGAGTCTGTAACATGATCAGGAGTCCCTGAAACTGGGAAGCAGCCCTGTTTGGAATAGGATTTGGACTGGCTACTGGTGTTTGCCAGAGGCATGGTCTGCTAGGAGACAGGCAGCTTGGCAGCCAAGCACGGACAACTCCGTGGATGAGAAGCAAATTAACTGCAAGTCATGTTAAAACAATTCAGGCAGAATTCAGACAGATTGAGAGCCACCACAGAAACAAACAGCACCAGCAGTTTGCTAAAACACACAGAGCTGCAAAGGAATGAGAACATCTTCAGCTGACTTAATTCACAATCAGCAAGCATATCTAAATCTGGTACTCAGCAAGAGCAACTGGGGGATCTGTTTAAATAAATAGTTGGCTTCATTTTTTCTCATCACAAATTTTCCTTACCACAGTTTCCTCACAACCCCGAGACAAGTAATGTAACCACATACATTGTGTAAATCCTGCTCTTTAACACAGCTCATCATATTTAATTTACTCAAGATTAATTTCCAACACTCAGTGAACAGCACAGGGAGCAAAACTGTGAATGTGCTTGTCCAAGGCACATGACAGACACCCTGCCTGGAAACAACGATAGAATTCACTCCTTTTAGAGCTCAACATTAAAAAACCCTGAGACAACAGGTTATTCTCTTGGTAGAAGTAAAAAATGGTTTTACTGGTTTCTGAAGTTCACTTCTGGTAAGAGTTCCTCCTCCTCTTTAATCTGAACCTACTCTTACTGAAGCATACACTGCCATGGGGCTATTTTGACTGAAATAAAGTTGAAAATATGCACTGTCCAAACAAATTAGGCCAATACCATTTAGAGGAAAAAACTGTTCTGCACTCATAGGCAAAAATCCAGCAGACCAGATCTAGTTTTGCACAGTTAGTGACTGTTTTGAGTCTGTTCAGGTTTTGATGCCAATCCCACTGCTGGTACCAACTTCCAGTGGAGCTTAAGTCCATACACAGAGGTAAGGAAAACTCATCTCTTGCACACAGCACTTGGAACTCTGTATCTGAACTCCCTGCTACCTCCTGGAATACTACACTGGAAGATCTCCAGCCAAGTCAGCTTTTCTGTCAGTTTCTCCCTGCACACAGGTTCTATTTCATATCAATATTAGTATTTTCCTTCAGAGTTTTCAAAAGAGGTAGACTGAAGTTACTCAAAATCTTCAATCTTCAAAAAGGCATCCCCCAAAAAAAAACCCAAACAACCATTAATGGTGTAAACCTCATAACTAGGGATGAAAATAAACAACCAGATTCTTCTCTCTCTTTATAGATTCAGTCTGACCAAACAATTAAATCTTTTTCTGAGGCATACAGAGCCCAGTAATGTTTGATTAAACTGTGCCTGCCCTTCAGAAGGAAAGCTGAACTTGGGGTAGGTTTAATGGCTCTATAAAGAAAAATACTTTGAAAGGAGCCCCCAGCAAGCTGTATCTTCACTGCAGCTTAACAGCAATACCTTCTGCACATTATCAGCCATGCACAACTCCAGATTTCTTCCTTAATTTCTGCTGCTGGGTACCAGAATATCCTTGCTGGAGTGACAGGACTCTGAAGTTACTGAAGAAAAGGTGATTCCTTTTACAGAATTGTATAAGGAGGCATTATAGCTTGGAAACACATGGAAAAGAAAACACTCAAGAGTCCTCTCATCTGAATGGGACTTTACCACTTCTTAAGGGAAGCAGCAGGTAGAGGAATCACAGTCCAAAACTCCTAACACAGGGCAAAAAGGAAGCCTGAGAACCATACAGAATAAATGGGAACTTCCCAACACTTTTTTCTAATTTTCCACGGGCTTTGACAGCTGTACTAGACATGAGGAATACATCTCAGCAAGAGACTCTCCAACTCATTGAAAGAAACTCAACTTCCAGCCCTTGCCAGCCACAGAGAACAGGAAGGTTTCATCTCCTGCACTTGGGAAAGATGAGCTCCCACTGCAACAGGAGGCACAAGCATGTCTCCAATGAAGTGCTCATTCCTAGGGAAGCCATGACCATCTGCTGAGCTTTGCTACTGCTTATCACATCCAACAATCAACAATCTTAAAAACACCTCTAACAAGAAGTTCTAGATGGTTTGAACATGTTTTCTGGACTTAATGGACTCAACAAAACATGGTACAATACAAAAGGGCAATTCATTACTGCTGGAAATGACTGTGACAAGATGATCTGTTCCTCTACTCCCATCAAGTAATAATTGTTCAAAGACAAATCCTTTCCTCTTTAAAGCTGATTTCCTAAGGAACTTCAACCCAGTCCAATAAAAATTCTCCTTGCAGTGTCATCCAAGCAAAAAGGGCCACAATGCCACAATTACAAGCAAAATTGTTACAGCAAAGGAGACTGCCAGTGAAGGGAGCAGAGATACACACAGTATCATGGAAGAGGTAGTTCCTCAAAGGTTTCCAGGTATCTCAGCAAGAAAAAACACTGATCTTTGCAGTATCATGTGAAATCTTTGCTCACATCTCTACAGATTGAGGAGGTACTTTATTTTAATCTCTCCTTGCCAATGGAAGAATAATTGTCTTGATATCAGCACCTTCTTGCCCTCTGACACTGAGAATTAGTTCTTTTCCAGTCCTGTTTGAAGAGGTTAGGGCTAAGGTTTATCCCCACCTTTGGCTCATGCAAGCACAGGAACATAAACCTCAGTCACCCTGCTCAGTCCTGCCTTCAAATAGCAACTCCAGACCAAAATTAACAATCATGGTTGATGATGATGCAGATGAAATGAATCCCTGCAGTTTCTGAGATCAGGTGAAGGGACCAGATTCTGGATATTTCTCCTTCTTTTTCTCTTAATAGAAAGAATGCTTATATAAACACACCACAACAAACAAAACCAGAAAAAGGAATGGATTGATTAGTCACACACTAAAAAAGGATTAGAACCAACCACCACAGAAGCAAGGTCTTGCCTAACAAAACTGGTCCCAAACCATAAAGGGTCACAAGTTCCCCACAGTGAATATAAACACACTGAACTGAGAAAAATGGGCTTCAGAGCTGTACTTGAACAAGGTTAGTCAGAGATGCACATCACTTATTTTTAATGTAATTAGAAGATCTTACTTTAAATAGTTCTTTTAGGTATTTTTTTCTGCATTTGTACTTCACAGCTGTTTCTTTCCCTTAGGATATTGCTACAGTCATCACCTAGAGAATTTCCTTCCAGCCCTAATACAGATACAGCAGGATGGCAGCTACATTTTAAGCTGTTTAGACAAGTTGGACACTGTTCACTATTAGGTAGATCAGCTGCCTCACCACTTTTATTACAGCTCTTTAAATCTTTTAAGCTGTACACATTAAGTGGTAAACACCAGGGAATCAGGAGGTGAAAAAACAAATAACCCAAAATTTCCTTCAGCAGAAATTTCAGTTTCAGAAGAACAGACAAACTCACTGAAGTTTGTCTTTGCTTTTCTTAAAAGCTTTCCTGGAGCATCAATAAGAAAAAGCTAACACACAATCATGGCTGATAATCCTATTAGGACAATGAACTGGGGGATGGGCAGAACTGGAAAAGGATACAATCCTCAAATGCCAACTAAGAAAATGGCAAAGTTAGAGAACACTGCTGTGTGGTACAAGAACATTCAGGGAGCAAGTATTTGTTCCAAAGTGGAAACACAAAATCTCTGTGTAAAACACTGAGCTCTGAGCAGGTGTAAACTCTCTTTACTAAGAGAAAAATAAGAGATATGTATATAGAGTAAAACTTTTTAAAGAAACACAATGCTTTTAAGCTTCATCTTATTCAACAAGAGATGGAGCCCTGGAAAACACCAGTTTTCCTGTTTTAGTTGGCCAAGTTTTAAAAATTATTTTCTTTTAAGTGCACATTCAAAGAAGCACCATTTTATCACTTATGCTCTGTCATGAAAAGTCCTTTCACTATTCTCTTCCAGTGCATTCCTTGCTCAAGCCAACTTTACTTTGCTTTTTGCACATGTGTAAACTGAGGCTGTCTGGGTCCCTTTCCTGAGCTGCTGAATCCATTTGCAGCTGGCAACAGGCTAAGCCTGAATTCCTTGAAATCTGGAATTTGTCTGAGATTTGGCCGTTCTTTACCAGAGGTGGGTTTGTTTAAAATAAATCAAGACCTCACAGAACCTCCCCCATCAGGCTCACACAGACTCTGCCAGCAAGTCCTTTGCTTTGGGGTAATTCTACTTCAGTTGGTTCACATAAAACTGAATAGTGACTAGGAAAATCGTACTCCCAAGAACTTAGGTATCTGTAAATTCACAGAAATAAGCCAGATAAACAGAGTTCCTCACTCTTCCCACAAATTTCAAAGGAAAACAAAAGAAAGATAAGCTGACTCTCTTTCAGTGCAGACCAATCAGCTTCCACACAACAAAATTAGCTGTCTCTAGTCTCCAAAACAGTTATCTCAACTTTCAGATGTTCTGACCTTCACTCTTAACACAAGTATCTCTTCCTTAAGCAGAAGCATCTCTTCACTGCAGAGAGAATGCTCTTTATGGTTTTTATTTTTTAAAAAAATTAAAATTAACTATACAGTACTCTAAAGTGATGTGAGCACCACTTCAGAGTACAGGGCACACACTTTCATGTCAGACAATGCAATTTTTTCCACAATACTAACACATCAATGAATTAACATTTACATCCTAATAAACTACAGTGACAAGAGCTACTGATGTACGAATAGATAAAATATCAGAAATAAAAATTGACTTTTCTACATATCAGAACATGGTGGGTTTGCCATCAAAGTTTCATGAAGGAAATGTACCAAAACAATCCAAACAAGAGATAAGGCACAGGGCAGGAGGAGCAGCACTCAAAACACTGCTCTAAGCTCACACCTGGAAAACAAAGAACTAAAAAGCAGGAACTGTATCAAACAGAGAGCCAGAGCAGTGCCCCATGACAGAAGCAGATACTTCCAGGTATATATTCCCTGTCCTGATTCACAATGGCCACCAAATTAGGCTCTTGCCCTCTCCTTTCACAGTTTGCATTAGCTTGGCAATCTTTGTGAAATTTGACGTTTCCAGATCAGTTCCTCCATATTTAAAAACCATTCGCTGCACGGCTGCTGACAGTGGTCCTTGACAAAAGGAGCAATTGCTCCACCTCTCCCTTCAATCTCCAGGGGTTCACATGGCTTTAGAAGATGGCGTTGTCTGGCAGCTAAATTGAGATCCTGCACACGAGAAATCATCTGCTTCCTTTCTGCAGGATTATGCTACTCTTTTCTAATTCACTCTGCTAAGATACTTTCCAACTTTTAGCTTCGAGGATGTCTTTTTCAACACGTGCTTTCATTTTTGATTACATGAGAAGAACTGCTTCAATTATCTCCTTTTCACAACATCACTGGTGACTGAAATGGGTAACTACAGACTCAAGAAAGCACATCCTTTAGTTCTGTCCCAGAAAAGGATCTACTGTGTTTCCTAAACACCTGTATGGAGAAAAACAAGTGCAATAAATAGAATACAGTAAATGGCATGTACATACTTTAGTAATTGCTCCTGTCTGTGCTGTGTTCAGCCCGGTGTGCCCAGCCATCTGTGGAGATACTTGGGTTAAAGTCTCTGCCAGCACACTGCCTGCATTCCCCTGCATGGCAGGGGCAGAATATTGCATTCCTGCTCCCCTTCCTCTTCCAGCTGCCCCAAGAGATCCATTCATTACCTGCCCTTGTCCTTGCTGAGGCTGATTCATTAAACTGTGACCAGAATTACTGTTGAGAAGGCTCTGGTGTGTCTGACTGAAATTAGTATTCATACATATCCCAGGTCCAGTCTGTGATGTTGCAGGGCTGCTCGTCACCATTCCCACTTGTTTTTGTGCTTGAGAGTTCAGAGTTTGGGATGCAGGTGTGGTAGGTCCAGAGGTGCTGGCTGCTTGCTTGGCCAGGCCCGGAGCTGAGGAGTCTCCTGTGTTCAGCGGGCTCTTGCCCATGGCGCCCAGGCTGCCGATGCCCGCGCTGTTCGGCTGTCCCTGCACCTGAGCACCGACCCCCTGCTGCACGGGGCTGCCTGAGTTCACACTGCCAATCCCTGGGTTCAAGGAAGAGCCGCTGCTGCCCCTCAGAAGTTCAGAAAGTTGTTTGTGTTTGGAAGCCGCATCTGGAACGAGGTTCCCACTGCTATTTAAAAGGCCCAACTCGCCATTGGGGATCAGCTCATCAGGAAGATCATTTTCCAAGTCAAACAAAGATCCGAAATCTACAAGTCAAAACAGAAATATGGGTGAGAAAACATGACAAATGAGTAGCTAAAATATTTGTCTTTGCTACTTTGTACCAGTGTTAACAAGAACAGGCATTCAGGATGTCTTTACCCAGGACTAGAAATGAGTGAGGGTCCCTGTGACACGAACTCCAGAGCCTTTCAGAGCACAGCCATCACACACTGCGCACACACAACCACACAGGGCACAGCACTGGCCAATAAACAGCTTTTCTGTCAAGAATTTTGACAAAACAAAGCTTAAGGAAATGAAGGTGGCATGAATACAATGATCTAATCTAATGCTTAGATTTCCCTTGTTTTGGCTAAAAAGATGAAGGCAGAAATAACAACAGATTTTTCTCCTATTGATTTATGCTCCCAAAAGAGCAATTACATCACCTTTTCCAACCTCCTCTGTAATCCCAAGCCACCGCATTTCACCCTGCCATTCTACCCTGTCATTTATGTGTACACATGGCCAAAGAACATCTTCCAGCACTGCTTCAAAACTTCACCAAAGAACAACAATGATTTTCTCAGCAGTTTGATTCCAGTTTCACATATAAGGACATTTAAGATCAGCTTCTAGTCATTGATTTGTACCATGATCTGCTATCTCAGAAGATCCCAAAAGGGACTCAGCATTTTCTCCTTGTAATGCCTCTTGAATCGAGTCACTGCTCGATTCCTGAACAGCTCAAATAATTCAAATTGCTCTGTAAGTGCCCAGCCATCATTTATCATGCCCAATATTGACAGAGGTAATCCACACACTCTCCAGATGAGCAAAATAAATCAATCAAATCTTCATTAAGCCACTTGAAAGAACAGCTCTGCCTGGCTGCAACATACAGACTAATAAAAAGTGATGGGGCTTTTATTTTTTTCCTTTAAAGGACCAACTCAGGTTCACTAAAATATTTTACTGCACATCATAAGCAGCATCCGTGTAACCAGGTTATTTTAGTATGTAACTAAAAAGTAGAATGTTACTTCACTGTATATAGGTACTTCCATGTGAAAATAAAAGTTATATATTTGAAGACATAAGGACAGGCACATATTTATAAACATCTAAGCAGACTAGCCTCAATACACCAGAGTAGCTGTTCAAACACACAACACATCTTGGAAGAGTTTTCCAATCCAAGGATGTGAACTAAAACAATCACTTCTCACTGTAACATAAATGAGTGAAAACATTATTTTTGCCCCCCAAGCCAGCCCTGACAAACCCCAGTCCTTCACACTGAGCAACAAACCACATTTTTTCCAGGTTAGAACAGAGAAGAGTTCTTTAATTAAGAAGGATATTCCAAAGGCTTCATTGTTTTAAAGTTTAATTCCCTCTTCAACCACAAAAAGTTGGTGCAAGATCCAGGCTGCAAAAATTATGTAAGATGGCACATTGAAAAGAAACAACAAACCTCAAGCGACACAAACTATCACAAAGCACAGATGCATCACCGAGCCACCTCAGTACACTTTAATATCATACATATTATCAGCATGGGCATTTCCAATTCAACCTAACTGAAGAAAAATTAATCAAAATGGTCAGACTAGCAATGCCTGGTGAGTTACACAAACAGGCACAGTAAACAAAGACAAAAACATTAAATTCTGGCTGGTTTGAGGTGCTCAAAGCACCATGTCCTTCAGGGGCCCACACTCTGCCATCATCACCTACTGGAGTCAATAATCCTTCCAGGACTGCATGATGTCAGCTGTAACAAACACACCCTGCTCAGAACAGAGCCCCTGCTCCCTTCCAAGCAGCAAGGAACAAGCTAACATTTCATTTAGCAGGATTCATTAAAATATTTTTAATTTCTCTTACTTGCTACCTTTAATTTTATGCCTTTCGTTCATCTTTCCTGCTTGTCTTCTAGAAAAACTCCTGGTGTACCTTTGACTCCATGATGGCTTCATCTCTCCTCCAGTTTCCCACACATCTGGACATTGACCAGGCTGCAGTCTGCCACTTCCTAGACATTTTGGTTCTACCTTCCCTCTTCCAAATTTCCCTATTTCAGCTGGGAATGCTGGGAGGCTCTGGGAAGGCTCTGTCACTGGCAGTGGCTGCAGCTGGAGCCTGACCAAATCCATCTGCCCGGGCATCAAGGGTGGCACACGGGGCCGGGGCTGAGGCTTCCCCTCTTCAACTGCTCCCACCACCCCAGCTCCCCCAAGTTCAAGGTTTCCAGTGCTCATTCATACAACTTCTGTAAATCCCACAAAAAAGTCCTCTTCCAAGCTTCTGCATCAAAACTGTTAATATTTCATGGACAATAGATGTGCGAGTGCAGGGATGGGGCAGAGAAGAAGAGACAAAATGTCAAGGGGGAAGATGTTGCTGTGGCTTAAAGAGTAGTTTTTTCCAGCTGTATTTCAAAATGGGATGCTGGAGTATAAATGCTTGATTTGTTTTTTTGCTTGGCTGGCTGGACTCTCTCAGTCTTGCCAGAGCCAAGAACTGGAAATGTTTTTGCAGTTTACGAAAAAGAGTGAAGAAAGCATTTGGGAATATTGCCACTTAAAACCTGAAATAATCTACCACTCCTAAGCTCCTGTAAGAAGGTTGTACATTTAGGTTAGACATGGAAAATGTACTGCTCTGCCAGCAGGAAAATAAAAAGCAGGTAAACAACTTAACACAATGGTCCTGTAAAAATTCACCAAGAATTCAATTGTTCATGCAATGATTAATCATCTTCTTTTATATTTCATCAGAGTCATGCACATTAAAAACAGCAACACAAGGCACATTTTACAATGGTTATAAAATACAACAGAAAACAAAAATCTACTTGAGCATGTCTGCAACAAATCCATAAAGATAAGAGATTGTCTTGGAAGTTATAAAAAGAATAAGTATATTTACACACATATAAAAATCTGCCATAATAAGAACATGGCCCATTTCTACTGACAGAGAAATGATGCAGTCCCTCCATCCTCACAAGAAGAACAGAATTGATCCCATTCTCAATGCTTCAATTGCTTCTCAGAGGCAGCTACCAGGAGGCTAAAAACCAAGGGATGCCTTTGCATGCAGTTACCTGAAGCAATGGTCAGGGAACACCTTTGCTGACAAGTCCCACCAAGCTTTAACCTGCTCCATCCTCAAAGCTGCCATGCACCCAGCACACATCAGAGCAGGAAAAGTGGTCTGGATTTTAAAGGAGAACAGACACCCTAAATCCAAAAGGCACATACCTCTAACCCAGTGCTCATGAAGCAGCAGAGCTGACTAAGGCTCTGAGGAGACTCACCTCGTCGTGTCTTGTCTCTAACATGGCACCTCTGATCCTCAACCTCATACCTTTCATTACCTCTGTCACATAAACCCCAACGTCCTCTTAACAGCAGAGCACCAAAAAACCCAGAGATTACATTTTCTGGAAGGCATGGAAAAGCACTAGGCAAGTACCACACCCCCACTCTTTCCAAAGGGCTCCTTCTCCAATCTGAGCATTCTGCGTTCCTCGAGCAGCTATTTTCACACATCGAAGATAACCACACTTGAGACAGTTTCTCTCCTAATTTCAGTCTTATGAGCTTAAATGTCACAGCTTTCTGCCTTCCTGGACAACACTTTCAGCAATCAGAATTTAAAAAAAAACATGTTCTGTTTCATTCTAGGCCTTCTCAAAAGAAAAAAACCCCAAAACTCTGTTGCATCCTGAAGGCAGAACATTCTCATCTGTACAACTGCTTGTGAGTGTTACTGGGAGACTTCCTAATATACATATTCAATCAATTAACTTGTTTCAATGTCACCAATTTTTCCCCTTTAGCTCAGCCTGGGGAGGTGACAAACATCCTAAGGTGTTTCATTATGTGTCTTATTATCTCAAATGTATCTCACAGCAAGCAGGAGGAGAACTATCAAATTCAGTTTCATTTTTTACAGCATAATCTTTGCTTGAGACGTGACTGGGAGTTGTCCTGTCACAAACTGACTGTTCATGGCATGGAGCAGACACTGAAGTCCAGCACACAAGCAGTATTTTCACCCTGCCTTTCTTTCATGCCAACATAGCTGTTACATTTCAGTGAGCCCAATTTTGTTTTGTAAGGCTTCTTTCAATCACGCCAGACCCCAGCAGACAAAGCCTCAACAGTTCAGAGCTCCAGCCATTCCCTAAAACTCACTGTCAGGTAGCTCCCCTCAATAGCCACACTGTGTGGCAGTCAGCAATTACCACGTCCATTCCAGCTTCCTTTCCAGGTTTGAGGATTCTGTAATTTATTGTTTCACAAAAGACAATTATTGCATGTAATGTTTTAGAGCAATTAAACAACGCGTTCACGGAAAATCTAAAATTTCCAGCAAGGAAACTTCAGATTTGTGTCTTTCCCTAACAAGACGTGGAAAGCTTTGGAACTGACATGCATCTGACCTCGACTTTCAGCAGAGCAGAATCACTTCTTCTGAACACCACGTTTAACAACCAGGTTGAGAATGATGGTGATGAGGGCCCTTGCTGGATTAAGGAGACCCTGATGGCTGGGTGGAGGGTGATGAGAAGGAATAAGAGACCCAGCATCGAGGATGTGGATGAGTCTTAACAATTTATGGCTTGAATAATAACAGATTTGAATATTTAACTAAATTTCTACCTGCTTGATCGTTTGCACTTGAGATGAGAAAGGAATACAGTCTGGGTTGCTCGTTCCTAAGTCACAGGAGTGGTCAAAACTCAAATGTGCTGATATGAACATCACTTTTTGGAATCCTTGGGATTTATCTCTAGAAAATCCATTGGAATCATCACCACAGCTCTCTCTTGTTGATAGGCCCAAAGTCACTCAGGTTGGAAGGGACATCAGGTCTGACTGCAGCCCAGTCCTCCACCTCCTCTCAAAGGGCACATGCTCCAGCCCCCAAACTCCTGAGCAGCCCTTCACTGAACTCACTCCAGCTCCTCCATGACCTTACCAGTGATGGAGAGGAGGGTGAACAGTCTGTAGCTGACTGTATTGTCTTCTAACCCTTTTTGAAAATAGGTTTAACTTGCCTTTGCTTGCTTTCCTGTGGCTGGGATTTTAGAGACAGCTCCTAATACTTCCCCAGTCCATTTTGGTAAGACTTCAGCAATTAGGTGACTTTTTAAAACTGAAGCTTGCTACACCAACAAATAAAATTAATGAAAAAAAATGAGTTCTCTTCTAACCATTACTGCAGTGCTACCTGTATTCCTGACTCAGTTCCTGACACCAGCTCCACCAGCAGACAAATGAGCCAGGATGGGGAAAATACAAATATCCATATCCTTTGTGCCACCACTAAGGTGTGATAACAACTACAAGCTGATACAGGAAAAGCCACCTGCTCTGTCCCTGTCCTCCTCCTCACCTCCATGAAAAGAGAGTAGTATAAACTGAGATCCTTCCTTGGTCACACCAGGTTCAGTCCCCAGCCTCTCTTTCCACTTCCATGTTTTGTATCATGATGTCATAACCTCAAGGCTCTCTCTGCTCTACTTGTCCAAGTTGTCTCCATCATCCCTCTTTGCTGTGCTCATAATGACCACACAACCTGAGTTAAAAATCTAGAAAAACCTGAGATACTGGTTTATTTCAGAAGTAATTGGTGGGTTTAAGGATTATTCTACCCTTTCATAAAAATAAATCACAGATTACTTGAATGTTTCCCTATCAATTACAAAGTAGTGTATGAGAGCACATTAAATGGCCCATGCACCTGGCACTAAGGTTTAGATAAAGAAGCAAATATGAAAAATATCCAGATAGGAAACTAGTCTCTAATCTCTTCCCAGAGGCCAGAGGGGAATAAAGCCAAGGTAACCCAAAATGTGTGGCAGAAGCAGCCCAATGAGAGTGCTCACTCTGGTCTGCTCTTAGAAGCATCAGATGGCAAATGATGGATTGCCTTTGCCTTCCTCTGCCCCTCGCCAAAACCATTCTTCCTCTTAATTGTTTCCCAAGGTATCTTCACTATTTTGACACAGTTGCCATGTCTGCTCTTGTGAATAAGACCAAATCCCACCCAGCAGCATCCACAAGACACACATGGCTACTGTCCCAGTCCACATGGCTACCAGGCAAACCCTCTTACAGACCAGAAGGCTTCAGTAAATTTATTTACCATAAGAAGAGAAACCCAGACAGAAGGAAGAGGAGGCAATCTGCCTATGGGCTGGGAGAACCACACATCAGCTTCTCATTCACAAGATCATCCTGATGAAGATTAAATACTTTAAGGTTCTGGGAGCACGTTAACATTACCAGAAGTGAGACTGCCTTCTCATCCTATCACAAACACACACATCGTGCCTCTTGCCCAAATTTAACAGCTGACAGAACATTTAAGTTCTGAATGACCCTTTTAAAAGGAATCATCTGAGAGTCTGGTAATTAATAGTGGGCATGCTGAAGTCAGCATGACATGCACAGTCTGTACCAAGTTGCTGTCTGCTTGTGCCTGCCTTGAGCTGCCTCCCACAGCTGCCAGACCCACAGCTTCCCTTAAGGCTGAGCCACCCTCACTGCCCACCTGGAAAGGGAATCAGCACATAACACATAAGGACACAAATTATCTTGACAAACAAACTTCAGCCGTTGACATTCCCTGGCCAGAGACTTCTTAGTGAATATACTGCCAGCACAGGTGGTTTTGAAGTGTTCAGCTCCTCATGCTCCCACAATGACTGACAGTGTCAGTGGTGAGAACTCGAGCTCAGCTCTGGCTCAGGAGCTCCCTTCAGCTACACAAGTCCTTCTATGACAATTCCCACTTAACACAGCTTCTCCAACAGAACCACAGGACAGGCCTATTCTGGGAAGAGTGAAATATATAAATACATACTTGAAGTAATATTATGAAACAAGGAGAAAAAACCTAAGCAACATTACTATGAAACAGGCAAGTCTGGGGTCTCCTCTGTGATGTATAGAAGCCATAAAATTTACAAATTCCATTATTTTTAAGGCCACTTTTCCCTCTCTATTTCTGATACCAAATTTAAGGGAACTGTCTTCTGCTTGGCAACTCAAATTCAGCTGTGCAAGGACATACAACCCAAACCAAACCAAACATATACAAGGAAGTAACAGCAGACAAGCTCTTGAAACTAACGATTTTTGTATATTTCTGTCTAAAAAAGCTTCCAAGCGTGACTGACAATACCAAAAAAACCCCAACTCTTTAATGAATCTTTTACTTTAAAGCGTTGGTTCAAAACAGCCTCATCCCACTGAAATCATTCTCATTAATACTTTCCTTTAGAGAGTTTATGAACTTAAGAAAAAACTTTACAAACAAGTGAACCAGACTCATACTCAGTACTTAACTCAAGCCACGTGGTAATTTCCCCATCGCTCCTCTCCCTGAGATGACACTACACAAGAGATGACACAGAAGTGATGTCATCAGCAACGCCCACTAACCCAACTACAGAGGTACCCGTGGTGGCAAGGCTGGGCAGAGCAAGAGAGCAGCTGGTGCTCTCCTGACACACACACAGGGGCTGCAGAGCAACGTCCCATTTTACCTCTCACTCTGCAGCAGAAGGGCTCCAGCTCTGATTCCTGTCTCTGCCATGTGCCCAGGAGATTGGAGGAACAGTCACCCGGGAAGAATGACTCTTTTTCCCAATGTTGTCTGCCCAAGGAAGCTTCCACAGTACTAAAGGTGACCAGCAGGGAAGCTGGGGATTATTTTACAGACTTAGAGATGTATAAATAAAAATATATCCACACACAAACTGCAAACCAAAGATACTATATTTATCCAGTGTCATAAATAACATCCTTATTTCTCAGTGATGGCAAATAAGAAAGCAGGAAAGGAAGAGTGTGTTAAGAGATTTAGATTAAGAGTTATAATTATCACTGCTAATAGAAGTTGCAGTTTTCTTTTAATTCACACTTATGATTCTGCAAAATACTTAATAGTATTTGTCGAAGCATCTTTATTAAAGAGTTTTCCAAATAAACAATTTAGGTTCTCTCTGTATCTTAGACATCTGAGAAGACAGATGGAAAACATAACATATGTTAAAAGGAAGATTTACAAAGCAAAAATTCTTGAAAGTGTAAACCAAATTAGGGTGGATGTGTCAGATTTCTAAGTTATCCCTCAATTTTTCCCTGTATAAGAAAAAAACCCAGAATTTTTCAAATTGTGTTTTTCAATTACTCTCTCCATTCTGGTTTCACATTAACCTGCAGGGTGAGGGCCTTTTTCATGTTCTTCTCTCTTAGCAGATAGCAACAGTAAGTAAAATATCTAATAAACACTAAGAATATGTGGGGGGTTTTAATGTGAAGCTGCAGGTATAATAAAAAAGCACAGCATATTGCTGTAGAAATAATTAATGGCATTGGACGACGACTCCAAGGAATGTCCAGCCAAAATAGAAAGTGAATAATCTGCAGCAGAAAACTGGGAATCATTTCACAAGCTACCAAGAGATCTCTGGAGTACAGCAAAGACACAGCCTCTATTCCTGCCTGCTGCTGGCAGGGCTTCTCCAGGAGCTCTATAGCACAGCATTTTCCTAGTTAACTTTAAGTCACTGGAGGGGGAATAAGTTTGAAGTCCCCAGCACACGTGCAATTATCAAAGTATGAATTTCAAAAAATAAAGGAACGGGCAAAAATGGTAGGACTGTGGACTGTCACATATGATCAGGCAAGCAGATCATCTGCTCAACTTTTCATTCCACACAGACATGAGTGTCAAACTCCTTGGAAAAACCTGTAAAAGCCCACAAACACTGGGAGAGTACACAATACTCTCCCACTGCTATCAGCAGTGCCTCGGGAACTGGAAAGAATTAGCTGTGCCAGACTCTATATAAATGAGCCTATTTCTAATCTCAAAAATCTCCTGTCCCAGATCACAAACACTGGCATCAAAGTATGCAGGTCAGTCACTTCAGGTGAAAAAAACCTAAGAGTTTGTATCAAACTTCTTGCTCAAAGCAAACATCTTGCTCGTCATCATCCTCTCCCATTGACCACCCCCGTGATTCATGAGTCTTAAACAATATAACCATGAAGTGTTCCACAAGAAACAATATAGCCATGAAGATCCCACCTCATTTTCCCATCCCAGATAGTTAGGGCACAAGTACCATAAAACAAACAAACAAAAAGGACATTCCCTTGGAATAATTACAACTATGCACATTCCTTCACCTACAGTTTTTCAGAAAATGAATTTGTTCCCTAAATTTTCTGCCTATAAATGGGAGTGTGTTCACTTAATGAAATTATCCTTTTCCTTGTTCCAGGGAGAGAATAAGGAAGTGAGTGTGTAACTGTGATTCTTACTTCCACAGCACACACACGACACTCGAGTTTTGCAGGTATCACACAAAACAAGAGCAGATGGATTACACAGGCTTCCACGAAGCTTTTCAGCCACGCAGGAATAAACCCTTTAAAACATCCATACCAATGCTTTCACGTGCCCAAACAAAATCTGGGTTTAGATCACCGAGACGTCACTCCATCTGAAGTCTCTGCTAAGAATATGAACACAAGCTTAGAAAACCTTGCTGTCTTTCCTTAAGCTACTTTGCTTTTGTCCACCTCTTTCCAAACTAAAACCTAAATCCAGTGCAATACACCTATCTGGTTTTTGGCAGGAGAGCAGGATCAAATCAGGCTGCGCATCGACACGAACTCCCTTCTGTGAAGTTCTGTGGCTGCCTGGGAGTCAGCCAGAGATCTACTTATCTCGGCACGTAGGGAGGCACGTGCAACAGGGCAAGCCTTTCCCCGGTGTAAAATCTGGGCCCTGCATGCCAACACACGGGCCAGGAAGAGAACAGGAGTTATCAGGGAGCTTGGCCCGCAGCTTTTGCAGCCACACAGCTTAATCTGTGCAGGATCAGAAGTTACGGAGGAAAAAAGAATTAAAAATCAACAAAACCCCCCACACAAGGAAGTGTGAAGTGAAAACCTAGCTCTAATGGACTCTGGAAGCTGCTCATCTCACCTTCTTCCCAACTTCACCTACTTTAGGAATTTGTTAACTCCCGATGCCGTCAGGGACACCCTCTGCTCTGGCCCAGATTACACTGTGTTGTTTCTGGAACTGGCACAGCATCACAGCAGCAGAAGCTGCAGGGAACACAGCGAACGCAGAAAGAAGCATGACTTGACTGAAATTCAGACCCTCACCGAGCTACCTGCAGAAGGGACCACAGTCCAGGGGTCCCTGAACACCTCCAGCTGTGCTGCTGCTCCATTCAGGCACGTTTTCCCCAACCAGCCTGAGACCAGCTCGAAAACGCCTCCAGGTCTGTGTACGTTCTGCTGAAGGACCAATGCCAGCAATGTACAAAACAATCACAACGCTCAGCACCGAAATAACACACTGCCATAAGCAAACTTACTGTAATTCTACTTTTGGTAGGAGTCCCTTGTTTATTCTGCGACACTGGATGAGAACATCTCACAACAGCCACAGAGGAGACAAATGTTTAGGTATGAAAATGCCCGTGTATCCAATAAAGCAGTAATTAGACTAAAGCACTACTCCTACCTGGCTAGACAAGGAAAAATCTTTCCCACGGACATTTTACCACAGGAGTCAGCTCGTTCAATACAGCACAGCAATGGCAAGCGAAGTTAACAGCCAGGAGTTTTAACCTTCCTTATTGATACAAAGAGCAGCAGGGCAACTGCGAAATGAGACTATCATGAAACTTAACGATGGTCACAGCACCCATTTCTGTTATCCTTTCATCTCTGCACCCTTCTGCAAGACCAGACACTGGATTTAGCTGCTTAGGTTTAGCAGAAAAGGCCATCTTTTCAGAAGGTAAACAGACCAATTTCAACGGCACAAACTTTGCCCCGGTAAGCTGAGGAGCTATTTTTATCAGAAAGATTAAAGGCAGCTAAAACTTACCCTGACAAAAGGAGTTGCTTAACATCACCGCATCAAAGCATCAAGAGAAATATAAACAAGGAGGAGAGCAGTTGCTTTCTGCCCAATGTTCAGGCCTGCCATCAGAGCCTCGGGTGTGAGCATTTGCAGGCTTGAGCCAAACTGCTCAGTCAGGCCCAACGCGGCAGCTGTGAAAGCACATCCCCATCACGGCAGCCACAGCACCCACCCGTGTGGGGCTACCACTGCAACTACAATAATGCTGTTCAACTCACTGCTCAGCCAGGGCAAAAACCTCAGACCCACCTCCCCAGGCTCCCCCAGTCTCAAAGGCCACTTTCCAGGTTGTAACAGAACTTTTCCATTTAAGCCCCGGTACCAGGGAGCAGCCTGGTTTAGTTCCAGGAGCAGGCATTTGACAGCCATCACGACTCAAACTATTTGTATCGCCTGCCACAATGCACGGAAACCTTCAGCGATCCTTCTACGAGCAGCATTAACTGCTGGCAACAAACCTAGAAGTGCTTTTCCTAAAAACAACCCTCTCTTTAAGTGCACAAACATTACCCACACCCTTGGCAGTGAGCTACTTTTGCCTATGGAACACCAGGACGATGACAAAACTCCCTGGACACACTGGTCCAGAACACAACCTGGGGTTTGCCATCCCAGTGCCCCCAGGCCCCCCGAGCCCTGCAGAACTTTCTGCAGATGCTGGAGTTCACACATCCAGCAGCACACAGAGCTCCCCGAGACACACGAGAACTTGCTGAACAGGACGTAATTAAGACTGAAGCATTCCAGAACAGCCCAAGTGAACTTCAAAAAAGAAAGAAGAAAGAAAGAAAAAAAACCACCAAACCAAGACACTGGCTACCAGGAGAGTCTAAAATGTCTCGCTGAAGAATTAAAGAATTATAAACTGTATTTGTCCTGAGATACAAAGAGCATTTCACAGCAACTTGTGTATCAGCCTTCCATATACTCCAGTGCTTCCACACAAGGGACTAACACGGTTCAATCACAAGACCTCACCTAGATATTCCCTGACAATTCTTACTCGATACTGTTTCTTTCTCGCTTGTTTCATTTATTTGCAGGCTGAGAAGGTTTCCATAAAAAACCCTAAAGGACCGAAGCATCTGTAAAGTGTTGCCAAATGCAGATTGAGCAAGACGAAAAAACCCACAGAATTTATCAGCTCAATTATAGTAATATTTTTTTTTCAGTCTATGAAAACACAGCAGGCACAGCATGATTAACTTATCACTATCCCTTCCACAAGATTCATTAATCTCTGAAAGCAGAAATTCAAGTGCAACAGACTTCGTGTTCTTCTGAAACCACTCTTTCAGGGATTGAAACAGTCGGAACACCGGGAGAGGCCGGTCCAGGCACACATGCTCTTGTACACACACGTGTGTATTTACAACGGGCACACACTGGCTGGAAACGAGACATTTTGATGTGTTTTATTATCTACAAACTCATCACAATTGAAGAAAAAGGCACGCCAGAAACACTACACGACACAGACAAGTCGCAGGGACTGCCAGGCTGCCGGGCATTTCGGCATACGAGCAGCCCCACAACTTCAATTATTATCGGCAAATCGTTTGGGGTTTAAAGGGAAAATGCTTGAACAGTTTAAGCCAAATACCTTAAAACTTCGGTCACAGGTTAGTAGGTAAAAAAGAGCAATAGTATTAACTGGAGGGTAGAATTAGATGGTCTTCAAGGTCCTTTCCAACCCAAATCATTCTATGACTAAGAAGCTATTAAGGAGTTTTTATTCCGTAGTGTGTCACACACAGGGGCACAGAAAAAAGCCGGTATAGGGCTATTAGCTATGGGTAATCTGTGGGGTTTAAGGAGTAGCCAGAAACCTCAACTACCCTTCCAAGAAGGCACCTTCAGCTTCAAGCTGAAGGAGGATAGATTCAGATTCTGTATCGGGAAGAAATTCCTTCGTCTGACGATAGCGAGGCCCTGGCACAGGCTGCTGAGAGAAGCTGCGGCTGCCCCACGCCTGAAAGTGTCCAAGGCCAGGCTAGACTGAGCTTGGAGCACCCTAGGATAGTGGAAGGTGTCCCTGCCATGGCAGGAGATGGAAAAAAAAGGGCGTTAAGGTCCCTACCAAGCCGAACCACTCCATGATTGTACAATAAGCAGGATGGCCGGTGCTTTCCATGCCTGGCCCTTCTCCTTCCCTACCCACACCCCACTCACCTGTCCACCTCCATCACCCAAACCGAGGCACTAAAAACGAAGATGATGGAGGAAAAGAAGGGAAACCCAAGTCAAAAAACGTCTCTTTCCAACCGCTATTTATAGCCGGGACGGTACTTGGCGTACGGGTCCCGCCCGGTAACTTCGACTGCAGGAGGCCCAACCCACCCCCGCCAGGAACCGCGGTAGGGCGGGCGGTCCCCCGGGCCCCCCCCTCCGGCGGGGCGGTAGGGGCGGGGGGGTGTGGGGGGAAGAACCGCCGTAGAGCCCCACCCGAGCCACCCCCGCGGCCTTACCTGTGCTATCGCTGGCGGAGAAGCCCGGCGAGTTGAGCTTGGCTCGCTTGGGGTTGGGCGGCCCGTCGAGTAAGTTCTCCGCCATGGTGGCCGGAGCGGCGGAGCCGGTGATCGTTGTCGGGGGGTGCTCGGGGGGGGCCGAGCTCGCTGTCCCCGCTCCTCCGCCGCACGGGAACCCAACAGCGCCGCTCAGTGCCCGGCCGGCCGCCCCCGCTCCCCCATGCCGGGCCGCCGCAGGCCGCAGGGAGGAGGGCTCGGGGCGGGGAGCGAAGGGCCCAGCGCCCCCTCCCTGCCGGCCGCGCTCCTCCCGGGCGCTCCCCCCGCCGCGGTGCCCGGATGGCGGCTCAGGCCGTCACTCGGGGCGCATTCCGCCCCCCCACACGCTCCCCTCGCCTCGCCCCGTCCCCTCCCCTCCGCGGCGGCGGCTTCGCCCCGGCCCCCGCCCGCCGCCCGCCCGCGGCCGAGGTAGGGGAGGGAGGAGGGGGGGGAGGAGAAGAGAAGGGAGCGGGGGGGGGGGGGGGGGGCAAAAATTTAAAAAAAGGAAAAAAAATCACCAAAATGCGGAAAAACGCGCCGACCCCCCAAAAACGCCCCAAAACAATGAGCGCGGCGCGGCGGTGGCGGCGGCTCCCGGTGGCGGCGGCGGCGGTCGGTTGGCTCCGGGCGGCTGCGCCCCGCTGGCTCGAGCCCCCTGTGCGCGTCGGCGGCGCTCGGCGCGGCTGCCCCGTGCGGCGGCGGGGCGGCCCCGCTGCCCCGGCCCGGCCCGGCCCGGCCCGCTCCGCCCGCGCCGCGCTCCGGCTCCGCGACAAGATGGCGGCTGTTGATTCCTCAATTAAAAAAAAAAGTTTTTTTTTCTCTTCTCTTTTCCAGAGCCCTCGGGGGCGGGGCGGGGGCGGGGCCTGCGCGCTGCGTCACCGCGCTCGCGGCGCGGCCCCGCCCTGCCGGAAAGGCGCGCGCGGCGCCGGAAGCGCTCGGCGCCGTCCTCACTTGCTCCGCTGAGGGTCTCGGGGACGGCGAGGGTGTCGGGCGGCGACCCCGCCTCACACACCATGCCTGGAGTGCCGTGCGCTCGCTCTCCGCCACCGTCTCGGTCTGCCCTGTTTGCTTCAGTCGGGGTCCCCCCGCAGCACTCCCTTACAGCGTCCCCTCGCCGTCTGCCCTCAGGTGCCTCCTCCCCGGGCCCCCTCATAGTCTCCCCAGTCCTCTCAGAGTACATTTCTCCCCCTCCAAGTCCTCGCCTCGGTCTTTCCTGTTTGCTGCTGTCGGGCTCCCCTCAGGACCCCAGAGCTGTCCCCTCGCAGTGTTCCGACTCCCCTCAGATGTCTGTTCCCCCCTCAGAGAGTCCCCCGCAGTCTCCCCTCAGTCCCGGCAGACGAGTCTCCGTGCCCCCATCACAGCGACCCCTTCAAGTCTCCCCACAGTCCCCTTTTCTCATCAGTCCCCTCGTAGTCCCACCATGGATGGCTCGTTGGCCCTTCAGAGTCTCCCCTGAGTCCCTCAGAGCCCTCGCTTCAGTCGCTCGCCAGTCTCCCCCCACAGTCCCCTCTGACTCCCCTCAGAGGCTGCAGTGCTCCCCTCACCATGCCCCCTCCACGTCTCCCCATGATCCCCCCTCCCCATCTCAGTCCTTTCTGAGTCACCCCCACAATCTCCCCTTTCAGTCCCACCACTGATGGCTCAATGCCCCCCTCACAGTCTTTCCCCCTCTCATACTCCTCAGAGCCCCCACCCCAGTCTCCTCTCAATCTCACCATGGATGTCCCCTCTCAGTCTCTCCCTGCAACGTCCTCAGTTTTCCCTCACAGTTACATTTCCAGTCTGCCTTCTCAGTCTCACCATGGGTGCCTGCTCCATGCCCCCTTCACAGCCATCCCCCTCCCAGTCTCCCTTCTCAGTTTCCCCTCAGTCACCTCTCAACTTCCCCTCTCAGTCAGTCCCACAGAGATGATCCCTCTCAGTGTCCCCCTCAGAGTGTCCCCTCTCCATTTTTTCATCCCCTGCAGTTTCCCCTCTCAATCCCAATGCGGACATTCCCTCTCAATGTCCCACTCACAACATCCCCTCCCAAGCTCCCCCTCAGTGCTCCCATTTTCCCCCATGCCCTCAGAGCAGCCATACATGAGGGCAAGTGTCCCATCAGAGCTGACCCACTCTCAGGCACCAGCATCAAACCCAGCCTCCCTTTACAAACACTTTCTGCTCTGTCTAGACAGACTTCCCCAGCCCAAAACAGGTTTAGAGGACTGGAGCTCATATAGTTCCATGGATTTCCATACTGGTTCCCAACCTGAGAATCAGGTCGTATAAGCCCCGGTGACGTGTGTGGCAGCAGAGCTCCTTGTACCCAAACTGGTTGCTTGGGGCTGTTTTCATCACCTTCATGTTGGAATGTCCTCCAAAGTCAGCCACAATGGGAGGAGAGGCTGGAGAAGATCTGGACACAATTCTGAGGATGTGCTGATGGGCTCCATAAGCTGAGATGGATTCAACAGCAATAATTTATTGGTTTAAAGGAGATCTATAATGACAGATTCCTTTGCAAAGAGTAAGTCTGCCTTTTGTTTACTGCAAAACTTGAATTCATTACATTTACTTCTACATTTACATGAAATTCATTACATTTACTTGCAAATTCTGTATTTATTTACATGGTGCCTGTCCTTGCTGAGGTCTGGCTGTAATCACATAGAGGTCTCTGTCAGGCTTCTGCTTCTATCACTGTATTACTTATTAGTTGCACAAGTAAGGGCTCTCTGGTTGTGCCTGCTTTAATTTCCTTCCGAAGCAGTGAGTTCCCATCTGTTTCGGGATGTTTCAGCATGGGACAGGTTCAGTGTCTCACAGTGCCTCTAGATGTAAAAGCAGCAGCTCCCATCCAGCAGCATTTTACTGTGATATAAAGCATTTATCCCAGTTTAGGTTAAAGGAAAATGTTTTGCTGTTGGAGGTGAGGGGTGGGAGTCAGGTCAGACTCTTAGGCACAGCTGAGGACAGCAGTATCTTTTTCTGGCTCCTGCTTGAACTTTTTAACAAGTTTGGTTGGTGTATTTTGAACTGTGTCTTGGATCACTCTTTGTGCTTCCCTTGGTCATTACAGCCTGGGCAACCTGAGCTAGTGGAAGGTGTCCCTGCCCATGCCAGGGAGGTGGAATGAGCTGGTGTTTAAAGTCCCTCAAACCCAAAGGAGTCTGTGCTTCTACAACTACATCATTTGTGGATATGCTGGAGTGGCTGACACCAGGAGCCCTCCATAGCACTTTGCTCCCCTCATGACCCCCTTCCCTGGTGCTGCACTAACTCTGTAGCTCTGGGATAAAGTCAGGATGGAGATTTACCACCAAGGACAGATCCTGAGCAGTCCCACAGCTACTGCCCCTCCCAGAGGATGTTCATGCTGCCTGGTGCTGGGCAACACATCCATGTTGCACCAGTACTGCAGCCCTGAGCACACAGCCGCTGAGCCAGGGGCCCTGACAGTCCCAGTGCTGTGCCAGGAGCTGCTGTGTCGGTGCCTCTGAGGGAAATGCCATGGTGGGAGAAAAGCAGAGGATGTATGGAGACCATGATTGTCTGGGACAGCTCCTCTGTCTGTACAGCAAGTGCCAGGCTTGCCACGTCGGTTAAGTCAGAGTGCTGGGGCTGCGAGTCCCAGAAGCAGAGTGGGAGGGAAAGCAGGTGCTTTGGAGGGAGGGAATCCTTTACCCCAGGCAGTAGGGGCAGAGGAGGAGGATCTTATTGTCACTGTGTCCTGCAGCTTCTCTGTGCTGCAGTGTCCCCTTAGGATGGCCCCAGGTGCCCCTCCATGGGGTCAGAACAGCACTGGGTTAATGGCAGGAGGGAGAGGAAGACCTTGGCTGTTATCCACTGCCCCTTGGAAAGAGGGCTATGATTAAATACCCTGAAGGCCTAAGAGTAGCCTGAGTACCACAGCCCTTTGGTGTTAGTATTGCAAGACTTGGATGGCCTCACCCATTAGTAATGCCAAACATAGAACAAGCTCAAACAGAGTAGGAGGATTTAATGAAGAGAAACCCTTTGAAAGACACTATATATCAAATACACCAATATTCCCAGTCTGGACCCCAGTGCATGGCCCCCTGCTCCCCTGCTGATGGATAAGCTCTTGAAAGGATACCTGAGACCTTTGTTTGGAGTGGAGGGTGAAGCAGGTGCTTAATGGATAACTCCTTTATTCAGGGACTAGTTCCAAGAGAAATTGCATAATAAAATCTGCACTGCTGCAGCCCATTGCCAGACTTCCTGTCTCCAGAACTAAGCTGCTTAAAGACACAGTTCCTGAGATCCTACCTTCCTTCCCCACCCAAAACATGGAAGTATCAATTCTATAGCTTGTGACCTCAAAAGCTTACAGCCAAACAATTAGCAGTGTTTGAATTAACTTCTGAGGAGCTCTGCCCTGTAACTTGTAGTCACTATGGCACCATCAGAGGAGTTCTCACTGGGAATGGGAGTCTGTTTTTCCTGGTAATGTTATGTCCCAGCACCTGGTGGCCTTACCATTCCCATGTGCTGCCAAAGCTGTTCCAGGATAGCAGCAAAGCTATCCTGGAGCCTGTTGTCTCCTCTCCTCCCAGCCACTGCAGAAGGTGCTGCCTATTCTTTCTCCAGGCACGTCTGGTTATACACACCCTGCACTCATGGGATTGTGGAGCAATTTTATGTGAAATAACTGTTGTTTCTGGCTTCTGATTTTCATTGTGTGTGTGAATTCCGTGGTGTTCAGGAAGTGGTGGTAACCCAGGAACCGCAATCACAGCACTGTTTTGTGTTTAGCTATGTGTCTGTGAACTTCTGCAAACTCTTGGCTCCTTGGGCTGCAGAGACTGACACACATCCTAAAGGGTCTCCTTGCTTCATTTCATGCAGAAAGAGTATTTGCAGGTGACTAAACATTTTCTGTGGGTGATACCCCAAAAGCACCAATCAGATGTGATTCTGCTCTCCTTTACATTAAGTATTCATTAATGTAAAGCCATTTCCTACCTACTTGTTGAGTAGAGTGTCGTGGGGACTGGATGCAGACTTGGACTTTTCAGCAAATTGCTCAGAATCCTGCCCATCATCTGCCAGGACCATCTAACTCTGATGTGGAGAAATGCCCCAAGTAATGGGTAAGGCTATCTCACCAAAGCGAGAGTAGCAGTTCAGGAAAACCAGAGTCTTCTGTCATCAGCATAATTGAATGTGTCACTCTGAGGGGTCCTTCTTTCTCAAGTCCCAAACGTGAAGCCTTTTTGCTGAAGTTGCCTGTAACTTTGCCATGCATGACAAACTATTAAGAAAAATCTCTATAAATCTTTGTGCTCTCACTCAGGGTTGTTGCTTGGTGAATCTCACAACAGAGAGACACAACAGTCCATTTGCTTTATTTTTAATGTAAACTGCTACCAAAAAATGCCTGTCTTTGGGCTCTGCTACATTATGATTTCTCATCTCTCTGACACCAGTTTGCAACCTGCCCCACAGTCCGTTCGAAAATTATATTTCTACCCATAAAATAGTAATCTGGGTAATCTGGGCAAATTTCATGTCTGCCAGCTCCCTTTTAGCAGTGGCAATTAGTGGTTTATGGGTGGTTTCAGCCAACATGGGCTAGAAAAAAGACACAGAACATTTTCCCGCTGCAGATTATGGTGAAAGATCTCTTCCCTAAGCACAGAGAAATGCAGGGTGCCCATAGATACACTCTGGCCACTTGAGATGGGAAGATTTCAGTGTTACCCCCCTCCCTGCCTTGTCCCCTGGTTAAAGATGTGGCCTTCCCATTGCACCGTCAGTAGGAGAGGGCATTCACAAGCTCTTCAGGTGCTGTCACTCACAGCTTGGCATGAGCTGAATCCCAGATGCTCAGTCTGAGCTTGGGTGCTGAGCTCTGAGCTCAGGAGTGAGCACTGCTCACACTCCCTCTGCCAAATTCACTCAGGCTCCACCTCTTGCCTGAACCTGTATCTTGGAGCAAGACCTCATCCTTCCCACCAGGGCTGGTGCTTCCCTTCTTTCATTCTGCTCCCTCCTCACAGCTCAGAGCAGTGGCCAGTCAGCATCTTCCATCCACAGGGATTGGGTGATTCCTCATCCCTTAAAAGGTGTCTCCAGATTTCTCCCATGTCATTTCTGTCCTCTCCTCATTCCATGATGGCATCACAGAGACAAGGTCTTCCGATACCTACAGGGAACTGAAAGGAAGGATGGGACAAGGCTATTTACAGGAGCATGTAGTGACAGGACAAGGGGGAATGGGTTCAGATTGAGAGTAGGTTTAGCTAGGTATTAGGAAAAAATTCATCCCTGGGAGGCCCTGGCACAGGGTGTTTAGAGAAGCTGTGGCTGCTCCTGAATCCCTGGAAATGTCCAAGGCCCAGCTGGATGGGGCTTGGAGCAGCCTGGTCTGGTGGAAGGTGTCCCTACCCATGGCAGAGGGGTAGAACAAAATAAGGTTTAAGGTCCCTTCCAGACAACACTTGAATCAAGTGCTCAGCACTTTCGACTACACTAAGCATTGCTCCTTTCAATTCAATGCCATCCAAGCATTTATTAACCTACTTGGACACACTGCATGTCTTTTGTGGAAGTAATTAATTACTATAAATCTTATAGTTCTTTTTTTTCTGACTCTACATATAGCTTGAATTTTTTTCTAATCAATAGCAATGCTCACAGCAATGCAGTGACTTCAGGTAATTGTCTGGGATCACATTTGGAAATGCCCTCCTTGTGTTCTGGCTGACAGTCCTTATTTTTTGCTGCAGCAAAATCTGGTGTTCCCAAGAAAACTCTGGCCAAGGTCACAGTCTCACCACCATCCTGTTAGTTACCTGTGTGCAGAACTCTGCTGAGCCACTGTCAAGCCAGGCCATGGGGACACTGCTGGCATTTTTTCCTTCTCTGCCATTGCCCTGGTTGGTGGAGGCAGCCACGATGATATGGCTCTGCAATTCCTCCTGCTCCATTCAGCCTTGCCTGTCCCTCTGCCTCTTCTCTTGTTGCTATCAGTCACAGCTTAAGTGCAAGATTTGGTTATGTCAAGGAGCTTCATTCCTGGGAAACTCTGTGTACCTTCTCAGTGTTAATCCTGGCTCCCAAAAGCCTTTAAGCTTTTGGTGTGGATTCAACTCATCACAACTCTTGAAAAACTTTATTTTTCATCAGAGACTCTGCTGAACTCCCATAGTCATCCAGAGAGCAAGCCCAAGCTCTTCTGCAGTGTCAGCCTCTCTCTCTCTCTCTTTCTGCTGAGTTAAAAGCCAGCCATGAAATGTTTTGGATTTAACCCTCACCCTCCACATGAGGTTCCAAGAGTTAACTGTGCCGAAGTTCTTGGAGAATGGTGGCTGCCCTGCCCTTGCTCTGGCACTGCCATGTGCAGTCATAGAATCATGGAATGGTTTGGGTGGGAAGGGACCTTAAAGCCCCTTTGTTCCAAACCTGTGGCACAGGCAGGGACACCTTCCACCATCCCAGGCTGCTCCAAGCCCTGTCCATCCTGGCCTTGCACACCTCCAGGGATCCAGGTGTAGCCACAGCTTCTCTGGGCACCCTGTGCCAGGGCCTCCCCACCCTCCCAGGGCAGAATTTCCTCCTGCAGACTGTGTACTCCTCCCATAGAGGAAAGGGCCCCCAGCGGTGACCAGGAAGCCTTTCTTGGAAAACTGTCCTGCTGAACCAGTTCCAATTTGTATGAAATTCTTCAATATTCATCATGGCAGGGAGGGCATTGAGCTGGGTTGACAAGGAGAATATATTAACCGCCTGTTTGTGCCTCCAGCCTTGCTCTTCTTCCACCACAAGAGTTTTTTCCTTGTTTTGGGTATAAAAAGAGCAACTTCTACAGGAGCTTGAAGCTCAATGCTCAGTGGGATGGGAGACCAGTAGAAAGTGGGACTGGCCCAGCCCCACATTGCCCCATAAGCTGGATGATGATGACTCTTTTCACCCTTTTTCTAGCAGATAAGGTGTTTGTGGAAAGCTTCACCTTCTGCAGGTAACTCTGGTGTGTTCAGGGCTTCAGTAAGTACTCAGAAACTCCCCAAAGTTTCAGCTCTCAGAATTTAGAAAGCACTGAAACCTTCTGCTTTATTAATTGACAGTGAAAACATCTAATTTCCCTGCTGTATGAGCAAAACTTTAAAAACAGATTTATCTCCAAAACTGGGAAAATAAAAGGAGTAAGAAAGGACAGAATGACTAAAACACATCAATCCACTCACCTTCTCCTTCAGCAAATTTTTCACATTTGATTCAAACCAAATTATTTATTTTTTCTTGTTATGGCAACAACCAGTTTAAAGGCTCCACTATTTCTCCAGCCCTGTGGTTCTCTCAGGCAGCTCCTTGGGCAGCCTGGCTCTCATGCATCCCAGCTGGATGCATCTTGCATCCCTCCTATCACCTTGTTTTGGCTGCCTGAAACATACCTGGCACTTCTTGGGTGCCCAGCACAGAACCAAACCCAAACCTTTCCTGGTGACTCAGTCCAGAGTTTCTCCCAAACACAACATGAGGGCTTTAGCTGGAAAACCTTTTTGCAGCATTAATCACCTTTCACTGTAAGTTTGCACGAGCTCCTAAATAATGGGCTCAGGTGAAAGTAAAACTAATTATTGTCATTATGGCTTCTAGTTCACAGAAATGTGGAACGACAGACTGGTTTGGAAGGGACTTTGAAGACCATCCTGTTCCATCCCCTGCCATGGGCAGGAACACCTTCCAGTCTCCCAGGTTGCTCCAAGCCTCATCCAACCTGGCCTTAAACAATCCCAGGGAAGGGGCAGCCAGAGCTTCTCTGGACAGCCTGTTCAGATTAAGGGGATCACAGCAGGGCAGCAGAGTGACTGAGGTGATGGTGATAATCAGCACAGGATAAAATGGGATGAAAACCTGTGACAGAGTGATTCCAATGAGGTGCTCTACTCTGTTGCTTTAAAGCTTTAAAGGTTATCAAAGAAATGACCACCCCCCCCGCCCCAACCCCCCCTCCAACTGTGGTGTCCCATTCTGTGACATTAATGACAAGAATCTCTTGGCACAGGATGTAATTTGCTTGGGGAAATTAGTTTCAAAAAAGACCAGAAAGTTAAATACTATTGCAGAGCTTAAATGAAGGCAAATAATGTTATAACCAAAATAATATTTTTCTATGATAAATTATGTAAAAGGCTAGAGTAATAAAGTGTGATGCTCCAGGGAATAAAACAATCCCTGTAAAGGTCAGGAAACGCTTTTAACATCCCTGCACATCAGTCCAGATGCATTTTAATTTGTTTGGGTTTTGTGTCCTTGGTTGGACATGATATACTTGCCTGAGTTCCTCAAGGCCAAACACCTCATTGGGTGGACAGAGAAACCTTCCACAGCTCTCTCAGGATATTGCTCCATCCTTTGAAGCATGAGCCAGATGATTTCTGTTACACTCCTGTCCTATTCCTGCAAGACTTGCCTCACTGCAAGGTCTTGGTGGCATCTCACCCTGTGACCTGTAACTCCACAATTTTGCTGTTACAAGGCTGTCTCTAATTATATCAGGATTAACTTTTCACCCCAAGCTGTCCACCTTGGGCACCACGGTTCATTCCATTAATGGTTCATTCATTCCATTAATGGTTCATTCCTGCCATGTGGAGTTTCATGGATTGGCTGTCGATGTACTCTGTGCTTCCATCCTAGATCAGCTGAGGTTGCTTGTTTTTCTGTCTAAAGCCAGCAACACATTAGGTGTCTTGAAATTCCCTTTTTCTCTGCTTTTCTTCCATCCCATATCAGCTTATCCCAGCCTTGTGCTTACTAGGGAAGTGAAGCCAGATCAGCTCTCAATCACCTAGCCTGGAGGTCCCATCATTGTCTTCCTGGAGCAGGGTCTGACAAACTACTGCACCTCATCTCAATCCCCAGCTCCTCCATATGCAGTGCATGGTCACATCTGTTAAATCAGCCCATTTGGCCCCTCTGCCAGGTCAGCTCCGCTCCCATGGCCCAAGCCTACTTCTTTCTGCTTGTCCAAAGGCTTCTCAGCTGCATTCCAGGTTCCTCTGTCATCCACTCAATATGACACTTGGTGCTCATTTAGGGCAATTTACCAGGCTGGTTTTTGAATATGAGAGCTCTGAAATTTATTTCACACTTGGGAAACAAACCCAGACCCAACTTTTTCACAACGGCTGTCAGTGATGTTCACAGCATCCTGAAAGGCTCGGATGGAATTTGCTCATGAGCTTTGTAGAATTATCCTCTGGGAGAGAGCAAATATGGGAGAATTTGAGCTAGGAAAGACAATTTACATTATTGAAGTGTTAAAACATGACAGAACTGTTACCTCAATTCTGTATTATAAAAGTACCCAAAGATTTGGTAAAACACAGGGTTTTCATAGAATCACAGACTGGTTTGGGTTGGAAGGGACCTTAAAGCCCATCCTGTTCCACCCCCTGCCATGGGCAGGGACACCTTCCACTATCCAAGGGCACTCCAAGTCCTGTCCACCCTGGCCCTGGACACTGCCAGGGATCCAGGGGCAGCCACAGCTGCTCTGGGCACCCTGTGCCAGGGCCTGCTCACCCTCACAGGGAATAATTTTTTCCCAATATCCCATCTAACCCTGCCCTCTGGCAGTGGGAAGCCATTCCCTGTGTTCTGTCACTTCAGGCCCTCATCTAAAGTCCCTCTCCAGCTCTCCTGGAGCCCCTGTAGGCACTGGAAGGTGCATAATACAGATCATAACATGCAATACAGATACCTGAGACATCTTCAAAGAAGTACTCAGTAATTACTGCAGTCATTACATGGTCCTGGTTTCCCCCCTGCCTTTGATCACAGATGTCTAGAGTGATCTCTGCTGCTTCCAGAGCAAAGGCAGCTCCATCTCCTCCTTCCCCAGCTCTCCTGGAGGAAGCAGTGACCCTCTGCACTCCCACCCAGTAAGAATTCTCACCACAACACTGGCACACCATGGCTTTGTTTATGACTTTGCACCACTGGCTGGACCCAAACTAACAAAAAAAATCCCCAGACTGTCTGGCTTTGTATTTTCTTGGAGTTTAAGTCCAGTTGAAGTAATTAGATAATTTCTGCATTTTTGGATGTCACAGGTCACTGCATTTCAGGTGAACATTGAGCCCTGTCACTCAGGCCAGATGAAACCCCACCAATCCTGGGGAGAGCAGAGCTGCTGTGGACTGATGTGGGAAGTAACGAGGTGCCAGCATGGGCCTGGCACTGCCAGGGGGGGTTCACAGTTCAGATCAGCAGCCTGGTGCTCCAGCCCAATGAAAGGAGGATAATCCAGGCACCCTGAGCCCTCTCCCTCCCCAGCTGGCACAGGATACTGAGCTTTCAGACTGGATGATCTCAAAGCACTCGGACAAGGCAGGAAATCCCTGTGGCTTCACCTCCCAGCTCCCTGCTTGCAGGCTGAGCCCTTCCTCCCAGTCTGCATCCAAACCCTGTGGTTGAAATGAGCTAATTTTGCTTGAAAGGCTGCGAGCCCCAGTGCAGGCACTGCTCCCCTCGCATGCTGTCGCAGTACGCAGCCACCGTTCCTTCAAGAGAGCTGCAGCTCATTTCAAGGTTGAATTTGTCCAGCTTCAGTCCCTGGGATATTTACATCTCTGGAAATTATCTGGGGATGCTGCAGTCCGTTATGGCAGAGTTGTTGCTTCCCTCAGTCAGATCTCTGGGCAAGTGCTTGGATTTTAACACTGCCATGTCCCCACATACACCCTTCTCTCTACCCTGTATTTTTTTTAAGATTAAGGAAAACATTTTATTTTCAAGCTTTTCTTTGCAATTGCAAGGACCAGATACTCTTTCTAAATGACAAGAGATGAGAATCTCGTGCATTTGCATGACCCCAATGGTTTCCAAAACTCCTTTAACTAAACCATTGCCCAGATTTCACCAAAGACACGTGGGGCTGATGTACGTGAGGGCCACTGACACCCAGCACGGAGCACATGAGCTCTGAAGTACCTAAAATTGTCTCATGTTGGCTTTTGAAGATAAGTCTCCACCCTCCATTCAGAATGACAACTTTTGGCAACAACAAGAAAACAGAAATGACAGATGGTAACAAAATCTGGTACACAAACATGACAGTAGGCAATATAATGAACATTTCACCCACTCCTTCATTTATGCTAATCGGTGCTTTTGAGCAACCGGAATTGTTCTGCCAGACAGCCATGGATCTGAAGCACAGCACAGCAAATCTCAGAGGGCCACCAACCTGAAACCAGGGTAAAACCCCACCAGGCAACTCACTGAGAATGAAATTAAAGTATCACTAAACCCCTGACAAAATCCCCCCACTCCTAAAAAGCACATGGACCTCTCCTCCTGCCCTGAAAACACCACATCCACAAAACAGAGGCAGTTTGGTTTTCCTGCTACCCAAAGCTTCACCAAAATTCAGAGGAACCAGCAGAAATGAGAAGTAGCAGCCTTGCAGTCATTGTGAATTCTGCTAAATAAACGTATTTGTTACGGCAACAAAAATTTCCTTCAAAAAGCGTTTTTCTCCCAGACTCGGCTCTCTGGGGTGGACTCTGTCCCTGCAGGAAAATGGTTACTCTTCCCTTTGAAGCCCACTTATCTCACGCTGACATTCTCAGAGGAAGGTGCTATGTCACCCACAAACCTCCTTTTATTTCCTATAAAAATGTAAATCAGCCTATTTTTTTCCCCCAACAACCTTATGTAATGAGCAGTGTCCTCGCTCAATCATTTTGAAGACGTGCTTTAGCCTCTACTTTATGCAGGAATCTGTAAGACTGAAACCATTCCTCCCTTTCCTTCCCTGATATTTCAGTGCTTGCTCCTTTGCCTGCTGATGCAAAGCTCTGTGGTCATTCCTGGTGTGGGCAGGACCTAAAAACATCTCAGAGGGCAACAGCAACACCCTTATATTTTCCCAAGGATATAAAATAAGTTTTCCCACAAGTAAATTGCCAGTGCTTTCAGGAAAAGAGGGGCAACCTTGAGCACTTGCCCTCAGAGCCAGCTGGGATGCATAATTGTACAAATCTGTGTAAATTTATAATTATAAAAGAGGCTTGTTGTCCATGATCAAAATTTCAAGACACTATCCTTTACAGGGCCCAATTTTCCTTTGCTTCCAGCACTGTCACACATTACCCACAGCAGATGAAATGCTCTCTTCTGGGGGCAGAATCACAGTGAAAACACTTGAAAAATAGGGAATTTTGGTCAAAATATTTCAGTTGCTTTTGAGGGCAAAAAAACCCCATGGTCTTGGTGAGTTTCCAGTAACCAAGTCTGCAAACCCTACGCTTGGCTCCAGAAGAAGATAATCTTTGTGTCAGAGACTGATCTCATAGAACCTGAAATTTCCCACTGTCCTCATGAAGATTCACCCAGACTTCTCCGATCTGGGGAAAGCTTCACTTCTGCTTTTTGTCTTATTCACTTGTCATTTCCTGCCCTGGATAAAGCATCCCAGCCTGTATAGTTCTTCCTTTGGTGACAGCTACTCCATTTCTTTAATTGTCTTTCATGTCCACCTCCCCCTCTTCTAGATCTTCTGTGCAAAGCCACATAGCAATTTTGAGTCACAGGGGTCTCAGCACATGGAGCTGTTGGAGCAAAATCCCATTGTGAATGGAGACATGGCAGACCAGGGTTTCCTGTTGTCTTTGCTTCAGTCTCAATCCTAAAAATAAAGCCCCAACCAACTTCCAGACTTGAAATGCTGCAGAAGCACTGACCAGTAGGGCTGGGGTCTTCCAGGGACCCCCACACTGCAGGCCCTGGGTGCCTTCATAGCCCTTTCTATGGAATTGTTTGGGTTGGAAGGGACTTTAAAGCCCATCCAGTGCCATGGGTAGGGACACCTTCCACTATCCCAGGGTGCTCCAAGCCCTTCCCAGCCTGGCCTTGGGCACTTCCAGAGATCCAGGGACAGCCACAGCTGCTCTGGGCACCCTGTGCCAGGGCCTGCCCACCCTCCCAGGGAACAATTCCTGCCCAATATCCCATCCAGCCCTGCCCTCTGGCACTGGGAGCCATTCCCTGTGTCCTGTCCCTCCATCCCTTGTCCCCAGTCCCTCTCCAGCTCTCCTGGAGCCCCTTTAGGCCCTGGCAAGGGCTCTGAGGTGTCCCTGGAGCCTTCTCCTCTGCAGGTGAGCACTCCCAGCTCTGCCAGCCTGGCTCCAGATCAGAGAGGCTGCAGCCTTTGGGGCATCTCTATGGGTTCCCTTGGACTCACTTCAGCAGCTCCACATCCTTCTGATGCTGATGCCCCAGAACTGGAGGCAGCTTTGCAGGTGGGATCTCACCTGAATCCCACCCTCACCTGCTGCCCATGCTGTGGGATGAGCCCAGGATAATGCTGGCTTTCTGGGCTGCCCCTTCAATGAGGGCACCAAATGCCACCTGCTAAAAGATAAACAAATCCTCTCTTCTTTCGTTGGTTTTTTTTTGGGGAGATATTTTGTGTTATTTTGTTTTTTGTTTTAGGTCTTTTTCAAGTCTCTACACACACAGGCTTCCCATCTCCTACCACATGTACTCTCCCTTTCCTCTGCCTAATTTCAGAGTAAGGAAGCCACACATGGTGTTTTCTCTCCAGGACATGGTGAACTGGCTGGCAGGTTGTCTGATGAGAAGGAATCTGCCCCGGGACGCCGTGAAGAGGTGGGACCTTCTGCCTGTTGTTTGTCATGGAAAATGGAAGATGCCTGCATTCAGCTGCTGCTGAAACCAGGAATGCCAGCTCAAAACCGGGAACATCAGCTCGGGAGGACGCTGCTCTGCTGCTGCTGTGGCTGGAGGAGGCTCAACCCCACGTCCTGGGCCACCCAGGTGCGTTCCCAGGGATCCCACAGCCGCAGGTCCCTGAGTGCCCCAGAGCTGCCTGGCTGTGGGTGTGTGGGGCACACGGGGCCGGGATGTGCTGCTGGATGATCTGGGTTGCTTTGCTGAAGCCTGGGCCAGGACCCCCGACAGCCTCCAGCTCTGCCGAGGCCGTCCCCACGTCCCCAGCGGGTTTTGCCCGCTCGCTGGACACGCTCAAAGTTCACGGTGCTATAAATACCCGGGCACAGGGCTGCCACGGGCCGGCCGGCGCGGGGGGGCTGCTCAAACCTAACGGGCTTTCGTTGCAATTAACCCTGTGCGGGCACGAGTCCCCTCTGTGCGCTCTGAAAAAGAGGAATCCTCCAATTCGAAATGTGTCTAAAGCCAGAAGAGAGCAGCAAACTCCTTCAGTGGGCTGATTCCTACTGGGAAGAGCCCTGGGATTGGTACCGGGACTAGAAGAGCACAGGGCACTGGAGGAGGTTGCAGTGGATGGTGTTTTGTGGCCAGGCACATTCACAGCTGCTGTGTGACCCCCCCCCACCAGCTTGGGCAGGTTCTTGTGTTGGGGATGCAGTGATGTGGATCCAGCATGGCTTGGGTCCCCCCATAAAGCAGAGGCTGCCTGTGCACCCCACATTCCCCACAGAGCGTGGCCTCAGGCTACACAGCCCAACACCCTGCCCCCCATATGGCCCCACAGAACACGACCCCACACCGTACCCACATGGCCCCACAAGCACAGCCCCACACCCTGCCCTGTATGCCCCCATACACGCAGCCCTGTGCCCCCCAGCCTGCTCCCAGTCCCCGGCACCATGTGCAGAATTTTTTGAAGCGCTAAAACGCATCGGAAAACTTGGAGGGCAAGAGAAACGCACTAAATCAGCACAGACTCCAACCCCAGCTTGGGGACAGCCCCAAAACGTGGAGTCCCCGGTGGTGCCAGGTCACCCGAGGCAGAGCACTGCACGTCACCTGCAGCAGGGTGTGAAGCGGCTCCCAGGGGAGCCAAACCGAGGAGACGCCTGTGACCCCACCCACAGCTGTACAGAGCCCTTTTGTGGGGCCAAACGTTGTCTTTTTAACCATTTCCCTCCCACACCTTACCCTGCCGGGCTGAGGGGAGAGCCAGTCTGAGAGGAAGAGCCTCTTGCCCCTTTTTCTTGCTCGGACCACGGGCGATGGGAAGCTCGGAGAGAACAGAGGACGAGGCACAGGAGCAGAGCCCCGTGGGCTGTGTGCTACCCCCGGCTGCTGCTGAGGCTGGACACAAGTCAGGGCACACATGGCTCAGGACTGAGCAAGGTCCTGCTGACCGAAGGTGATCTCCAGGGACAGGCTGCCTCGAGCACGGGGCTGCACATCCCCAGGGCCTGGAAGGCAGGGGGTGACCCTGTCCCATGCTTGCAGGAATGTCACAGCTGCAAGGGACCCTCGGCCTTGCTCAGGTGACAGTGCCACTAGAACAGCCTCATTTCAGCCTTGGAAATGTCACCTTTCGGGTCTCTTCAAGCCGAACAAAGGTACATTCATCACCTCACTCCCCACCATCTCCTCTCCTCCCATCACCACCGCAGCTCCTGTGATGCCAACACCTCCTTGCTACAGTTGGATGTCGTGGCTCTTCCTGATGCTTACTTGACCAGGATTTTCAGGTCATCACTCCTGTGGCCAACAGGGTCCTGCCCCACAGCTGTGCCCTGCCCCACAGCTGTGCCCTGCCCTGTTCCCCACAGTCCCTGTGCTGCTCTGGGATGTGGCTGCCCCAGAGCTGGTCCCCTCATGCCCCAGGGTCGCTGTGAGCGTCACTGCCGGACTCTGCTCGGCCCAGCATCGGAGCAAAGGAGCTTGGCGGGTGGCACTAGAGGGAGATAAAGGCCAGGACATGCAGGGCCCTGTGCCCTTGCCAGCCCCTACTGTCCCCTTGTCCCCAAGGCCACCCTAGCCCCAGCTGCTGGTGGGGGCAAAGGGGAGAACTGCAGGTTTCTGCCTATTACAGTCCCGTTGCTTTGTGGAATCTTTCCTGGCATCTTCAGTCTTTGGAGAGCATCTTTGGCAACGAGGGGCCTTATGGCATTTACACCTTTATGCAGCAGGTATAAAAGCCAGAGACTGCCTTCTCCTACGTGCAGGTAGCACAAAGACACCCCAAAACCCACCCAGAAAGGAGGAGAACAGATATAATTCCCAGAATGGGGGTCAGCAGGGAAGGATGAGTCCTGGTACATGGCCTGGAAGCAGAGAGTGACACATGCTGCAAGACCTCAGCTGGAGGCTCAGCCTGTCACATCTCACTACCCCTTCCTAATGCCCCTAGGTGCACATGGCATCAGCACAGCTGTGACAGCCCTTACAGGACCCCATCACAGCAAACTGGGCACCTTCAGGGCTAAAAATAATTTCAGGGGACCTCTGGGTCAAGGTACCATCCTGGTATCACATCAGCTTCTCTGTTCCCATGGATGTTCCCTTCTCCACAGGCTCCCTATGAGCCCTCTCAGCAGAGATGAGATGAGTTCACCGGGCAGAGTTTGGGGGAGGTCCTAGCAGACAAGGAGGTGAACCAGCCGGACCTGTCCCCAACAGTGTTCATGCCCAGCTGGATCACTGTGGCATCTACAGGTGCAGCTGTGGCTCCTGTGGCGTGAATCAGTGCTGGATGCTGGGGCAGGAACTGTGCAACAGCAGCTCTGCAGGCAGGATCCACATGAGGGGGCCACTTTCCCCTTGTATTTTCTACAGATTAGAAAGAAAAGTTAAATTATTTCCTCTTTTTTTCCAGGAAGAAGGATTCAGTGTGGCTGGCACAGAGTTAGCAAAAAAATGCTACTAACACATGTTTGCACATCACTTGTAATGCCATCAAACCACTGTGCCCTGGGGGCCTGGGCTCGCTGGGCACATGCCTGAGCTCCCCCCAGAAAACCCACACAAACTCCACACAAAAAACACCCCAAACCACCAACCTGCTGCAAAGTTATGTTTTCTCTTCAACTTCCCAGTTTGGTCACAACCACAGCACACAGACACAATACTTGCCCTGCAGCCACATCTCTGGTTTGCTCATATTTACAATTATTTAGAGCTCCAGCTCCACAGTTTCCAACATTTTCTCTCCTAAACTTCACGGCTGCCGGCGCTGGAGGGAATGGGGTTGGTAACGCGATAGGGAGGTTGGCCTGGGACCAGGAGGCTGGATGCAGAGGGTGGAAGGCAGAAGGGTGCCCAGGCTGCCGTGTTATCCAAGCCCCTGCAGGAACAAGGTGTCTTTGGCTTGATGTGAGCTGGCAAGAGCAAGAGGAGGGAAGGGATCCTTCGTCAGCACTTTGCTATGCACTGTGCTCCCTGCTCTCCACTGCCTGGACACACAGACTCACCACTGCTCTGGTGGTAGGACAGCTGTTCCCAGGGCTGCTCATCCTTTCTCCCTCTCAGGCCTGCAAAATTCCATGGTCTGCTTCAGCTTGGTTCGAAGCACATGCCCAAAAAGCAGAAACCAACACAACATCACTGCTCTTCCCATGCCACGAGGTGAGTGAGGCGCATTCAGCAGCACCCAAAGGGTCACCCCATGTGCCAAGTGTCCACTGACAGAGGTGGCTCCAACACAATTCTGTTGTATAGAAGAGCTGACAGTCTGTGCCCAGACCCTGGCACAGCCCCTAAACCCTCAGGGGACTCTGGGGAAGCTTGGGGTTTGCATTCTCCCTTACGCAGGCAGATCCATGGGTTTGCAAACCAAGCTAGAAGTAAAGGCTCATTTTTTCTGCTATTTTTCAATAACATTAAATAAGGACAGAAGCATTCCCTGAGACTGCTCAAGGCACCCAGTGCTGTGACTGCAACACAGTTCCCCCTGTGAAATGCATCATGTGCCACCACAGAATCCAGTTCAGAATCTTGGGCTGCAAAAAGGGATTGGGGTTTGTTTCAATTGTTTCCATGCTGGTTCTCTGCTTTTCACAGATCATTCCTAAGATTGTGCCATTCTGCCACATGTTCTACACATCATTTCCCATCTCCCAGCTTGGACACAGCCTTTGAAAAAAGACATTTCACCTCCAGTGTGCCCCTGGCCCTAACAAAGCCCCTCTGCAGGCAGTGCCGGGCTCTTCCCAAAGGTTCCCTCTCTCAGGCACCTCATGCCAAGCCCAACATGGTCAATGTGCCATTGAGTGTCAAGTACAAAGCATATGCAGGACAGATGGGTATGAGGTTTATAAGATAATTAAGCATGTTAATGAAGTTCATTTACATCTAGCTCTTAAATTCCCATAAACTTTGTGAGGCTGGGAAATGAGAAATGCTGCTTGATATCACAAAGCAACAGAAGTTTAGTTACCAAAAGCAAAGTAGTGATTAATGAGTGAGACCCAAAGCTGCTGTGGCCAGGCTGAGCAGAGCCCTGCAGGTCCCCCTGGCAGAGCCATGACACACGATGCCACTGCAGTGGCCACAGCCATTAATACAAACTGCTGTGGGCTTTGCTGGACTGAAAGGTCACAGAACCAGAGAGAGCAAGAGGAAATCACTGCTCCAAAGGAAGATTTGACCCAGAGATGAAGGAAAAGCTCTTTGGTGTGAAAAGGAAAGTTGGTGGCTGGTGCAGGAAGCCTGGTGAGAGCACCCTCTCCATGGGCTGCCCCTGAAGCAGGAGCAGGGCAGAGTTCTTTGATGAAGTTGTGGTGATGGCACAGCAGGGAGAGGCAGATGGCATTTCCTGGGCAGAGATGGAGCCCAGGGCTGTGACCCAGACAGAGCTGGAGCAGTCCCAGGAAAACAGGGGAACAGCTTGGATTGGAGCTCCCCAAGGAGCCCCCAAGGATACCCCAGGGGAACCAGGGAAGGAGCTGGCAGATGTGTTCCACACCCACCTCCCACAGTGCTGGAGCTGGGAGGGCACTGGGGTCCTAAAACGTGGCCAAGCCTGGGCCAGAGGTCACCTACAAGTTCTGACCTCCACAGGAAAGCTGCAATATCACCTCTGGTTAAGCAAGGAGGGCAAAGGCTGGGCAGTTTCCAGCCACCTGTGGGTCACAGACTGGGAGATGGCTCCAGGTGCTTCAGCACCTCTCCATTACCCCCAGGGTGATGGTGGTTCCTCAGAAGTGGAAACCCTGAGAGTGGCACAGCCAGGCAGTGCAGAACCTGAGAGCATCCCCACACCAATAACCTGTGGGGCCAGATACCACTCACCTTCCCAGAACCCAGGGCAATTTTGGAGCCTCCTTCTACCAGAGGAGGAAGAAGCCAGTGGATCCCACAGAGATCCCATTCTGCAGCAGGCCTGAGGTGCCAGATCCCTGGCAGCACCTGTAGATGAGAGACACGGAACAGCCTCCGGGTTGGCCCTGCTGTCCCCCACTGTCCACCTGGGCCAAGCACACCATAGCAGCAGGCTGAGCACCCAAGGTTCACTAGGGACAAACACTGCCCAGACTTTCAGGAATTGCTGTGAAACATTTCCCTGAGAGATCTTTGGGCTTTCCTTGTTACACATCCCCACACAAACTAACCACACATAGGGTGGGTCTTTCAGTGCACCCAACATCGGTGTACAACATGTCCTGACCACGAACCAAAGCACAGAGAGAAAAGGAACTTTAACATGGGCTTATCCAGGACAAGACAAACTGAAAACAGCAAGACTGGATTAATTTGAAATACCTTGACCAGATTTATTAAAAAATATCCCTTGGCATTTGACAATCACCACGATCTACAATCAGAACCTGACTGGACAACATTGGAACAGTTTTCACCTACACCAGAAGGCAAATACCCGGGAACACCCCAGCAAGGCCTACACACCCCTATTGGCATTAAACACTGGACTGGCACTGAGGAGCTCAGGGCAAACGCTGGCTGTGGTGCCAATTACACCACAGGTGTTACTGAGTGCTTTGATACTTACCTGGTGTGTGGGGAAAAAACAAATGTTCAAAACAAGGGGGAAAAGAATCAGTCAGGACCCAGGGAAACTGGACATCACTTTAATTCCAGCAGCTCTTGTGCTGCTGCAGCCAAGGGAGAGTTTAGGGAAAGGGAAGCTGGACAGTGTGGCTGGACACATTCAGATGCTCTGGCTGCCTGGTGAGAAGGGTTTGGTGCTGCAGGACACAATGGTGGTGGGTCACTGGTCATCAACAGGCAGCAGGATCCAGAGGAAACCTTCTGCCCTCTGCCAGGTCAAACCCTGACAGGGATCAGCACTCAGGGCCTCATTAGGGCTTCCATTCCCCAGTGAAACCTGATGAACACACAGTGGGATGCTGAGAGGAAACCCCAAGAGAGGTGGGAGGTGTGGGACAGACAGACAGATATAAGGTTTGTTCTTTGGGCCAGATTCCACTTTTGGAACTATCAAGGTTCCTCTTCTTGCCCAGCCACTGCCACTCTGCCAGTCCTTGCTCTGTGGACACTCACTCCAGAAAAACTGCCTCATTCCCCTTTCCAAGCAAATTAAAGGGATTTGAATAAGGCACTGGAATTCCAGAGTAAACCATCAATGCTCTTTGCCAAACAGAAAAATAACTCTTCAAAGCTCATCCCCAGTTTTGGCCAACAGAAGCTCCCTGTGGGGAAAAGCTCTGCCCAGCAGTGACCTAAGGTGGCTGCAGAGGTGGTGGCTGCATGGCCCCTTCCCAAAGCTTCAGAGATGGATTAAAATGAGGCAAAATTAGGAAGTAGTTGTCTTCTCAGCCTGGGCACTGGGAACAGGAAGGGCATTCACTGCCAACCAACACATCAAAGTGCGGCAAGTCTGTGTGACAATCCCTTCCGTGTTTAAGATGCCTCCTAAATATGCACCTAATCAAAAATTAACTTGGTGGCTTCATGATTATCAAAGAAACATTGCTAAAAGCCAGATCCAAACCAAAGAGCTGAAAAAACCTATTCCAAACTCTTCTTCTTCCAGATCACATGCCAAGGGCTGCGGCTGAAGCGGGGTTGGAGCAAAAATACGAAAGCAAAACTGATTTGGAGTTGACACAGTGTATTGTGAATTACTTCTCAGCTTTTCTACATCTAAGAGAGCATGAAATGATCAGTACAGTGGAGCAGTTTAATACACAATTGATTACAGAGCTGCAGATAATACACGTTGGATCTATTTACACAGACAGCTTAATATTTCACACATACAACTTTGTGCCATCTCGGTTTGTCCACGAAGCATTGGCAGAGTATTTACAGAGAGGCTGCTGCGAGGAAGCCCCGTCCCCCGTGCAGCCCCGGGCGAGGCTGCCCCAGCAGGGGGTGTAAACAGAGCGGTTCTTTCTTTCTGCAAGGGAGGGAGAAGGTGGGAACACAGCCTGCGCTGGGCAGGAGGGAAAGGAACCAGAGATACCAGGAAAAAATAATGTCCAGCTAACCTGGAGACCTCAAACCACTTAAATTTGCCTTGTAAAATATTTTAACTGGAAACTGTTCTCGATTCATTTTCAATTTGTAATTCAATAATGTTTCAATGGCATTTTCAATTAATGCTTTCTATCCATCTGTATTTCTATCCATCCCACGTGTGCTTGTGCAAGGACAGGGAGTGCTGAAGCCCCGGGTCAGGGCTGAGGGGACTCCTCAGGAAGCAGGGGATGCTCGGGGGCCTGTGCTGGCTCCCAGGTCCACTCCTTGCCCTTGGCAAACCAAAGCCAACCCTGATTTCAGCTGATCACTCCAAAAATAATCTCTCTCCAGCTCTTTGTAATCAGGTACCACCACCCTCGATGCCCAGTGATGGCTTTCACAGGGGGATCACTGTGTGGGTGTCACTGAGGGTGGGCAGATCCGACCCCAAACCCCAACCCCAACCCTCACCCCCAGCCCCAGCCTGTCATGGTCGGACACAGCGCTCTGATTCCCAGGGCAGGCTTTCAGTAACCAGCTGAAATTTGTTCTGTGAGAGAATCCAACCAACAGGCAGGAGGGAAGGTGCATTTACCAAGGTGTCCATGGCCTGGCTGCTTGGAGCAGGCAGCAGCCCAGCAGCAAACCTCCTCACAGCTTGGGGACAGCTTGGCTGCTGCCCAGGCACCTCTATGGGACCCACACGGCAGCTCCTCCAGTAGGGCTGGCTCCGGGGCACACCCAGCTCCTTCCCAACTGATCCCCCTTTCCCATCATTTACATCCCAGCCTTGTCTCCCTCAGTGCTGGATGGATCAAAGGGTGAGAAAGAAGGAATCCAGCCCCTGCCACCAGCAAAGACAATGTTTGATGCTAAGTTAAGAATACTGTTTAATGGAAAATAGGAGCTTTTCTGAGCAATTCAACCTAAAGCTATCCAGCTGGCACTGGGCAGTGAGGTGACTTTCCGGGGAGCTTATTTACCTGTTCCTGGGGAAATGGATGAGGGTGGCCAAGGTCCTTGTCATCTTTGGACACTGCTGCTGCCTCCCTGCAAACCAGAGCCACCTGCCATCAAGCTGGAAAAATTCCCAAATACTCAGCACCACCTCAGAACTGTGCTTCCTGTCTCAGCAGATGCTGGTGTTGTTAAGGCTCTTGGCTTTTAAGAGTTTATTACTTTGGAAGTTTAAAGCTGTACTTGCAGTAGAGTCTAACAGGTCTCTGTCTCAGCACAGGTATTATGTATCTCTGTGTCTCAGCACAGGCTCTGAAACCAGAAGCAATGAAACTGGGGAGAGGGTCACTGGTAACTGAGGGCTCCTGGGACATCTGCTGGATCCAGTGGGACCAGGCCAATACCTGTGCAGTGGCCAAACACTGGCTGAGGCAGTGACATAGGGCACAGCTGGCAGTGCTGCCACCCCTCCTTTGGACATGATGGAGTGGTACACCCAGTACTGGAAATAAACCCTAAACAGAGCTCTGGGCTCACCTGGAAAAGGCAAAGCTTCAGAGTCACTAAAGATGCATTTCCCCCTTGGGCACACCCACAGATGGACCACATGCTATGTGTCCCTCCCTGCCCTGAGCTGTATCTCCAGCACAAATCCATACAAACCATCTTCAATCCCAAAGATGGAATGTACTAAGGCAGAAACAAGTGAAGACTTAAGTAACAGAGAGGAAAATAAGGAAAAACTTGAAAAAGTCACTTTGATTAATCTGAAGGAGGATTTGGGAATTGGTGGCCAAATCAGTGGCATAAAAGTGGTGGCACTTACACCACACATCCAGCAATGAGCTGGATGATAAACTGGTCAGAGCATCACCCATGAGAGTGGGGACTTAAACTTGTACCAACTGTTCCCAGCCAGGACCTTCTCTGCAGTTCTTCAGTTCAGTGAATGCTGCAACTTCTGGACATTAAAATCCATTACAGGCATGGAGATGCCCCAAGGGCTGAGCCTCTCTGCTCTGGAGCCAGGCTGGCAGAGCTGGGGGTGCTCACCTGGAGAGGAGAAGGCTCCAGGGACACCTCAGAGCCCCTGCCAGGGCCTAAAGGGGGTCTAGGAGAGCTGGAGAGGGACTGGGGATAAGGGATGGAGGGACACGACACAGGGAATGGCTCCCACTGCCAGAGGGCAGGGCTGGATGGGATATTGGGAAGGAATTGTTCCCTGGCAGGGTGGGCAGGCCCTGGCACAGGGTGCCCAGAGCAGCTGTGGCTGCCCCTGGATCCCTGGCAGTGCCCAAGGCCAGGCTGGGCAGGGCTTGGAGCAGCCTGGGACAGTGGAAGGTGTCCCTGCCCATGGCAGGGGTGGCACTGGTTGGGCTTTAAGGTCCCTTCCAACCCAAACCATTCTCGGATTCTGTGCAATTGTTGCAGTGAGCCAGAGAACAGGGAGAGAATGCAGGAAACCCCAGCAAGGCTGGGACAGGAGATGCTGACAGCCTGGGGGCCATTCCAGAAGTGCAGAACTCCAGGGGCTGCTGCCTCTGACACTGCTGAGCAGTGTGGGACAGCTCCTGAGGAGGATGCTGAGCTCCACCCCTGAGCAGGAGTGTGGGAAGACACTGAGCACCTGCCTCCAGCTCCTGGCCAGCCTCAGGCTGGGCAGCTGGGTTAGGGCAGCACATGTTTAGCAGCTACAATAAGGAACCAGGAGAAAAAAAAAAGCTTCAAATATCTCCCACCAATCTGTTTTGTCCAAACAGATTGGTTCTTTCTCCCAAGCCAATATTGACTCCCAAAGGCAAGGAGCAAACAGCTCTGTATGTGCTGTACAGCCCAGCCCCTTATCAGGGCTGAGACAGAAGTTCAGTTCACACCACAAAGACTTGGAAGAGATTTTATACAAAATGTTTGGTTTTTTTTCCTACCAGAGCTTTACCATGTGTCTGCAAAGCACCTCAAACCTCCTTCCCATGGCACCCCAAACTGCACCACTGTCAAGACAAGACACATTCCACCACTTTTATTTTCTCCTTCAACTTCTACAGAGTCTTTTGTTTCATTTTAAACAAACTCTTTAAATAAGACAAAGGGAATAAGCTCCTGCTGTCTGACTTTCACCAGTAAAACTCACTGTACAGAGTTCAGGGGGTGGTGCTAATGCAGAGTTTAATAAAATCAGCCCATTTTAGGGCTCTCTGGTTCCGTGCCTCAGAACAAAAACAAAACAAGAACAGCTTGGGAAGCTGAGGCTCTGCTTCACACCTGAGACACCTTCCTGTACAGCCCTCCTGGACACAGATTAGCCCTTGATCCAGCCAGCAGCTCACTCCATATTCCCCTCTCCTTGTCTCCCGGTTCCAGACCTGGAAGCACGTTACCATATGGAGCCAAAGCAGGACACTGAGTCCTACCTACAGCTCTGAACTGAGACACCTTCACACCATGGCAGCACTCACACAGCTCCAGGGCCTGCAGGAATTGCTGAGTAATGGGCACTAATTCCAACTTTTTTATAGGATTTTGCAGAATCCCACTGCACTGCCTGCACAGTTCAGTCCCAGCAATGGCAATTCAAGTTTTAGCCCAGGAAACAAACCAAGGACAGCTACAGCGTGCAGGGAGAACTCAAAAGGAGAAAAACACTGGAGCAAATGACTTCGCTGCCCAAACTGATGTTCCACAAGCAGCCAGTCAAGTCTCAGCAGTATTCTGAGACTTCTGCTGCCTTTTCACAGCTGCCTGGGCATTGAGATGGCAGTGCCATGGCACTGGGTCATCCCTGCACCTCCACCTCAGCTGTCCCCACATGCAAATCATTCTGTTCTTACCCCTCTGGCATTTCCAGCAACTGGAAAAATCACATCAATAAACAACATCTGCATTTTAAAATTTAATTCCTAAATTTAACTGCAGGGGTGTGCCTCTTCTGTACCTTCTGTCACCACAACGAGGAGGAAGCTGCAGCTGTGACCAGGCAGAATGGACCAAGGCATCAAAGCAAACACATCTCCCCTTTCCTCAGGACACAGGGAGGCACCAGCAGCACCAGCAGCACCCAGAGCCCTGGTGAGGAGCAGAAGGCAACAGACACCTGTGTGTCCCATGGAGATGGAGAGAATGAGACCACAGCAGGGAAGAAGGGAGAAAACAAATTTTTGAATTTGGCAGAACCTCCCCAAGCCAAGGTGCAGATTTAAACAGCCAAAGGCATGACAGCCAATCCCAGGGACCTTCAGCCTCTTGAGATGTTGTGATGTGAATTAACTGCTCCCTTGAAACACCTTTTGCTGTATTCAGACTGAAGGTTTTAGAAACAGGTCAAAGTTAGCCATTTTAAAATGCAAAAAACCCTAAAAACCTGACCTTTTACTCATGAATAAACTCCTCTTGAGCTAAAGCTGCTATGGGTACAGGGAGGTCCCTTCAGCTTTGCTCTGGGCACCTCCTTTCTGTGTTTTAGCCCTAGAGTATCCAAATACTTATGTTTTGTGAAAAGCCCTTGGGGAACCCACCCCTTCCTCCCCTCATTTTGTCACTCCTGGGACACAGCAGAAGCTGCAGCCAGATCGTGGCACTGTCCCACTCTGCTCATGTTACCTCCAGCAAAGAGGAATGGCCCCAAATCCTGGGAAGCAACAGCAAATCCATCCATCTCAAAATCCTGGAGCCAGAAGTGAATCAATGGGAATGCCATTTACCTGGTTCTCACTGAGAAATCTCTCACAGGAGCAGCAGGGAGGAAAAAGCATCTTGGTGAGTTAGCAGCAGATGAAGACCTCACTGCTGACAGTATTCTGTGCACTCCTTGTCACTCTGCACCCTGGAGCAGGTGCTGCAAGTGGCAGAAGACAACATGGGGCTCACAAATACTCAGCAACCTCCCCAATCCCCTTCTCTGGACCATTTTTAGTCACTGCCATTAAGCCACCCTAAAGATTGGAAGCACAGCCACACATGGATTGTCCTTGTGGAATAAACCCCAGGGGATCCAGCCAGCCCCCCACGTTCACTGGCAGTACTGCTAGCACCAACAGCACCCACAGCACAGGCATTTAATGGGGTGAACTTTGCCTGTGGCCTCCCACAGCACACGTGTCAGAACTCTGCAGCAGAGCCACACAACACTGCTAGAAACACCTCCAGAGTAATTTCTGTGTCAGGATAAACCTTCTAAAGCATAAGGGGAGGTGTGAAGGTTCAGCTCACACTGGTTTGCAACACAAACAGGTATCTCCTTGCACCTGGAAAACCTCCCCCTCCAAACCACTGAGAACTGAACTTCTTGATTTGGTTACTAGACTGCATTGAAGAGATTTAACCCCAGGCAGCCCCAGCTGTGGAATTGCTGCTGTCCTGGCAAGGAGCAAACGGGGCACCACTGGTCACCCAGCAGGAGTCTTTTCCCAATCCAGAGTTAAGGCAGAGCACCATCACTGGCAGCTCCCAGAGCAGACAACAGCCCTTGATCTGAGTCCACCAGAGCTGCTGTCCTCAGTGCCTTTATTTGCTTAGTGCCAACCAAGAGAGGCCCTGGTGGGTTTGGAGTTTGGTATTTGGATGTTCCCACAGTCCCACAGCACAGCAGCATGGGAGCCTTGTGTACTTTATAGGCTGGAGGAGAAGGATTCTGCATCCTGAACATTGAAGAGGAAGGTGGTTGGGGACTGGGGTCCATTCCAGCACCTTCTCCTTTTGGGTTTAACAGAGGTTGCCAACCTCTCCTGGTGCAGGGCTGGGGCTGGTGGAGGTTTGGTTATTGTGCAGTGTCTCAAGGAGCCAGCACGTCCTGACTGAGCTCTGCCCTTGCACACAGCTGAGCAGGGAGAGAGCAAGGATGGGCAGGGTCCATAAAACTGGGAGAAAGAAGTGTCAGGGAGAAAGGCTGGAAAAACTCTAAGATAATAACATAACACTGGAAGGCATGTAAACAATTCTGGATCCTGTCAGCTCCTTGACTGTAGGAAAAGGAATACTGACACACCTTAACTGCACCAAAAACCCTAACAATGGTTTCAGGAACACAGTCTTCAGATGCAAGAGGTATTTGCAGAATTACTACCTGAAAGCTGGAAGTGCAACCCACTATGGGGAGGGGGAAGTTGTAACTTAGGGCGCAGGAAGCTGCTAGAAACCTCTGCCCTCAAAACCACCTCACATTGCTGCTCATTGGGAACAGCCTCCAAACAGGCAACAGCATCTGTGGCACAGGGATTTGGCGGGGAGGATCCCCTGGTTTGCTGTGTGCTGGCAGATTGAGTGAAGATGAATTCTGAGCAGCTTTCCTATCAAACGGAATACTGACATGCATGAACAGCAGCTTTGCAGGACTGTGCACAGAGTTCTGTTTAACTGAGATCCAGAAATCCCCCAGACTCACATCTCAGAAAGGCTTCACGGGCTCCACACCGACTGTGGAGAGGGGATGGATCTTCACCAGCTGAACAGGAACCCACAATGGATTTATTTATTACTCATACCCCAAAATCACCTGGGGATGAGAGGAAGAATCAATACATTCTGACTCGAGTTCAGATGGAAAGAGCCCCCAGCTTCCATCAGCAGCCAGTGCAGCCCCACCTTTCCCCAGCTCTTCCCTGGCTGATAAACTTGATTTGGGAATAAAAATCCTCTCACTTGATTTAGTGTCAAAGGGAGTTGGCTGAACTAGACCAGTTCAATGGTCAGTATGATCCCCAGCAGGGCACCAAAAGCCACCGAGGGAGGTGGTGGAAGCATGCGGAGGGCAGACTAGCACAGCCTAAGCCCCCAGTCCCAGAGCTCCCTCTGTGCAAGCAGCTCCTGGGCTCCTGCAGGCCTCTGCTCCCGAGGACCTGCACAGAGCTGTCTGCAGCTCTGGGAAATGATTGTGCTTCTCAGCTCCCTACAAGGACTCTGTTCCCTATTCCTGCTTTCAGCAGCAGGAAGGGAGCATTCTAATTTCCTCCCTGCTGCAAAAGCACAGAGTGTGTGTGTGTGTGTGTGTGTGTGTGTGTGTGTGTGTGTGTGTGTAAAAATCCTGAAAAATACTGTGCAGCACCATTGGTTCAGTCCAGAAAGGGAAGCTGGGATACTCAACTGTGTTTGGTGGCTCTCAAAGTCACCAGCTTGGAACCAAATATTGCCTAAGGTAACATCCTCACAGTGGCTGGTGGTTCAAAGAGACTCAAACACTGTCTGATCACTCCTGTTAAACCCAGGAACAATTCATCTCCCCTGGTCCCTCCCACACGCGAAAATTCCCAAAGGAAATTAACAAACCCCCCAAAAAACCAAACAGGAATAAAATAAATAAATAAATAAAGGCATTCCCAAAACATTTATTTTTCTTCTCTCTTTGTCTCTCTCCAATCAGCTCAGAGACACCGATGTCACCTACCTTCGCCCGCTGAGCTGCGTACGGAGCCGGGAGCCCTGAACTGCAGCACTCCCGTGGTCTCTCCTGCTTCTGGAAACCTGTCCCCAGAGCTGGCACTGTCCCAACCCTCCTTCCATTCCCACGGATCAGTAACTCATTGGCTATATGGAAAAGAAGTGTATCCAAAGCACACGGCACAGGGAGGCTGCAGAAGCATCGGGAAAGGAGAACAGAACGGCAGCAGCTGTTCCTCCTGCCCTAACTAAAGGCTGAGCCACGGCACAACTCCCCCTCCAGCCCGACCCAAAGGGGGTCACCCCTCGCCCAGACATTCTTGTGGTGCATTACTGGCACTTTATAGCAGTCTCATATGGTAGATACATGCACATGTCTGTGTGTTACATACAAAAGGTCTGATAACAGTAAAACATTGTTCCGAGAGATATAAAAAACCCAAGGAGTTGCATTAGCCAAAAAAAGTGTTTTGTGAGAAACAACAATAAAAATGATATAACCACAGCTTTTCTTTTCTTTAAAATTAGATAAATACCCAAAGCTATGATTTCACTTGGGGCCTCTGTACCTTGACAGGGAGTCCAATGGAGTATATCTGAAGGCACTTAATATCCTCTACTCAGCTGTAAGATGGTTGCACAGGGAGCTGGGGAGCTTGGGATGTGGTTTGGGGCATGGAGGAGAGAGATGGATGAAAACAAGCCCTGAAGAGCCATGATCCACACAGCCCCAGGTGCCGAAATGAACACAAACGTACAACCCAGGTGTGGAGAAGGTCTCTCTTGGAAAAGAAAACTGCCAAATGCAAAAGTCTGCGTGTTTCTATGGACAGAGCACTTCATGCAACTCTGACAGTTCATCATACACTCTTAGAGATATTTAGCTTTGTCAGTTCATTGACCTCCTCAGTCCCCATCTCCTCACAGTCATCCTTTTCCACAGCTTTGCCAAACCCGCACCTCTCCTCTGCCTTCGCCGCGTCTTTCTGGAGCTTCTTGGCGGAAGGAAGGACATCCTTGGCTTCTGAGCTCTCTGTGCCGTGGGCTATCTTATCAGAATTCTGTACAGAAGGCACCAGGTTGGCAATCTCATCCGTCGGAGACCGCCCAATGCTGCCATCCACTTGAACCCGAATGTCTGGAGATATGGACAACTGGTGGTGCGGCACGATGCCGTTGTCCATGCACTTGGGGTAAAGGTAGGTCTTCATCTGACCCTTGCCCTTCACATTGACCGTCCCCCTGTAGTCAAAGTCATACCCCATCTTGCTGAGGATGCGGTAGCTCTCCTCACTCACCTGGATGCGGCACTCAACGCCGGTGGTGTCCATCCTGCTGGCGATGTTCACAGTGTCCCCCCAGATGTCATACAGCAGCTTGGTGGTGCCGATGACCCCGGCCGTCAGGGGGCCGTGGTTGAAGCCGATGCGGAGTTTAAAGTTAAACCACAGCATGTTGTTGTTGAAGTCGTCCACCACCCGCATCATTTCTTTGGCAAATTCAAAAAGGGTCTGCAGGTGCCCGTGGGGGTGGCTGCTGTCCTGGCACTGCGAGGTGTTCAGCCCCGACGCCGCCATGTAGGTGGCCCCGATGGTTTTGATCTTCTCGATGCTGCTGTAGTGGGGTTTGCTCAGCAGCTCGTCGAAGTCCCCGATGAGCTCGTTCAGGACCCGGTAACACTCCTTGCCGCCCTCGTAGTTCTCCTCGTAGAACTCGCTGAAGTTGACGATGCTGGCAAAGATCACCCCGCCGCTGTCGTGGTTCTTGGAATAGCTCTGGGACACCTTCAGCTGCTCGGCCACGTGGTAGGGGATGATGTTCCTCAGCAGCCAGTCAGCCTGATCCCTCATGCTCTGGATCTTGGTGCGGTGCAGGTCGGCCTCCACGTCGCCGTGGTAGTGCAGCCGGTAACTGACCTCGAACTCGCGGTTCAGGAACCAGACCAGCAGGAGCAGCAGGAAGGAGACCAGAACCACCTCCTGGCCGATCAGCTCCGCCGGGCGCCGGGCGCCGCTCGGCTCCGAGCTGTTGCACGGGCTCTTTCTGGAGCTGCACAGAGGGGAGAACACACAGGTGCATTTTAACCTAGGGCATTGCCATCCCTGCCCCACAGTTAGCAATGCTGGAAAAGGAAGGGTGGGAAGCACAGTTACATACTGGATTATAAAATATCCACTGAGAACTTTATCTGCTGTTAAGGAAACGCCAAAGAGTTAATTTAATTCTTAAACTCACCAAGTACTTCCAGAAACCCACCAAGGATTTCTTTATCATCATGTTCAGTGGCACAGCCCAATCCTGTTTTAAGGACTCCAAGGAAACAGTTATTATTTTATCTAAATATATAACTAAAATCACTGTATGTAAATATGTACCTGTGTGTGTGTTTAGGTATCTGAGTGCACTGAATGTCTATATGTGGGGGTGTCTGTGAGTTTTGTGGAATTTAGCTGGTTTTGTATTTTTTATTACCTCCAATATTCAGATCCAGCTGCTTTATACGCCTGTGCCTCTCCCTTGTGTCCTCACCAAGGACCAGGAACCTTTGCCATTTGCCTTTAATGCTACACACGAAGGGTTTGGGAGAAGAGAACCCTGTAAAAGACACATTGTGGAGAACCCCATGGCAGGGGGTTGGATCTCTGGGAGCTTTAAGGTCCTTCTGACCCAGCCCAGTCTGGGGTTCTATGAGCTGCCTGGAAGTGGGGAACATGGCTGTGCTGACATCTTATCTATAATTAAACCACTTCAGCTTTTCATGGCAGAGACAGAAAGTTTCTCCAAGTGCCAAGATTACATAAAATAATGAAAAATTCCTGTCAGCCATGGATTGGGAGCAATCTTTCAGATCCTTCTGACAGTTCACTGCCTGCCTGTGCAGATTATGAGGCGCTGATGGAGTATCTGCCAGTGCCAAACCACCCTGAACGAGGAGACATCTGCACTCTCCAATCTCAACTTTCTGCAGAGATGCAAAGGCACAAATTGAATCTGAGCAGGCCCCACCTATGCACTCCCAGAAGCGAAGGCTGAACGCAGACAGCTTGGCATGCAGTCATTCCTGCAGGGATCCAACAGCAGTTTTGGGATAAAATTATGCCAAAGCTTGAGATCTGATACGAGCAGATATGTGCTGAAGTTTCTCGAGCTAAGAGATGGTTTGAAAAGGGAAAGCATCACTTCAACCCTGCTCCTGGAGAGCCAGAGAGGAATCCATACTCAGCACCTGCCTGTATTTCTCTGGGAAGGCAAGAAGGGATTAAAACTCAGCACAACTGGAGCAACAGCTCAAGAAGAGAAGACTGAATTTGTTACTGTAACATATGAAAACATTCCTGAGGTAATTTTGTTGCTTCATGTCCATGGGGGACAGGCCTCCACTCTGGATATATTTCAGAACTGAACTTCATTACAGGCACAGGTTTTTTTTCTGAGTTTCATTCTCAAATATTTGATTGAAAGGAAAGTGTGATGAAACAAAACCACAGCACAGCTGTGAGACAGATGAACTTGCCCCATATCCAAAAACATTTCTCTGTGCCATAGACTTTATATCTGCTCCCTTTTCTACAGAAATCCTATGGGGAAAAAGTTTCTGGTGAGTAAAATATTTACAAGACAGAGAGTGCAGGTTGAATTCCAGCTGAAAGATAGGACAGATTACATTGAAAATTACTTTTTTTGTTTTCTACCATAAATATACTTCTCCCAGGAGAAGTGAAGGTGTATTCATTTTATTCCCTCTTCACAAGGGGACCATGAAAGGAGGAGATGTCCCAACTCAAAGCAGAGCCCCACCATCAGGTTCCTGTAATTGCTCTACCAAGACACTCCTTCCTCCCTGATTCTCAGCAGAAGCTCTGGTATGAACCTGTTCATTCCCTCCCTTGAAAGACAAGTCAGAGACAAACACAAAGATGTGGTTTAGTGGTGGCCTTGGCTGGATTAATGGTTGGACTCGATGGTCCTTGTTGGTCCCTTTTAGTCTATGATTCCCTGATCTTGGAGGTCTTTTCCAGCCTAAAAGATTCCATAATTAATGACTAGAAGGGAACAATTCCTGAAATACAATCCCTGCTAATCCCCTACTTTGGAAGTGACAAAATGCCCTCCCAGCTTGATGGACTAATAAAACAAAATTATGTAATTAAGAGAAAAGATCTTGGAAAATAAGAAGAGGTGGGGAAAGTGAGGAAGGAATCTGGATTAAGGAGCACAATTCAGGTTCTTCTCTGAACCTGAGTTCATTATTTCACACATCTTGTGGGCAGAGATCTGAGCAATGACTCTGTTACTGCTCTGAGAGTACGAGTTTGATCCAGATAATCCCCTCAAACATCAGACATTCCCGTCACAGGGATTTATTTAAGCCATTAAAGGCTTTTTTATTTACAGTTTGCTGTACAAAACACTCTCCAAGTACTTTAACTCCTCTGCAGTGAACGAGGTGAGCACAGAGCTTTCTGTGAGGAGCAGTGGAAGGCAGGATCAGGGCAGGAGCTGCTGCCTCCCACTCCCCATTCCTGGAGCTTCCCAGGAGCTGCTCAGTATGCCCTGACCTCGTTGGCCACGTGGGCTCTAGCCCTGAGATCTGCATGTGCAGGGAGTGACTCACTGTGCCCTGACCTCCTTCCATGAATGGGGAAGGGGTGGGATCCCTCCTCCAGAGCAGGCAATTTTATCCCATTGTGCATCAGCATGGAAAGCTCTGATTCCAGCCTGAAGGAGAGAGCAACTGCATCACCCTCATCTGGAGTTCCAGCCTGAGGATGTTGCAGTGACCAGGGTACAGGACCTGCAGGGCTGGAAATCACCTGAGGCACCTCCCCCAGGCAGCAGCCACGACCTGGAGTCACCCTTTGGAATGAAAAGAAGAAAAACTCTCCCACACCTCCAACAGGAAGGATCAACCTCCCACTGCCCAATCTTTCTCAATTCTACTTTTTATGAGGTGCTGCAGCAGAAAACTGATTTTAAGAATCATTCAAATGGAGATCTTGAGCTGACACTGTTTCTTTAACTCAAACTGGGGAAATGCTGCCTGGCACAGCCCCCTCACTATTAACTTGGCACCTCCATCCAGGCTGTGAACATGGAACAAGTGAGACTCCAGAGATAGAATCTCCTTTGGCTTGATCACAAATCATCAAGATAATGGCTTTGCACTTAGAGAGCTTTCTGGAAAGCCAGTTTGCTTCTGAGCCAGTAACCCCTGTTTGGATTTGGGTATCTTGCTGTATTGAAAGAGGGTGCCTCTGCCTGCTGAATCTGACAGAGGGAGGAAAGGTGTGGAAAAGGGGATCAAACTGCTGCTGTCCATGAAAAACCTGCAGTGGTGCCTACAAACCCTTCCCTGCACCCAGGTGACTGCAGCCTCCACTCAAGTGCTGCTCCCCCTTGAGCAGCCTCACTGGAAAGTGGCACATTCCACCTGCTCTGAGTGAGGAAGGAATGAAAATGAGAAATGTTTCCTGCTTCAAAGACAAAGTTCATGCTTGTATCCTTTGGGCTGCCTGGAAGACAAGGGAAACTGCACATTTTTATTTACAGACAGTCCAGAGGTGAACTCTGTGCTAAGGCTTCATTACCATTACTACTGTCTCTCTTCCCAGGCAACATTAATATTATCTCTATTCTTGATCAAGGAAAGGGAACAACCTCATTACAGACATCACACAACCTTGTCTGGCCCTCTTAGAACATGGGAAAACTTCAGTGCTGAGTGGGGTAAGCAAGGAACCTGATTTATGTATTCTGGCAGAAAGCTGCAGCAAAACATACTGTTAGGCTAAGAGAGTTTCACCTTTTGTTAGTCCATTACCAGAAAAAAAGGGGAAATTCTGAACTCTAGAAGTGTGGTGTTCAATAATATACAGCATAAGAGCCCTGAAGAAAGAAGCCAAATTCTGTTTAATGGCAGAAACAGAACAGGATTAACTCCCAGTTCTCTCTTTTAACTTCCAGTGTTTGTTACTGTCCAGGTTTGGGCATGGTCAGGCCAGGGGAGCTGGACTGAAGGGCAGTGCTGAGCAGAATTAGCACATGGGTCTCTTCCTCAGCTGAAGGAGCACAGATAACACCCTTACAAAAAGTGAAAAATGAAGTTTAGGAATGTTTAACAGGTGACATATCTTGGTCACAGCCTGACCTGGCCTTTAGATCACAAGCCAAGCCTTGCAAAGGAGGGAAAGCCTCACCCACAGCTGCTCACCAGAGACACCTCCTTGGTTTGGTCCTCAGCAGCTCTCACCTTCCCCTGCCATCAGTGAGAAGTTACATATTTATGGAAGAAAAATATCTGCAGGAAAACAGTGCTTGACAGGTGATCTTTTCACAGATTTCTGTCACTGAGGGGAAGAGCCAGCTGTCAAAGATTTAAGGCAGGATGAATTATTGATCAGCGATTAGCAGATGGCCAGGAGCCTGCTGGGGAAGAGGTTTGTAATTCTGAGGAGCACAAAAGCTTCAAAAACAAAAAGCAAGGATCCAAACTAAGGCTGATCCTAAGACACTACAGGAGTGATCAGCACACTGATGTTTACAAAAAAAATAAAAAGCCCTTTTATTCTTTTGGCTTTAAATTTCCATTCTGGATTCAATGAACTGGAATTCTGTTACAAAGAAGAACTTTCATTAATCAAAACCAGGAAAAAGGAAAACCCCTGTAAGAGAAGCCAGAGCCCCCCAAACCCCAACACTGCAGTAAGTGCTGAGCCCTTGGTGAAGAAATACCCCAAGCAATCCTGTTCTCACCCCTCTGTACTAAACCCCATGTGTTTTCTAAACTACCACAGCATTTGTGGAGATGAGAGTTATTAGAAAGGAATTTTGTTTTGACACATCCTCCCAGGACAAGCAACATGCTCCTGAAAACCCCTTCTACCAAATCACACACCCACAGTTCAATCAAACCCAGCATGGCTCAAATATTGCCCCCAAATGTGCAATGAGCAAAGCCAGACTTGTCTAATACCAGAGGCCACTAAAACTCTTCTAATGGTATTGCAAAAACTTGCAATAAACCCATGAGAAACTCCACACTGAAATCACCAGAGTGAATCTTTAACACACTTATTTTAAGGGGCCATTGATTACCCAGGAAGGGATTTTTGTTTGCTTTGAAAGGCTCCAGGCTAAAATTTCCTTTGCTCTCAGTTTTATGACTCCCTGTCCTGCCCAGGCAAGGTGACAGCCAGGCCCAGGCTGTCACATGCCATCCTGGGAAGGCAGCTGGCTGCACATCCAGCTTTTCCACAGGAAGCTCCTGTACCCCAGGGAATCCTCACCTGCCCAGCTGTGAGAGCATCCAACTCCCACTGCCTCTGAATGGTGCAAATCAGCCAAGGAAATCAAATAAACACATGGGGCACAGATAATGCTCTAAAAACTGCTGCTACTGGAAAAACAGATGCTGTTTGAAATAGTTCCTCCATAGTTCTATTTCCTAGAAATCCAGTTTAAGGAGAAAATATCATTACACATCTCTGTGACTGCAGCACCAGCCCTGATGAGTTTTGGTCATACCCAAGTAATCTGTAAAGGAAATTACAGGAGGAGCTTAAACACAACTTGCTGAAGCAATTTGTTGAATTCCCAAGTTATTACTGTGGATGCAAAGTTTTGCTACATGTAATTCACTGAAAATGTTTCTGTCCCTAAATATAAAGATGGTAATTTTATATAAAGCTTACCTGAAGTTCTGTGCCAAATCTAGATGAGGAGCTTCCATGGAGCTGCAATGAAAAAAGCACTGATTTCAGAGGCAAAGCTAAAGCAATAAACAAACAATTTCCCTGTTGCACAGACCAAGAACTGCACACAAACTTTGTCTGAACATGACTTATCTGCTTGGGAGAGGGAACCAGCCAGGGCTGCAAATCCCTGTAAAGGGAAACTGGAACTTTGTAATGCCTGGAACAAGTAATTGTGAAACAATCCCATCTTACCTGGAAATAGAGAAAAGCAATCCCAGAGCTCTAAGACTCCATTATGCCTTCATCTTATGTGAGCACACAGCACAAATATTTTAAAAATAAAACACTAAGAGAACAAGCCCCAACATCTCCAAACAAAAACCAAAACAAAAAAACACCCCAAACCAAAAAACCTCCCAAATCCCCAAAACCCTAAGACAGAACCTATTTTTTAAGATGCCATTAGAGAAAATAAGTAATTTAAGCACTTATTTACTTGTATTACAATTTCTCTACTGCAATCAAGTAGCAAGAGAGTATCAAACTCTCAGGATTAGTCACAACTGGGAAAGGAAGTAAAAGTGCAGAATGGATCTACCTGCCATGCAGACAGGGCTGCAACTGCCACCATGACAAAAATCTTATCACAATCATGGTAAGAGACAAACAAAAAGATGATTATTAACAAACTGAAGAAATGGGTTTCACTGACTAAACCTGGGTGACTTTTGCTCAGGATTAATTCTATCAATCACCTTTTCAGACCTGCAGTTGAAAAGCTCTATTATTTGAAATATTTCTTTTTGAGGGATGAAATAACAACATATTCCATGATTTCTGAACCTTGCCCATTAATGGTCACTGCTGCTCACACCACAGGTGGAAATACACCACCATTAGTAGCATTTATTAAGAGAATGGGGATTCTAAACCTTCACAGAACCCCTTTAGCACTCAGCAAGAGCTGATGCTGTGACCTGACACAACAGCAAGGTCTCCACCTCTCCCCTTTGGCAGAGCCATTCCCAGTCCCTTAATAAAGCTGAAATGCAGGGAAAGTTCTGTGTCCTTCTCTCTGCACAAAGTCTCAGCACAGGGCTTGTCCAGGAGTGGATCCATGGCCCCTTTCCCAGGCTCTGCCAGGAGCCCCCAGGAGCTCAGGAACCCCTGCTGGGGGAAGCAGGGAAGAGCAAGCAGGGAAGCAAGAAATGGTATCAAGGGTCTGCTCTCCACTAATTCCCCTGGAAAACCAAACCTGGGTTGAGTTTGGAGCCAGGGGGGTGGGCTCTGCTCCCAAGGAACAAGTGACAGCACAAGAGGAAACAGCCTCAAGTTGTGCCAGGGGAGGTCTGGATGGATATCAGGGAAAAATGTCTTAAGCAAAAGCCCTGGCACAGCTGCCCAGGGCAGTGCTGGAGTCCCCATCCCTGGGGATTTAAAAGTCCTGTGGATGTGGCACTTGGGGACATGGGTCAGTGTGGGCACAGCTGGACTCGGTGGCCTCAGAGGGTTTTTCCAAACTCAAAGGTTCTGTGATTCCCTGATTCTCAGTGAAGCTGTAGCTGGCCACTGAAAGCACCAGTGCTACAAAGGGAAAAACCACAAGGAGAAATCTTTGTGAATGGGAGAGAGCCACTCGGGGCTGGGGACAGATGGGGGTCACTGGGATCACTGGGATGCTGAACCCAATGGGACAAACCCATGAGGAGACCAGGGAGGCTTCAGAACCAAACACTGCTTCCCTGCACTGCAGCTGGAGAGAACTCCCTTGCCCTCCTTGTCCAAGTCCTCTGCAGACAGACCAGAGAGGGATAGTCAATGTGATTTAGAAATTATTTGTCAACTGACTCCAGCTCCAGGGTATTTTTTTTCCCTTCAACCCTTTACAGTCACCTCAAACCACAGATGTGAACAGGTGTAAGAGGTGACTTTTATTCTCCCTTTTTTAAAAATACAAATTTGGTCAAGATTAAAAGAGACCACTGAAGACACTTAAAGAGGTAATTAAAGCTAAATACTCACTAAAATATGTATCTGCAAAGTCTTTTTGGTTTGGGGTTTTTTTTCCATGCTTTTCACCTTATGATTCAGCAGGTCTCTGAAGGAGAACTGACTGATTGAGGAGAAGACCTTGCTAAGTCCATCCCAAGGGAGGGTCTTAAGCCACTGAGAAGTGCAAACTGATTATAAAATTTTGCCAATAGGAGTAGAAGGCTGGAAGGGCTCCTTTGACTCTCTTGGCAAGAAAACAGCAGGAGAATACTGCAAACAAATTCTCCTTGTAGAAAATCATTTATCAGAGGAAAACTGGAAAAATTTAAGGTTATTGCACAGAAACTGCATTAGCTTGATTCCTCATGTTCTGCAGAGTCCTCTGAAAAGACAGGAAACTGAGAAGGGAACTGGCTATTAGATCCCATTAAATCTAAGCACCTGCCTTCCACACTGGAAAATGCACCGAGGAAGGAGGTGGAAGAAGAAAATGTGGTTCCTAAGGGCAAAAATAAATCCACAGGGGTGTTGGGGAGCAGCTGGGCTCCCTGGCACCACCAAATACCTGGGAAATTCTTTAATAAAACAGATTTTCAAACTAATGGTGAAAGGCAATTCTGTGGGTCTGTAACTACGTCCTAGAACACATCAGGAAGCACAGAGCGTCACACAGAAGAAGGCCCCCTGAAATCCTTCAAAAAACAAATAAAAAATGAAGAAATAAAATCATTAAGGTTGAGATGCTGGAGAAAGTCATGGCAGCAGAAAATCCTGTGCACCAGACCCTTGTTTCCCTGGGAGGAGCCCAGCTGAGCTCCCCTGCAGCCACGAGTGAGGCTCACCTGGAGGGGCACAAGGAGACGTAGAGCAGGATGAGCAGCACTGCTCCCACCACAGTTGCCAGCAGGGATCTCATCCAGGAGCTGAGCTGGCAGAAGTTACAGTACTGCACAATGGTGATGAGAATGGCACAACACATGAACATGGTGTACTGCAACAGAGAGAGAGAGGGGGGTTAACAGCTGCCCAGGGCCCTGCCACACAGCCAGGCTGGACAGTTCCTCCTGGATGATGGGCACGGGAAGTGATCCCACGTGAAGATGGCGATCTTCCCTCCAGCAGCAAGAAAACCTTCAGCACTGGTGGTTTGCCACTGCTTTCCCTGGATGGAGGTTTTTATCACACTCCTGTTATTTCAGTGATGTCCAGAGCCTCCAGCTTACCTTGGTCAAAAGCTGAGTGCCTCTTCTCGTTCATAAAAAGGGAAAAAAGAAGGTGAAAATTCATGGTAACCTCCTCTCCATTGCTGAGGTTAGATCCTGCCTGCTTTCATCTGAATATTGAAATTCCATTGCATTGGAAATGCAGGGTGCAATTTCACCCACCTGCCTGCTTCTAGAAACATCCTCAGAGAAGCTCCCACAGTGCCCTGTAACAGCTGAGTCCAGGGAAGGAAGGATCAGCCTCAGTGACAGAAGGCAGCTTCAGTCACTGCCAAAGGACAAGCTCACATCTTCTGTCCCCAGTGCCTCATCTCAAAACCCCTCTGCCCCTCCCCAGCTTGCCTGGATCAAGGAGAGGCAGAGCAGGACAGATGCACTGCCCAGAGCACCTTCACTCCCCCAGTACAACCTCACAGTGCTCAAAACTCTCAAGTGATGTGCCAATTTTGGTTTCCCAAGAATATTCATGACCATCCAAGCTAAACCAGAGACTCCACACTTGGATTAAGGAGTTCTGGTCTAGCTTTATGCTGTGTTTTACAGCATGAAATGATCATTCTCTCCCTTTCTCTCTCCCTTTAGGTGTCCTGTGCAGCTGAAGTGCAGACTCTGCAGCCTGGCAGTCCTGTGCCATAACAATCAATCATGTGATTGAGAGCAGACACAGTGTATGGGAAAAATCCTTACATAATTCACCATTTGTAAACCACAAACAACAATTGTTGGTTTTTTAAATGACTTATAAAAGGATAAAAGGAATTTCAGAAGTGTCCATAAAAACCCCATAACTTAAACTTACTTTTTCCCCCCCATTTCAGGTCTCCTAAAGTGGCAGAGCACTGGCTCTCACTCCAAGTGATGCCCCAGCCTGAAGCCAGCCTATAGAGGGTCAGGATGTGCTGGAATTTACTATGGATGCATGGCTTTGGAAAGTTTTTTTTTTTCATGGCTGTTATTGTTAATTTTCATTTTATAATTATTTTATATCCAGGGAGGGTATAAAATGTTGTGAATAAAAAAAAAAACTTTGCAAAACCATGTCATAGTAAAGGAGGACACTTACCTGACCCTCTATAGATTGGCTCCATTTCCTAGAGCTCCATGAGTGTGGAAACACTGAGCACAAGCAGAGCTGGGACATCTCTTGGAGAGTGAGCCAACAGCCCCACCACTCTGGAGCACCTGCAAGAGGAAAGAAAGCAAAGTTCATTCTCAGTTTGGTGAAAATGAAAATCACCATTTACTGCTGCTGCCTGAAGGGTTTTGACTCAACCTGACCTGTATTGAGAACACACTCATGAAGTGGTTCTGATATTCTCTGAAACATCTGGAGAGATGATCAAGGATGGTGATGAATGGGATGGTATCAAAATCACTGGACAGATTTGAGAGATTTGATGGTTTTCAGCTCCCTTCCCTTGAGGAAAACCTTCCTGTGGTTAGTTTACTGATAATCATGGAGGGGAAAGACCATCATTAGACTGAATGAACAAACAAATCAATGTACAGCTTAAAATTTCCTCCCTAAAGCTCCAAAAGGTAGAAGCTGCAGAATGATCTTAAGCATGGGATGGAACAGAATGACAACCCCACCCTGCTGTGACTGTGACAACCACGGGATGTGTGTTTAAATCAGCAAGGACCAAAAAATGTGTGGTCACATGCTTCCATGGAACAAACAGCCCCCAGTACCCAGGAATAAGCTGTGATAGGAAGAGTGAAGAGGATCTGGTCATTACCTACACCCATGGCCCTGAAATAGCAAAGCTTTGTGAAACAGAGTTCCCTGAAGATCCTGGAATGGAAGGATTGCACACTGTGCTGCCTCAGAGAAACCTGCAGAGAAACAATCTTTCATCTCCAGCTTGAGGCCATTTTGTTCACAGTTTTTAAGCCTTGATTTTATGCTACAGTTGGCTTTTAAATTAAACTGCTCTCCCCTCTCCTCACTGCTGCCCATGGCTGGAACAAGAGGTGCCTTCCAACCCAAACCATTCTGATTCTATGAATGTTAACCCCTTGTTCTCCCCTTCTGAGTGCTTTTAATAACAGAGACACCAAATTCCCTATGGATCTCTGTGTCTGGGTTAAATATGCCAATTTCTTTCCATTCCTTTTCAGAAGACAGTTACTGCATTCCTTTAACAATTCTCACAGCCCCTTCAATGGCCACTTCCAGGTACCAAGTGCTCTCTCCTTTGAGTCCTCTCTTCTCACTCTGCAAAGCCAAAACAACCCCCACTAATCCTGTTCCCACTGCTGAGGTTCACTGATACAGCTTCTCTGACTCCAAACTCCAAATCCAGCCCAGGACAATAATCCTGAGATAAACCACTTGCATTATCTCAAAAAAAAAAAAATCCTGCAGAAGTGCTTGGTTTAAGAGGAAAAATTAGGCAAGCAGCAGGAATTTCTAGGTATCCTCTCCTCTTTTGTCAAAGAGTTTTCACCATGGCTGTGTTTACACAACAGACTAAGAATTCCATCATCCACAAAGCCCCATCCCTCCAAGGGATCTCTATCAAACAGATGTAAAGCAGGAGGGAGGTGGAGGAAGGCAGGCAAGCAACAAAGCTTTGGTAGCTGCAAACAGTCACTTTAGGGAATAGAGTTCAACAACTTACATGTATATTTGTTTCAAAATCAGAGGTGAAGTGAGAAAAAACTGCAAGAGCTGGGAGAGAAACCAGGATTGCACCGAAGAAGTGTCGAGGCAGCCATCCAGAAATCAGCTCCAGGAGACGCTTGGTGCAAGTCATCACCTCCTCCAGGAAGAAAGCCATCCTGGAACACAGGAAAGCAGGGATCCAGGCATTAATGGCAGCACATCTCCCTGTAGCCCTCATTTACCTGTAATAATACACCTTCAAATCCAACACTCAGGCTCTGTGAGCAACCAAGGTGCCACAGCACCTGCTGGTGGTTCCGAGGAACAATCCAGCCTGGCTCCGGGGAGGAGGGGCAGCAAAGGGAGGGAGAGCCTCGGCATTGTGGCTTTGAGGAAGCAAATTGAAAGCCAAACTTCACTTCCTTGGAAGCTTAAGCAGAGGGAAGACTCCTCTCCATTCATAAATAAAGCAGGCAGGGAGAGGGGAAACTTTCACAAGTTAAAGCTACTGAAAATAACACCAGGAACGTTTGAGGAGCAGGGCAGCCCCAGCACCCATCACACTGCAACCCAAACCAGTTCTCCCAGTTGGAACCAGCCAGTCTGCAGGCAGGCTGCGTTCCCTGTCATTAGGGAAGGGGAAGGGGAGCGTGGGCTGCGAGCTGGCAGGAGCCGAGGCGGGGGAGCCGAGCCCAGCTGGCACCGCCCCGCTGGGTCCCGGCAGCCCCGCGGGAAGGAGCCGCTCTCCCCCGGAGCTGCCGAGAAAACCACAGCCCCAACCTGTGAAGAGCTGAAGGAGCCAACTGGAAGAGCTCTGGAGAGCAGCTTACCGGAGATGCTTCTCAAATGAGAGCAGCTCTAATTGCTAAAATGAATAAGGGAAGAGAAAAGGATGCTCAATGCTCAAGGGCATTGCATAGAAAACTAGTATTTATCCACAGAAATAAATCTTTGGGATAACTTCCTTCTCAAAGCTTAACATTAGTCACTTGAGAAAAACTGCAACTGCTGTTCAAGTGCCTAATTATTTTTAAGAAGCTGTAAAAAGGTGGTGGAGCACAGTTAGCTGCATCCAGAGCCATTAATGGCACGTGTGGAGTTATCAGACTCGGGCTGAGCAGGTGATTCTGGACTGCAGAGCCCAAACAATACAGAATCACACCTGTTGTATGGACAGAGATGCTCAAAGCTGGAAAAAAAAACCCTGAAACCCACCCACTAAATATGAAATTCCCAGTCTCCAAAGTCACATAAATTACCCCACACCACCTATAGCTCTAAAAAGAGAAAAGATATTCACTCATCTTTAACTCTGTTGTCCGAAATACCGGGTTTTATATGGGATAAAAGGCTGACACAAACCAAGCTAAATTTAAATTTCTTTATGCCAGTTTGACACTCATTCCACACCTTTAAATATAAATTGTCTCTGAATGAGATTTTAATTCTCCGGTCTGGAATTCTGTGACTTGCAACCACAAGTATTTTGTGAAGCATAAAGAACTCTTCTCTAATTGCATGTGTTAAAATCTGTAAATGATACTTAAATTCATGGAAAAAGAGGAATTTGGGAGGATGGAATACACTGTAATTCATCGGGAGCCCATGAGAGGGTGCTCACAGATTTGCCAGTTCTCAGTTTAATGGACTTCCACTCACACCAAAAATTCTAACTGTACTGCAAGGGAAAAGAGAATTTCCAGCAAAGCACTGAAATTTCAAAACTAGATAGAAAAGATTTTAAACGGCTCTCTAGAGTGAGAACTGGGGTTTCTGAAGGGTTACAGACTGTCAGGACTGTCCCTGTGCCCAGGGGCAGCCCCATTGTGCAGCACTGAGTGTCTGAAATCACCACCCACCTTCCCAGCTCTGAAACCAAGCCCCGTTGTCCAGCAGCCGATGGGCTGGGATTGGCATCGCCAGGGCAGAGCTGAGAGCACGGCCAGGGCAAGGGCAAGGGCAAGGGCAAGGGATGCCAGCCCAGGGCTCCCAGTGGAGGCAGCCTGGTGCCACCTGTGCCCACGCTCCCATGCTGGCTGGCACAGCCCTGTGGCACACACCCAGCTCGTGTCTCTCACCCCAGCCCACACACCAGGGACTCCAAGGGTTGCATCTCCCTTCCTGCCAAGCCTCCATGCCAGGACAAATTCCTGTGGGAACTATAGCAACAAATCCAGGGGTGAAGCTGAGGAGTTAATCCTGCCAGGAGGACACTGCGTTATTTAGGCAGGTGCAAATTCCAGGGCAATGCCACCTTTCTCCTGCTAATCTTTACCTTCTTGCACTGATTTTTTTGGGATGGGATTTAGTGTGGGGCTCTGCACTCTGGAATTACACATGGAATTCTCCTCCCTAGCAGTGAATCCAGCCCAATGCTCCCAGCGCAGGAAGTCAGGGGTGCATTAAATCCAGACAGCAGTGAGAGCTGCAGACAGATTTAATGGCTACAGGGCAGTATCAGTAAATAATGCAGTGTCAGTGGGCAGCTCAACAGGGCTTAAATGCTAAAGCATCTGAGCTGTTTACACAAGCTGCAGTTCAAATTAGTAACTTTGACATAAATGATTAATGGCTAATGCAGACTGTTACCATCATTTTTGTATTTACTGGCAGTTTAAAATCAATTCCCAGAGTTCAAATCAAAAGCTTTTGGCATAGCAGCAATTTGGTGGGATATTAAATACCAGATGTTAGAAATAAATAAAGGCAAACAGACTACATTGTTTTCCTCAGCATCAATACTCTGTATCAATCGTGTTAACAGATCTGCTTCATTAGGCTCCAGGGGCAGAAAGCAATTTCTGCTCCTGGTCATGAGGAATTTAGGAAGATCCAATGCTGGCCACAGGTCTTGGCTGAGGAGAGACAGGGGGTGGCACCTCAGCAAGACTGGGAAGGTGAAGCACCAGGAAAAGGGCAGTCCTTTGGTCAGATAACAGCATAGTTTCCCTTCTACTGTTGGACTGCACTTGCTTTCTTCATCCAAAGGATTCTTTTTTGCTGTCTAGAAAGGTTCTTTTAAATTAATGAATCAACTGCAAGTGCTCCCACCTCTCACTCTCTCAAACAGGCCTAAACACCCACTCTTCTGCCCTCAACCCTTCCCTGAAGCATGCTATCAAAAGCAACACATTTCTTGTAAATAAACTTATTTATAAGCAGTTTTACTCGAGGGCAACATGTCAAAATTATCTAGTGAACAAAACTTCTATATTTACACTAAATACTGGGCAGCTGTTGGGCAGAATCTCTAACCCCTCTTCCTGCAAAGCCACTTCTCAGACTCCAAGTGGAATCTCACACATCGTTGTACATTCAATCACAACGGGGTTTTTTTTTAAATACCAGAACTTTAGGATCTCTTACACTTCAGCTGAGCTCGTCAAAGTAGCTCCATTTCAAGTGGGCAGAAGGACATTCTTCAGAGAACATTCACAGAGGAGATGACATCTTCCACATGCTCACAAATGAAGCACCAATTTTTGCGTGCAGCTTTATACAATTAATTTTTGAGTGGCTCTTGTGCTAACAGTGGGATGCTCATCTATAGGTACTCCAATAATTTATTATCAGACACTTCAGAGGAATCAAAACATCCTTCTCCCTCGTAAGCTTTGCTCCATGAGGACTTCTGCTGCTGCAGGACTGGAGTTTTAAGGCGTCTCTCACTGCCCAGGCTGTGACAGTGCTGTGCTCTCCTCTTCCCTCCCACAGCTGGGCTGAGCCAGGGGAGCCCTTGCTAGGCTGAGCCCTGGATTTAATTACAATTTAGCTGATTTAAAGGCAGGGTTTTTAGCATCATGATAATGAAAATACAATGTGAAACTCGGGCAAGAATTTTCTGGTCTTAAAATAATCCCTTTTCCTGAAATCCTGGGATTGTGCCCAGCATTGTAGTGCAGTCTCCTCCCCAAAGATATCTCGGTGGTATTCTGTGATTGTCATTTGGGATGACATTTCTGCACAGGAAGTTCTGCACTGTTTCTGTGCATAATGAGTGGTCAGAAGGAGCAGTCCTCACTTGGAGGAGGATTTGAAGACGAAAAAGATGATTTTCACCTCCCTGCCAAAGGAACTGCACAGAGTGTGTGCCTCACGTTATGGGCACTGGGGTGGCCCAGAAGTGAACTTCAGGTATTCACTATAAAGCAAGTACACAAGATAAATTCAAAACATCCCTGCTGGTTTGAAGGAGAGGACAGGGAAAGGCAGTGGTCACCTGCCCCATCCAGCCACTGCTGGTTCCCAAGGGAACCAGGACAATTTGAAGGGTCTGGAGATCACAGGTGAGGGTGACAGCACAGAGCTGCAGTGAGGCCAAACCCCTGCACAGCCACTCACACACCAAACCACTTTGCCAACTCTTGACTGTATAGACTGAAAACAACAATTTTTCTTCTCCTTAAGGAATCCATAAACCACCAATTACAGAGCAGGACTGCAATAAAACCTTATGTATCGACCTATAAATATTTCTAAGGTTATAGCAATCATTTTTATAAATGTACAAAATAAGGCAAAAGCAATGTCCTGTGGGGACAACAAATTGAAAAATACTAAAATGAAGTAAGAATTCACCTGTAAAGCAAGTGAACACAAATTTTCTCCAAATACACCTGGACAGCAGAAAACAGCACTTCTGAAAAGTAGTGGCTGAGCTGTTCCCAGCTGAACAAGTTCATGGCCACCAAACCCAGACCACCTGAAAGAGCTGCCTGAAAACTGCCTGAAATTAAACTTCTGCCCCACCCCAACCAGAGTACAGAAACTTCTGTAAAGGGGAAAGTGCATTTCCGATGCAAGAGAGAGGACACACCAATAATTACCACAGTTTAGAATGACAGCTCTGCCAGTTCAACCATCTCCCAGTACAGCTTTTAGCTCTCTGAATTTCTAGATTTTCTAAAAACTATTCAAATTGCAACAACCCAACACACCTGCTAAGAAATGCTATTTTTAAAGCATTTCATAGATGGCTTCTCTCCACTCCACATGCCAGCTTTGATGTAAATCCACTTGCACACATTTATATGCCCAGTGAAGTACAAATTCATTCAGTGACCAAAGCATTAATTATTTTTTAAACTCGACCCTGCAAAGCCAAAATGAGAGTGCAAACTGCAATATTTTGTTTCTTTTGAAACAGCAGCCGAAATTGCTTCCAGCTCATGATTACAAAAGCATTTGGACTGACACATTCCTGACAGATGTGCAGAACCCCAGGAGAGGACACCTATTTGCACACACCACCCTTATCCTGCTGTTGTGCCAGGGAAGTGCAGGGAACACCAGGATGAGGAGGGCAGAGTGAACTGGCTCCCACAGGTCCAGACAAAGAATCAGCTCATTAACAGGTCGATCACCTGGGTCAATGACAGGTTACACCCAGGAGAGCATGAGCTGCACTGAACAAAGTGCTCTGAGTAACCCTGGGGATGGAGGAGTCACCACAGCAGTGTCCTGGAAGCCCAGAACAGCCCAGCACTGGGGGTGACTGGGCACAAATGGGGAATGAGGAGCTGCTGTTAAAAACCTGGCACCTGCAGCCAAGGTTGAGGGCACAGGAGAGGCTGAGGGGCAGGACAAGGGCTCAGGTGTGGGGCTGGCACCTCTGAGCACAGCCCTGCCAAGTGCCACCCCTTCTGCAGAGACAGAACAGTGCCCCTTCCCTTCTGAGGAAACACTGGACTCCTGTTCTATGTCAGACACAGAAAACATGAACTATCTCAGTGTTAACCCATGAAATTAAAAAAAAAAATTCTGGACAGACACAATGTGCCTTTAGCAATTTCTCTTCTTTCCTTCTTTGAGGGCAGCATTGCTCTTTGCAGCTATGACACATGATGTCAGTTTTAACCCCAGAACTCTGTACTTTTATCTTGGAGTTTAAAGGAGCAGTTTTCTGGGTGGGTTTGTTTGCAGGAGAGATCAAAGTTTTCTGTTTGAATTCTGACAGTCCTGTGAAGAGAGAAGACAGACCATATGGCATCCCAAGAACAGTCAGAGGGGCAGGGATGGGCTGCAGATTCGATTTCCCTGTGTGACCTCTATCAGAGTCCCAGTCCTGCTGCAATTCCTGCAGCCAAGCTCTCCCTGCACAGGCTGTGCCCGAGCCTTGGCTGCACCGCCTCTGCTCCTCAAACCTTACAGCCCACCCCAGCCAGCTCCTGGGATGCTGTCAAACAAAATGTCCCTGAGCCAGGCACAGCTGCAGCTCTCCCTGCAGGCTTTGTCACACTTTCTTTACCTGATGGAGACGACAAGGGACAGCACTTCCAGCAGGATGGCGATGACGAAGACGGCGACGGCGGCGGGAGGTGGCGGGGATGCCACCATGCCGTGCTTCAGGAAACACGTGATGGAGAGGATGAGGAAGACTGTGGTGGACAGGAACACGTCCAGGAGAGAGCTGAAGGTTGCACTGGCAAATGTCTTCACTGGAGCATTCCTTATAACCTGTGTGGAGCACAGGGATTGAGGGAAGGGATGGAAAGGAATAAATGTTGTTTTGCTGAATTCAATTGATGATGAACAGCAGCTCCTAACAAATAAAGGATTGAAGAAATTTTGGCCACTTCATTAATCCAGCATAAGCACTGGTTGGAAACAAGAAGCAAGAAGAGGTGGTTTGATGGTGTCACAGTTCTCTGAGCAGACCATGTTGAGAAGAAGTATTGGTGGCACAACCCCCAGGCCTGGGGTGACTTTTACACACTATTATGATATAGAAATAAAACAACACGAAAACTGACTATTCTGTGCAAAGAAACATAAATATAATAAGTAGAAGATAAATTATGGGCTATTTTCTTCTATTATTTTATTTTAAAATAACCACAGATTTTACTATAACCTTTTTAACCTTAAAAAAACCCTCCTCACACCATTCCACAGACACAACTCCTGTGGCAGAATTCACATTTCCCTTTCAGACCAGATTAAAAGCTGTGTAATCCAAATTGACCAGAGCCCAGGACATCCAGTCCTGTTCTACCATAACCCCTCACCCCACATTCCCACCCCATCCTGGCCTGGCCCAGTGCTTGTGCAGCTGTGCTTTGTTCCACCACGGCCAGTCCTGCTGAAAACCAGATCATGAGCTCCACATGCTGGCTTATGAAGGTGAGCCCAGTCCCAGGAGTGTTTGTACCCGCCCAAGTTTAGAAAGCAAGCTCCAAAGAACACCAGAAATTATGTTATCAATGTCACCATGAAGGTGCCAAGCTGGAGCACTCTGGTTTAATTTGGAAGTTTCTTTTGTTCCTCAGAGCACTTCCTGTCCTCAGCAATACTGGGAAACAAAGTTGTTCCTCATTTGTACCTCTCTGCAACCTAACAAATCCAGCCAGCATCACTTCAGTGCCAAAATGACCTTTTAACTTGAAGGGGTGGCAGAATCCTGTTCATCCACACAAAGTGCCATCAATTGAATTAAGGGAAGCAGCACTGTGTCCCCAAGGGACAGCCTTAAAGATGCTCTAACAGGGCTAAGCAGTGCCTTCATTTCCAAATGAGAACAGATTGAGGCTCTTGGGAAGCAGAGCTGATTCCAGAGAGGGATCACAACCTGAGCCTGCAGCTGGCACTGTATAATCAGAGGTGAATTCAGGGGTGCTGCAAGTCACTTTTAGCAGCACTGACTGTCAGGCCATGAGAGAACCTGGACTGTTGTCAAATCTTTTCACTCTCCAAAAGAAGATTTCATTGCTGTTTTGAACCAAAACTCTGCTCACATTAAAACTTTAACAGGTTTTTGCCCCAGTGTTGTAGACCTACTATGAGAGAGTGAAAATTCCCACTTTCAAGGAGGTTTATGTAATAATTTTCAAAGTATTAGCTTGCCACTAACAAAATGCACAGGCCACATTTCTGCTCTTTCTAGGAATTTCCTACACAGCTACATTAATACATCCATCTGTATATGCTTTACTGTCTCTGCTTTGCTTCTCTTTCCAATCTTTCCACTGGAAACTACTTGATTTACTATTTTCTTTACAGTTTGCAAATTTTGCAGGCTGCATCCCACAGGAAGTTTCTCCCTGTTGTTAATATAGGAACTTTATGCAGAGAGACACCACTAAGTTACAGTGCTGCAGGATGAGCATGGAGCTCCTGACCAAAGTAAAGAGACTGAACTGCAACACAACTGGGCTTTCCTTTGCTAAAATCCAGTAAATTAAGTGAGGTGTCACCTGAAGTATTGGAAAATAAGCAAATACTGCTAAGGAGAATGTGACAACAATGCCCAGAACTGAAAGCAACAAACAGCAGAAGCAGAAATCCTGCTGCCCTCAGATGCAGGACACACTGGGAAGAAAAGAAACCCACCCCTAATTTATCCTGATGCAGTTGTGCAGCTCAGGCTGCTGGAAGGGAAGGGCCCACTCCCCTTCCTGCTGCCGGACGCTTATCTCTTATCTCATGCTGCCTCGGGCACTTGCCAACCCCTCCAGAGCTGCTGCTGCTTCCACCCAGCACAAAACAGCCCCAGATGGAAAGAGAAGAGCCCCAAACAGAAAAACAAACCATGAATATTTCATGCTAGGCCAGTAAATGAACTGCTCACAGCGGGGAAGGCTGAGAAGCACCAGAGGCATTAGAGGGAGCAGGGAGGAGGAGCATGGGGGGCAGAGCAATTGCCTTTTCCTGGCAGCAATTTTTCAGCTACTGGTGGAAATGCAGCCTCAGTTCTAACTGACACCTAATGTCACTTTAGGTAAACTTAAACTATCTTGCCAGTTCCTATCAGCCAGGCAGGAAAATCCAGTGCTGTGGAAAGCCTGTGATATTATTAGCCCCCAAGGGAATGAAGGAGTTTTTAGACTCAGTGCAGAATCCTGAAGAAAACACCAAGTTTCTTACAATTTACTGCTCCTTACAATTCCAGTGTTTTGAGCTGCACACTTATGGAATTAGGACATTTGAATTCAGCACAGGTTTGGATTCCACAGGGATAACCATGAAACTGTGACTAAACAAGAATCAAATTCCAAGTTACCATTCTCAAAGTTAGAATATTTGATGAGAAGACAAGCAGCAATTGGTCCTTTAGCATCTCAGCATGGTTCTCTGGCCACCCTAAAGACTTGGAACATTAACCTGAACATGGAGAAAATCAGTGTACCTCACATTTCCAGCCCAAACACTGGAGTAGACTCAGGGCAAAAGATGCTCCAAGGGCTGAAACTCCCTTGGAGCATCTCCCTCTGATGGCAGGCTTGGAATGTGGGGGTGTTCAGCCTGGAGAAGAGAAGGCTCCAGGGACAGAGTTCTTCCAGGGCCTAAAGGGGCTCCAGGAGAGCTGGAGAGGGACTTTGGATGATGGCCTGGGGTAACAGGACAATGGAGAATGGCTTCTCACTGCCAGAGGGCAGGGCTGGATGGGATATTGGGAAGGAATTGTGCTCTGGCACAGGGTGCCCAGAGCAGCTGTGGCTGCCCCTGGATCCCTGGCAGTGCCCAAGGCCAGGCTGGACAGGGCTTGGAGCACCTGGGACAGTGGGAGGTGTTCCTGCCCATGGCAGGGGGTTGGAATGGGATGAGCTTTATGGTCCTTTCCAACCCAAACCATTCCACAGTTCTACAATAAACTGAAAGGAGACTCTTCAGAGGCAGCACTATCAAGCAGCAAATCACATTTGACATTTCATGACCCTTCTCATGAAACAACTGCAACAAAATGTGTTAAAAACCCAAGGACAGACAGTGGCTTAGACAGATTACAGACAGAAACCAATGCCAGTAGAAACACACCTCCTCCTGGTAGCTCGTCCTGTAGGCCATCTCCAAATCCTGATCCAAGAAGTTGAGGCTCAGCTTGTTAATAGGTGGTTTAAAGAAGTAATCTTTCATGAGGCTGAAGAGAGAAGACAAAATCAACATCAGTTTGTTCAGCTGTACCTCCTTTAGCCCCCCCCAGACTGTGGCTGCTGTTTCTAGGGATGCTGGCACTTGGCTTTGAAGTTCCTGCGGTTTTTCTTCTTTCTTGATCACCAAAGTATCTTCTTACCCACATCACTTGCTCAGTGAAAGGAAATATTCCACAAAAAAAAGCAAGCTTTTATACTTCCAGGAAGAGTCTAACAAGTCCTTCCAGAAATTTAACAGATCCAACTGATGAGTACAGATAATTGTAACATAAGCCAGCAAATAGTAAAGGTTAATTGCTGCTACAGACACACAGCCTCTGGAGACACGTGGCTGTGGGATATTTGTGTCTGGGGTGGAATTCTATGGCTCAAAGCAAGCCAAGGATGAGAAAGGTGACAAACTGTTATGGGGGAGAAAAAAACCCATTGCCCATTTTAGAAAACAGCAGTTTCTTGTTATTTCAGACACTAAAATAACTCAGTAACTCATCTGGGAACATTCCCTTAATGATCCAGGCTGCAGAGAAGAGATGGAAAGCTGAGATTTACTTCTGCAATGGGAGATTTGGAATGACCAGCACTATCAACAACAGCAGTGACAACTAATGACATCAGGGCTAAGGAACCCAGAGGCAGCATCTACCAGAGGGTGTTTATGCCCTCCTCCACCTTCACCTTTTCTACAGAAGGTGAAAAAATCCCACAACAACATAAAAGAGGCTTCAGTCACTGGAATTTGGGTTTATTCCCCATCTTCTGGAAGAAAACTAAGAAGCTGTCTGAGTTTTTCATCAGCAGTATGAGGTTTATGAATGAAGTTTCCTGATGGTGCTTGGTGCCAGGGAGCTGAAGGGACTCGAGAGCACTGAGTGCTCCATGCCCAGGGTCACAGAGCAAGGTCACAGCTGCTTGTGGCACTTGTGGCTGGGCCAGCCCGTCCCCCCTGCTCTGTGCAGCTTCCAAACACACTCCTCCCTGCCTGTGAACCTCCTCTCATTTTCAACCAGCTGATTCCATGTGTTATTTACAGGGAACTGTTTCTAAAATTTCTCTGAATCTAAGGCTCCTTTCCCAGAGCTATTCCCACCTGGGGAGCTGCAGCACCACAGCCCCAGGCAGAGTGGGCAATTCCCAGCTGGTGCCTCTGAGCAAAAACCAGAGATGCACATGAGGTCAAATTCCAAGCAGATGAAGAAGCTGAAAGAAAGATCCTACAGAGCTTGTCTGTGTCTGAATTCTTTTTTTAAGGGGGTTTGGTTTTGGGGTTATTTTCTGTTTATTTTTATGGAACTCTTGCCTAAGAGGTTTCCTGGAAGCTCCCAGCACAAGATGGCATGTGGGAAGCATTTTTTTAAATTGAGATGCAAGATCAACCAAACACACATTCCTAGACTGATGCTAGAGAAGACAAAGGAGTCTAAGCATGAATATGGCCAATACTCAGTAACCTTTGAACATTCTGGTCTTGGCCAATACATTAAGAATATCAGGATACTCTCACTTGAGTCACCCCTCTCTCTTTCATTCTTGTCTTCATTCCTCACCTTTCTTAGACATTTCTAAGAGCATCTTACAATAAAAATTTTTAAAGCTTTTGGGTTGTTTTTTTTTAAAGTGCTGTTGAATCCCCTTTCTTCCTGCTGGAGGTGGTGATGGTGCTGCTGTGCTGGTGAAGGGTGTAGGAGGATCAGTCCAGCTCCACAGTGCAGCACGATACACAAGGTGGAACACGATGGAGCCAGGCTGAAGGCAGCAGTTCTGGGGCCTTCTCAGCTCCCTGTCAGCTCATTCTGTCTCCAAAAGGAAGATCCCACTTGATGAAACAGTCAAGTACATAATCTGTTTCCCAGGAGGCCTCTGCCTCCCAGCACAGGGTGTTCCCCAGATCAAGCAAGACTGGGAAGTGGGAAATGAAAGAAACGAACAAATTTTAAAATAATGAAAAAGTATTTTAACAAGAAACTGCCCCAAGGAGGGGATGAAGGACTGCACAGAACCCAGCTCTGGGGAGCTTCAGACATCCCTGAGATTCTGCTCTGGAAGTCTGAAGAGATCATTGTGAGTACTGCCCTGATCAGCATACCAGCACTTGCTTCTTGTACTTCAGAAGGTTTATAACCTAATACCTAATTTTTGTTGGAAACAAAAATCCTCAAAGCAAGAATCCATTGAGGATATTCCCAGTGAAATTAAATTCAAACATCCTAACTCTTACACTACAGTTTTCTTTTAAAGAGCACAATAATCTGCAGGTTACAATGAACAAAGAACAGGATTTTTATACAAGTAAAGCCAGACTCGAAGCTGAAAGGATTCACTGTTTGTCAAATATAGAGAATCAAGTTGTAAGAACTGGTTACTTTCATAAAAGGACTCTTTTGTAATGTACTAACAGAAACAAGCCACACTAATACTGTCTTTATTAATATTATTGTTAAAGAACATTGGAATTGTGCCGAGGTATCAGCTCCAAGGTGAAATCTTGGCATGCAAGAACCTCTCAGGCACACAGCTGAGCTCAATATCCCCAGTGCCCAGCATTTCCTCCCAGCTAGCCCCAGGCAGCTTCAGCTTCCTAATGCAGTCCACAGGCCCCTGAACTCCCCCAGGACATGTTTAACCCTTCCCAGCTCTGCAGGAAGCCTGTGGATGCACTTTATCACCATATCTGGGTTAAGTATTCTCTGTTCCCAGGAATTTCTATCCAAGTGCCCTGCAGTGGAAATCACTGCTCAGTGCTCAGGGAAGATCACTTGGCTTTGCAACAGCATCAAACCAACACTGCAGAACTCAGTGAAAATGGGAATTCCTGTAAAATGACCACAAGGAAGTTTGGTCCCCTCCTTGAGACACCTCAAATTCTCATTCAAAAATCCTCATAAATACTGGATTCATTAAGACCAACATTACGTTTTACAGAAGGGGACCAAGAACATTTTTAAAATGGCTTTTTCCATATCATTTCTCATTGAGAAATGTTGAAAAAATCAGTGTAAACTGGTAGGCTTGAAGCATTTTGCATAGATCTAATTAATCAGAAGATTATTTTTGGAAAGTTATGTTTACATGAACTGAACTCAGCAGAGAAGTTTCCCTGGCAACAAGAAATGGCCCACTTAATATGGTAATAATGATATTTAATTGGGACCAAAAAAAAAGCCAGGCTTTGACTGATCTCAAATCATGGTACTTCTTCTTCCAAATCAGAAAAAAATACCCATTTTGGGAGTGGAGGAGGAAAGCACCAGAACACAAGAACTTGAGTGAGATATCTTCAGCAGGCCAACTGCATAAATTAAGCTACTTCTATAACTTACAGTTTGCAGAGTGCTGGTTACATTTTAAAAAATATTCCTATTTGTTCTGGCTGATTTCTGCCAACATCTGGACAGTCCCAAATCATCTATTTTCTAATATTTGGAAATATCAGCTAAACCTCCATTCTCAGCCACTGATGACAGACCACACACTGAGAAAAACAGTAACAACCCTACATTTTGACTCAAGTGGCAACAGGAGAAAGGTAAACTGACAAAATCTAGGTAAGAGACTGGAGAGGGTAAAGGTGAGGATATCCCTGCTCCAAACAGCTGAGTCCACAGGAGAACACAGTTTCAAGGATATTAGATAAAATACCCTCAATCTGAGTGGAAGCAATGAAATAAAAATAAAAATAGCCACAAATAATAAGAAACTCCAGCTATCTGTTTAACTGCTCCAGTCAAGTCACTGCCATAATGGAGACAGGCACCCCACACTTCTGAATTTTGAAGAATATTTCTTCTGCCCAAAATAAGCTTTTTTGTTTGAAACAGAGAGAGAAACTCATTTTACAATAGCTAAGTAGATAGTAAGTCCATGAGAATTCACTTCCATTAATTCTGCTTCCAAGCCCTGTAGGATTTCATTAGTAACATGTTGTCAGACATTCTTCTTTTACTATAAAAAATGTGAGGTTTGTGGTTCAGATTTCAAGTTACACCTTAAACTGCAGAGGAAGGTACACACTACATGCATTAAGAGGACTTTGGATTATAAAATGGAGTTCAACTTCATGACAAGTGATTTAAAGAGCAATTTCCCCTTCAAAGACTCAGCTGAAGGAGGACTGACAGGAGGACTGTTCACCCTGGAAGCAATGAAAAACTGGTTTTACTTATTTTAAACAGAAAGTTTCTGACATCAGGTTTCTACTGTAGTTTAAGCAGAATAAAGACTAAAATCAAGAAACTTAAAATATTATATATGTTGACAACAATTACTGAAAGACAAAAAAAGCACACAAATGCTAAAGATATGGGCTCCCAGTACTGCTTTCTCACCTTTACAGGGTTTTCCACTGCACAGCTCCATCCTCCTTACCTGTCTTCTTTGATCACATCCACAAAGTGGGCATCTGTCTTTTCCCTGATGTTTTTGAACCTCAGGGGGAGCAGAGCTGACTGGTCCAGGCTCACCCCGCCCCAGCGCCCCTTCTCCTGCAGCATCTCATACAGAGAGGTTTGGCTGTTGCTGAGCTTCTCCTCCTGGGGAGGACTCAGAAGTCCATTCTGGGTCTTTGGGCTGTGTCCTCCTGGAGCCTGGACAGCAGAGAGCAAAACACACCCAGGGAATGTCAGCAGAACAGACAGGAGAGGTGCAAGGAACACAAACTGAGAGGAGCTCTTCCCTCAGCACCCTGAGCTCTGCCCTGGCCACAGAGCCCAAGCTGGCCCTGCCCTGAGCCCAGCCCCACTTCCTGTGCCTGCATCTCCCACACCTCCCCTGTGCCTCCTTAGGTGCCACCTTTGTGCCTTCTCTGAACCACCTCTGCAAGGAGCAGAAAACAAAGCCCATTTTCACCCACTCAGTGACAACCAACCACAAGCCCAAATTTCATTCACTCATCTTATGGTTAAGACTCTTCTAGAAAGCTTCTTAAATACCCATTAAATTGTGCTGACTCTCCCTGGGTCATGAGACAGCTCACTCTGCCAGCCCTTGCTGATCCTTCCCCTGACCACTACAGGCCAGCTGCTTTCCCAGAGGTTCTCCCTCTCCCCCACCTGTGGGATCAGCCCTTTTGTACATCTCATTCTACAACAAAAACTCCTGTAAATAAACTACATTTCCTTCTCTAAGACATAATTATTTTTCTGGTTTTCTTTTGCCTTTGTATTAACTTTCACAACAGCCTACAACATGGTTTAGGTACACATTATCACCAATTCTGCTGTCATTGGAGAGCACAAATTACTTTTAAACAAAAATAATTCCATTTTTGTGGAGCCTGAAGTTCCCTCTTTTACATTTTGTTTGACCTAGACCAATATGTACTGAAGCAATTCCAAAAGAATTAGACAGCTAAGTGTGGTTAGAATGAAAATGAACTGCAGTTAGTCAGGATCATTTTCAAATGCAAACACAGAGCAAACTTGGCATATTTGAGTGTTCATCTCCCCCCTCCATATCTTATCACCTATCATGTAGCATTTATCCTCATCCTGAAGCCCACTCATGACAGAAGTTTCTCCATTCCTGCTTGTACAGAAGTGACAAGCTCCTCCAGAAGACTATTCTTGGATGCCACCACAGTGACCATAAATAAATACCATAAATATCATCACCACCCCAACCACGTGCTGAAATATGCTACTGACATTGTAAAATCAACTTAGTTAAAGTTAAAAAATATCTTCTTTCTGGCTGCCCGTGCAAAATCAATTCCATTTCCTTTGTGATGTGTCCTGTGAAGCAAAGGAGGCACATGAACACAAGACAGGTGAAAGGAAAGGTTCAGACACAGCCAAGGAGAGACAAGACTGAGGGGGCAGCAGGAGAACCCTGTACAGGGATGAGCCAGGAAGTCCTTGGGCTTGGCTCCTGTCACAGCCAAGACCTCTAGAGCTAAAGGCATAACAAGGTGGGTTGGAATGGTTCCCTGGAGCTCCAGGAAAAGCAGGAGGGAGGTGGGTTGTGCTTCCCCTTCCTCCTCCCTCCCGGGGATGGGGATCCCCACCCTGCGGGCTGCCCTGGCCTGGGTGAGCCCCAGAGCCACGTGCTGGGAGCCAGGAGATGGAAGGAGTCCCAGTCTGGTCCCTTCTAGCCCTCACAGCAGTTGTTCTGGCAGCTTGCAGGTGTTCCCAGCACAGGGACAGCAGCTGAGGAAGGAATAGGAAATGGGGTGGTTTCCTTGGTGTGCTGCCAATGCTTTGCTGCAGACCATAATCACCAGAAGGGAAAGGGGATTGCAGCCACAGACTCCAGCAGGGGCACAGCAGGGGACAGAGGGACACTCCTGGAAGGCAGAGGCACAAGAATTTCTCACATAAAATGTCACCAGGCTCTTTTCTAAGAGAAGACACTGAGCAGCTCCTGAGCAAATCCTCCTAGACCCCTGCCAGGTTATCCAGCCTGCCCAGAGGGAGCAGGGCTATGGAGCATCCTGCAGAGCCAGGGCAAACCCCTCTGGTCTTGGAGGGAGGAGGACTAGCAAAGGGAAACCAAATCAACTGATCAACCAGCTCTTTGTGAAGAGCCTTCACTGGTTGGTGGGTTGGTTTTTCTTAACTTATGTTAAAGATTCTATTTGCTTGGAGCATCTCCCAGAACAATCTGAGGCCTAAAGAAAAACTGAAAGTCACAGTTACCATCTTTTTTCCCCCCTGTGAAACAATCTTTCTCCCCTTCCTCACCACTCCAGCCACTTGTTATTTGAAAAGCAGAAACCAAGAACTCATAGTTTTTACCATGATCAGCTCAAATAAAAGATTCGGACTCCTAGGCACTGTCTGCTTTCCCTGCTGTTCCTCAAGATCATCTGAAAAATGCAGTGAAAATTTCTCTCTTTCAAAGAAGGTCAGCATGGACTTTCTCTTTAGCTCCTTGGCAAAGGCTCAAATCCCCAAGAAAATTCTTCCCTTCAGTCAGCTCAAGGTTTCTCTGTGCTCTGTTAATCTTAACAGGCAGGGATTAGAGTATGAAACTGTTTGTGTAGGAGAAAATCCCTATTTATTAAATGTTGTTAGCTCCAACGTTACTGGGACTTCTGAAGGCAACAGGCTGCAGGGTTTCCCTGAGAACTTGGAGGCTTGTGTGGAGTTTCCTCTCATCAAGAGACAAGGAAGCTCCAGAGGCTGCTGGGAGCCTTGCAAGTCCAAGGAAATGATTAAACATCATGAACATTCCCTAAAGACAGGGGACCTGAGGGCAGCATGGGCTGTGGGAAGGGAACAGAGATGGGCAGAGGGAGCTTACGTCTCTTCTTCCCAAGAGAGCTGAGGCTGCAAGGAAATCTTGGGAACCAAATGCCACAGCAACTCTGTGCATGAGTGGCTGTTCTCTGAGCTTTCAGTTGAACAGGCATCCCAGACTTACTGACAGCCATGACACAGCTCCCATTTTTGGCTGAGCAAAAACAGAACCAAACAAAAGAAGGACGTGAGATCTGGGCTCCACTGGAATTCCTCCAGTGCAATCACAGACTTCATCCTCAACTCTGCATCCAAATCTCCTCCAAGGAAGGTCTGCTGACTTGCTGACTCACCCACATGAAGCCAATGCAGGTACAGTAGGAAGCAATTTAAACCAGGCAGTTGGCACCTAAGGACAATCAATCCCTCTTCAGTCGGTTCTTGGAGATCCCTGCATGTGGGCAGAGGCCACCTGGGGAAGAAGCATCTCCTGCCTACCATCTTGGCAGCCCAGGCAGATCTCCCACATGTTCTCTGTCTTAGAGATCTCCAGCTGGTTTGAGACAAGTCCCTGCTGACAACCTCCCTCAGGGCTCAAGGGATCAGGATTTTATTCTTTTCTTAGGCTGTTTCCTGGAACTCTGGCACAGAACTGCTGTGTAACACACCCCTACAGCCCAGTAAGGCAGGCCCTGCTTCTGAGCTTACAGTTTCAGCATGAGACAACATGTCAAGTACAGAGAGGGACAAACACAGATTAATGCAGTGGCTCAGCACTGGCAACAATGCTGGCAAGGTTTTCAATCAGCTTTACTGGTGAGAAGAGCTGTAAGGCATACATGAAGAACAAGCTCACCGTCTCAGAGCATGTCCATGAAGTGATTCTCCCCAGGGAGGGAAAACATTATACTTATTTGAATATATAACAACCAGAAAACGAGCACTGGTCCTCAGTCTGCATTTAGCTTAATGTTCAGGCAGGAGTGAGAGGGAATAGGCAGAGCAGAGAGGCTGCAAAGGTCACAAACAGGATTACAAACAGGCAATGTCCGGCATAGCACAGGAATTAGGTGGCTTCAGTGAGAGTATCAAAGCAGCAGGCAAGGAACCAAGCATGGCAGCAGCACAAGGAATACGAAAGAGGCTGTTTCTGTAGGTCAGGAAAGGATGCAAACCGACTTAAAGCTGTGAATTTCATGTGTGAATAGGAATGACCTCGTCTTAGAGCGGTGATGCAGAAGATGCTGGCGAGACACAGAACTTGTGGTGAGCTGACCCAGCCTGCTGGTGTGAGGATGGAGAGTGTGGGAGTGCTCCTTGGGCCTCCCTCTTTGGGTACCATCAGCATAGTTCAAAGAATCCAAATTTTAGGTCCTTCTCAGGATCAAGTTGAGCCCACAAAATTACTAAAATTTTGAAAGCTGGGGCAGGGAGACTCAGCTAAATTTTTGAACACAAATGAAAAATCAAAATCAGAATCAGTTCTGCTGCTGAAGAGCTTAGATAAAGGAATACTGGTGAAAAAATAAGAAAGCTGGGGGAAGCAGAAAAATAAGGGGAAAAGGCAAGTGAGAAATACTTCAATTACCTTCGTACTGTTTTTATGCTCATCCTGACAACCATTTTGGATAGCTCCTTCATCTATGCTGACATCGCAGGGGGGAGCAAGGGTGGTACTACATGAAGGGCAAGGCTGAAATGAGACAAAAGAATTTTAGCCAGGAATGTTCTGGTGTCCTTGTAGTATGATGCAATTCGTAATTCAGTCCACTTGTATACTTGCAGCACGGTTCAAAGATAAACAAAGCTACAGAATGGGAGGCAGGGAGCAAAATTTGACTGGAACAGAATGCACCATTTCAAAAATAAATCACAGATTTGCTGTTTGCTGAAGCTAAATCTAATCCAGGAAAGCTTCACTAGTGTAAGATCACAGATACACTGTAATCACTGTGCACAGGCAAAGGACTTCCCCAAGAGGAATAAAACACTCTTTAGTAGGAGAAGTGCAATTTGCCTGGGTGAAACCTGCCTGTGAGGGGATCTGAATGGCAGTAGGAGAGAAGACAGCACAAAATACAGCAAAATCCAGAAAAAACATGAAACACCATGATGCATTATGAACAGTCCAGGGAAATGGAAAGCAACAAATCTGAAATGAATAAAGGCAAATGCTTTTTCATACAGAGCCCTAAGACAGGGGAGTTCAGGCTATTTTACACTGCTGGAGCCAAACACCCAGCAAATGTCACAGGGAACAAGGAAAGCAAAACCATCAGGATTTGTACCAGTTTCAGGTTGTGCACTTTGGAAGAAACTTAAAATGCTGCATTGGAGCTTTTAAAACAAGCTAATTCCTTCAAGTAAAAATGCAATCTTCTTTAGGGGAATTAAGCCTGGAATTGTATCTTCCAAGTTCTTTCACTTTCTCCTCCAGAGGCACAATCCTGCTCAGAGGGTCCCTGAGCAGCTCCTGGCATCTCCTCTGCTCTGGAGATGTTCAGGGTGACCAGGCTCACCAAAGTCTGCTGCTAAACACCACAGCAAGTTTTCCAGCAAGAACCTGAGCCTTTTGTCACAAACTCAACATCCATTTAATTCTGTTTGTTTGTTCTGGACATGTTCAAGCCTGTCTAGTCCAAACCCACAACTTCTGCCTCCAGGTTCACTCCCCATTTCAGAGACCAGCATGTTAAGTCTTTTCAGAACTAACTTTTCACCTAATGCTCCTTTTCCACCTTTGATATCCCACCTGAAAACACCCAGCTTGTTTACTTTCCAGATGTTTCTCCCAGCCCACTCTCCCTGTGATATCTAGCCACTCACCAATGCCTCTCAAGGGCTTTCACGTAGGACCTGGAGCCTCCTCAGCAGCCAGCAGATCGTCTTGTCTGCTATTCCTCAGGGACACAGTCCAGGCTGGGCACTGAAACTACTCTGGGTTTCCTAAGCTGCCATCAGATAAACAATTTACATCCAGTTCTGAACCTGTGCAGGCTGAACAAATACCAACACAGCTGAAGAAACTGTGGAGTTGGTTCTCAAATGGTTTTGTTTAAAAATAATCTCTGACTAACTATCACAAATGTCTTGGCCACTTGATGGAAGGCATTTAGATGGCCTAAAAAATAAATTGCCAGTGGGCTACCAAGCCTTACTAACTAACCCTCTGGGAGTTAGACTTAGATTTATCCATGCCAAAAGTCAGGTAATGGTGACAAAAAACAAATGCCTCTAACAAAAAAAGAAGAAAGCACTCCCTGTTTGATCCTGCTAATAAATAGCAAGACCACCTCCAACACTCAGCTCCCAGGGTGAAGCCAGAAGACAAAGGACTTGGAAAAGCAGCCTGACCTTTGGGAAGAGGCAGAAGTTCCTCTGACTTTCCCCATGTGTTCAAGTCAACATCATTAACTTCCTTCTCTATTGCAGGCATTCACAGGCTCCGTGTGCTGTGACCTCAGTGCCATGAATAAAACATTAATGCACTTCCAGCAAACACTAAGACAAGCAAAGGACTTTCTGTTTTCATACCAAGCAATCATTAAAACATTTTTACAACAGCTTATGATTCCCTGTCAAGTGAAGCATGTCATAAAAGATGATAGGGAAGATAAACTGATCCCAAAACCACTTAAGCAGGGTAGAGTGTTTTCATTCAAAAACCCACCTGCTATTATAGATTCACTCAGAGTCCATACCCTCTGTGTTCGCCATTTCAGTAATGTAAACACACCTTATTGACATTCAAACTGCAACAAGGCTTGCAGTTCAATGAACTGCAGATACACCAGAGGAGGAAATACAATTCCTTTCATGGATCAATTACTGTTGCACTCTCCCTCCTGACTTTCCTTTGCAGATCTTGTCCTCTAGAACATCCCTTCAAGCCCAAAATGTGAAAGTCATCCTTTGCATCTAATATAGCCACTTATTCCCTTTAAAATAAAAATATTTCAACTCGCCTGTAATTTTGCCTCTCCTACTTAAGTCTCTTTGCAGAGCTGGAGTCATCTCCTCCTACACTGACACCATTTACAGCTTTGTATTTAAAACAGTCGGCATGTAAGTCATGATTCTTTTGCAAATGATTATCTCCAGACCCTACCAGCAAGCTGCAGGCTTTAAAAAAAACCCTCACGAAAAACCCAAAAGCTGTAAAAAAGAAACCCACTCCTTTTCAAAAATTGTGCATGATCTCTGATCAAACTGCAGTCATACCTTGTGGGGTTTTTTTAACATACATACATATTTAAAGCAAAAGAGAGGAAATTTAGATTCAATACAATGAAGAAATTTTTTACAATGGGAGTGGTGAAACACTGGCACAGGTTTGCCCAGTGAGGTGGTGGCTGCCCCTGGATCCCTGGAAGTGTCCAAGACCAGGCTGGATGGGGCTTGGAGCAACCTGGGATAGTGGAAGGAAGGTGTCCTTTCCATGGCATGGAAAAGCAGATAGGCCAAACCATCCCACGATTCTGTGATTCTCCCCAGCAAAGAGAAGGCTGGTGCACATTACCCTCAAGAGCATGCTGTGGAGTCAGGAATCCCTGGACCTGGCTGTGCTGGGAGAGGCAGGGATGCTCCACACTGCTGTGTTGCCACTACAGCCACAGAACAGGTTGTTAAGGCAGTGCTCACACAGTCACAGGGAAACCTGGGCTCATCTAGAATACCCTGCAGCATCAGAGCCCTGGGGCAAGGCAGGCTCAGGAATCACAGCTGTGAGGACACTTAGGAAATCCCTGGCCAGAGCTGCAGTGTGAGGGTGGTGAGTAAAACCAGGCACTTCCAGACACAAACTCTGCAGTAGCTGGAGCACAACAGGGCAGCCAAGGCAGCTAAATCTGGGCTGGCACTTGTCTGAGATGCTCTTCTGAGCAGCTTCTTTTAGTTTCTCCTTCTCTCACTCACAGCCACACTGGTACTTTTGCACTCTACAGACTTTGACTCAGCAATGAAACATCTCAAGGGCCAGGAGCTGCACTGCAATGATCCTTGTGAATCCCTTCCACTCAGGATATTCTAAATAGCAATTAACACCCAGCAACAGTCTCAGAACAGAAAATCAGGGACAAAGTGTAGTGGGGCAGCACCATGTTCCACATCACATCCCAGCTGCTCAGGAAGAGTGGTGCAGCTGTACCTGCCCTTGTGCAAGGTAGATCACCCCACATTTCAGAAAACACAGAGCTGATCCTTAACCAAAGACTTCATTTTGCTCCCAGATCACTTTAACAAGTACCACTCCAAGTTTGTAGATAACAATGTTACCAAGCCCCAGCTGCAGGTGGGTCAGTCCCATCCTCCACTGCAGTTCCAGTCCTCAGTCACAGCCTCCTCTGCTGTCTGACATTCCCAAGGCATCCTCACTGTCTCTCAGAACAGCAGCCACAGCTTCACTGCTTGGCTTCATCCCTCCTCTCTCCCTTCTGCTCCACACTGGCAGCTCAGCAATCCTGCTCCACTTGGCACACTCTTCTTCCTTCACTGCTTGAAATGAAGGAGTTTCTGTCACTGCCACACCTGGACCTCTGCATGAGCAGAGCCTGGGCAGCACTCACAGTTTATCTGTACAGCTCCCCCCAGCTCTAAGATGTATTTTCCTGCCTTATTTGCCATTGCCTTCACTGAAAGGCAAGAAAGAGCTGGAAAGCTGGTGCCAGGAGGATGCCAAATATATTCTTTCTTACACAGGAAAAGGAATAGCAACACATCACCAGTAACTTGGATGGTGTCAAACCACATTCAGTGCACATTCTGGGGAGGGATAAAGATGGCTACAGTTGCCTTCTGTGGTTAAAGAGCCTGGCCTGCTCTCTAAGGAGCTCACTCCACTTTGGACCAGCCCTGTGGGTCAGCCCTCCAGCTGATCTCACCTTTAATCCAGGATTTTTCCTTCAAATCTAAAAACTGGGAGCAGAGGCAGGGTAAAGGTGCCCTACTCATGCTCTCCTAATCCAGGAAAAAATGAGAAGCAGTAAAAATGAAGTAGCATGAAAATTATCCTCCCATCAACTCTGTCAGCTGAGTCTCAAACCTGGGTTGAAGAGATCCAGCCAGGACTGGCCACACTGAAGTGTAAGGACAGGACCTGCAGATGGCCACCCCTGGCTCTGACATTTGTGCCCACCTCAGGCAGCCCAGGAGAAGGAATTCTCAGCACAAATGAAAAGAGAGAATAGACATCTGTTGTTTGGGAAATCTGTTCTGAGATGGAAGATGGAGAGTAACAGCAAAGCTCTGAAGCAATACACATTGTTTCACAGATTTCCTTGTCAAGAGATCTTCTGAGAGGTGTGAACATAACAAAGTGTCATCATTCCTCCAAGCTGAATCCATACAAATCATTGCCCTCAGCTCCAGATATAGGTTTCTAGAGCAAGCAGATAAACCAATCTCCCAACCCACCAGAGCATTTTCTCCCATCACAAAAACAATCCAATTATCTTTTGCAGGGATGTCTGTTGAATACTCATGGAAAGGTTCACAGGTACATGACCTCCATGACAGAGGAACTGCAGAAGCAGCAAAAGCAGAAAATCCCAGAAGTTACAGTAGCTGCATAAATCATATTCTTCCCCCCCCATAAAATCCAGTCCATTGAAAAAGCATCACTGACCTCTCAGTCCTGAAATACAAACAGAAATATTTATTTGAAACCACCTTTGAGAAGTGCTCACCTTATTTCAGGGATTGTTTGCCAAGTGGGGAGTGAGCCATTTGACTTGGTAAATTTTTCCTCCCTCAAACTCTGTTTTGTCACTCTATGTACACACACCCATACATATGTAAATATGTAAAGCAGTGCATAAACAAGCCCATAAGGTTTCCCCAGCCCTGCTTTGAGATCTGTGCTGCTGAGCTTTGAGAGAAAAACTCACCTTGGGCTTTTCCACCTGCTTGCTTGTCTTGGTCAGGTCACTGGAGCTGTCGGCTGCCGACGTTCCCGGGGTCCTGGCTCCGTCTGCAGACTCCAAGCCAGGAAGCAAAGCTTGAGAACAGCTGCACTGGGGCTCCTTCACCTTCTGACCTGAGATCAGATAGGTCTTTAAACCTACAGGAAATAGAAATGACCAGTGAGAACTACAGAAAGGCAGAGAGAACACTCCTTTGGGCTACCAAAGCACTGCCAAGACTCAGGAATGCAGTGCACAAAAAAGACAGTGGCTGGGAAAAACAGCCAGGGATTCAAGTATGATCTGTGCAAAGTGGTGGCACAAAGGGTTCCCCAATCTGCTGTTCCAGACAGAAGAGGTGACTCCGACACACAGCAACATGCTCTCTCTTTATTCCACTTTCACTCATGTACTTCTGAAAAACACAGCTAAGACCTTATGTGTTTGCTTCTAAGTCGTAATTTGAGCTTTCACTTTAACTCTTTACTTCTGGAAAGGATCTGCAGCCTGGTTTTCACTGATATCTGTATTAATATTCTACTTCTGAAAAAGCAGCTTGTACTCCTTCACTTGCCAGAGAGATGTCGTGAACATTACTTAGTGCTGGTAGCACACTGAGAAAGGAAATGGCATTTAAGTGCTAGAAATTCTGATGGGTTTTCATAGTCAGTGCAGACTTCACATTTTTAAAGAACAAAATCAATCTCCCTCTCTCACACGTACACCCACACACGCCCTCTGCAACTGGTGTATGAATTGAAGCATAATTGGAAAGCAGATCCAATACTAAAGGCCAGGCTGGTAAATAGCAGGTTGTATCAAGCTGAGCTGTATCAAAAACCTGTTCAAAAAATGAAAGATCGGAATTTCATTTAACATAGCACTTCTTTTACATCCTTGAACTTTGTGCTGTGGTGTTCTGGGCTATTTCTAGACACAAAGCCTGAGAAGGAGCTCTTAATCACAGCTTTCTGAATTCACAGGAGTTCATTTCATTGCCACTGGATGGGCAATGTCCTGCTCAGCATGGAGGGGCACCAATGTCCCCCAAAAAGAGTGAAGGGCACCAGTGCGCACAAGGGCAAAGTGCTCCTTTCTCTGTGGTCCTGGGATGGCTGCTGGGTCCCATCTGGCTCAGCTCTGCATCCTCTCCCAAACCCTGAGGCTTGGCTCCCAGTGCAGCCAGACAGGGCTGTCACAGCCATCGACCCATTCAATTGGCTCCATCCACAGGGTGAGCACTGGAAATAAATGTGTCAAGCTGCAGCCTGAGGAAGAGGGCAGGTTCCTGCTCCCTGTGATAAGATCACTCTCTCATAACCTCCTTCACAGACAGAAAATCATATTCCATAAACCTCCCTTTAGGTCTGTAATACACAACACAGACTGTACGTGGCCAAAACCTTTCCAATAAAAATAACTCAGGCACACTGAGAGCAACTTCGCAGTTTCTCTCTTTATTCCACTCGTAGCTTCAGCTCCTGAACATGACAGGCAGCACAGGAAGCCACATCCCTACCCACCATGTCTCCCTCAGGCTCCAAAGCTGCTGGGAAAGCTCTGCTGCTCTCACCCAGAGCTCCAAAGCCAGGCACACTTGCTGGCATCTCGAGATGTTACACCATAGCCAATCTTTATATTTATATCATTTATAGCAGTGCTCAGATTTTATTTGGCAGTGCTGCTTAATAAAATCTGACTGCTGCTGGCTTCCAGATGTCGAGCTCTCTCCTTCAGACTTCTGCTGATGGAGGCTGTTGTTTGAGGAATTCACCACAATCAGCTCACAATTATATGTTTACTGTGGTAAAGGCTGGAGCATTAACTGACTACTCCTATTTTTAAAAGCTACCTTAAAGCAACAGGAGCAATTCCCCTACTCCTATTATTCCTCCAATTTTTTCCCTACACAAATATCTTTTCTTTGTTTATTGCACTTTTGAAAAGGCACTTTTTATCTTTCACTGTGCCATGCAGGAAAATTGTTTTGTCAATCTTGTTGTATGCAGTAAAATTATCTCCAGTTTGAGCTCCACACCAAAGAAAAGGAGGAAAAGGAGGAAAGGCTACAACACACCAGATACTGCAACTGGATTTGGGAAAGCAGAATCCAGTCTTGCCCCAGCCTGAAATATCAGCTCCTTGACCCCACTCCCCACCTTGTCCTCTCCATCCCCACCAGCCCACAGCACATCAACAGCAGCCACCCTGTCCTCCAGGCTTTAAAGGTGCCTAAAATGCTTGGCTGTTGCCACCAAGGACTCTAAAAATCTCTTTATTCCCTCCTCATGCTCCCCAGCCCCACCACACCCCTGCACAAGGAGTGCTACTCAAAAGGGGTAATTTGAATTGGGACGGAAAGAGAAAAACCAATATCCTGCATGTGCTTTGTATGGAGCCAACAGGAGAGCTAGGAGGAGAAAAAGGTTATTTTGTACAGTTTTGGAAAAGGAGAGGTGTAAAAACCTTTCACCTTCACAAAACTTTGCTAACGTGGCCTAGCTAATACTTGTTTGTTATTAAATCCTTATGATGGGAAAACTCCATTTGCTTCAGTGTTCCCTGGAAATCTGTGACACTTCACAAAGCACCTCCTAGGCTGCGTCTGAAATATTGTGGTAGAAAAAAGGGACATTAGTTGAGTAGAACTGTCCTGGTGTAACTAAAATGCATCATTTGAGAACAGTGTTCTTCCTCCTTTGACATTTCCAGGGAATCAGTACAACCAACACTGTCATTTTCCACACAAGCAGTACAGGGAGTGAAAAACATCCACACCAGCACGTTTAAATCAATTAAGTAACATGACAATAAGGAATGAATAAATAAAGGAGCTGCTATTTTATGTGAAAATGCAATTTTTGGTCTGTGTTGCTGCGCAACGAAGTAACTCAAGACATGGCAATGCAGAAAACGATATGAAGTGCCTGGAGTGCTATTTATAAAGGCCAAGATCAATCTTGTACTCACTTCCTTCCCCGAAATTTATCCAAAATAAATGCTGAAGCACAACCTCAAAGTACCTGATAGCAAATCTGTCCTCTGGCAAGCTTTAACCTGCAATTCTGCTTTTTCCAGAGATGGTTCTTGGAAGCAAAGACAGGGAACAGGCTACAACAGCCCCAATAAACCAACTTAACACTGTAATATTTTCTGCCCTGGGAAAAAAACGAGCTCTCTCGTGTTTCTCTGAGGAACACAAACCATTCCTTTCATTGCTCTTCAAGGTCTGAGATCCTGTAAGCATTATAAAGAATAACAGCTCCTGCACACTGAGCCAAAACACTCATTGCTTGAAGTCATCTACTTTGAATATTGACATGGCAGTGTTTGCAAAGTGTATTTTTGACAAAATAATAACAGATGAGATCGTCATAGAACGACTGTGGCTTTCTTAGTCCCACTACTGTGGAATTTTAGAAGCATTAGTGAGTCTCTCTACTTGGCTCCTTCCTTCAGATTGCCTTTCTTTGATCCCTGGCATTTCTCTGAGCTTATAAAAACAGAAAACCCACCCCAACCACTAAAAACCACTCCTAATAATAACAAAAAAATCATATGCATGTGCTCACACACAAATTCTTTTCTGTCTGCACAAAAATAAACAGGAGTTATAATAAATAAGGCTGTGTATAAACATCCCAGGCTTCCCCCAGGTTGTGGTGGCATGAGAAAAGCCAATGGCTGTGAGCAGAGGGGATTCAGGAGCACAGGGAGAGGCTGCAGCTCCCTCCTGCCATGAGCAAAGGGGATTCAGGAGCACAGGGAGAGGCTGCAGCTCCCTCCTGCCATCCCCAGGGACACCCAGAGCAGCCCTGGAGTGGATCCCCATCCCCAGCAGTGCCTGCAGAGGAAAAGCACCCCAGGTAATTTGTGGGAACTTACTTGCCAGAAGGAACAGGGAAAGGGAGAGGAAAGACTTCTCATTCTTCAAGTCCTTAATTCAGTCATTTATTCCTTCCTTTCAGCTCATTTATCCTCACTACTTCAGGTCAGAAGTTGCTGTTATCCAATCTAATCTGATTTTTACATTAGGAGAGGACATCCCTCCATGCATCTGTTTAGGACAGGGTGTCTTTTCCTACAGGAAATGAGGGATTAACACAAACACTGATAAGAAATTCTTAGACAAAATATTCCAGTTTCAATTTCTGATGCTTCACCTGTTTGGAACTGAAACTTTTTACCCCTCTGCTGATAGCACACAGGAAAATTTCTATCTCTAGCCAAGATTTTGACACTTCTCATGTCTCTGTGTAAGGAAATTCAAGTTCTTTTGAAACCCTTCTCAGCACTGATTTGAAGAGACACTAAAAAACAATGGCAACATTTCAGTCACAGCCCTACAGATTCATTTCATCAAAATATCCTTGTTCCTCCCTCCAAGGATCACTTCACCTTTTTAGCTGCAGTATGGGCAGTTTAACAGGTGAGCATCCTTTTCTGATTAAATGCTTGCCAGTCCACAGCCCTCTGTGCTGGGAGACAGCAATATTCCTTATATTGATATAATAAAATCCAAATTGTATTGATTACAACCCCTTTGACCAAACAGCTTCATATTAACGCTGCTCTTTCACTGTTTAACTTTCCAACATTTCCCTTGCAGTCTCCATGCTTTAACCATTTAATCCTATCTCAGGTCTGAGCTCCTTTCTGACCTGATGGATAACTCATTTCTGGGTTGTGCTTCTCTGCAATCCATCAGCTTTTTGCTTTCTGTTTTTACAAAGACAATGAAATGTTTTTCCCATGCCTTTTAAAGACATCTTTGCACTTTATCAAGAGCCTGGGAGTGAAAACACTGATATTCAGGCACTGCCACTCTAGGGAAAGGAAACACAGACCAATGATGAGGTTTCCTCACACAATGAAAGGTGCTGCTACACAATTTCATTAGACTGACTTGCTCTGTAAAATAAATTATTAACTGTGATTTCTGGAATGTAACATGACTGGCAAATAATAACTAAAAAAATCCCATCAATGTATTTACTTCTAATTGCTGGGTTTTTTTGGGCATCTCACTTTTCTGTGTTGGTTGGTTTGGTTTTTTCCCTTGTCAAAGCTCAAATGATTTTTCAGGCACTAACCTAACGTCCATGCAAGAAATAATACAGCACAAACCACCAGTCCAGGAGCTTTAGTATCCTTTGGGTCCAAGCTGCTGCTGAATCTAAAGATGATTTCCAGTAGGAAATATTCTCCCTCATTCTTAAAGTTGAACAATTGCCAAATCTGTATTTATGGGGAGAGTCTCCTCACTTTATTAGAGCCAGGGAGTTCACACAAACTTCTTCCTTCCTCCCTGCACAACACTCTCATCTACTGAACTGGGAACTGGGATTTTACACCACAACAAAAAGCTGTTGTTCTGTCACTACTCAAAGTTTAGTTTGAGAATCAGGGAAAATTTTTCAGAGAGAGGGTTGTCAGACATTGGAAGGGGCTGCCCAGGGAGGTGGTGCAGTCACCAGCCCCAGGGATTTCAAGGGATGACTGGAATGGCACTCAGGGTCTGCCTGCCATGGGCACTGCTCACAGACAGCCCCTGCTGACCTCGGAGGGTTACTCCATCCTAAGTGATGGTGTGATTCTGTCAATCCCTCCTCTCTCATTCTTCCTGCAGGCCCAGGGGCAGCCCCAGAGCCCACCCTGCTCCCTCCCACCTGGGCTGATGCTCAGAGCCAGCAGTGGCCAGGGCTGCAGGGCCAGCAGGAGCCCTTGTCCTGCCCTGCCCATCCTCTTGTCCTCCTCATGCTCACAGCAACCTGGGCCCTGCCACCAAAGCCAGCAGATTCCTTCCCACGTGTTGGATTAAGTTCTTTTTTGACTTAGAGATGGGGTAACTGAGAGGGGTTTAAAAAATTTTTATTCTGTTTTTAGTCTCATGAGAAGGGTGAGACAATACAGATGTTATCATTCATGCCATTACAATTAAAAGCTATTTCTTAATTACTATGTATATCTTGAGAATTATTGATTATTTATTTTTATTTATTTATTATATATGTAATGTATTTATTACATACGTGTTATATATGTAATTATTATATATTTTATAGTTCTATTTCTCTATAGAATTTTGGTTTTTTCATAAGGCTATTTTTTGAAAGTTGTTTCTAGTTCTATTTCTCTTTCAACAATGTCTCTTATTCTATAGCTTTCCTCAGTAAACATTTATCTCAAAGTTTACATACAAATGCATATTATGTGAGCCTTCTGTCAAGATTTAAAAATTTTCTACAAATCTATTTCCCACACACACACAATTAATGAAGAGTTTTATGTTAATTCTTCTAACCCCATAAAATGCTTACCTATTTCTACTCCTCCTGCCCAACTGGGTGTGTGTAACATCACACACAGCAGTTCACTGAACACTTCAAGATCAAATACACCCTAAGGACCCCACATCAACATATTCATTCTTGAAAAACAGTCAGGGAAGCACCAGTAAAGGTAAACGCAATGCATCTGACTGCTCTGATGAAGGCTGTGCAGAAAGACATGAAAAAAAAAAAAAATCATGAGTTTTTATTTCTATTTTAAAGGCCTAAAAATACCCCTAAGAGATTTCCAGCTTTTTATCTGCAGATATTTCAGCGACAAAACTGAATGCCAGAATCACACCACTGTCTTTTATACAGCAGGCTTTGTGTCACTCACACTGCAGGACTGCACAAAAAGACATTGGATGTCTCCCTAAAAAATTGAATTTATTTCCCCCAACCTGCAAAGCAATGATGTCCCACCCTCTAACCCACAGAAACCACCTCCAGCTCAGTGCAAACAAAAGCATGTAACCCAAACCACTCAGATTCCAAACCAGCCTACCTGGAAAAGCACTTTGAATGTATGGAGAAACATATCCTGTGACTAAAATGAGAAAGAGAATTTCTGAGCCAACTTACTATCTTAGGTCTCTGGAAAGCAGAAACAATGATAATAAGAAACAGAACTTTATAGACTGGAAAGACAAAAGAAACTCAGAAAAGCCAAAGCCCCAAACCTATCCCCATAATCTCCAAGGAAGAGCTGCAAAGAGCCAGAGAAACCAGAGGCATCTTCTGTATTATGGTAAACTGCTGCTTTCCTTATGCCTCCTTTGTTTAGCAAAATACTTATTTTTGATCTTTTGATCCTCTAACTGACAACAGTGGGTTTGGAAAATGCTGATCAACAACACATGTGTAATTCTGGTATTCAACATCTGCCAGTTTTAAGTGGGGAACTCTGGACCCAAACCCACAATTTACATTTATAGCTGAGCTGCAGAAAGGAAGTTGCAGGCTGGTAATCCATCCTCGTTCAGTGTCTTTTATCTTCTTCTCACCTGGCTGAGATAAAATAACCCAGCCAAAGGAAAAACACAGCAGAAAAAGGCCTGGGCAAACCCAGCACAGACATGCAGCAGCTCAAACACACTGGTCCAGCTGCCAATGATGGCTCAGGAATATATACATATATATATATGTATATATATACCTTTTTTTTTAACTCTCCTGGCAGATGAAAGAGGCTGAAGAGAGACTGATCTCTTCACTGGGTTTTATGACTGCCCTGATTTACCTTCAGCTCTACCAGCTCTGCTGGTGCCCAAGTGCCTCTGACCACGGCCTGAGAGTGAACAGCAGATGAGCCCATTCTCTGCAGTGACTCCGGGTTTTTAACTCATTTTTTCACCTCAGTACAGCTCACAGCTTGTCACCTTAATAGCAGAGAAAAGCAGGCTTAAAGAAAGGTAAGCCTGGGATTTTGCAGACTTGCCAGGGGCAAGGGAAGCTTGAAGTCCGGCAAATTTACTAACATGCTGCAGAGAAGAGATTCTGTCCTAATGGTCCCTCACAAAACCCTGGAGATATATCATGTTCCTACATTTAAAGCTAAAAAGAGGCCCTAATTCCAGCTCTAGGATGTTGGGGATTAACTGGTAAAAATACTGTCTGGCTTTTACTGACACTGCTCAGCCATCCTGTAAACTCTCCTGCAGTCTGGGTCACGAAAACAAATTCCATGATGCAATCCCACGCCTGAAAAGGCATCTGCTATTATTTTATTGACATTATTTTTCACATTTATTGACAATCCCTTTGCCCTTTGTGTTAATTTTAACACCTGGAAAGGAATAAGCATGCTATGAGAACCAGAAATGTCTGAACAATGCTGGTGGCCAAGGCACGAGTCACCCAAGCACATGAGGGCATGGCACTTGCAGGGGATCCAAACACTTCACAAATTATTAAATTCCTCCCACAGAATACCTTTTCTGGAAACAGAAATAAGAATGAATTAGAAACTGAATCTAATAAAGACACAACCTGGTCAGAATTCATCATTTCACTGATGGACTGGGAATGAGGTGCCAGAGCAGAGGTGGAAGAGCAGAAGGAGCAGCAGGGATGGAGCCCAAGAGCCTCAGCCCCAGTGCAGCTCCCTGCTGCAGCCACTGCAAACTGGGAGCTGTGGGATGGAGAGCTCCATCCTGTGGGAGTGGCTGCAGGAGGTAAAGCAGGTGTAAATACAATTTAGACACACACAATACCTGTTTTGGCAGCTCAGGACTCTGTGCTTCAAGGAAAATTGAACACTGTAAAGTCTTTTGAAGACATTACAGAGAGTCTTTTTCTTCCAGTTTCTTGTTCAGGATGCAAATGTGGGTTTGGAGTTTTTTCTGCTCCCTCATCATTGACAGGATAGCTCAGAGCCCAAAACCAGACAGCCAAGGCCACAACCAACCCCAACAGCGCCACAGTGTCAAACACAGGGCACAGATCAGCCCCTGGAGCTCTTCTCTAACACAAATCCATTACACACATCCTTGTCCATCCCTGAAATTCCTGCTGCATGGCAGCAGCATGGGAGGCAGCAGGATGACAGAGGAAGCCTTTGGGAACAGCTTTCTGTATGGCCTCTGCAACCCAAGCTTTTGGGCAGGATCTGTCTACGTTTCCGTGGTGAATTTGCACATATGGGAAGTTCTGACATTCCACATCACCCAAAGAGTGCAGCAATCCTTTGGGATATGTAGAATACACTTCCAAAACTTCTTTTTATTATAAACAAAAAAGCATTTCCAACTTAAGACTACTGTGGGAGGGAAACAAGCAATGTGAACACGGCACAGGAGATATCTCCAAGGCAAGGACTTCAAACAATTTATTTAAACAGCAACATTATAAACCAGAGATCTATGAACAGATAAGGATTTCTCAACAAAAATTCCACTGCTCTAGACAGGACAATTATACAAAGCCACAAACATCCCAGGAAGACATCATATATATTACATTTTCTTCCCACACAGTAGCTGGCATACCTCAGGAACCATGGATGGCTGCACCAGCCTCTGCTACACATAGGCAGATTTAAAAAGAACTCAGAGAGGCTCTAGGTGCAAGTTTTCTTAGCTCTAGGCTCTCAAGAATGGAAAATTATTCATTTTACACTAAAAAGACGAGGCCACAGTGAAAGCAGTTAGAAGCTTATTAAAATCCCACCCAGGAAAATTCCACTTGGGACCAGAGGATGCCACCTATCTTTTTGATTGATATTTTAGAATTAATGAATAACAAACATGCAGGATGGAAGAGAGGACTCCAGTAAGAAACAATAGTCTGATGCAACTGGAGCCTGCTCAGCCCATGGTAACCAAGTGAGCTATTGTGGCTCTCTGGACTAACACTTTTTAATAGAATCCAGATTCAATTTAAACAAGACTTCAGAAGCCTGCTTTGTTATACTGCTGCAATCTCTTTGTGTTGACAGGGCTAGGATCAGGCAAATTCTTTCCCTCTTGCATAATGCAGGTAGCTGGATGCTTAATCAGTGTTTTCTAGGGAGCAAGGCAATCCCACAGGCTGGCAGTGCCCTCGTGTTCCAGGGCTTCAGAGTAAAACCCAAATCAGCTAAAATCCATGTGCAAAGCTGGTGGGTTCTGCATGGGGAACACAAGTACCTTCCATGCTGTTACCTTGAACAATAATTCATTAGCTTGATTACCCTTAAGACATACTCAGAGAACATAAAAGATTTGTCCTTAAGGGATCAAATTAAAAGAAGTAAATCTGCGTATCTTAGATAATTCCTGCATTAAATATAGGTGTTTTTAGAAGTTGTATATGTCTGTGTATCAGTGCTCCAAGCAAAGAAAAAAGTCACCTGGGGTCCCCAGCACAGGAAGGACATGGACCTGTGGGGAGTGAGTCCTGAGGAGGTCACCAAGGTGATCAGAGGGATGGAGCAGCTCAGCTTTGAGGAAAGCCTGGGGGAACTGGGATTGTTCTCCCTGGAGAAGAGAACCTTTGGGGTGATCTAACTGTGGCCTTCCAGGACCTGAAAGGAACCTGCAAGGAAGATGAGAGAGACTTTGGACAAGGGCCTGGAGCAACAGGAAAGGAGGAATGGCTTCCCACTGTCACAGAAGGGCAGGGTCAGATGGGTTACTGAGAAGAAATTGTTCCCTGTGAGGGTGGGGAGGCCTGGGCTGAGGCTGCCCCTGGACTCCTGGAAGTGTCCAAGGCCAGGCTGGACAGGGCTTGGAGCAACCTGGGATAGAGGGAGGTGTTCCTGCCATGGCATATTTGGGGAACAAGATGAGCTTTAAGGTCCCTTCCAACCCAAACCATCCCATGATTCTACAAGCATTTTTCCACCTGCCATCAGAGCCCACCAGCACAGTTTGAAGAGTTAATGTTTATACCAAATACTTGTTCAACACATTTTATTATAAGATCAGCTAATAATGGTATTTCTTTCCCCATCCAAGATCTTTGGTCAGAACTGACAAGTTATACAGTGAGCAAGCACAGTTTTGACAGAGCCTGCAAAAAAAATGTTGCTCATCACATGGGCTGGAGTTGAGCACACATATTCCAACACTTGGGAAGCCAGCAATAACCCCCCAGGATCACTGGCTGAGGGAATCATGTGAGCACCAGGATATTTATTCAAATTGGCTGCAAGAAGACAGACAAACAGAAATAATGTTGCAGTAGTGAATTCAGTCATTTCACAACTCCCCCAGCGCCGAGCCTTGTGCAATCCAAACAGGCAGTTGTAATTCCAGGTAAGTTGTTATTCATAACTTACACACCACTTGTTTACATGTGGTTGACAGTTTTAAATGGTTACTAATTCAGTACTGAAAAATAAAGCTAATGCAAATAAAACTGCTGCAGGAGGCACTTCAGAATAACAATATCTCACAGTGGTATAAACACTGGTGAGGTGGTGAAGAAGAAACTCCCAAGAGCTGCCACCACCTAAGTATGTATCACTATACAGCTGTATTCTAACTGGCAAGCTTCAGCCACTGAGTATTTGCAGTGTTTCTAGCTCAAAACAAGAATAATTTCAGAGCCACTGCTCTTTTCAGAACAGCTACTGAGTGTTGCATCTCCCCCAAGCAGAGGATCAGCTTTTCAGTTTATTCCCCTCCTCAGGTAAAATTGTAAACAAATAATCGTTCCCCAAAATAAAAACCATTTAAAAGTCCAAAAACAAGGTTAAAAAGGAAATATTGCCAGAACTGCGTTTATTGACACAGTCAAAATGTTTCTGCAATTCCTTCCATTTCCTCAGTGTACAACACCGAGGCAACCTTCAGTCCTGACCGGCCACATTGGACCCGTCCCCTCCTCTCCGCACGCCAGGGCGGATCCACAGCACGGATCCCTTCCACCCAGATGACACTAAACCCATCCTGGAGATGGATCATGGGTTGCTGCACACGGAGCAGGCCCTCAAGGCCATGGGGCTGCTGTGAGGGCTGGCTGCAGGACAGCCCTGGAAGCTGGTGAAAAGGACACTGTGCTCTTGGCTTGGCAGCGTGATGGGAAAGCCATGGCCAGCTCTTTACTGGAAGAGTCTTGTCCAACAGCTCCTGAACCTCCAGGGAAGGTTACCAGCTTGTGATCCTCAGGCTCTGGCCTCTAAGTGTGCCAAAGCATCCAAACTCCGAGGAGTCAGGAAAGCACCACCAACTCTAACCAAGAATCAGGAATTGTGGAATGGTTTGGGTTGGAAGGCACCTTAAAAAACATATAGTTCAAACACCCTCCTGCATGAGCAGGGATTTCTTCACTAGACCAGTTCCAACCTGGCCTTGATCTTCTAGGACATTTTCTACTGCTATCTCCCACTGGATCACTGTCCAAAGGAGTTCACTGCATCTCTTATTTCTGAGAAACAACATGATGGGCAAAAAGGGTGTTGACACCCCCCACCCCCAAAACTGCAAGGACAGAAAACAAATTCCCTGTCACACAAGCAGCTGTTGAGGGTTTCAGCCCATCCCTCAAAGCTCCCAGCACAGAGGAGCCAAACACCTGGGTCAGGAGTCATCAGAGCTCACACAGGTATCTCAAGCCAAGCCTTAAACCGTGTGTGGTGACCACAGGTGAACCTGTGGTCCTGTGTTGTCACCGACATAGTTTATGAAAAATCCTTTACTTAAGATTTTTCCTCTCCTGAGAACTGAGACGCCTCGGAACAAACTGTAAACAATTTTATCTGCTGCTGTGGAATGCAACGGGGAGAAATCTGTGATTGGCCCCGTCAGACTGTTTGCAATTAAGAGCCTATCACAATTCACCTGTTCGGCCCGTCTCGGGCTGAGAAGACTTCAGTTTACACATTCTTTGCTATTCTTAGGATAACCTTAGTAGTGAAATCTCTAACTTTATTCTTTTAGTATAGTTTCTATATCTTATATATCATATCATAATAAATCAAGCCTTCTGATGTATAGAGTCAACTGTCTCATCTCTTCCCTCATCCTGGGACCCCAGAAAACCATGTAACACTGTGTACTCACTGCAAATGCTGGATCACTGTAGCAGCACACCAAATAACACAACATGACAGATTATAACATGATTCATGCCCATAAAGTACGTAACATAGGCAATGAATTCTTTCATGTATCCACAGGAACACCCAATGAAACAGATATGGAGATTCGTCACTTGCTACCCAACAGATTTGCTTGATCACCATTACATCATGTCAGTAAATCCATCCAGTGGGAAGGACATTAAATAACGTGCAGTTAAAAAAACATTATCTAAGTGCACATCCATTGAAATGTTCTATTTGTTCTTTTGAAATGAGTCCACCCCATAGTCCCAGCAGCAAATCTTTGCCCAGTGCTGATACTCAAACCTATTTTTAAGAGTGAAGGAGATACCAACACCACCAGACAAACAAGGAGAAGTCCTTCAAGTGACATAAACCAGACATGGGTAAAATCAGCATTTCTGTTTGTCCAAGGTTTGAATATTCTATAAATCATCTACTATTACTCTCTGCACTTGGACCAGCCCTGGCAGCCTCATTCATACCAGAGCAAGACCCCAACCACCAGCTCGTCCATCAGCTCATGGCCCATATTTGATTTCCTCATCCTTTGCAAAAACATTCTCAGACTTTGTGCTAATAACTAGCTGATTACATTTCAAACCCTCGGGCTAAAAGTTATTACTGGGGAGTGCAGGAATGTGTCTGGAATGCAAAAACAACAGGGGTGAAAAATCAGTGGGCTCTGAGCTGGTATAAATAGATAGCTCCCTGTGGAAACTCATCTCCTCTCAAAAACCAAACCCAAAGACAGTGCCCCACTATCTCCTCCAGTTAATCTCACTGGAGAACTGACTCAGCCATTTCCCAGCCCTTAGGAAGAGGCATCTTCAATCTCCACAAATACAATATAAATCATCTTTCTGTCGTGCTTGCATGCCAGACAGAGAAGCACCCTGCGTAATCTGTGGATAAACTCACGTAAGAGACAGTAGTTTCGTGATATGCCAAATACTTCACTTCTTGGAAAGAAATGGGGAAAAAGTTATTCTTAGGGAAGCTTTCTCCATGGTTGAATGACAGCAGGTTTATTGACAGAAAGTTTCTGGAATGCAAACTTACTGTGGTCCAAGCAAATTCCTGCATCACCCTCCACCTGGAAGTTCAAGCTGAGTATTAAACCATGAGGTCACCACAGAGGTCTGGTCTCTCTTTCCAGTCTCTGCAAAGGGGGTTTCAGCACTCAGCATGAGAGCAGCCCTGCAAGGGCTGTAAACAGGATTTATGGGATCCATGGAAATTAGGGATCAGTCCCCCCAGCTTGATTTTTGGGGCTTTGTGCTGCCCCCGTGTTACTTACATCCCTTCTCACTGGGATGTGGAGTTATTCTCAACCACTTTGAGGTATAGAAGACACTGGGGAAAGTAAAGATTATAGGTCTCCAGAAGATTGTTGTAAAAAACAACCTATTTATTTGCAGCCTTTAGGCAAGAAAAAGCTTTAAAAAACAACCTAAAGAATTAAGATCAAATGAAAGCACAGAAACAAAAAAAAATATCCCCTTTCCCATCAAAAGCTAAAAAAAAAAAAGCTCTTGGCTGTGCTTAGAAAAACTGAAAGAAATCCAACAAAGACTAAATATTTCCCTAACCTCTGTATTTGCCTCTCTGATGCTGCTGCCATTTGCTGCCACAACTCTGTTAGAATTGGAAGAGACAACTTCATAGCCCAATCCCTTTGTACTTCCACAGAATCACTTGCCTAATGAAGTCTTCCATGGCTTATTTGAAGATTGAAGAATTCAAAAACAAAATTCCTCAATGAAGAATGAAGTGTTTTGTGGGATTACTCTTTCCCTGAGGTTAGGGATCAAGGTTTCTCAGAAACACGATGAGTCACAGTGGTTTTAGCTTACTCATCTTAAAAAGTGTGGGTTTTTAAATCTGATAACAAGCAATTCTTTTTTTTTTTCCCCAAAAGTATTTGAGACAACTTGTTTGAATGAGAAATAGAATATGCTTTTTGTTACCCTCACACTTGTGTAAACTATTTTATGTAAAGGGAGGATTTTATAACCAACTTTTGACATTTTTCAGCATGACCCTGAGATAAGTATGAGCTCTTGCTGGTTTAGAAGCAACAGCTTATCTAGAGTACAGCAAGGCAGCTGCACACCTCAGAGGTGCAAAGCAAAAAAGCAGAAAAAAAATCACAGTGCTAAAATCGCCATTTGATTTACAATGTCTTCCCTCAAGGAAACTGAAATTAAAGACACTGATATCACAGAATGGTTTATACAGAGTGCATGATTTACAGGTGAGCTCACAGCTTGGTAGGGACATCTATTCCTTGGCACCAACACCAAAATCCAGTCTAAGTTTTCACATCACTGTGTGTACAGTGAGATCTCTGCTCTTTATGGACATTTTGCCCTCCTGAGTGGATTTCTGACTTCATTTCACTTGTCCTGTTGCTCTCGCACTTTCCTACCTTAATCACCAATAGATAAATCATAGATTCATTTGATGTCAAAATAAAAGCTACCCTCCTAAATGATTAAGTCAAAAAAGCTTTGTTAACAAACTTGTTTAATTTTAACACTTTTCAATAAGGGAAGAAATACATTGTAAAAATAGTTTTTTAATATAAAGGAAGCTATGTTAGTGTTGCAGGTATCATAAGCAGGAGATTTTTCTCCCTTAAAAAGCATCATCACAGGGTATCTCAGAAACACCAAGAAAATCAGAATGATACGTATATTATGATACACAGAAACATGGAAATACACATTGCTAATACAATGGGGTTTGTTCCACTTGGGACACTTCCCTAGGCTGGAAACCTCTATTCATGGCTCTCAGGAAAATGAAGCTTCAAAATGAAGAGCATTATCTTCCTACAGAGCACAAAACTCAACCTATGCCTTCGGGGTTTTTTTGTGCTAAATCCATAATTTTATTTTTTTTTCCAGTTAGCTTCCTAGTCCAAGAAAGGACATTTCAATTTCTCATTGATCCATGCCACTGAAATCTCATGCAAGACTGCTTGGGGAACTGGAATGGAACTGTATGAACTTAAAAGTGAGAAAGGAAATATGTTTTCTAAGTTACTGGAGGGCTCCATTAAGTCACAGCCATCCACCCGAGGTACAAAACAACAGCTGGGTGTCCTCTTTGCAGCATACAGGGAATATACAGAATATGGAATTCATACAGTATTTCCTAGAAAGAATTTCTCATACCAAGCCTATACAGTAGTTTTAATTTTCTTTTTTTATTTATAAAGCTGCCACAGTGTTAAGGAGCAAGGTCTGGTTTTAAAAGGAGGTGTGCTTTTCATCTTTTCTGTCAGAAGCATAGAAGTTGTTTACTTTAGAGGAAAACTGATTATTTGAAGTCTGCTCTCCCATTAGCACCACAGCACAAGCAAAGCATTTATCTTTCCTGCTGGACCTGGACTGTGCATGCATCCAGGGAAGCTGCACTTTCTCTCCCAGGCAAACCAGCAAGCACAAAAGCCTGAGGGTAAAAAAAGATAATTAAAAATAAAATGTAGCTGTGCTCACTGCATCCTGAAGCTGTTATTTTGGTGTGAAAGCTGTGCTGCTCCTGGACCCTCCTGATGGCTGGTATCTCATTGTGCACCAGGGATGTGCCCAGCTGAGCACACATATCCCTGCTGTGCCTGCAGCTGGGGCTGCCACAGGAACCCCTGGCTGGAAATGAAAACAAAAGATGCTCCTTTCCCTCCCTCCCTCTGCTTCTGGGTGTGATCAGATGGATCATCTATGCACTTCCATATCTCCATGTTTCTACTCCCTCTGTTTCGCCCCAATGAGAAGAGATGGAATCCATCTTGTAATTACATTTTGAAATGTTTCTCCTGAAAAAGAGGGGATAACCCAAAATCTACGCTGAGGAAGAGTACAAGCCCTCCCAAAGCAGCTAAAATCCTCAGTGCAATCTGCAAGAAGGAGGCTGATTTTCTCTCTCAGCCTCTCCCACTGTGTTTGCCTCCACACAGATGAGCCTCAGTGGCTGTGGAGAAAGGGATCCTCTCTCTCTGTGGCTGCCTCAGCCTGACAGCAAGATCTGAGAGCAAGGTTTGGCACTTCCCCTCCTCTTTCTGCTGTGATTTACAAAGGTCTGTTTGCTTGAAGTTGATGAGGTGAAATGCTGGGGTCTCTCAAATGGAGTTTTTGTCACCAAGTGTTGCACACAGGTTTGTTCTGGCTCCTGGCCACACAGAATCAGAGTTCAGTTTGCAGATCTCAGTCTGAGTAAGATGACAGCTTCATGTCACTGAGTTCACAGCCAACACCAGACTGGAGGGGGACAGGACACAATTCTCAAGCTGGAAGCAGTCAACAGACCAGGCTGCTCTTCAGAGAGACCTCAGCCCTGAGAGCATCTCAGTGAGCACCCAAAACAGCACTTGGGAAACCCCCTCCAGCTCTGGGCTCCCCAGGGATGCAGCTGGTGACACCAGAGAGGGTGACACCAGAGAGGACCTCACCATGATCAGGGGGCTGAGGCACTTGGTGTGGAAGGACAGAGCTGGGCTTTGGGAGCTCTGAGAGGAGAAAGCTACAACACCAGGCTCTCCACAGAGAAGCACAGCACCAGGACACGATGTGATGAGGACAAGTCACAGTGGGAGAGATGCCTAAAACCAGCTCCAAACCTCTGCTGAGCCCGAGTCTGGGCAAGGCACCTTCAGAGCTCCCTCAACAGCCTGCCTGTATTATGCAAATGGAAATCAAATGGCTGCCACACAGAAAACCACAGGAAAAGTCAGATTTGCCTCCAAGATCTGCTGTGTGCCCCTCTGGTTTACATTGTCACTGATGCAGCAGAATACATAGGCAGGTAGAAGTTTTCCAGGTTTTTTTTCATACTCTTTAAAATTCCCTTTCATGCTCTAATTTTCCCAGAGAAAGGTCATATTAGGTGAATTTTTTGAATTCAGGTAAATACAAATTCCTTTCAGTTGAGATTTCAACATTTTCAACATTTTCCCTTGAACATTCTTACTGCTGTTTCTTCAGAAACAACAAGTAGGTTCAAAATTAGAAATTCACTCTCTGTTCTGAGGAACAGTGTAACCTCACGTGGCCTTGGAAAACCCTGACCACACTCCTGGGATTGCATTTATGCACCATCAGTGAGATGCCTGTGTGGGGCAAGACCTCCTGATTCACAGTGAGAAATCCAATTTTCAGGTCCTGTTGTTGAAAGGAGAAAGACTCCAGAGGTGAGGTGATCTGGTTCACCTGACTCAAAGCATGAAGGTTACAGCTGAAAAGTATCCATGTGAAATGCCAAAGGAGTTATTTTTATCCCTCCCTCTCATTTAAATTTAAAGCAGGACAGCAGTAGTGATACTGTGAGGTGCTAATGTTGTTGAAATGCAAGGGGAATCAATAGTTATTCCAGGAGGAGAGAGCTTGGAAAAGAGATGAGCAGTTTAAAGTCTGCTTCACCTCTGCCAGCAGCAGCTTCAGCCACCTCCTGGATACTCAAAACCCAAATTTATCTCCAACACCTCACTTCTGCCAAATACACTACTTTTTGTTTTTCTCTCTCATCATCTAACAAGTCCTTAGCTTGCACACTCTCAACAGCTCTTCTGAGTTAACATAATGAATAAAAAATATGCAGCATATTGAATTAAAAAAAAAAAAATCTGGGAACAGCTCTGCCAGCTCTGGCTCTGCCATGCAGATTTGATCCCTCCTGCACAGGAGGCAGAGAGTACTCACAGAGCCACCACCCACCTCCCAGCTCAGGAGAACACAGAGCTCTCATCAAGTGTTTCACTCCACATTCCCAGGCTGGAGGAGAGGCCAAAGCACAATTTAATGAAAAGTGGCTCTCATTCCCACTCTCCATACGTGCCTCTGGAAACTTCCCACCAGTGCTATACATCATAGCTTTTTTTCCTTTTTTTTTTTTTTTTTTTTGTTGAGCAAATTAATTATTGTGTTTGAATTGGCTTCCTTTCGAAACCTGCAAAATTCTAGTGAACAGGGGCAGAAATTAAAAAAAAAAAAAAAAAAAAAAAAAAAGGAAGGAAGGAGAAAATGCAAACAGTGAAGTCACATAAAGCTTCCACAGCAAAATCCTTTTGAATTCCAATTCAATTGGAATACAGCAGCCTTGGAAATGATGGTTCTAAACCACAAACAAGCAAGAGAATGTTTGGTAACCCCAGGCAAAAATCCCCTGGCCTCTGCAGCAGCACAACTCAAGCCTGCAGCTCTCCATCTATTTATAGACCTGGGGCACATATCACTACAATAGCTGATTGTGCTTTGCAGCTGTTTTGTATATCTAGAAGGGCAGGAAAGAACAGACTGCACTTTGATCTTGCCCTTTTTTTGGAGCAAAAACAACAACAAAAAAAGGCCATTAGGAAGGACTCAATATTTGGGAATCAAAAGGGTCCATGCTCCCAAAGCCACAGCTTACACTTGGCATGCAGGGCTCCCAGCACATGTCCAATTGTTTACTGGGATCATAAATCCAGGCTCTAGTCAATATTTATTCTAGAAGCATGCAAACTATTTCACCTCACATGAAAACATATGTCAAACCTGATTATAGGAATCTTTACTCCCCAGAGCATCTGTTAAGTGATACACATATGAAATTAAGAGTCAACCTAAATGCAACTGCATCATAAATTAGCACTCTGTGTTTTTAGAGAGATAAAATAAATTAAATATTTGCTCAAGATAACATTGTGAGATAAGAATCAACTATGTACAACCTGTACAAGATGTTGGGATTAAAGTTTTATAGATTATACAAATGCATTGGAGCTAATGCTGCTTAAGGCAGAAATATGTATAATTTACAGAAGTCAAATCAGTAATCCCTACCTCAGGAAGTGAGCTGGTTCTTCCTGAGCTCTGAGAGCAGGGAGGAGCCACTGGAAAACTCTCACCTCCAGCATTCAAACACTTGGATGATGAGCAGTACTATGAGGAGAATAAAAATCTATTTTTGTCAGCACTAAAAAGGGAATAAACCTAAAGCAAGCACCCTAAGTACCTGACTGTACCATATCCAGAATACCTAGAATATTTCTAATCAATTACTGATGGATTTACAAACTGTGATAAAATATGAAATGGAATTTAAATGTGCTACTTACAGTTACTACCTAAATGAATTTGAGCAGTTTGTTTCCAAACAGCCACCTGGACTAAAGTATGTGAATATGCTGAAAACACAGCAAGTGAGTCTGTAGAAGAGATTTTAAAAAGCGCCATCAGAAAAAAACAGAAGATAAAAAGTGGTTGTGGTGAGCCTTGTGTGGGCTAAGAGAAGCAGAAGGCTGAGAGAACTGGAATTGTTCAGTCTGGAGAAGAGAAGGCTCTTGAGTGATGTAACTGCCCCTTCCAGCTCCTGAGGGAACCTGCAAGGAAGGTGAGAGAGACTTTGGACAAGGACCTGGAGAGACTGCATACAGGGAATGGCTTCCCACTGCAGAGGGCAGGGCTGGATGGGATACTGGATGGGAAGGAATTGTTCCCTGGCAGGATGGGCAGGCCCTGGTACAGGGTGCCCAGAGCAGCTGGGGCTGTCCCTGGATCCCTGGCAGTGCCCAAGGCCAGGCTGGGCAGGGCTTGGAGCAGCCTGGGACAGTGGAAGGGGTAGAACGAGATGAGCTCTGAGGTCCCTTCCAACCCAACCTTGGATGGTTCTGGATGATGATCATTCCAGGATGATGATCCCTGGGTATCTCCCTGCTGCACAGCAGCTGCAGGGCAGCCTTGCTCTTCCACAGCTCCCAAATGCTGATTCTGGAATGTGAGGGAGAGCAAATAAATTATTAGGGAATTAGGGAGATGGAAAAGCAGCAGTAGGCTGCAAGAAATACAGCCGATCAAATGGAGGAGAGAACAAATCTAAGAGGAAAGTTGGCAGGATTGGTCTTTTGTTAAGTGCTAAACAGCCTCTGAATTATCTGTATTGCCTCATCAGCACAGCACATTTGATCATTCTGAACAAAGCTTTTAGACTTTTAAGTATCTAAGATGGGACATTAAATAGCACTTGCTAAAACCTCATTTTGAAAGAAAATATTTAGGTATATTCCTATCCTGAATACCAATTCATTTCTGCTGTGGGCTGTGCCTCTTGATCTTGTTTGTTGAAGCCAGAATTCACAGGGATGAAGAGGTTTTTGTTTCATTTTTAGAGCACTTGGGACAATGTTCTTCATTTTGATTAACACCACTGTACAATTATAGATTAGATTTGAAACTAATACATAAAGGTAATGTACATAATACATTACTAAATTAATTATTTCTATTGAGGTAATAACAATAATGTGTATCACCCTGAGAAGTGGTATGGGAGTGCAAGAGCAGCTCTTTATTGCTAAATGTATAATAAACATTTTTCACATAAATGACAAAAGCAAATAAATTAAATACAAACCAACAAGAGAAGGCATGAGCTGGCACAGACAGCAGGGGTTTCTATGGGGCTACAATAATGATTTAGAACCACTGACAAAGTTTTTAACCTGGCCCTAGCAAACTAGAAATTTCAAAAAGGAATATCTGAAGGGTTCCATTGTCTTCACATCCTACAGGGCAACCCAAGACTGAGTTTTTCCATTTCAGACTCATTATTTTAAGAGCTGGAAAAGCTGAAATTTAGAAGATCACTCACATTATTCTCTTCCAGAAAATTTCTGGTAAAAACCTGGTTTCTGTACAAAATCTAAGCAGATTTAGCAACAGTTACCAGCAGGATCACTGATACCTGTTCCCACAGTAACTTCTCAACAGAGGGATGCCCTCCTACAATATAATTTCTACAGCAAAACATGTTAAACATTAAGTTCAAATGTCAGGTTGGCTCAGCCTAAGCTAAACTTTAGCTCTGAGTAGTTTACAGCTCTTGTGCAATGTCACAGCACTAAAAGCTGCATTTTTGTACCCACGTGGAAGCCACCCAGCCCTCCTGACAGAGAAGGGACAGGAAAGTTGTTCATTACTGCTGGACAGAACTGAGCTAAAACACCACTGGGCTCTTCCCTAAATCCACAAGAATGGGAATTCTAGAGGAGAGGACTGTCTCTGGAGGAGACTCCCTCGACTGAGGCCATGGGACAAGGTACTCCAAGACACAAGGTAGGATAAATTCCCTGCTCTTGCAAAACACAAATGCTAAAGATCAAGCTCCAAAGAAAAGAAGAACCAAACTCCACTTGTTGAGTGAGATGTCTGAGATAAGTTAACTCCAGTATCTCTGAGGGGTAACACACACATCCCCCCAGAGCAGCTCCCCAGGGAATGCTGCTCCTGCTGGAGCCAGGCAGAAACCCTGGATCTCAATTGACTCAACCCTGGCATGGGACAAAGCCAGCTCCCATTACCTGACCATACTCCTCATTTTTTCACTGGACAGCACCAAATCCAGCCTGGAATAGATGGATAAACCTCCAAGAATGGTAAATGTCACTGCCCATCAGTTTGTGCAGCTCAGACCTTCTCTGGGGCCGAGTGATAAACACGTAAGGGATCCATGTCCACTTTGGGATCTACTTTCCAAAACAGAAATGCAGCTTTTGGAAAACATTCCCATTTCAACAAGCAACGGTGCACACTAATAGAGTCCTAGAAATAGTTTTACAATTGAAACATTACACACAGTAACCGCTATTTATACTTCAATATGTCAGCCTTAAATATTTACTTTTCCACTCACTTAGTTTACATGTTGTGCCAGCAGAGCACTTTCTTGCATCATTTAAAGAGCTTATAGAAATTTAAAAAGATCAGAGCAATGAGGAAAAGTATTAAGAAGTAAGAAATTAAATGATGAGGCAAAATATATTTGCTACATTTTAGGCAAAAATTAATTTCATGCAGAGATGCACGATTTCTACAAGTAATTAGGCACTTCACATTATTTGTTCTGATTTTAAAAAAACAGTATTTTTTGAAAAGCAAATTGTTTTGAACTTTAAACTCTTTCCAGCCTTTCCATTGCTACATGGAGACCATTCATCAGCTGGCAGCACTATGTTTTTCCCCTGCCACATGGTCTCTGAAAAGCCAACAAGTAAGTTCAGAGTAAGTAAATGTTTCTAGGTAGAGCTGCACATCACAAAGCTGCACCAGCAGTTACTGGACATTTTTCCCAGAAAGCAAATGGGCTGGGCAACTGTATTTTGACAAGAAAAGTTGCTTCCTTTTATGGCCCAGAGTTGGTGGCTGTGGTCTGGGGTGGGAAGGCAGCGGGCAAGCACCCCATGCTTCATCCAACAGCACTGCCAGCCCTGGTCCAGCTGGTCTTCCCAGAGCCACCCTGATGGTTCCCTTCTAGCACTCACTTATTTTCAAGTGCAGAAGAAACACTCCAGATAGGATATTGTATTATTTACTTTCCCTTCTGCTCTATTTTAGGTCCCATAAACCAGAGATTAAACAAACTACTCGGACTGAAAACCGTTTATGGGCACTTCCCAGCCCAACGGATTTGGGCTCCTCTCCTGCGAAGGAACCAAGACAGGCTCAGCTGCTCTGCCACTTTTCCATTTGTATATTTAAATTTTTGTGCCATTAAAACCAGCTAAAATGGATTTTAAAGAACAAATGGCCTGGAAATTCACTGCCAATTCACCAACACTGAGATTGCACAACATCCCACGTCGTGGCCGTACAAAATTCAAGGATGACTGTGACCGTTTCCAATCGAGCTTTTGGCCGTTTCCTTGGGAATTCTGAACTGATGGGCACTTAATCTGGAACAACTGCAAGGAAGAAAGCAAGAGAGCAGAGGAAGTGGGAGAGCCCTGTAGTAGATGAGCTGCAGATAGACAAGGACCACCTGTCTAGGAGCAGATCTGCTGAACAGGATCCCAACCAGCCTCCCTGCCGACTTACTCCATTCCTTCATTTACTTCCTTTGTTTCAGCTCTTCACTTGTATCAAACACTGAACCAGCTCCTTTTCATGGCTTTAATCTCAGTGTGGAAACCTGGAAAGACTGGAAGGAAGAAAAGGGCAATAGGGAAAAGTAAGATGCTGGAGGCATGGAAGAAAAACATTTCTATAAGGAAGATAAAACAAACTTTCCAAAGGGTAATTGGAAATTCAGCAGTTCTAATCTACATGGAAAGTAGAAGGCCAAGAAATCAGGGCTGAACAGTGTCTGCATCATATTACAAACAGCAAAGCATAATTACCTCTCCTACTCAAAAATGCTTATCCAACTTCTGATCTTTTCTAAAACAAAGCAAAACTGACATTTTGATGAAGGGAAACTCAAGCAGTGTTCACAACCACTGCAGGAGCAGAGGAAAACCAGCCTCTTAAACTGGATGCACTTTCCCATGTGGTTCCTTACTTGAATAAAAGAAAGGGAGAGAACCAGCAGAGAAAGGGGGAAAACCAGGGTGCAAGTGAGCAGCAGGAATGGAGGGAATCAGCCTGAGGGGCATTAGTGCTGAGCCTGGAGGCTGAGTTGAAGGGATGGAGCTTTGCTGGGCAGTTATTTGCACAAGCTTTACAGGCATGGGAAAACTGCAAAGGTTGTCAGGAAACACAAAAGCTCCTGTGATGGAAAATCCTGCAGGGAAACACATCCTGGCCACTGCCTGAGCCCCAGCCTGGTTGGGCATCTCTACTCCTCTAGCAAACAATGTGCAACTCCAGCAATTCTGAAAAAACTGAGCTTGGAAACTGAATGGAGAAATTAAAAACTCATCTCCTTTCTGTCCAAAGCACCACAGGGTGCCCAGAGCAGCTGTGGCTGCCCCTGGATCCCTGCAAGTGTCCAAGGTCAGGTTGGATGGGGCTTGGAGCAGCCTGGGATAGTGGAAGGTGTCCCTGCCATGGCAGGGGTGGCATTGGATGAGTTTTAAGATCCCTCCAACCCAAACCAGTCTGGGATTCCAGGATTCTGTGAGAAGGAGGGATTTAGATTTTTGGAGTAAATCTCAGTTCTATTCCAATTAAATTGATCCCAGAGGAGTGGGAGACTGGAGAAACAGGCCACCAGTTCTCCCCACTGTTTCTTGGGAATGTGCTTATCATTCCAAGGGCTTCTTCAAATGAGTGAAATATATTTATACTTTCCTTTTCTTCCCCAATCCAAGATTAAAACTCAGTATCCACAACCTGTAGATGGAGAGATCAAAATGAGTTAGGGACACAGCTCCCACTGTAATTTTAAATTGCAAATTAAAGGCAAGGCATAGCCTGGAGAAATTCGAGGCTTGTGAAAGTTCAGTGTTGTAGAAACTGTTTAAATTGTAAGAAGGTTATAACGGGAAATTTAAATAATTAGATCTGGCACTGTTACATCAGACTTGAACAAAACCAAATAAAAGATTCAAGTTTCAAACTTGGAGAGAGAACAAATTATTGAGGAAACTGGATAAAAACATGTACTGGCAGCCTTTCATAATGAGCATGGCCCTGTGCAATTTAACAGGGAAATTAAAGAGGTATAAAAAATTAATAAAATAGATGCAAAGAAATCCTTACGTAAAAATCCTGATAAAAATTAATCTAAAAAATACAATTCCTTAAAACTTGCTGTGACCCTTAAAAATTAGTGCTTCAAGGCAACAATTTTCCCAATTAAGAAAGGAAACAGAATTCATTTGAAAAAATTCCTGAAACAACAAAAAAATGAATAAAAACCACCAAAAAAAGGCACCACAAAACCCCAAACTGTGCGGGAGGGAGAGGGAAGACAGTCTCCAGTTTTCGGTACCTAAAAACAGCCCTTGAAGTGCTCCTCCCCTAAGGATATTTTGATCTCAGTCACATGGGCTTTTTAAGGTATTTTTATTTAGTCTCCCTGTAGATAAGTGCAAGGAGGAGCTGCTAACACAATATTAAATTAATGATTTGATGGCTGCCCCCGTGGCTGCGAGAGGGTTTAAGTTTGAAGTATTCCAAATAAACCATTAGGGCTCAGCAGCCTCAGAGAACACACACACACTGCTTCCATCACTTGCCAACTTGGTCTCAATCAAAAAATCAAATTTATTTTGTTATTCTTTGATATTTACCTGCTTATTGATAAGCCAATATAATTGTACAGATAGATAAGGAAAAATTAAAATAGAAAGGGAAAATATTTGAGAATGTCTTATGATACACAAGTGCTCTTGTCTGCACAAGGAGGAAATGGATCTTTTTCTACTGTGGCTCATATTTTCACCCAAATCACCTATTTTTCATTTTCATCTGACCATTTGCAACATAATTTTGGAAAATCTACAGAAAGAACGGCTCAAACAAAAACTTTTCCAGATATCTACATCTGGTTTGCTTTTGTAAGTTTAGACAGTGTGAGAGAAGTTTCCAGTTAAATGGACTTGGAAATGCAAGAACTGCAGAGCAGGGCAGAATAAATTCCAACAACAAACACACTTGTAATCACAAAAACTTATCACTCAAGTGTAACCACAACAAAAGCACCTTCAGAGCAGGGATCAGCAGCTCTGCAAACCTAGCTCAGTGCACTGAGACTGGACTCAGCTGGCCAAGGATAAACATGGAAAGAGAAGACACAACAGGCAGATTTGCTCCCGCACAGGCACCGCTGCCCTGGGCTGGCACATCCACCTGCAGGGACATGGGCTGCTCCTGCAGCTCCAGCACCAAGGATGGAAAGAGACATCCAGCTTCTGCCTTGGCATTTGGAAAGGCTGCAGCATCCAAAGGTTTTCACATCAAAAGCAAAACACCCCCCAAATGTTCCTTTGCGATGTGTTTTTTTCAGTTCTGAACTAACTGAATCAATGGGTTTATTTATATACTTAAACATGTGCATATAGAGACAAAAATTAGTATCATTGGGTGTTGGATTTCTACCAATAGGAAAAACTTTGGTAATGAGAAGCAGAGACTGATTGAATGCTAAAATAGAAAAGAAGAAAAAAAGAGACTGTAACCCTGTGAAGCTCCTTGCTCTGCTCAGCCAGCTGTCATCAGAGGTAGGGCAACAAGTATCTGTTCCACAGCACATTTCCCTTCCCAGAAACAGGTACCATGGTATCAACATGCAGCTTGCACTGTGTGGGCAAACCTGGATCTGTGCACCCCTGAGCTCCTTGGGCAACACAGCCCTGGGATGGGCCACCTCCATCCCAGTAGAGAGGAGAGGCACAGCTCCAGCAATACATTGGCTCTATGTGGCTCTTGATGACAGCAAAGATCATCTCTACCCACTTTGAGCAGAGCAATTCTCTTTCATTCCATGTCCTGGACAAGCCAGACAGTTCACAACACACAAAAACCCCAAAACAACAACCTCAGTAAATCAGCAACAGCTCTATGCCAAATTATTCAAATTATTCAGAAAGAGGATTAAAATTCTTGCAGTGCCCTCTTGCTGAAACACTGTGTGGTTATTCCCAGTGGCACAGCAGCCATCCATCCCCATGATCCATGGCTGCTCCAATGCCTCCTGGGAGGTGCTGAGTTACCTTCTCACCACCTCAGGCCCATCTGCCCCAAGGCCACAGCCCAAACCTGCTCCCACAGAGCTCCTGAACCCCTGCTGGAGGTGCTGGTGTTCCCACAAAGGCAGTGCTCCTGCAGCAGGTCAAGCACAGGGCTTCCAGCTCCAGCTCCTTCCCTTCCATAAGTGACTCCTTCCTTGTCTGGAGAACATAGCCATGTCTCCCTTCTGGAGCTTTTTCCTCCAAACTGAAAGAACTTCAGCTCCTTGCTCTTTTTTAGACATCCATCCATCCATCCATCCATCCATCCATCCATCCATCCATCCATCCATCCATCCATCCATCCATCCATCCATCCATCCATCCATCCATCCATCCATCCATCCATCCCTCCCTCCATCCATCCCACCCACTTGCTCTCTCCATTTGGTTCACATCTCTTTAACTGATGTTTCTTCTACTATTGAAATAACTTCTAAGATTTAAGGACTAAACAGAAAACACTTCTCAAAAAGTGTTTCAGATTGGTTTCCTGCAGATTTCAACTTCTTACAGTCTCTTCTCTCACACTGTAACCCACCATGCCTCTGGCTTTCACCTCCCCACTGCCTTCCAGTTTCTCCAAATACCATCACGAAATTCATCTCTAATTTACTTCTCAGAAGATACAATCTAATGGGTAATTAAAAATACAAAAGAAAATTGAGGAATAAGTATTTTCCATTAACAGCTTCCTTCCATTAAAATATTTTGCAGTCATAATGCCTACAGGGATTATCTTCAGTTGCAAGAGAACAATGAAAACAAACACTTAAAAATTATCTTAAAAACCCACAATATTTTGAGAAAAGCTGCCACAGTGCTATGGGACCTTGAAAACTTGCACCAAAATATGTGAGATACTGCTCAGAGGTCAGTTTTGCTCTTCAGTTCTATGGCTAGAAACAATAATATTACTAATATCTGCAAATCCCACCTTTCCTCTTTCATATCAGCAAATTGCATTGGCAACACTATTACAACTCCCACCATGAAATCCACCACTACTCGTTTATGCTTTTGAATTATTGGCAAACAAATACTACAAAACACTGAAGTAAATAAAAAGAGGGGAATAATAAAGGAATTAACATGTGACCAACTACACGAAACTTAAAAATATGGAGGACTTTTTATGTGGGGGACAAGGACTGCAGAGTTTGTTTATAAAGGAGCCTGGTTCTCTTCCAAGCTTCACGTTCCAGCCTGAAAATAACTTCTTAAAACAGCTGTCAGGGTTTTTTGGGAGAAGGAAGAATGATCTACCAGCAAATATGACCTTTCTTTAGAGCACATGAGTTATCATGGCTTGTGCTTCACAGAGAAAATTCAACTCCTGTGTGGCCCCTAAAATCTGCAATCAAGAACATGGAAGAGCATCCAGAAGGAAAACCCAGCCTTCATGGAGAGCTCACAAAATAGAGAAGCACCATGGTCTCAGTGCTCAGGAGATCATGGGAATTAATCATCCCCCACTGGGCCAAAAACCAGCTGCTAATCTCCCTTTCACTTAGATTATTTTAAAACATTTTTTCATCAATTAACAGATTATTTAAGTAGATTTTTAAAAAAAATTAAAATCAAAATGGGCAATATATTTTTTAATTAAGTAATTAAAGCTCATAATAGTGTATTTTAGATTCAAACATGAAGAAACTCAACAACTTACTATGTTGTCAACCTCACTTTAGTGATGACCTCTCAGATTTTCATGGTTTATATACATTTGGTCTCTGCTGTCTTGGCTGATAAAAAGATGTGAATTTCTGACATATTTTTGTGAGGCAGCTAAAAACACATGAACTTTTTTGTACAATGTACACTGATAGCTCAAAAACTCCCAATTTCTCCCCACATGGAGACACGTTGACAACAGGAGTACTCACATAAACAGTTGTGCTAAGTAGTCCCTGTATCCAAAACAAAATTATTAGCTGAATATATTTACTGAATCAGCCACTTCCACATCTGGCACAGGTGAAGGCTCCTCCACATTTTAAAGGTACTGGAATTTTCTTTGGGGAGCATAAAATAACAAAAATAATCTTGGATATAATCTTGTTGCTGTTGCAGTATGTTCTTTCTATCTCAAACACCCAAAAAGTTAAATTTTGGCTCAGGAAACAGCAGGAATTGCCCCAGATGCAAAGCAGCATTTGAAAACTTTAGACCATTAAAGAATCATTTCCTTCCTCCCAAAAAAGTGTCACTTAAAACCCCTCTGCCTTCTAGAGCCAGTGCGACACTGCAGAAGAAAAAGTAGTTACTAACTGCTTCGTTTTTAAACAGACAAACAAACAAATTAATTAAAAAATCATTTCAAATGCTGCTGTGCTGAACTTGCAATCCTTTATCCCATTTTTGGAATGACAGTGCCTGGTATGCCCACAGTCCCCCATCTCTTCTCATTCTAATACCCAAAAGCAGATTTGACTTTTTATGACCTCCCATTATTTTATGAAGGATTTATACTGCCACAAAGTACAATTCTCCCCTTTATCCCCCCTTCAACGTGTGAACAAAAATGCAGGGACTGTGATATGAGAAAATAAAAAGAGTGAGATACCCTGTGTTCCATGGAACAGTAATTCTAATTTTAGCTACTCACTATTCACTACTCAGTCTATTTAAACCTGCTCCAGTAACAAGCACCTGGACTTCTGGACAAACCTCAAATAGAGCATTTTGGGAGCCACTGTCACCAAAACATTAGCACAGTTTCTTATGAATAAATGAGTTCATGTCCCTGCCTCAGCACAGAGCAGCGCTTCGTGCGTCTCATGAACTACAGGCACAGTTTAGAAGTGAACACAGGGGTGATTGCTTGGGATTTAAACCTGGCTTTAGGATTCCCACAGCAGAATGTACAGTAGAAATCTCAAGCTTCATTACCACGTCTGTCTGGTGTCACATTAAAAATGCCTCACATTGGCAACAATTCCACTTCATGGAACAGGAAACTGAAGCAGGGTTTTCCAGAAATTTGTAAGAGCAAGCAGCAACACCACTAAACAGCCCCTGAGACACCAATGAGAGCTTGAAGTGGAGCTGGATCAAGAACCCACCTCCTCTGGCAGGTTATTGAATGGGCATGGATAAAAATTATACACTCAGGAAGTCAAATGTCTGGATAAGGGAGTTTTAGAAATGGGCTCCATAGCTGCAGATGAGGAGCTTATTCATTAGGAAAATTAAAAGAGTTTTCCTCTAGAAATTCTCTAGAGTTTTCAAACGAAGCACCTGACCCACCCTCCTTTACTGCAATATCCATGCACAAATAACACACCTTTAATCCACAGCAGGTACTCAAATACCTGGTGATCTTTCCAGTGCCTGTACTGTGTCAATGTGAGACTGAGATTTTAATCCTCTGAAAAAGGAAAGAGTAAATATTAAAGAGTACAATTTCATCCCCATTTATCATGGTTCAGCTATATATTAATATAGAAATAACCAAATGTATATAAATCAAAACTTCCTTGAAAGTAAAGCATGATTTCCTTCAATTCAGAAGATGGGGCAAAGTCCCATCAGGAAAAGAAGCAGCTCAGAAAAGAAGAACCATTTATTTGTCCTGCAAGGTTCTAACAGAGCCATGACCAGCTCCAGCCTAGGGATGGGATCCTTGCTGGATTTAATGGATTGTGGCCCAGCCATGAATTCAGGCTGCTTCACCTCCCTTCCTTCCTTGATCATGCACACCCCTCAGCCTTGTGGAGCAGGACAGCACATGTGGAGTGGGTTACTGGGGCCTTTCTGCTGTCACTGTGTGAGCACAAACCTCACTGGGGCTCAGCCCCACTGGCTCCTCATCACCTGTGGAGCCCAGGCAGCAGCACAGGCTTCATTAGGTCAATGCTACTCCTTGCCTGAGAGCCTCAGTTTACAAATAAAGTTCCAAGGATGAAGAACCCTCTCAATGATATCTAACACCAGCTACACTTCACTGTCTCACTCTCCATAAGATTGCCCTCCAACAGTCATTACAGCAGGGTTGTAATTTTATATATGCATTGGAAGGGCAATAAAACCCCTCATAAATACTGCAGGTCACCCTTCTTCTGAGCCCAAAAATCTGTGTTTACAGTGTAACTCCCTGTGTTTGCTGCCCAGAGCATCTGTGGCTGCCCCTAGATCCCTGGAAGTGTCCAAGACCAGGCTGGGATGGGGCTTGGAGCAGCCTTAACACCGGAAGGGGTCTCTGGCCATGGCAGGGGGTGGAGCTGGATGAGCTTTAAGGTCCCTTCCAACCCAAGCCATGTTGTGTTTCTCTGATTTTACACTGAATCACCTAAATACAGCAGCAAAGACTTTTGGAGCAACATTTTGCTTTACTTATATCAGTGAGTCATAGGCTACATTTAAAGCTGTTTTATTTAGACAAGCTATAGGCATGCTCAATGTATATTAGATGCAGTTCCTGAATTGTATTATATATTTCCCTCATGGAGGCTGTTGTGTTACCATAACATCCCAAAGATGACATTTAACACACACAAGCACTTTATTTCCCCAAATCAATAATTCTGCTGTTTAAAAGAAATTTAATTCAATAATTTAAAAAGCAACCAGCTCCTCTTTGAAGTGTCACACTTCAAACTGTAAACTTCAACAAGTGCCATTTGAATTTGGAAGATTTGGTGTTTCAAAAGCAGCCCCAAACACTGGTGGGGCATGGTCCAACTCCTGCACTAATAAGCAGCACAAGAATTAACAAATCCTTTGCTCCAAATGAGGCAGACAAATAATGCCCCGTCAGCACAATCCCACTCCATTACAGCAGCAGCACAGCTCACAGTGATTTATGACCCTCTTGGCTGCACACTTTGCTGTGGCTGATATTAGGATCATACAACTCCCATCACAACCTAAATCCCAAAATACATAACTAATACCATTTCTTTAAGTGCTCTGCAAATACACTGCTTCAAAGAAGCACTGGTGAGGATGGAAGCCAAGCAGGCAAATCTCCTAACCTGGAAAAACAAAATTTTAATCTGAATTTTAAGACAAATTCCAACTTTGTCACCTCCTGAAATCTTGGAAAGAATGAAACGCATAACAGATGTACTCCATTTTAAATATAGCCACATCATGCACGCGTTTTTTAGAACACACAGAAAACACTGTGCCTGATAAAAATGCCTCCCTTATGCTCTGATTCACTTTCAGTACCCCATTATGGACACAAAATCATTCCTGACTCCTGATCAGCAAACAGCCATGGCCAAACCGGCTCTATCTCCGAGCAGGGATAAGCAACAAAGCAAAAGGATCATCCCAGTGCTTCATCAGGGCTCGGGAACCAGCACCTTCCTGTCAGGATCCTCTGCCTCCACACTTTAAAAATGGCATTCTTGATGTGCTGAAGCTCCCACCTTGCACTGCCAACAGGTAAGTTCGGAGGTGCTCCCTATTAAATAGAGCCAAGGAAAACTCCTAGGAAGAAGTGTCACCCAGTTGATGAACACACAGCCATTCATGCTACAAGAATTAAGCACATTTTCCAAGCTGACTAAACACGATCCAAGCATCTGATTCTAGAGAACTAACAGACTGCAGCAACAACTCGGATCATTTTCATATAGAAAAACATTCTAAGGGTGCACATAGCTACTGAAATGCTATATATACACATGTACATGGGGAAAGAGAGAATAGGGAGTGACAGGAGAAGGGGGAATGGCTTCCCACTGCCAGGGGCAGGGATAGATGGGATATTAAGAAGAAATTCATCCCTATGAGGGTGGGCAGGCCCTGGCACAAGGTGCTCAGAGAAGCTGTGGTGGCCCCTGGATCCCTGGAAGTGTCCAAGGCCAGGTTGGATGGTGTTTGGAGCAGCCTGGGACAGTGGCAGGTGTCCCTGCCCAAGGAAGGGAGGCAGAACTAGATGATCTTCAAGGTCCCTTCCAACCTAAACCCCTCCACAATTCTATGAACTCAACAGGTTCATGTAAGATTTTCGAACTTTTTTGTGGAAAACTATCATCAAATATCAAATTAAAGCATCTGACACAGGTAAGAATATATGATTTCAGTGAAGACTAACAGACCTTTTGTTTATCTCTGTATCCACAGAAATTTCCAGCAGCAGCAATGTAAAGACATATATGTTACTTCAACATTCTCAGCAGAAAAATGCAGTTGCTGGTCATTAAGGATTCCAGAACCTCGGGTGAGGCACGGGGTGTGTATGTTTCTCTTAAACAGTTTATTGGAATTATGAAACAACTTATAATAAATTTTCTCATCCTCACGTGGTATTTTTAAGAACACTCTCTGCTTCTAAATGATGCCACATTGCCAAACAGCAAGTAAAACATTAAACACTACTCATATTGTCTCATTAGTAACTTATCTGTGCATGAGAAAGAATCTCTTTCATAACATGGATCTTGCTAGCAAGGTCAGTCCCAAACAGGGAGTCAGACAGATGCAAACAACTACCCAGAACCATGGAATGGCTTGGGTTGGTAGGACCTTACACCATCCAGTTCCACCCCTGCCATGGCAGGAACACCTTCCACTGTCCCAGGGTGCTCCAAGTTCCATCCAGCCTGGCCTTGGGCACTTCCAGGGATCCAGGGACAGCTGCAGCTGCTCTGGGCACCCTGTGCCAGGGCCTGCCCACCCTGCCAGGGAAGAATTCCTTTCCAATATCCCAACTAACCTTGCCCTCCAGCAATAGGAAGCCATTGCCCCTTGTCCTGTCCCTCCAGACCCTTGTAAATAACCTCTCTTCATGTTTCTTGCCAGCTCCCTCAGGAACTGCAAAGCCACAACTAGGTCACCCCAAAGCCTTCTCTTCTCAGGCTGAACATTCCCCATTCCCTCAGCATTTCCTCACAGGAGAGGTGCTCCATCTCTCTAATCAACTTAGTGGCCTCCTCTGGACCCACTCCAAATAAAAGCCAAGTTTTAAAATCTGGAAATAGATGGGAAAAGCTGGAAAAGCCTTGGATCAAAGCCTGGTTATCTACTGGTGCACAGTCACAGTGTGTGACACCACAGGGTCCCCATCCCTGCCCTGGAAGCCTGTGGCCATTTCTTCTCCAAGCTCAGGCTGGGCTCAGACCTGCTGGAAACAGCTCTTCCCAAGCATCATGCTGTCTAAACAAAGGAAATTTGGAGCTGATGTTGTACCTGGTCTCTTTGCAAATAATGCCCTTATACAGGAACATTTCCTAATTACATCCTGCCTGTAGCACCACTCCTGTCAGGCCCTGAGCAATTCCAGGAGATTTATCTGCTGGTCTGTCGTCCAAGTCGGTCAGAGGTTAGAGGCACTCAGTACATACAGGACACACTTCAAATGTCCACTAAACACCAGTTAAAAAAGGCAAGAATTTGATTCCAAGAACTACTGCAAACACCTATGAAAAAGCTTCCCAGGAAGGTCTTCTGAAAACAGCACAACCACAAATTAACTTCTACTCTCTCTCTCAGGCACGTGCATCTGAGTCAAACAGCAAAGCTGCACATTTAAAAACTGAAAAGATCCCAATTCTGACTCAAACATCCTCATTTATCTAATGAACTTAAAGAATTAAGCATCCAACATCAGGAGAAGTTTTCATACACTTCCTGTGATTTGTGTCAATGTTTCATAGCATGTTTTATTTCAGTTATAGACTTCATCTTTTTTTATGAGGTGAGTGTTGTGGAGGGTTTTTAGTGGTTTTTTTAGCTTATTGTGCAGTTAAACAGAGTCAAACTTCAACCATTTTGTCCCTTCAAATATACAAATAATTGTTAATATCAATGGTATTGTTTATCAGTTAGTTTTGCTTCCCATTTTTCCCCCTTTGTTTTGAAGGCCTTCCCATCAAGGCCTAAAAATTAGTAACACTGGAAGGAAATTAAGTCTTTACAAGCAGAGACAGCTGGATTTGGATCCTTTTGGGCTCTTTTCTGCACAGCCACTTTGTCCCCATTGCAGTGGCAGGACCTCTGCTTTATGGAATCATGTACCCAGCAGGTGCTCTGGGAATTCCAGCCTGTGATGACATCCATACAAGCAGATTTGAGTTAACTTCAGCTGAAGGGAAAAAAAAAAAACCACCAAGAGGAAGCAAACTGCTCTTTCATGAGCAGATGATCAAGATGTTACTTTTCCTTTGTTTGCATGTTCCCATACACATAAAGCAGGCAGACAGAAGGAAAGATCCCATCACCAAGCTAGTGGACTTTATTCAGCCAGTTCTTCTGGACTGTGCCAATTTTGGAGATTTTATAAGTTATGCTATTTTATGACAGCAACGTGATTTCTATATTTATCAAGTCAAGTCGAAGGCAACAGTTTTAGACATGCAACAAGAGGAACATTAAGTGCTATCAGTGAAATAAAGACTTGCAATATAATCATTATTTACATGGTTTGCCAAGAATTCCCACAGTAAGTTACTGTAGCAAATACAAACTCAAAAAATTTACAGGCAGTTGAGAGGGAGATTTTGATCCTGAGGGATGCTAGCTGAAGAAATATATCTAGAACATGTTGTTCCTCCACAAAGAAATTTCAGAACCATGAAAGAATACCAATCCCTCAAAGTAGGCTTATTGCTCAAGGTTGAAACATTTGGGGGGACAAATGAAAGAGAATATTAATTTGGGGGAAACAACTTGGCTTGAAAGGGCAGTAAAGATTTCTGGGGTAGTCCAATACTGACAAATACCTTCCCAGAACCACCTCACGAGCCAAACCTGTGCTGCTGCCTAAGACAGAAGCCGTGCCCAAACACGACCTCTGAGGAAAGAACGAGCTGTAATTCCATGGTACATCCCCAACTTAGGCTTCTTTTCCAACTGCCACTTTATATTTTCACAAATTATTACTTGGAAGCAAGCAGCTACACTTTCAAACCCTGCATGGCTCCTCTTTAAATTGAGTTCCAACAATTCCCTACAAACCTATGAAAGAGCCATCACAATAATGCAAACTTATATAACAGAACCTGTTAAAATGTGTTAATGAGACTTTATTGACTAGCTGGCTTCTCTGCAAAAGCAACTCCCACTGGAAGTTAAAAATTTAAAGGCTAGGAATTTTTTTTTCTTCCTTTCTTTTCAAAGGACAGAAACGAGATTGAGAATAATCTAAAAATAGCAGAGAATTTTCAAGTGTCAGCTGTAACGGAAAGAGGAATGGCTGTCTCTCCTTACAGAGCCAGGATGGATGGAGGGAGCTTGTGATTCAGGATCAAGAGAGAGAGCTTACACACAAACTGTAGATGGTAAGAAATAGTTCTGATTTCCTCATTTTAATAATATTCCAGGACAATCTACAGCAAATTGAAATCCAGTAAAATTTTACTTTAAAAGAGGTGAATGTAAATTCTTATATTCTTTGCCTACCAACAGAAGTGAAGTACATATTGTGAAATAACTGCAAAAAGACTTTTAAACAATCCATTCAAATAATGCATCCTCCTCACGACAGAAGATGACTATAAATTATATGTCTTTGACTTTGTTTTGTCTTTTCCATCAATCTTTCTCCCCAAAAAGTACCATGTCGAGGCTTTTATTTAAAGAAGGCGATCTCTCACATTTAAACAGTTCCCTACCTCTTAAGATTTTCTGATGTAAACAGGAGAAGGAAGCTCAGATTTGCAATTGGTAGGGTACCTGTGTGCATCACGCACCCAGATTTGGGGTAGCCAAAGACAGAAATACAGGTCAAAGACTCTGCAGATGATCAAGGATGCAGCAGAAGCCACCGTGTCCCTCCAGTATCTCAGGACATGAGGTTTCAGCCCTCACCTTTCCCACTTTCTGGAATGAAGCTCCACTGTGACCATGCTCACTTCAGTTCCTGCAGGATGTAAATGTTTTAAGGGCTGTTTAAACTGTTCCTTTGCCCCACAGTGTTCAGGGCTAAAGGGCTTCAACAGGCAGAGCTGCAACACCTGACAACCAGACCCTCAGTACTTCACTGACTTATTTATTAACTAGTGTCAGGACATGAGAAATTGAAACCAGAGCCCATGTTGTTAAATAAAGTGTATGGTGAGGCTCCATCCCCTTCAAAGTGAAGAACCTTACATGAGTTCTAACTATGCTTATATATTGTTTTTCACTGTGTCCAGCAAATTAGCCTGTAAACCAGTTATCAAAACTCAAAGCCTCAAATGCCAACATCCAAGTTTCCCTTAAATAATAAAAGCAGCTGAAGTGTGAGTATTTTTAATGGAGAGATTTTTCACTTGGTTTTGCTCAAATAAAACTATGAGCAACTCAAAAAAATCTTCCTCAAAATTTGGAGAAATTGTGACCTTCCTGTCCAGGTCTGGCATCAATCTGAGCAGTACCTGCACACAAACTCAGGCTTACTTGGAGAAAAAGTAATGTCATTTCATCAAGTCATATTTGGAAAGCTCAATAATCACTAGGTTTTCCTACTGAGTTCTTTCTTTTGTTTACAGCTGTGAAAGACATCTTCACAGAGTGAAGACTTGTCAAGAACCAGGTTGAGCAACTATAGTCATTATTTACCTCTTTTTCTTTATGCTATTACATGGTAAAATTAGAGATCATGTCAAAATGTTAAATCAATGTAGCATTTGCTTCTCCCTGGCAATATGCCTTTGTGCAAATTACCTCTAATTATTATTCTTTATCTGTCACTGAATACTTTCTATTTTTGAAATACAGGAGTGAAGTCAACCTGTGTATGATATTTTATTTTCGTTGTCACACATAAAATGATGAACCTCACAACATGAGGTTCACTACCTTATGTCACACATAAAATCATGAACCTCACTACCTCCACAACAATAAATAGGTCAGATTACGTAAAACTGATAAACTGACTGGTCACTACTATTTTCTATCATGATCAGCACTGAAAATTCTATTTGTGGGAAAGTGGAAATACATATACATGTTTATTTAATTACCACTTTTTAAAAAATGGACAGTTATTCAGTGTATTTTTGCCTGATCACCAGATCAGTATCAGAACACACGAAATCCAGAATCAGTGTGTCACAAGCCAGTTCAATAAATATAAAAAGCCTGTATCTAAAGACTTACTTTTATAGAACATGATGAAACCAGAAGTTGAACAGAAAGACCTGCACAGCAGCTGGCAAGACACAAGACAAGCACCTTAACCCCCCTCACTGACTCCAAAACCCTCACTTGTTAAAGACTAAAGCTGCCCTTAGCCCCAGAGCAAAGCTGAATCTGCAGAGCTCTCTGCAGAGCCATCCTGCTGGCACATGCACAAGCCTTCTAGATTTACACTGTGCCCAGCAGGCTGGGCTCAAAAATCCAAGGCAAACTTTCATCTGATCTTTCATCTACCTCTGAACTTCCAGAAGCACATGACAGCTACAGGTTCTCTGTGCACAGTGCTGGTAAAGGACAGGGAGTCAGGGCAGGCAGGGCAGACTCCAGTGCTTATCAGGGGAGCTCTCCCTCCCCCGGCTGCAGAGGGGAGGAAGGGAAGAAAAATTCAATTATTTGTCTCTTCATAACCTGACCTAAGATTTTTGTCTCTCAGGAACACCCATGTCCTGCTCCCTGCAACCCAAACATGAAGCAGCAGTGGAGAATCAAGTCACCAAGCAGAGCTGCAGCACATGTGCCATGGGAGAAGCATCCCCTGCCTCACAGCTTGCCACCCTGAAAAGAGCCAGGCTATTCGTGGACTAAAAGGTTTCACCATTGAGCAAAATGGTGATTTTTATAACCAATTTACTCATTACTAAAGAAACATTTTAAATTATTAGTAAATATTAAAAGAAACACAGAGAACAGTGAAAGCAGCACTGGATCAGCTGGAGATCTTTGAAAAGCCTAATCAGAACAGGTACTGCAGGCCACAGGTGGGTGTTCCTGCAGTGAAAGCCAGCCTTCCCTGTGCCACCAGCCCTGGCTCAGCCAGGTGACAGAGAGCACAAGAATCCCTCAGCATTTTCTCCATGATGAAATAAGGGACAAAATCAGAGAGAAAAGCGTGGCTGTATTATCAAGAGCTTCTAACAGGAATACAGCAATAAAGCCACTCCTTGAGGCAAACTTAACTAGGAGATGTCTGGCTGCAGAAAGTTTGGGAATTATTTTGGGTATCAGTGCACACAGAGAGGCCCCAAATGAAATCTTGGTTCTGCTGTGCTATGCCCTATAAACACAGAGAAAGCATTCTTGCCCCAACATGCTTATTTTGAGCACTCAAAAAACAAGATGCCGGTGACCCTGGTATTTCTGGAAGAGTTGCTGGCTGGTAAATAGCAATATTGTGACCTCCCAAGCAACAAGAAAGAGAAATGCAAACAACCAAGAAGAACAGAGCAAAACAAAAATATTTCCATAAGCAGAACTTTTTATATCCCAAGAGATCTCTGCCTCCAGAGCTCGAAAGGGGCACATTAACCTGTGTTATGCGACTCCCAGTATCTCAAAATCCTTAATAAATTTATTTGCTAGGAAGCTCTGCAAGAAAACAGAAAAAGTGAATTGTCTCACATCCTACAGGAAAGTTATTATGAAAGACATAATTGAACTGATGGCTGGGGTTTATCTGTGGATCTCAAAAATTTCCGCTGCAATGCTGCTCTTCTGCACTCCCTTGGCATCCAAGGGGATCAGGTACTGTGAAAACAGGGGTTAAAGGAATCTTAAAACAAAGTGCAGTCAGAAATAGGCAAATTTTTTTTGCAAGGCATCACTGGTAAGCTCTCCTTGTTGGTTTCTTCTAGAGACCATCTACTTAATTCCAAAGTCAGAAACTGGAGAGAACACACCAGGGCCTCCCTGCTTGCACTAAGGAGCCAAGGAAGCAAAGGAGGAAGAAAAGATACTCCCATCTCAAGATTCCAGGGAACCATAAAACAGAAAGAAATTTCCTTTTGCCTCATCTCCAAAATCAGGAAGAGCAGCACTAGGACAACTTGGGGCACATGAACCTGAGTATTTCAAACAGAATGGGGAGCAGGGCTTTGAAGCAGCTTGCCCAAGTGACTCCTCCACACCCTGCTTTGGTGCACGCTGGAGAGCTGAACCTGGATTTCTTCGGGGTGAACCCAGGCAAAGGACTGGCTCCAGGAGCACTCCTGACATGCTCCAGCCACAGAGGTGCTTTTGTTCCAAGACCTGCTCCAGGAGCAGTGGTAGGCAGAAGTCCTAAAGTGTGCAGAACGTGGACATCTTGTGCTCAGCACCTCCTACTTTTGCTCTTTGAAAAGTTTACTTGCTCCTGTTGACTCAGCCTCAAAGATAGCTCTGACTGCTGCAGCTCAGACAATTAAGAGATAATACACTAGACATACAGCATAAAAAATAGGATATAATTAAGATATCAAAGGTTGAAAGGAAGCTGAGAATTGATGTACTGGTAGGGAAACAAAGCTAATGTCTGCTATCTGTACAGCACTTTCATACTTGAAGAGAGTACAGGGTATGAGATAATTAAGCAACCACTACAAGCTTCCTCTTCTCTATTGCTACTATCAACAGATTATCAGGGAAAACAGTAAAGCAAAGCTTCCTAATAGCACCTCCATGCACAGAACTGAGCAGGTGCTTGGCAGAGATCAATTAATTAAGAGGTGAAATCTCAGTTTCCCTTACTAAATCTCAGAGCTGCTCCCTAACAAAACCCTCCCCTGCAGCAGATCCTACACACCAGCCCGTGGCACTGATGGCTTTTATCACTGTCTTTGATGTGTTTTTTCCCCCTGATGGCATTTACCTATAAGCTGAGTAATCTGGCTGCAGAACAAAGTTCTGAGGAAACAGGAAAAATTGGCACCCACTAACTACCACATCCCCTGAGGGTCTGTGCATGGGAGGGAACACAGTAGGTGTCCTACAAACCTGTGGCTAAGGGCAGTCATGGCAAAGGTCTGCTTGGCTTAGAAATACACACAGCCTCTGATTTCTATAACTGCATAAGACATTGGTAAGAAATGGCAGCTGATTACAATTCTACAAAAAAATACAGAGGGGAAATGGGGAAAAGGCAAAGCCCAACCCATATTCCTTGTTAAAGTAATTCTTACCACATGCTCCAGCTGCTTTTGTAGCTACATTTCAGGGTAAGAAGAGACCATTAAATGTCAGTTCACAAAGCAAATCTCATCTTATCTAGACTGCATGTCAGTTTGTCGATCTGTAGTAGCCTGGCTGAAGCAGGGGCTGTGAAAGACATTCAGAGCTGTGAAATCCAAACCTCTGTACTGAGGAGACAGAGCAGCCTGTGCCCTCTCATGATAAATGGCAACCAAGGACAGAACAGAAGTCTGAGAAAGACCATGAAAAACCCACTGCTGGCATGTGGTATAATTGCTCTACACAGTGCTCTTATGATCTAGAAAATATAAACAAATAAGAATATTTAGGAGTAGTACCATCAGTCTCCACAGCTAAATTCGTGTCAGTTTGGGATTAATATTGGGAACAGTTATAAATGCAGCAAAATTACTGAATTTTATTTGTTGCTACAACAGAGCCTTCCCACTGCATTTGGCTGTAAAGATACATGAAAGGGGGAATTATCACAGGGATGTTTCTCTACAACCTGTTCAATTTATTTCCATTAGAACAGCAAAATTCATCTTAGAGTAACAACGAGGTTACCTCTTATGCTGTTTTCTTGAAAGCACACTCCCACTGTAATACATCAGTGTCAACACTTTCCAAAGAAATTCACTGAATTTGTATTTTTAGAAGCTAACCAGAAAGCCAAAGCCCAGGGACACACATCTGCTTCAGCCCTGTGGCTCCCAGGCACCAATGTCACTGCCGATGTCGCTGCTTGCCGGGAGGCTCCCGCTGCAGCCCCGCTGCCGTATGCCTGCGGACAGCTCGCTCACCAAAAATAAGTTTTTGTGTCACATCAAAACAAGCACCTGCCAGGGGCAAGCAGCTGCCACTGCCACCACTGCTCTGCAGTGCTCTCCCCACGTCCTTACTCACTGACCTTTCTACCACCATCCTGGCCTCCTTTTGTGTTTGTTGCCACAAATATCTCCTTCCTCCATCAAAACGCCAGTTTATGACTCCTTCGGGTTCTTCCACTCAGTTTTCCAGCTTACTTAAACAAAATGGGTACTTTTATGAGCAGAACAAATAAACTCACAGACCGTAATAGGGTTCGTTACATATTCCACTCCCGTTTAGATCCATCTGCCCCCCACCCCGGACTACGAGCACTGCAGACAACAGTCTCTCTGTGAGACAAAGGCACGGCACTGAAGAGACACAGCTTTGACAAAAGAGACAATTAAATCCTCAGCTCGTACAATCCTCCTGCACGTGCCTCTAAGTGCTGCTAGAAAGCAGCCAGGAGTTTTACTTCAAAATGAACCCTGCAGAAAATGAAAATCAGACTCTTAACCGAGGGAAACTGAAGGATCCTTCATTTTCTTTTCCAAAACGCAAATTTGCCGTTTCATCCCCAGATCCCTTGAGCTGCAGAAATGAGAGCATCTGCCAGCTCACTGAGCCACCTGAGTAACTTTTTCCAGCCTAACTCCAAACTGCAACAACTTGCCATATCAAACTGCCAAATCTACAGTGCTCATTTCTTTCTGTGAATCCAGCTGTCATTTTTCCCAAATGCCTTCTCAGTCCCAACTCTCCTGATGCCAAAAAAACCTTTTCACAGATATACATAATTTTGCAAAACACATATGCTCTCTGTATGGCACATGAAGTCAATTAACAAGTTTACTTACTGAATTAAAGGATGACACACAACAGTAAAACAAAAACCTCTTGCAGACAGCAAACACATGAACCTTCTCCTTCCTACAAGGCAACACTCTCAGAAGGAGCGCTGAGTTTCAAAGCCTGTGTTGAGTACCACAGATGATCGTTCACCCTTATGGCACCTTTTATCCTGTAATTCCCCCGGTGTTTGTGATCATCAGCACACTGAGTTAAGTGTAAAACACGGTCAGCAAGCACAGAGGCAACTCTGTCCCCTCACAAAAGAAAAAGAAGCACAAAATAAAAACACATACCTTTTAACTGGTCGGCTACCACGCTCTGACCGACGCGCTCAACCACCTTTCCATCCTCCATTTCATAGCGATCATCCAAATATTTGGCAGTAGCTTCCGAAATATGGACCTTCCCAGCCACTCCAAGCTGCTCCATCAGATTGGCCAAGTTGACATCGTTGGACCACACATCGAACTTGAACCTCCTCATGCCTAAAATGCCACACAGCACTGTCCCGGTGTGAACACCGACTCTCATGTTCACCATTTCTTTCTTCTCCTGGCAGAACTGCTCGATGGCTTTGATCATCCCCAAGCCCATCTCGATGCAGCAGTAGGCATGATCTGCCCGGGGCTCAGGGCAGCCGGCGACGCAGTAGTAACAGTCTCCCAAAGTGCTGATCTTCTCACATTTAGTGTCCTCACACAGACGGTCAAAGCGCCCAAAGAGGTCATTCAGGAGTCCCACCAGGGCGTGGGCTGATTTGTTGGCGCTCATTTTCGTGAAGCCAACAATATCTGCGAACAAAATGCTCACTTGCTCTATCTGCTGCATTTTAAAAGGACGGAATACTATGGGGGTTTTCTGTATGGAGGGCTTCTTCTTCCTGTTTTTGGGGCTTGAGGTGGAATGACGTTTGATGGAGTTTTCACTTTCATCATCCCCCTGCTTCATTAAGTCATCGGCTATTATTCTTGGCATAACAGAATGAATCATCCTCTCTTTCAGGGCTTTTTCCACTTCCAAGTCTTTTCCATGCATGATGGATTGCCCCACTTTCAGGAATGTGCTTCTTGATCTGACTTCGGACATGATAAATAAATGAATACCGATGGCGTGGATGCAGATGTGCAGGAAGGCTTTACTCAACAGCTCCCAGTAAACCACACCAGCTCCCAGAGGTGTGAAACAGTTCTCATCGCGGAAGTGATAACCAAAGGTCTCGAAGAGGACCGAGTACGACAGTCCCAGGAACAAGCTTAAATACAGGGGTAAGTGCATCACTGTGTAAAGCAACAAGAGCACTTCAATACACATAGAAAAACTGCCCACTTGAGAAAGACAAGTGTCTGTGGGATCTGCCGGGGGAGTCCGGTTGGACATGTCACCACTTCCTGAGACAGGCTTCAGAGCCTGGAACTGCGGAGCGAGTGTCAGAGCAAACACCAGAAGGGTGAGTATCAGCGAAGTCCATACGTAATGGCGGGCATAAGTCTTAGTGAAAGTGAACACAAAAAAAGCTACACATACCAGGAGGAAGCACAGAGCCGGCACCATGAAAACAATCTGTTTCTCTCTCATGTGTATGCCGAAGTAGATGCCCCAGAGCAGACAGGCCACGCCAATGTAGAAGAGGGCATAGCGAAACCTGCGCTGGGTCTGCGGGAAGCATCTCTCCATGCAAGCCTCCTCCAGGTTGTTGGAGTCGAACTTGGGGTTCCACCACTTGGAAGAGGCCCTCTCGAAGAGCTGCGGCAGCTTCTTCTGCCGGCGGAGGCCGGAGCCAGTGCCGCCCGCTCCGCCGGCTCGGCGGGCGCCCCCCGACTCCCCCGAGCTGCAGCTGGAGGAGATGCTGTACTTGCAGTGCTTGGAAGAGGTGCAGCCCTGGTGCTGCTTGGGGTTAATTTTCACCGTCACGCTGTTGCTGTCCCCGCTGGAGTCGCAGCTCACCTCGGTGCTGTGGTGATGCAGCAGCTGCTGGTGCGGTGGGGAAGCCATGTTGTCAATTCCTCCTCAAGAGCCCGCGCCGGACTTGGGTCTCTGGGGTTGCCGAAGCCACCGGGCTCCTCGCAGAGTCGCCTCTAGTCTCCTCCGGTCCCCGCCGCGTAGGGGCGGCCGGGCAGCGCCGCGGCGATCGGCCGCTCGCCGGGCTCCGCACACTGCGCGCCGGGGCAGCCCCGCATAGTCCCCTCGCCTGGGCCGAGCCGGGCCGGGGCTGCCGCCGCCCGCCGCTGGCCCCGCTGCCCCGCAGCCCTCCCGAGGCGCGGGGCGGGCGGGCCGCTGGCTCAGCCCCGCGGGGGGGACGCCAGGCCCCCGCCGGGAGGGGACCGCTCCTCCATGTCGGCTGCAGCTGCCCGCCGCTTCCTCCCCGCACGGCCGCCGACGAGGGGCCGCCTCCCGCCCTCAGCCGCCCGCCCAGCCGGGACGGCAGCAGCAGCAGCCGCTCTTCTCTGCTCCGCCCGCCCGCCCGTCTGAGGGGAGGAAGGGGAGCGCGGGGACGCGCTCAAGCGGCCGCCACCATCTTCCTCACGGCGCGGAGGGGGGGTTCGGGGGGGCTACGGGAGCGCGCCCCCGCTGGCCAATTGGGTGCGGCGGCGCGGCGGGAGCGCGCCCCCCCCCTACACACAAACACACACTTCCCGCCTCAGCGCGAGGGTCGCAGGCAGGAGCAGGGACGGTCCCCTCAGAGAGGGACGGGCGTGATGTCGGTGGCACTCTCCGTGAGGCAGGGACGGGACAGCGAGGGTGGCCGGAGCCGGGGGGCACCTTAACGGGGACAGTCCGCGGGGCCGAGCGCCGGGGTTCCCGGGCTGCCCCCGCCACCGCCCTCCCCACCGGCTGACATTTGCCATGCGCAGACAACACGCACTTCAACCAACAATTCAGCCCGAGCCCCGCTGCAAACTCGCTGGGTTATTTTTCTCGTCGTTCTCCGCTTGTTTATGGCTGACGCTATCTCGCCTGCACCGCTCCCTCGGTTTCATTATCTCTCCTCGCAGATGGCCATGGCTTTCCTTCTTCATAGGGCTTCTCTCTGCTGGTGCTAGAGCTCCCTCTCCTCTCCCCAGCTCTGCATCCCTCACCCTTGCTTACAGGTGATGTTCCCAAATTGGTCCCACCTCATCTCCCTCAGCCCCTCAGCTCCAGCCCCAGTTCTTCCTGCTGTGGCTTCTTCCCTGAATTCCATTTACTTTATTCCAGGCGAGCCTTCCCCAGCGAAGCTCTTCCAGCCATCCTTCCTCCTGCAGTCCCCTCTCCTCTGAAGACCCCAGCATCCCGTAAAATAAAGCCAATGGCGCTAATGTAATAACAGTGACATTGTGCCCAGCGGGACCAGGGCAGTGACCGTCCCTGTGCTGGGGCACCTCCCACCCCCTCGAGACAGACGTTGAGGGGCTGGAGAGTGTTCTGGGAAGGGGCTGGAGCACCAGGAGCGGCTGAGGGAGCTGGGAAGGGGCTCAGCCTGGAGAAAAGGAGGCTCGGGGGGACCTTCTGGCTCTGCACAGCTCCCTGACAGGAGGGGACAGCCGGGTAAGTGTTGGGCTCTGCTCCCAGGGAACACAGACAGGATGAAACAGCCTCAAGTTGTGCCAAGACCAGTTCAAATCAGATATTGGGAAAAATTCTTCACTGGAAAGGCAGTCAGAAACTGGTCCAAGGTGCCCATGGCAATGGTGGAGTCACCATCCCTGGAAGTGTTTAAAAAACAAGTGGACATGGTACTTCACAATATTGTTTAGTGGACACAGTAGTATTGGGTCAAAGGTTGGACTCAATGGCCTTGGAGGTCTTTTCCAGCCATAATGATCTATACCCTTTTTAAAAACAGTGATAGAAAATCTGTGGCCACACAATTACTGAAATTGAAACCTGCCCTATTTTCCATTTCCTTTGTAAAGATGTCCTGTAACCACGCTGTAACATATGTTTCTAGTATTATTATTTAGAAGAAATTTGTATTTCCTGACATGCTCAAATATCAAAATAATCTCTAAAAATTCCAATCAATAGCAATAATTGTTCTGGTTTTGCTGTGACATAGTTGTCTCTTGAATTCCAGCTAATGGCTCAGCTGATCAATATTTTATAGGGAGTGCTGCTTACCATGCAGCTCTTACATAAACACTGTTGGGAAGAGAGAAATCCCTGAGCTGACAGAGCAGAAAGGCAGGATGGCCTCCTGGGCTTGGCTATTAATTGATAAATTTACTAAAACTTCTTTCCAGCCTTTTGATTGATTCATCTAAATATACTTTAAGTTAAATTCTTACTTCATACAGGATGATGAATTTATTTAATCTGCAGGATTAAAGAAGTGCAACCATTTCCAAGGATTCAAAGGCATGGTGGGAAAAGGAAAAAAGTTTTTTACCTCATTGGCAGAGAATTTAAGGTAAAACTTTCTGTGTTTTTAATTTTTTTTATGCAAACCTGCAAGATTTATATTGAGTGATTTGAACTTAGAGATTTAAGAGGTACTGAAATTCCAACTTAGATTTTTTGTCTTGTTCCCCTGGGCTCCATAAAGTGGTACTTTGTATGTTCTTAGAATAAACAGAGTCACATCAAAGATACTGGCTACATCACAAGTTTTCTCTGAGTGACCCACATGATACCAAATTTTGTCTGGCTACTGGTCAGAGACAGCTTTTGATCTCCACTAATAAAATAGTTCTTCTTTCCCAGCATTTGTTTATGGGTTTGAAGGAGGGAGATGGGATGGAAGGAGACATCTGACTTGTCAGACCCTCCTTTGGTAAACTTCACATGGAGGTTTCAAGGTTATGCAAAATCCTTGCTCCCCCAAGGAGCTCCCATTAGACTTTTAACCTGTAGGCTCCCATCCTGCTCCTCCACTTGCTCTTTTGGGTGGAACAGCCACCCAACACTCCCCAGCCCAGCCACTCCCCACCTTCCCCAGTCCATGGAAACACCCTGCATGTGCAGTCAAGGAACAGTTCTCTTCAATTTCATTAGCTCTGGCTGGGACAGATCTCATGCTGTCTCCTGAAACTCTGAATTTTTAACTTCACTTTGCTTTCATTGTGTAAGTTTTTCTCTGTTGAATTCGAGTAGCAGATTAAATACATGAAGCAGAAAACCACAAACACCAGTGATGCTTGGATTCATTTTAAGTGTGACTGAGATTTGTTTTAGAGAACAAGAAGTGGTTTGAGGTTGTATTTGTTATTTCCTCACCACCACCACCTTCTGATTTGTTTTTATCCAGGATGAGTGTAACAGCCAGTGTGTCCCTAAGACAGCACCTGAGTGGGTAATGTCTGTGACATCCTTTAAGGAAGATGCTTCCTCTGGATCACTTTCTTAGCCACCACATGAGCCATCCTAGTGGAGCTGGGAGCCTCCATGCAGCCTGGATCCTGAGCCCTGGGTTCATTCTGATCTTGGTTGTGCTGGTTCCCTGTGGAGAACTCTGACCACCCTTCCAAAATACTCTGTGACTGTTTTCCTTTCTCAGAGACTGAGATAGAGGAAATATATCACAGAGCAATAGCTGGGCAAATGCAAATCCTCCTTGCAGAGTTCTTTTAACTTCAAGCCACTAAATACACATTTGGTCTATGGAACTGTATTTACTTCCCCTCTCAGAGGGACAAGCTTTGTCAGCTGTAATGATGAGCTGTTGTTTGACATTCATAATATTGTACTTGACTGCTTATCTGATGGAGGCATGCAAAGCTATTTAGGGGCTTCTGAAATGTGACAGCCCACATGAAGCTTTTTTAGATTTCACAAAACGCCTTCAGGAGGCAGGAGAATATGGCATGGGAATGGCTGGCTGGAACAACAAGCCTGCCTGAATGCCAGCGGGGTGGCTGGAGCTGGGGAGGAGGAATGGGCTTTGAAAGTTTGCAGCTTTTGTTGTGTGCTGTCAAAGGAAGAACTTGCAGCCTGAAGGAACAGGCATGGTGGATGCCATGGGTGGGGGACTGTGGGGATTATTGATCCTGCCTGGAAAAGGCATAAAGATGGAGGCAAATATGTTAAAACCTGTTTGGACCATCCACAGACAGAAGGGGGCTCAAGGGAGACAGCTCAGATGCCCCATTTCATGCTATCTTCTCTTAATAAACGGAAAGATCTCACTTTCTGACAAACTTCTGTATCTTCATCTTTACTGACATGCAGAGCAATCATTGTAAGTTTTGTTTTGAGTCCTGGAAGCCTCCAGGTGAAAGAACTCCTTTAGGAAAACCAAAACTCAACAAATCTTCTGGCTTCTTTTCACAGACTAACAGGTAAACATTGGCAAATGTTGTGAAAGACTGTTACTCCTTCATGGTTTTAAAAATTATTAAGTATCACGATGTTTATTTCATTTTTCCGTAGCAGAAGAGCACCAGGGTTACCTTTGACATCCGTTCCATAGGAAACCACAGAAGCTGCCTAAGTGGGTGGTGCATTCTCACCTCCTTGCAGTGCCCAGGTTGGTTTTGTGTTCTCTATTTTCATCCTTCTAAAATTGCTATTCAATTTATTCATATCACTGAGAGGATTTCATATCCCAGATGAGATGCACAGATTAAATAAGCAAGTAAGCAGTAGAAAATCTTTTTATGCGACTCAAGAGAGAGGATAAATCCCAGTCCTGATGAGTGGAAATCTCTGACTCTCCTTGGACCAGGATTTTACTTGCAGGCTTTTTGGTTGTCTCACTGAAGTGGTCTTTTTGCCAAAAGCAATGCCGAATATTCCACTTATCTGACAAAATGTCTGCTACCAGGAAGTGGCTTCACTCAAATATACATTGCTTTAAGATGAAGACAAACCTGAATTTATTGCTCATTTCATTCATAACCAGAAGTTCTCCTCACTTGCCAAACTGCTGAATCAGCTTGGGTACCTCACCCTTGAGTCAGCACAGCCCAAAATAGAAACTTGCTCCATTTCCTAAGAGAGGAAGTACCACTGTTGTCTGCAAATACAGCCACATCTGACATGCTTTTATAGCTACAAACACTCAGTGCAGGGACTTGCATGGCACTCTGCTGCTTAAAAAAAAAAAAAAGGAAGTAAAAAGGCACTTTCTTATTCAAAATAGCAGTGTTGGGGTTGCTATGAGTGGACTGTGGGGATGTGAGAGCCCCAAGGAATAAAGAGCAAAACAAGTGGCAGTCATTGATGTCACCTAGCCTAGGCCAGCATCAAGCTCCCACTCCACCTGCTTGCAGTTTCTCAGGACATACTCAGGAATTGGGCAGATATTGAACAGGCTGTAACCAAACTGAAGCAGTCTTAAGCCATTAGGAAATAATGGCAAGAAAACATGGTAGAAGCTCTAAAACACTGACTGGAGATCAGCTGCCAGCATTCCCAAGGTAGAGCTTAGTCAGTCCTGCTGCCTTGAGGCTACTCCACTTTTTAGCACAGCATAAAACAGCAAAAAACCTGGGGAAATGACCAAGAGCTGCAGTCAAATAGTGGGAAGTGACACTAAAGTCATCAGCAGGACTTCACGAGTAGGTGGAAGGCAGTGAAAAGGCACATAAAGATAGTCCTGTGTGATACAAATGAGGGAGGATTTTCTGTGGCTCCAAGTCAGGACAAGAAGTAGAAGAATGAGGATAATGTGAATTCCCTCAATCTGCCCTTCTCAAGCTCTGCAGTTTTTTCTCTTGCAAATGAGCACCTGTGGTATTTGGCATCCCACAGGTTGCCAAATACCACAGGACCCCCATTGTCCAGCAGCCCTGGGGTGCCCCCTTCCCATAGGTGCTCCTGGTTTTCCTTTCCTGCCTGCTGCAGGATGGTGTCATGTTCTTCCTGGTCCACAGAAACTGGTGTTTCCATTAAATGTGTCTGAATTGGCTCTATTTTCCACAAGGAAAGGGCATTCCAACAGGCAGACAAAAATCAGTAACCACTTTCAAACCATGGGCAGACAAGATGTGATCCTTGGCACGGGATTTTCCTGCAGTACTATGGAGGAAACTGTAGATATTTGAAAATTTTGTCATTTCTGCAACAGGTGTGAGGGTTGCAACACACAATTTTACCATTTTTGGATTTTTGCAACGATGCAGTTGCAAACTGAAACATGTTTTATATTTAATGTTTTGGATTATTCAGTTGAAAGAGGTGGGGTGAGGATTTACAGGTGTAATTACAGGATTGTGCAGTCACCTCATGCACACACTGCAGCTTTGGGAGGAAGACCTGCTGCAAATCCACAGAAAACCCCAGCTGAGGAATTGCATGTGCCACAAGCAATTACACACCATAAAACTTTGTGAAACATTTGCTATGTGTGCACTCGGCCCTTTTTAAATTTAGATTTCTGGGAAGAAGAGAATTGCTGGGGCATTTCTGTGACCTGATCCCTCGTCTTGGTTGATCCGCGATGGAAAGGTGACCCCGGGCACGGCTGAGCTGGGAATGGATCTGGTGAGAGCCATTGCTGTCTGATCCAAGCAGAGTGTTCCCAACTGCATCCCTGAATAGATTCACTTGCTCTTTCCCTGGCTCTATTTTAGCCACAAATCTCTTATCCTGCCCTGTGGGTGCCAACATTTTTTAAAAACATAACTAAACTCAGTAATACTGGATTTCTGGGGCACTTTTTTTCCCCCAAAAGGGTTGAAGTGAATGTTCTTTTCACTTATACCTAGGATTTCACCTGTGTGCCTGCAACTCTGATGACATCCAGAAAGATACATGACCCTTATTCCTTCAGTGGAGCAGGTATATCTCAGCAACTTAGCAATACTGTGAGAGTATGAAGTGGAAGGCACTGAGAAACTATTAAATCGATTTTTAGTTTGTATTTAAGAAAATTTCTACACACTTTGGTGTTCTCAGGCTTGGAAAAAGTTCACTTTTGTCCACAAACACAGGAACCAGTTGTTACTTCAATTTTTTATTGGGGTGGAAGAATTGAGACTTGGATGAAACAAAAAAGATTCATACAGGGCAAATTATAGAATCAAAAAATTATGGAATGGTTTGGCTCGGAAGGGACTTTAAAGATCATCTCTTTCTAACCCCCTGCTGTGGCAGGGACACCTTCCACTAGACCAGGTTGAATGTGAAAGCAAACACCCTCCAAAACCCCAGGTTTAAAACTGAGCATGAATGTGCCATGTGCCTTGTTCTGCTTCCAGAGGAAACAAAAGAACAAAATGTTGCTGAGAGCACTAAAACATAACACTTTGGCAGAGGTGGTTATCACATCCTCCAGGCATTTCTACCTGTGGTGCTGCCCTGACAGTTGTGGCAAATGGTGGAAATAAAGTGTGAAAGCACTCAGGACTGGGTCCTGCTAGTTGTGGATGAGGCAAGTACATAAATACCTTTTGACAGAAATAAGAGGGAATGCTTGCTTCCACGGGGGAAGGGGAATAGTGGTTCTGAGAACTGAAAACACAGCAAATGTTTTAAAAGGGGGAGCTCGGGAGCAGGAGAAGGTGGCACATAGAGCCCAGTGAAAGGTCACAGAGGGAGAAATGCTACAATCCAGCATTGATTGCCTAATGGTACCAGGATTTAGGAATGGGACCCTAATCCTTTTATAAACAGGAATCTCCTTGAGTTGTGTGAATGGGACAACCAAAAGTCACCATCAATAAGCAAATATCACACCCCTGTGCTTTGTGGCACACGTTAAACTCTCAGTGGAACAGTCAGGGAAAATCCCTCTCCAACAATTTCCCACCAAAGGTTTCCTCCAGACTGCAGCTTCCAGAAGCTCTGAATGATTTTTACCTGTGAGAACTGCTCAGAGGTTGCTTGGTAGATTTAGTGAGATGAGTTATTCACCAAAGGGAACTTGGTAATGATGGTGCTACTATGTGTGATCTCATGCTTAAAACTGCCCTACATCTTGTCTATTTATTTGGGAAATTAATTTCTAGAACATTGGAAAACAAAACCAGGACTTGAAATTGCCTCTCGGTATTTCTTCAGTCCAAACAAAAATCTAAACAAACAAACTCATTGTGTGTCTTACATAGTCAGTCAAAACATCTGTTATTAATGTTAAATTCCTGGGTACCTGGAGAACTTGTTCTTGAATAAGCTACAACACTGAACCCTGGATGAAAATATCCTGTAAAGCTGTAAGGTATCCCATCATCTGAGGGATTTTTCACACTTCTGCAGTGATTTTGGGAGGCAGAGCCATGTGGCCAGAGAAAGAGAAAAGGCTCCAGCCATGCACCAGGGAACTGGGGACTGAGAAGCAGACTGATTGTTCAAAGTGGCTTTTTTCTGTCTGTTCATTTATCCTCTTTTACCATCCTTGTTTCCATTCCTTCCTCAACTTTCTCTCTGTTGAAGTGTTGAAGAGCAGAGAAAATATTCTATTCCCCTTTCACAGTTGTAACACATGTTCATTAAGTCTCATTTTATTATAACTGAAATAACTATTGCCATGTGTGATTCTTTATTTGGACCATTTAAGCTCTTAATGAAGAATTTGCCCTGCATCTGGATCTCTTCCTTCCTTTTTCATTGAGTTCAGTTCACAGTCAAGTCCCATGGACTGCTTTAGAGACACTTTGAGTGGAGGTGTTTGGATTTTTATCTGATTTTCCCTCCTGCCCTGTCTCACCCCTCCAGCTGCATTGCTCAGACCGGGAGGCACCAAGTCCATCACTTTGCTACAGCCTCAAACTCCTTCTTCCAAGCCAGAAATGTGGACAGAGCTCTGGGAGAGATTATCATCTTCCTAACCTCAGCCTGAGTGCAAACCAGCCCACAGCCCACCTCTGTCCCTGGATGAACAGTTGTGCTTCTCTAACCATGGAAACTTCAGCAACACAGAGTTGCTGTCTTCATTTCCCCCCAAAAAGGCTACACACAGCAGTGACAGCTTAGTGGGAGAATGTATCTTTCTCCAATAGAACAGAGCTTCAGGTGACCACTGCCTGGAGCCCACCACCTCTGCACTGCTCAGTGTCCTAGGAGAGGATGCAGATGTAGAATTTTTGGGCTGAGGTCTTATTTAAATTGTATATTAGGCTGAAAAATGAACACACAGGAATGAAGGATGCTCCCAGTGCCTGTGGGTGCTGCAGCAGCTTGGAGCTGACAGCAGGGATGGTCTGGGCTGCTCCATCCTCCTCCTGCATCTCAATGCAAAGACGTGGCAAACACCATGGACTGAAAGAAGCCCCTTTTATAGGCCCCAAATCTTACAGAAAATAAAGAGATACAAGGCTGAAGAAACCTCTTGAGCTGGAACTGAGTTCAGTTTTCTGCAGAATAGGGAGAGCCCAGAGCTTCACTTACCAAAAGCAGCCAAATCTAAAGGACTGTGGGGTTGGAAAACTTTTATGTCTAGCAAGTAATAACTGTCTTTAATTAGCTTTGTTTACATGATAGATGTCAATGTCAAGCTCTCTCAGTGAAAAGGGCAGAATGTCCTTAGTGGGAAATGTGAGTTTTAAAGCCTGACAACATAAAACCAGCGGGAAGGTTTGTGCTCAGACTGCTGGGGAGAAAAATCACCTTTGGCTCAACAAAACAGGAAGGATTTCAAGCCCACAGCAGAAGTTTTTCAAGAAACTAATGAAAATGGAGGATTAGAGTTTAAACTGTTTTGCAATCGCTGGCCTCAATCCTGCAGACACTTTTCACACACGCTCAACTTTGTATCTGTGGTTGGTTTTGCTGACCATCATGGGATTATTGACACCTGGAGATAGAAGTGAAGGCCAGACTGTTTACAGAGCAGAGTTTAAACTACAGCATTTTAATTAAAAAAAATAAAAGCCATTATATCAAGGTCTGCATAATCGGCTCATTGGGATCCTTTATGTTTGAAAAAAAAGAAAAGAGAAATTCAGGAATTAAGATTCATGAGGTGGTCTCAGATCTGCTCTCTTGTGTGAATAGGACCTTTTGTTATGCTGGATCTCAGCACTGGGCCACAAAACTTATTCAGCAAATATTGAAAAAAGCCCCACCTTCATAAAATTTGAATCTATGGCTCACCTGCAAATATTGCCTGCACTTCTTTCCTCTCTAAAAAAGAGTATGTTTGACCACTACCTGAGACTAAAATGTTTCCCCTCATCAATAGAGAGCAACTAATTGTGAAAAAAGCCAGGTTTATAATTTTTTTAAATTTTTGAATTTTTTTCTATCTCAGCAGTATATGGTACCTGCCGTGAAACAACTGTTTGAAACCCCCAAAACAGGAATAAATCCCCTCTGCAAGCTCTGGTTCCACCATTTATCAGGCTGTTGGTGCAGGAGCCAAACTGCCATTGAGCTGACTCACATTTTGGCATTTTGAGTTCATGTATGTGACGATGATGTTTACAAGCAACAGGGGAAAAACCCTGTGTTCATCAGCACCATGATCCCAGCAAAACCTTCCCTCCTCAGCTGCATCAGCAGAGCCCAGGGATGTGGCCAGAGCCACAGGCTAGTGTGGGCACTGTTGTCACCACTCTGCCACTCAGCACGACAATCCTCACATTGCATCCCAGACCTCCAGCTGGCCAGGCCCTGCGGCTGCCAGAGTCCCAGATCTGCCCAAATTTAGGCACACTTGGTGCCCCTTTGCCCTGCCCATGCATCCTGACCCTCTGTGATTCTGCCAGCATCCTTTGTGGCTCTGGAAAGCCAGCTTTGGCACTCAAGACACCTTTCACATGATCTTTATTCCCCCAGGTCCAGAATTTTCAAGGTATTATTCCTGGCACTGCTATTGTCCTTGACACTGGGTTTGTTTTTATCTCACTGCCCCTTTTTATCTCCAGCTCTGTTGCCCTAAGTCTTATCTTGTTCTTTGCCTTTTCCCAGGCTTTGAGGACCTGATAGGGACTCTGGCCACGCAATGACCTGGCAGACTTGGCTGTAAGTGGCTGTCACTCCCACCTGCCTCTCCTGGCATTCCCAAACTTTAACCACAATTTCTGGCTGCATCACAGTCCTGTTGGTCACTGAGAGGCGGAGGAGGTTGTCCCTTCAGGCCCTGCCACCACAGTTCCCCTCAGTGTCTTCTGGCTCAGGCTGACCCATCACCACCTGCCCCACATCCCACCTCTGACATCCTGCCTCGTCCTTGTCCAGGTGAAGAAGCACAGCTGGAGTAAAATGGGGGCAATGCCATGGAAGAACCCTGTCCTGAGATGCAATAACCCCCCAGCCTGTTCAGCTTTGCCATGATTGTGCTTGTGGGCACGGCTCTGTCACAGAGCTTGGGCTGTGCCAGACCCTGCAGGGTAGGAGGCCGGGCTGGCTCTCTTGGAGCATTTGGCTGAGTCTGTCACCATTTACCTTAGCAGGAGCAGGTCTCAACTGCTGAAAATCCCATCCAGATCTGCTGCAAAGTGGAAATAATTTGTTTTAAATGCTTTATACTGGGGCAGTAGCACCCCTTCCTCTTGCCGAAGCATTTGGATTTCTGCCCACAGAGAGGACCAAAGAGAGCATCAGGATCCAACTAGGTGAGCAGAAACCCAGAGCACAGCCTTGATTTTGGCTGGGCCTGGGGCTGCAGCTGCAGCTGACATGAACTTTCCACTGGCAGCAATGGGTCAGAGGCAGCTGGGACTCCTTTCCTTCCCTCTCCAGCCCTCACCTTTGGGAGCTGTTGACAGGATTAAGGAGAAAAAGCAATGTATGGGTCATCGGAAGAGGGAAAACAGAAGCAGCTCAGCCAGCCGAAGAGGAAACAGGGGACACAGATGTCTGTGGAAAGCTGAAGCCACTTACAGAGGATGCACTTACTTGTATTTCCTTCCAGTAGAGCTTAATTGCAATGTTTTTTACTGACAGGTAGGGTGGGAGCTGGGCTTCTGCCTAAACACTTCTGCGTCCTGCATAAAAGTGCTGAATTTAATAGTAACAGAGATTAATCACAGGTACCGGGAAGCAGCCAGCCACATTCCCTGCCCTGGGAGTGCTCGGTTTGCATGCTCAGCCCCACCAACTCCCATCCCAAGGCCAATGGCACTGGAAAGTCACAAAGAAGCAAGGGCCTTCCCTGTGCTGCTGGATTTTGATCTGGAGCTGATGGCACCAGCACCCTCTTCCCATTCCCACCAACAGCCTTTGATGGGAACACAGGTGGGTTTGGACACCTCTTATCTCTCCCGCGGGTAGGAATTTGCCACTTGCCACCATCTCACCCACATTCCACTTTCCCTCCCTCTGCCCCAAAAGGCTACTGGGATAATTCCAGATCAGAGCAGTCCATGTGGGTTAGGGTGGATTGCAGGTTTGCCAGGATGCTGATGGATTTCTCCTGTTGATACCGTGACTCGCTCTCTCATTAGCAGCACTAATTGCTCATTGCAACTTTTGCACAGGTACATGAGTATTTTGGAACAGCTCATCTTTGCATCCTGTAATTAAATGACCACTAATGAACATGTTAGAGAAGGAGGAGCCAAATGCTCCAGTCCATGCTGGGCATCCATAGATAACTGCTAGGAATTCACCAAGTTGGTGCCTGGTGAGGGACAGCAGTGTGTGAGCACCCTCCAGCCTCTGCTCTGCTTGGAGGTACCCCCAGGCCTTGGCCCACCACCCACCACCCCCCCATTTTTCAGGGGTAACATTTGCTGGACAACTCATGGAGTGAAAATCCCCATCCCAGGGCTCCAGGATGTCCTGGCTTCTCTGATGCTTGCCCTGAATATGATGTAGGTGTACTAAAGCAAGTGGTGATCCCCTGGGGCCACTATCCAGGCTTTCCCCATCTCCGTCAAGCAGACAGTCCTTTTGGACATTCCTTTTCCCAAGACAGACAGCTCCAGAGGCGGGCTTGCTCCCCTTCCTTCACCCTGTCTCCTCCAGGAAACACCAACGTCTTGTGCAAATCCCAGTTCTGGGTCTGAACCAGAACTTTGCAGTCTGCAAACCCTCCTCCCATGGAGACACGTGGATGTGGCACTTGGGGCATGGTTTGGTGGTGGCCTTGGCAGTTTGGGATTAACGGCTGGATTTGATGATCTTAGATGGCTTCTCCAGCCTGTGATTCCATTGGTGTCAACCGAGGGAAGTGCTCCCAAAGGCCCTGCACACTCTTCAGGACATGGCTTTACTTGCCTTCCTGGTTCAGTGCCCTGCACATTTTGGGCAAAATGTGTTGATTTTGGGTTTCTCACAGACAAAAACTGATCTCAGTGCTCTGGTTTGAGACATGTCTGTCTGACATGTTTCAACAATTGATGTTGAAACTCTTCCAACTCCAAGCCTGAGTCTAGACCCTGTCCTGGGAAGGGATGCCAGAGTGCTGGGGTCTGTGCAAGCCAGGGTGCTTTTGGGGCTATATGAAGTTCCACAGACCCAAAAAGGAGGGACTTTCATGGAAGGGGTGTTTTGTTTGCTCCAGGAACTGTAAATGGCAGCTTGAACCAGTCAGGCATCTGCTGCCAGCAGGGAGAGGGACAGCCCCAGCTCTGTAATGGACAACCAGGTGGGCAGATTTTTGGCACCACCTGGACAGAGAGTGAGTGGCTTCATAAACATGTCACAGCCACTGGGCTCTTACAATTGCAGCACAGGGAATTTTGGGGGGCAAGGTTTGGAAGGAGTTTGGCCCCAGCATTGGATGCATAGGAGCAACAGAAAACAGACTGTGTGGGGACCTCCACCGTGCAGCAGACAGAGCACCAGGGCTCCCCCCAGCTCCCAGCAGACCTTCCAAAAGCTTTTATTCTTTTTCTGATGATTGGATGTGGGATATTTTCATGCCTTCAGAAGATGCCATCAAGGGGCTGAGGTGGTGGAGGACAATCAAAAGGGACTGAAAACCCCCTGGCTGGTGTTTGAGGAGCTTCAGGAGACCTCCGGAAAACTTGGTGGGAGCACCCTGGGCTCTGGCAGAATCCAGCCGCCGCCAGGCTCTCGGCAGCACCAGCAGCTCTTCCCCAGCAATGTCACTATGATAAATGTTTGTCTTTTCCGTCCAAGAGATACAGCAGAGCCACTGCCAGCACCGTGTCTCAGTGGAATTGGGGTTTGCACTGCCAGGAGCGTTACCGGCTCATGATTCACATCTTTACAGCAGCTTGGGAAGGAAAATGTGCTTCTCGCCAGGCAGAACTTCTGCACGCCGAGATGCCACAGTTTTTCCAGACTTTCCAAAGGAAGCCACAGCCAAATGAGACATTCCTTCTCTTCTTCCAGTTTTCTTGGAACAATCTTCTTTGATTAGTGAGTGAGACAGATAGTTGGAAAGAAAGACAGACAGACAGGCTGGGAATAGGGTTATAATGAGCAGTTTGCATGAGCCCCAGTCGCTGGTGGGAAGGTATCTCCATCCGCCCCTTGCTGGGTGGCTGCTGAGAGCCCCTGATGTACATTTTAGTCCCCCACCTCTTTGTCCTCTTCCATGGTCCCCAGCCCCTGTCCTCCTCTATAGTACTCCACTCCTGCCCTCCTCCGTGGTCCACAACCACTTTGTCCTCCTCCATGGAGGAAAAGTGGGGAGCAGGGAGACATCTATGAAAGAGGACAAACCTCCCTCTTCCCTCCATGGCACCTGACCCCCTGCCCTCTGCTAGGATCCCAAACCCCTGTCCTTCTCCATGCTCCTCCTCCATGCTCTTCAAATCCCTACCTCCCTCCATGATCCCCAACCCTGCCCTCTGCTGTGATCCCCAATCCTGGGTTCTCCTCTGTGGTCCCTGACCCCTGCCTTCTGTCATGGTGCCCTGACAGCGTGTGCTGAGGCAGGTGTGATCTGTCTCACCAGGGAGGATCACACTGCCCTGAGGCACAAAGTTGGGGTTTGCTTTGCCTGTATGGCACAAGGAGACAGGTTGGACAAGCAGCCAAATGACTCAGGCATGGCTGGCAGGTCCTGTGCAAGGGACAGGCATGGCTGGCAGGTCCTGTGCAAGGGACAGAGGCCAAAGCTGGGGTGCAAGGAAGGAGATGGGAGTTCCTGCCTTGCTCCTTGCAGCTGCACCCCCTCAGCCACCCCAGTCCCAGAGCTCTCTTCCACACCAGGAGGAGAAACAAAACAAGCATCTCCAGGGAGTGTGTTTGGAAAATATCAGGTTTTATTAGACAGGCTGATGTTCAAGCTGACAGTTTTATCCCAATGCACATGATCACGGCCATCTACAGGGCCTGTGTCCCAGCTCCCTCCCTCCCATGATGCTCTTAGGCAAGATGTTCAACTCCCCCAAATTCTGAGGGGGTTTGGGTTTCTCAGCAGAATGAAAATGTCTCCCTGCTCCACATTTTTCCACTCCCAGATTCACAGAGGTCTCCTGAGAAAGCTCAGTGAGAACTGGGCTGGGAACTGCAATCCTCTTGGGACTGATAGCCACCTGGATCCAGGGGAGAGGAGGCATCTCAGTGGTGGCATCTCCCTAAGGCAGCATGGAGCTGGGTCAGTGTGTGTCACAGGGAACAGACCACCAATGCCATGGCTTTGGAAGGAGAACCCAAAAGAACCGTATTGGGGAGGAAAAGGGTTTTGGCTCTCATGGGGGAGCCCCATCCAGCACACAGGCACCAAGGCTTTGCACAGGGCATGCAGGTGCTGCAGGGAAGAGGAAGGGAGGAGAGGAGGCGATGAGGGCTGGAAAATAAAGCAAGATAAAAGGAAACCAGAGAAAGGGTGGGGAGAACAATGGGAGTGGCCTGAGAGCATTTCAGTGCCTTCAAGGTCAATACTTCTTGTGGGGCAGGGGGGCCTTTCCCTGGGTATCCCATGGGCTTTAGGGTGACCGAGGAACTAGGAAAGAGATGGTGCAATACAGTGCTTGCAAACAGAAATGTTTAAAGGCCTTTGCTTTCTGTGACAATGACACACAGTGTGACAGCAGGAACAGTGACAACATCAGCCAGTTTCTGTTGGTGATTCTATTCCATTAACTCTTAAAAAACCATGCAGACCAGTCTGACAGAGGAAAGTGAATGACAGATGGAGAGGAAAACTGATGAGCAACTGGATCATGGACAAGAAAGAAGGAACAGCGGGGGGGCAGCAGCACTGGGGCAGGTTTGAGACCTCACAGTACTCACAAGCACATCCCTTCTCTCCACACTGCTCTGGCTGCTGCTCTCTCTGACACTGCTTGCCTTCCCTTGCACCTCTGCTCCCTCTGCACTGCAGGCAAAATCCCTCTTCCTGAACCACGCCCTGCCCTATGCTTGGACGTAGATTTCGGTCTTAGCTTCATTAGTTGAAATGTCAAGTCCTACCTTGAAGCAGAGGCCAGGAACATTCAAGTCCCTGCAGCAGCATCCCCTCAAACTCACCTGGACTCAAGGGGACCTCTTCATTGCAGCACCTGGGGGACACAGAGCTCTCCCAGGCCTCCTGCCATAGCTCACTTTCTGTTGCACATGTGGAGATGCCCTTCACACCCTCCCCATCACAATGCAGCCTTCCATTCCCAGCTTTCTCTTTCCCTCTTTCATTCCTTTTGCCTTTTTCGTGCTTTAGCCAGCATCTCCATGTCCTCTTGCTTCTGTCCCTTTTCTCCAGAGGTTTCCTGGAGAGCAGTGCTTGCTGTGGGTGTTTGGCAGGAGGAAGGACTTTCAGCAGGTTCTTGGTGGGCTTGAAGGTGCCGGTTTGCCATCCAGGATGACATCTATCACCTGGTTGGTTTGGGCTCAGCTTGGCAGACAGCGATGCTGTCCGTGAGGGCCAAGTTTCAAGGTCAGCTGTCCATGGGGAACTTCACACTGCTTGGGTGCTTCCAAAGCAGTACTCCTTCAGGACTGAGCACCAATGCTCAGAGATGAGCCAACAAATGGCTAAAAAGGGAGGAGTTTGGAAAGCAAGCCCCAGAAACCTGCCTGGACTGTCCTGGGGAGGACAGATCAGCAGGTAGGCAAAACGGATGTGACCTTTTTAACTTCACTGCTAATGACCCTCCTTCTTGCCTCCCTCCACAGAGCACAAAACCACGGAGGGCTGACTGAGAAAAGAGCAACATGGACTTGAACAAAGGCAAACTGCCAAACCCTGACCCTTGGAGCCCTGCTGGTCCAAAGACAAGACTTGCTAGCATGGGTTTTGAGGTTAATGACACACATAGGCATGAAGTGCCTTCTTCTGTGCAAGTCCAGGGAAGGAAGCCCTGCTCACATCTCCTTGTGGGACCATCTGGTTTGGGGTGTTGTCCCTCCTCCTCCAGCTCAGCTCAGCCAGTGGTGGCTGCTCCTTTCCACCCCATTTCTTCCCTTGCCATGGACTTGCAAATCCCATCACGGCTGCATGTCTGGAGCTACCAACGTCCCTGCAAGTGCTCCTTCTTAAGTCAAACACCCACATGAAGGCTGCAGAAGATCAACTGAGCTGTCAAGGGAAAACAGAACTCACCAGGTGACCTAGAGGTCTCGGAAATAAAAACAAGGTCAGTATTTGCTGAGATTTGTAGCAGGTTTGTGCCTGAAAACAACAGCTGGGACATGGCCTCTCTTTCCTTGACCAGTGCTCCCGGTGATGCCTGGGTTAGTGTGTCACTGCTCTCCCCTGTGTTCTCAAGCTGTGCCCTTGTTCTCATTCCCTCGTGGCTTTGGCAATGCAGAGGTTGAAATTCCTCTTCATGCACTCTTGGCACCAGTGGAAAAGCAGCTGCAGTCCTGCCCATGCATTGCTCATACTTACAGCTTAAACATTGCCTTCTACTCAAAAGAACAAAGATAAAATGTCAGGAATTCACAGTTTTTATTGTCTTCCTTATGCCCACCCATCTTCCCCTGCCATCGATGTCAATGACTCAAAGTCCTCATCGTACAGTAGCCTTTGCCAGCACGGCACTCAAAGGGTTAACAAACCACGGCTTCTTGGACAGATAAGACATAAGCTCATTCACCAGTAGGAACACGTGGACAGTTGGGTTGTGGATCACCTTAGGGCTTCCTGTAGCGATTCTTTGGGGTTTCGCCACAGCCAGTGACGTCGCAGGAGAGGACATTGGGCTTCTTCCCCAAGCCGATGCTTCCCAAGAGATCGGGAAGCTCACGGGTGATGGCCTTCTCGATCTTCTCTAGGAAACACCCTCCCATGTAGGAACACTGCTGAGATAGCAGCTTAAAACTGGTGATGGGATTGATGCCAAAGAAGTCCTTGTAAGCCTCGCGGTTGGGGAGGTCAAATTTGCTGACATTGGTCTTTGCCAGAATGGATTTAAAGATAAAGAACCTGTCAGGATCTTCCACAATGTCCCTGAACACCAGTTCTCCATCGCTAAAGAAGGTCATTTTGTCCTTATAGGTCTGGAGATAGCGATCAACCAGCAGGGCGTGGATGCGCACCCGGATGGCATGCTGGCGGATGAAGGCAATCTTGTTTTCCATCCTGTTCTCAATCACCTGGTTGAGATCTTCCAGGAGCGATATCTCTTCTTTGAGGAACAGGTCTCTGTGGGTTTCCGGATGGTAGTCATGGGGCCAGAAGGAGCTAACGTACACCCTGGGCGGCTCTGTGACATTGATGAGAGGAGCCAGGCTCCAGAACAAGGCACCATAGACTCTCATCAGCTCCTGGGTAGCCAAGCTGTCAGCTTTGTTCAGGATGATTCGGATCTGAGACTCACGGCCTTTCAGCTGACGAAACAGCATCTCCAGCTCCAAGCCCACATCCAGCTTCGTGGGGTCAAAGACAACAAAGATGAGATCGGCTCTGTCAATGAACCACTGGCACACATCGTTGAATGGGTAACCTTGAGGAGAGGAAACAGGAAATCCAATGCAGGATGAGTCCCTTCATCAAGGGGATTGATAAACTGTGAGCCTGCTGTGCCTCAATCCTCATTTGGTTGCATGGGTTGTGAGGCACAGCGGACTTCCCCTGTAGCCTAGAACCTCTTTCTCACTTGTTAAAAACACTTTGGAGCTTCTTGGCACGAAAAGCCATCCATGGGTGTCTGGGCCTGTGACTGCCTGTCTCTCACCCTTATCTCCAGACCCTCCTAGTGTCTGCTGCTGACCACAGGTTCCTGATGTTCCTGTGAGCAGATACTCAGTCACAGGATCAGAGAATCATTATGGTTGGGGAAAAGAAAGTCCTCTAAGATCATTGAGTCCAACCATTCCCCCAACACTGTGATGGCCACCAGTAAACCATCTCGCCACATCCACACATCTTTTAAATCCCCCCAAGGGATGGTGACTCCACTACTGTCCTGGGCAGCCTGTGCTGTGTCAGGACTGCATTGTGCTTCAGCCACCTTTGTCACCTCAGATCATCATAGCATCTTTTCTGGGGTCCCTTAGATGAACCCAGTGAACCCCTACCTCTTTCTTGCTGCTTGCGGTTTTCAATAATGCCCGGTGTGTCCACGAAGGTGACTCGCTCCAGCAGTTTGTGGGGGACCTCAATGCCTATCAGCTTCTCCAAGAAGTTCTGCCCAAACTTCTCCAGGGGTGAGAAGGAGCGGGCACTGTCAGCAGCCATCACAATGCCCTCGATAGTCTTCAGTTTGGGGCCATGCATGATGACGGTGAACTCAGAGGTGGTGGGTTCTGCCCCTGCACAGCAATGAGAGGAGCAGCAGAGGCATGAAATCCATGCCAGGCCATGGACCCAACAGGGCTGGACTAAGACTGGGAGCATTGAGAGCATTGCGTGCTTCTCAAGAGATGCAGGGCCAAGGAATTCCTGCCCAACAATTTCCTGCCCATCTTCTTGGGAAGATGTCATGGGGTTGTTTTCTGTGGAGACTGGTTTCTCTGGAAGTGGCCTGACTGCACAAGGTCTCATGGAGAACCATCTCCTGGGAGCCCTCATTACCATAGCACTGATCTGGCCATGGACATTTGCCCTTAGCTGTGAGATGACATCCGTGGGAGCAGGGAGGAAGGAAGGGGAATGGCATTTCTCCTGGAAGGGTGAATGAGTTGGCTGCATGTGAGGAGGGATGGGGAGAAGAGAAAGGTGAGCTGCCCTTTTGACATGACTGCTGCTCATGGGATTGGGGTTGGGAGCTGCGAGCCCTCAGCTGCAGAATGAGGATGTTGTGGGAGAGATGCTCTCCTCCACCCTTGGAAGGATGGACAGGCTGTCGTGGGGAACCTCTCCCTTCACATGGCACCACAGCCAGGTGTCATGGAGCAGATCCCAACCTCCTGGCTATTAGGAGGCATTGAAGACGCACGGCTGGGAATTGCTGAATGCAGGGATGTGGAAATGCAGGCGTCAGCACCCCCTTGGCAAAGCAGTGAGTGTGGTACCTGTGTAGAGCTGGTAGGGAGTGTTGTCCAGCCCCAGGAGGTAGTTTATCATGGAGGATTTGCCGACGCTCCACGGTCCCAGGAATAGCACCATAGGCTTGGAAGTGATCTCCCCATCTGCGGAGAGGGGAAATAACAAGAGGAAGTGAAGGAACAATAGCCGTCGCCGCCGTGCGATTAACTCCCGGCTGTAACGAGCATCCCATCTGAGCGGCGCGGTGCTGCTGCCGGGGAAACAGCCGCCCTTGGGCCACCAGCCATTCGCCAGCCAAGGCAGCGCCCCGCCGGCTGCGGGAGCGGGACGGCCCCGTGCTCTGCGGCAGAGCCCACCTCGCTGCCTGACCTTCTCCGAGCTTTAGCCCTTCTTAGACTACGGAGGACTGGAAGGTCTTTTAAGCCTTGTCTCGGTTTGTTTCTGGTTTAGCCGTGTGAGTCTGGGGCTGGCTGCGGGCTGGGGTGTTTGAAGGCAGCCGCCGCAAAGCACGGGCCATGCCGAGGAGGAGGCCATGCCGAGCCCTGTGCACAGGGAGCTGCCGTGGGTTCGGGAGCAGCGCTGCGGCGCAGGGCTTGGTAAGCGCGGTGCGAGCCTGAGCCAGCTGCCTGCAAGCCTTTCCACCATGCCCTCGCAGGGACCTAGCCCCGGGCCGTGCCTCCCGACCCTCCGGCCGAGCAGGAGGTCATTGCCTGGGTGTGAGGCTCCAGCTGGATGTGGGGACGTCAAACAGCCCCGCTTTGGGCTTGGGGAAAGGCAAAAGGAGAGTGAACTATAGTCCCCATCCTGCATTCTTCAGGTCACACAGTTTTCTCCATGAGGATGGTGACCTGTCCCCGTGCCATGCCATCAGTCCAGGAGCACAGAGGTCCCTGGATGCACGCTGCCAGCGCCCCCAGGAGCAATCCCTGCTCAAACAGGACTCATGCAATCAGCTTGTGCCCACACTGCTCAACCCCCCAGCCCCCAGGGCCCCAGGTAGGCAGCCAGTGGAGCCAGAGGAGCCCAGGGCCTATGCCAGCCCTCAGGCTGTGCCCAGGACACACGGGAGCCTGTGAGTCTGAAGCAGGACAAGAATGGAAGTAAAACTGGGTGAGTTCCCACTGGTGAAAACCAACCCCATCCTATGCTCAGGGTGGGAGAGGGTCTATCCTGTTGTTGCTAACAGGAGTTCAGCCAGGGGATGGATGACACCAGAGGAGCTGGGAGCTGCTATCTCAGCTGGAGCAGAGCCTCCCCCATAGCCCAAGGCAAGGAGATACCCTGGGCAAGCTGTGCTGCCCTCAGCACCTTCTCTTCAACCACATGCCTCATGCAGAATTATCTTCCATGAGGTAGTTTAGAGCCCCTAGTGCTCCATGGCTGCCATCCATGCAGGAGCCAGCAGCATTCCAGCAGGAATCAGGGATCCATCTCCAAGGTGCGGGAAACCACAAAGCCCCTGTGGTGCTGAGCTACTGCCCCGAGGGTGCTGGAGGGCACTGCATGGCAGCTTCACACTGAACCCATCTGGCCATGGGAGCAGGCACTGGGGAGAGCATTCCAGCCTGCTCCTGCTATATCTGCCCATCACAAGCTCACTGTGTCACCTCCGGGGAAGGGAATGGGCTGGGGACATCTCTCCATGAGGCACTGCTGCATCCATACAGCTCAGCCCTTCTTCACAGCACCTCTGAAGCAGGGGATGCATGGCTCTTCCTGCACCCTACTCCCTGCCTGGCAGCAGGAATCCAGCCTTGTCTTCTCCCATGGGACCAAAACAAGTGTTGAAACCTTGGACTCTCATTATTAATCATTCCTCTGCCGCTCTGTCGCCGCTGCTCTGCTCTCTTGCCAGCTTTAATTAGGTTAGGATGGTTGTTATTATTACCATTATCCCTGTGATGTTGTGCCAGAGGTTTGGGGTGGGTCCCTGTGTGCTCTTTCATAACACATCCCTGGCCAGGTGTGACTGTGTGAATGTGGGCACTTGTGAGCTCCGGCTCTGCTGCACATCCCCCTCTCTGCTCTACGGAGCCAAGGTGGGCAGCGAGGTGGGCAGCCCCCCTGCCTGGTCACCCACAGCCCCTCGAGCAGCTCTGTGCCCCCATGCCCTGTGTGGGCAGTGCCCAGCGCTTGCAACTCTGCAGGAACTGCAGGAGCTGCAAGGATGTGAGACCGGGTATGAATTCCCTGCTGCTTGCCCAGAGACCGGGAGAGAGGGAGCATCTCCCACCCGGGAGGGTGCTGGCCTGGCATCTGTCCCTGCTATGTTCCCGTGCCATGTCTGTCAGCAGCAGCTCGGGTCAGCTCGGTGGCCCGGACAGCGGAAAGGAGCCGGGGCTCGCTGCCGGCCGGGCGGGGATGGCGGCAGCTCCATCACAGCGGCTCTCTCCAGCCACCCTGTGGCTGCTCGCTCTCAGCTCAAGCTCAGACGAGCCTCAAGCTCGTCCCTCCGCAGAGCCTGGGTCTGCTTGGGCTGCTCAGCTCTGGGCATAGGAGCAGTTCGGTTGTCCAAGTAGTTTTCTTTCCTAGAGGAGTGGCTTTCTGTGAGGTTTTGCCATGTGGCAGTGTCAGACTGCCCTTGGTTGGAAGCACTGCTGCTCTGGGGTGGAGAAGAGACATCTCTGGGGAGAACTTAGAGCCCCTTTCAGTGACTAAAGGAGATCCAAGAGAGCTGGAGAGAGACTTTGGATGAGGGTCTGGGGTGACAAGGCACAGGAAAATGGCCTCACAGTGAGAAAGGGCAGGGTTCTATGGGATTTAGGAAGAAATTCTTCCCTGTGGGGAGGCCCTGGCTCAGGTTGCCCAGAGAAGCTGTGGAAATTCTTCCCTGGGAGGGTGGGCAGGCCCTGGCACAGGGTGCCCAGAGCAGCTGTGGCTGCCCTGGATCCCTGGAAGTGTCCAAGGCCAGGTTGGCTGGGGTTTGGAGCAACCTAGGACAGTGGAAGGTGTCCCTGGCCATGGCAGGGGGTGGAACTGGGTAGCCTTTAAGGTCCTTTCCAACCCAAATAATTTCATAAATCTACGATTAATCCTGGGCAGGGCCCTGTCTCCCCTTGTCCTCAAGCCCAGCAGATGTGCCCGGTGTGGCCTCTCCCCCAAGTGCAAGTCTGTCCTGAGGATGCTGAGCAAAGCAGAGGACCTAGCAAAACCTCCTTCCTCTCCTGGTTCCTACTGAGCCACAGGCACCAAGCTCTTCTTTGTCCTCAAGCCACCCAGGAAGGCTGGGACACCTGGGGACACTCCCAGCATCACCCACACTTCTGTCCCACCCCTGTGCCACAAACACCATGGGCCGTGTGTCCATGGCACAGATCCAGCAACCCTTGGAGGGCACCCCTCGCTCCCAAAGCTTCCAAATCCATGAGTATCCTGACAACACATGTGCCCACAGCTGGAGGGACCAGCCCACGTGGCTGAGCCAGCCTGTGCCTCCCCCGTGTGCCCCCCAGCCTGTGCCCACCCTGGCAGCACGTGTGTGAGCACCTGAAGGCGAGATGAGATAAGGCAGCTATCGGAATATGCTATAAATAGCCCCAGCCTTCTGCACTGCTGGCACGCCGGCACGGCAGGGAGCCAGAGGCTCTCCAGGCACCAGCAGGGCTCGGCTGTGGCTGTGCCCAAAGGAGCCTGGTCTGGCAGGGTGTGGCAGCGTGGCCATGAGGAAGGACAGGAGGGATACAGGATGGGATTTCCCTGCAGGAACATTGTTCCCGTGGCTGAGTACCAGGCCCAGGGGAAGGGCTGGGTGTTGGCTGGCATTTCTTGGACTATCTCCCATCTCCTGATCCTCCTGAGGGACCTGGCAGCACACCCTGAGTAGGATAGGCAGGGAGAGGAGCCAGCTCGGGCTTCTGAAGGGGCTGAGGCTGCTGGGCAAGGGCCAGCCCGTGTTACTGGGACAGCTGCTGTGGGATCAGGGGTGGACATTCAGGAAAGTTTCTCACGTAGGAGGGTGAAGGGTGGGAAGAGATCCCCTCTATAGGACGAGCTCCTCCAGTTTGTGCTGTGGGTGAGATCAACCTAAAGGTCCAACACATACAATCATGGAATAACTTTAGGTTGGAAAAGTCTTCTAAGATGACCAATTCTAAAAGTTCTTGCAGCACTGCCAAGGCCACCATTAACTCACGTCCCCAAGTGCCATATCCAGAGGGCTTTTAAATCCCCCCGGGATAAGGGACTCCACTGCCCTGGGCTGCTGTGCCAGGGCCTGACAGCCCTTCTCTGAAGAAATTTTCCCAATATTTCCAGGCTTCCTCAGGTGAAACTTGAAGCCATTTCTTCTTGTCATGTCCCTTGTTCCCTGGGAGTGGGCCTGGCCCCTACCTGGCTCCACCCTCGTGTCAGGGAGTTGAGAGGGAGAAGGTGAGAAGGTCCCTCCTGAGCTTCCCTTTGTCCAGACTGAGCCCTCCATCTCCCTCTCACAGGACTACCAGAAACATCTTTGAACCCTGGCCAGAGGAATATTCTGCCTCTCAGTCTTAAACCAAGAGGGAATGGTGTCAGAGTCTAGGCGAGGTGAGAATTGGAGGGAAAGGCGCTGTCAGGACAGAGTCAGGCTGGGACAAGTGCGGGCTCTGGAAGGGCTGGGGACACTGTCACGGAGGGCAGCGGGTGCCGGCCCCACTCGGTGCCTGGGCAGCGCGGCTGCATTGCCAGGAGCCCGGGGAAGCCGCAGGGCAGCGCAGAGCGGAGGCAGTGCCGGCAGCATGCAGGGAGCAGGCGGCGATACCAACCTGTGGCCGAGGAGCCCAGGGTGCGTCCGGGGTAAGCTGTTAGCGAGGGACACGGGGAGAGAGAAGAGGAACCGTGAGTCCGAGGAGGGATGCGACAGCCCGGAGTGGTCCAGGACAAGGAGGGAACCGATGGCCACATTCCCAGGAGGAGACAGGGAGTTACAGCCTGGGAGTGACCTGCAGCTCCCAGGACAAGCATTGAACCCCTGTCTGCCCTGCAGGTCGGGGATGTGGCTCGGGGTGCTCTGCATCCCAACCCCCGCTCTGCGGAGTTGTTGCCTTCCCTGGCATCACCCACTGAGCACACAGAGCCCAACAAGCCAGGGTTAGACAGCCACCAACCCAGCAAGTGTCCTGACAACCCCAGTGACAGGGTCACCTGGACCCAGCCCCTGTGGCTGGTGATGGCACCTGGGAGGTCATTCCCTACACAGGGACACTTGCTAATTAGCATACATCAGTAATTAGGGTCACCAGCATGCACCACAACCTGGTGTGACCTCACAGCAAGCTTTCCATGGCTGGACTGGGAGAATCCCTCACTCTCAGCTAGGGATAGTCCCTCCAAGCACAGAGTTGGACCCAGCCAGAGCATGTCTGCATCCACGTGGGATGGCAGAGCGGAGAGGCGGGAGGGTGGCAGGCAGGGAGAAGGAAATGGCATCTGCCAGGCTTAAGCAGAGGGTGTGTGGGAGCTTTCTGAGATGCACCCTGACAAGTCAGAATTGATGGTGACAGCCACAGCTCCCACAGGACTCCATGGGAGTTTTCACATGTTGTGGGGAGCAGAGGAGTTCTTTGGATTACACTGCAGTGAAAGGAGCTGATGGGAACAGAGACAAAATGGAAGGCTGCCACGTAATGGAGGGGCCAGGGTGCTTGCCACGGCACCCCTCTATATTGGTTTACACCTCCAAAGGTCACACATATTCCATGACAGGCCTGCCCCAAAGCTCCCCCAGCTGTCCTGCTCCTCCCAGCCAGCTGAGCCGGCAGCTCTGTGCCCTCCAGCCTCCCCCCACCATGGAGAGGGGGCACAGGGGGGAGCTGGAAGCACCTCCCAGCCTGCAGGGACAGCGCTGATGGAATGAACCCGCTTGGGACACGGGCACTGTGCAGGGGAAGCGTTGAGAAGGCTCCCTGAGCTCCACTGTGTCCTCACCTGCCCTCCAAGGTCAAGAGAGTTCCCTGGGCCAACCCTGTAACTAATGTGCAGGTTTCTCTGATTACACTGCTAATGAGGGACTGGGGAAAGCTGGATCTCTGGGTATGAAAGGCAAACTGCTGAGCTGTAGGTTTCCAGATAGGGTTGTGCGTGCCAGGGTATGGCTGGGCTGTCAGAGATCATTCAAGAAGTTTGGTGTCCGTAAAAATTTTTTGGAGAGGAGCATGGCCAGGATGTCTCACAGCTGAGACAAGGACTGGAGGCAGTGCAACATCCCTGTGCCCTTCCCTGGAGGCCAGGAGGGGACTGTGGGTTGCCAGCTCCAGGGTCACAGCACTGTGAGGGTGTCCTGTAGGACACAGCGGGGTGTGCTGGGACATGACCTGGGGACTACCAGCCTGAGGGGTGGCTGTTCCTCACACTGAGGTGGGACAGACCATGGAGTGTTGAGGTGAGGCCAGGAGAAACACCAGGACATGCTCTCCAAGGTGAATCCTGCTGAGGAGCTGGGTTTGAGAGAAGCTGGGAAAACACCAGGGTGAATTGTTGTTTCCTCAGGAGCTGAGAAAGCCAGCAGGAGCCTGGGGAACACTTAAACACTTGTTTCCTCCCAAAAAGGGAGCAGGGAGGTGGCTGCTTGGGCATGGGATGGATTAAGGGTAGGGTAGGACATGCTGAGGGCTGCAAACTGCAGCTGGGAGCTGCATCCTCTGGCTGTGAACAGCAAAGTGGGAGTTAGAGCCCACCAGCTGCCCCTTTAACCCCAAACTTCCTCCTGACCTCTGCCCCGAGTTGACATCAAACACCAAACACCAGAGCAGCTTGGAGAGGAAGTTGGGGTGTTGCCAGGGGACAGTCCAGCAGCCATGGGGTGACAATCAGGACATGTTGTGAACCTCAATCACCCTCCCACAGGGTAACTTCCCTCTGTTCCCCACTGGCTCTACCCTGGAGATGGCCTGGCTGGGTAGGGAGATGTCCAAGCCTGCTTAGAAAATGTCTGACCCAAACTAAGGAGTTGCAGGAGGGATGCCTGGGAAGCAGGAGGGATGCCTGGAAAGCCAGAGTTCTGCTCTACAGGGATGTGCCCCAGCTGAGTGTGGAGCCTGTTTGCTGGTGGAGCAAGGCCAGCTGTAAAAGAAAGATCTGCGGGGAGGGTGTATTCCAGTCCTGTCTCAACAGAAGGAAGGGCATGGCTCCAAGGGCCTGGACACCTGGGGAGGCAGGCAGAGTTGCAGGACAAGGAGGACAACTTCAGGGCCTTGGCAGGAGGGTGACATGGGCACAAATTCTTGGGACACTGGCAGCAGAGACTCCAGCAGCCCCTGGATACTCAGGAGACATCTGGCCCTGGCTCCTGTGCTCGAATAGATACTCAGAGGAGAATTACTGCAGTGAACAAAGGAGTCAGACTTGGGTTTGAGCCATCTGTGCTTGGAAAATGAGGCTGCTTGTGTTTCTTTGGTCACAAGAACTTCCTGTATCTTGTGAGCATCTTGGGACAGGGCTGCACTTTCCTCTTCTGGAGGGACATGTGTGTGATCTGGCTCAGCCCACGCCATGCCAGGGGCCACAGGGACCTGCTCGCCCAATCCATTGTGTCTGAGATTGCCAAGGCCTCGAAACTCCAGCTCTCAGGATGAGTGAAGGCTGTGGAGCTTGAGGAATACCCTGCCTACATGGCTGTGTCCTGTACCCAGCAGGAAGGATGCCAGCTCCTGCCACCCCCAGGAAGCTCATCCCCAGCCTTGAGAGGTCCTGAGCTTCCTTGCCAAGCCTGTTTCATTGGGCCATGATCTCTGCTTGGCAGGGGTACAGGGCATTGATGTTGAGCAGGTGGGAGACCCGAGGCAGGCAGGGCTCAGTGCTCAGCCCACACAGATGGCCCTGACAGCAGATGGGCTGAGGCAGAGGCAGGAATTCCTGCTGCTGGGTTCACTAGGGCATGGCCTCTAAGTGTTCATGGACTTCCTGGGAAGCTGCAAAAGAGGACACGCTATCCAAGGCTGCCCATGATCTGCTCTCTGTGCTGTCATCTGCATCCCAAGGACCTGCTGGTGCCAGAGACCCCAGTGCCCGTGGCATTACCTGTGATCTCGTGCTGCCTCAGCTCGTTGTATCTGTAGGAGTGTTCCAGGGGCTTGATGGAGGAGTGGTAGATCTTCCTCAGCCGCTGCAATACTCCTGGGGGGCAAAGCATGTGGGCAGGTGAGAGGCAAGCCTCACCAGGCTGGGTGAGACCCTCCTGGGGCCATTCCCTGCAGGTCCTGAGCATGGCCCAGCCGTGGATCAAGGGACTTGGCTTGCTGCTGAAATCTTGGTCAAACTGATCCCAGCCACATTTTGCCCACAGGAGTTGTGGCTGCCCCTGAATCCCTGGAAGTGTCCAAGGCCAGGTTGGACTGGACTTGGAGCAACCTGGTCTATGGAAAATGTCCTGCTTGTGGCAGAGGGGTGGGATGAGATGGTCTTCTACCATCTCTCCCAACTCAACTGTTCTAGGATTTTGATACTTCTCCCCTGCTAATGTTTCCCACTGGGCACTGTCCCCATCTGCTCCCAGCAGCTGATGGGAGGAGCTCCCTTCCTAGGTGCTGCTTAGCACTCAACACCCACAATCCCAAAAAGCCCTCCACCATGGTGCCAGGGCCCCCGGCATGGCCCCTGAGCTGCTTGTTAGAAAAGAAGAGGAGCTTTTTCCACAGTATCTCTTATCACTGCCTTTCCAGCCCAAACTGCCAGCGGGACCAGCAGAACCAAACCTTTGAGCAGCAAAACCGAGTATATAATTGGAATAAAATCCCAACCCTTTCTTGCAAGTTGCTCCAGGTTTCTTTGAGCAGGGATATGCCTGATTCACTGTCTGCGTCTTCCAGCCTCTATACCCTCCTAAATCTTTTATGCCCTCAGTGATGTCCTTAAAATACCTAAAACATGTTAACCCAAGAGCAGCCAAAGGGCTGTTATTGAAGATCTGGCATTACTAGACCTGCAAGAAGCAAGGTTAAAATCAAAACACAAGGAAAATCCTGTCCATGGTCTTAGTGCAGGGCATGCATGGCCTCCTCACCTGAGACATCATCGGCAGGTTTTTCCTCATTGAGCTTCAGGGTGTTCTCCAAGTGGGACCGGTCACGCTTGGTCGGCTCGCTGGCATCTTCAACCTCTTCTGGAGGAGAAAACAAGGAGACCTGTTACTGCTGGAGGGGGGAACACACACAGGAGCTCACACAAGCGACTGCCAGGGAGAGGGCAGGGGGAGCACACACACCCCAAACTGGCGGGCACGGCATGCCCACGGCAGCTGCTGTCACCCTTGGCATGCCCCGTGCTTTCCCTTTAGCACAGGCCTCTGGAGGCTGCCAGGGCTGTGGCTGCTGGGGGAAGCGTCATGGGCAACTGCTTGGCTCCGAGGAAGGGCTGGCTGCTCGTGGGGAATGCAAAGGATGTGCCTGGAAGGGGCTCCCGGGGCTGGGATGTAGCACGAGCACACACGGCAGCTGCTGCCCAGCGGGGCCCTGGTGCTTCCCCCGGCAGCTGCGGCTCCGCGGCTCAGCCTCAGCTGCCGGCTGTGTGCTGCCGCCTCTCTGGCTGCCCACTCCCCCAGAAACCTGCATGGTCAGCTGGAGACGTGGGGTCCCAGGCTCTTGGGGGACAGGCCAGCCTGGCCCACCTTTGCCAGTGGGGCTGTTCCCTCCCAGTTCTCCCACCTCTGTCTCCATGTTCCCCTGCCCTCTGCACAGCGCCCTGTCTCTCATGGCTCCATGCCAGGCGTGGGGAGCATGAGGCAGCTGCCTCCACTGGGGAAGGCGCCCCACTGTCCCCAAACAGGGAGACAGAGGTGTCCTTGCCATGGAGGTGCTGGCACACCAGGAGCTTCCAAGATCTTTTTGATATTGGGAGCTGGATTGGACTTTAGCAGGGGTCTGGGGACAGGTCTGGGGACAGCAGGATTAAGCAGGACACCACTAAGCCCTGAGACTGTGTTGAGCATCTACTGAGTGTTGGGTTGAGGAAGACCTTTTGACTTGCCAAGTGAAGACACAGAGACCAAACTGGGTTTGTCTTTTGGGTAAAATGGGAGGCTTTTTGAGCTGGGACATTACAGATGAAAACAACAAAAAATACTAATCTGGATCCAAAGGTCACTGCCCAGCCTGTGGGCCAAAGTCTACAAATATTTCTAGGAAATCGTGGTGGGGGGTATCCCTTTCCCCTAGTTAGCCTTTCACTGATTGAGCAGGGCTGGTGCCTCAGCAGCTCATTGGCCTGGATTAGTTCTTCACACCTTCCCTATGAGCCAAGATCTGGTGGAGAGGAGCCCCACAATCCTGGGAGTCCCACCATCCAAGAAGCATCCTGCCCCTGCACAAGCCGAGGGCCCAGAGGACTCTGCGGGTGATGGATAAAGAGTCTTTAAGAGATCTGCGAGTGCTGAAAGGGGCCTGGAGGTTAAACATTTTACCCATGTCCACATGCCTGAGAAGAAATCATGGACTTGGAGTGGAGAGAGGGGAATATCAGTCAGTGTTGGCACCACTTCGATGAGTGCCCGCGTGACGGGCATCCTGCTGCGGCCTCGCTGCCTGCGGCCGAGCGCTGTTAGGGCAGGTGGGGAAGCAGAAGCATTAGGAGAGGGCCATGCACTAGGTCAGGTTTAATGTGCCAAGCTCAGCTCCGCCGGGTTGATGGGAGGTCACTCCTGCTGCTACAGCACACCCACAAGAAAAGACTCCAACCTATCTGGCTGTGCTGGGTCTCAGCTGCAGCTGGGGTGGTGCTGGGGACCTCTGTTCCTGTCAGTGGGGTCTTGTCTGCAGGGGGGTCTGCTGCTGCTGGGGGATTTTCTGCCACTGCAGGGAGGTCTGCTGCTGCTGGAGGGTCTTCCTCTGCTGTTGGTGGGTCTTCCTCTGCTGTTGGTGGGTCTTCTGTTACTGGTGGGTCTTTGGCTGGTGGATGTTCCACCGTTGGTGGGTTTTCCACTGCTGCTGGTGGGTCTTCTGCTGCATCCCCACAGGGTGGATGATGGCAGCTGGCAGGGCCATCCCTGGCTTCTCCTGTGCCAGCAGCTGTTGGTTTCCTGTCGTTCTTTTTGTTGGAAGTGCTGGTTGCCTCCTTGTCATTCTCTCCAGATTCATTCTCTGGCCTGTCACCATCTTCGTCAGACTCTTTCTCCTCCTTAGACTCTCCTTCTTCAGACTCTTCCTTGCCTCCATCTACCTCAGACTCCCCATGCTCACCTTCCTCAGACTCTCCTTGCTCGTCATCTTCCTCTGAGCTCTGCTCGTCCCTTTCCTCCTCTCCCTCGGGAGCAGATGCTGCCCTCGGCTCCTCTATTTGCTCTTCCCCTGGCTGCCCTCCCTCCTCAGAGCCTCCTTTCTCTGTGCCAGGCTCCTCATCCTCCTGGGCATGGATGTCATCCTGTGTGCCAGGCCCATGGTTCCTTCCACGATGAGCAGCCATGGATTCCTCCCCTGAGCTCAGTTCTTCCTGGCCCTGCTCCTTGCTGCTCTCCTCTGTCTGGCTGTCCCCTGGCCCCAGGCCCTTCCTCAGGCCACCCGCCGGATCTTTCTCCCCCTCTCTGTGTCCCTCCTCGGTGACACCAGGCAAGGAGGCATTGGCAGTGCCACCGTCTTGCTCCTCCTCAGGGCTGCCATCGTCTGCCTTCTCCTGCAGCCGGGGCTCCGTGCCGGCTGGGGGGCTCTGGGCAGCACCGTCCCCATGGCCCGTGCCGGGGGCGCGCAGCTCTAAACGATGAGAACAGCTCAGTCAGTCCCACCCGCGCTGGCCCACGGCCACTGGGGCACCTGCCAGGGCCCTGAGGGACGAGGTGTGCCTGCTACCAAGAGGTTTAAACTCTTCCCTAAGCCTTCTCCAGCTCCAGCTCAATTTTCTGTCCCTGTCACAAGAATTTGGGTGCAAAGATGTTTGTGGGGGCAAAGTGGAGCTGGCAGGGGTTCTATGGCTCCACCAGCCCTGGCTGCCTGGCACTGGGGCTGCTGCCCACCCCAAAGCACTGCAGGAAGGTGGCAAAGCTTCCCTAAAGATGAGGAAAGGAGTAAAAATGGCAAATTTTGAGGGGCTGTGGGCACTTGGCAGGTTAAAAGGGTCCTTCCCCAGCCCTGACTCAAGAGAGCATCACACCAACCGAGGTGAGTGGTGAAGGGAGGGGCAGGGGGAGGAGGAAAGAGCTTCCTGGCATGAGGGGCTGCCCAGTATGGGGTCCTGCCTTCAGTCAGGGCCTAACTCTGGCCACGGGGCTGAGGAGCTATTTATTGTAAGTGTCCCTTCACTAGGAAAGCATGTGGCACGCCGTGCTGCTGCTGGGGACACAATGAGTGTGTTCTGTGGCCCAGGAGAATCCATCCGTATTTTCCATAGGCTCCAACTGCAATTTAACATCGGTCAGCGGGTGCCAAAAATAAAAGATCATGGCTATACTGTCTCTGTTACAAACAGTTGCTGCTAGTTTAAATAATCCCCCCAAACGTCTCATGCCAGGGGAGCATTTCAGAGGAAAATAATTCCTTTGTACTCCAGCTGGCAAGCAGAAGCCAAGCAGGAAAAAAGGCCACCTCCACCCAGGCTGCAGGAGGAGAGGGGCACGGCCAGTCCCGTGCTCTGGCTCCTGCTCCATGTCCATGCAGGAGCCACAGGACTGTGTCCAGCAGGACCTCGGCAAAGCTGGAGCTCACTGGGCTTGGCCGCAGAGCCTGTGGTGGCCGAGCACAGGAGGAGCTGGGCTGGGGTCAGTGTGGGGCCAGCCCCAGACCCCTCAGCCCAGTTTGCCCTGGGGATGCCAAGGGGTGGTTTTATCTCCATGGCACTGGGGCTGGTGGGGCAATGAGCTGGGATCAGGTCGCCTTGGGAGGCTCGTGCCATGCCAGCAGCGGGCACTGGGAAGGACAGGCTGCCCCCAGCCTGCCCTCATTGCCAGTGGCTCTTGGTTCCCCTGGCACAGCAGAGCTGCAGCCACTGCCACAGCCCCTCACCCTGCCCAACCCGGATGCAGAGGTCACCCTTGCTCTGGCCTCGCTGACCTCCCTGTCCTCTGCTGGCACACAGCTCACAGGTGCCTCCAGGCGCCCAACTCAGCTCCCAGATGGAGGGAGATAGTTGTGGGCAACCCCCACGCCCCTCCCTTCCACCCTGGTCCTTCAGGTCACCTTCCTGCAAGACCCCTGGGACCCTGCAGGAGCCTCTTGAAAGGAAATATCTCTATTTGACCTGCAAAGCCCTGAGTGGCTGGAGCCAACATGGCCCTGCCTGGCCCTGGTGGCCTGGGAACCAGCCTGAGTCATTAGAGGGTTCCCTCAGCTGATGGGAACAGGGATATTCTCAGTTTGGCCCCAAAATAGCTGGTGACCTGGAGAGCTGGGAGAGGAGTGAGGATCAAAGCAGAGGAGGAGGGCAGGATCAGGCAGAGGAGACCCTGAGAGTCCTCAGGGCTTTGTCTGGGCTCTGTGTGCCCCCTCTGACCCAGAGGAGCCATCACCCACCATGGCTTGGCACAGCAGCAACGCCAGTGCCCACCTCGAGCCTTCCCTCGAGGAAAAAAGGAAATATCCCCCAGGGCTCAGATGGGGATGTCCCTGCTGTTCACGGGCTTTATTTCCTGTGACCTTCAAGGTCTGACAAAGTCCCTGTCCCCTCTCCACCTCCTTCTCCCTGTTTCCCCTACATGGTCGCCCGATCCACTGAATTGTGCTGACCGGCACATGGCGGGCCGATGAGTGCAAAATGGGCCGAAGGTTACGGGCTTAACACCCTCCGGAGGCTAAAAATACGGCACGGCAACTGTACGGGGCACCGGCAGGAGCAGCCCCGCCGAGCCCCCGCCCCTGCGGCCCCGGCCCCTCGCCCGCTGCCAGCCAAGGGTGACGTCCGCACCTGGGGGCCCCCGTGGGCTCCGGGAGGGGACAGCCACGGTGTAAAGTGACACCGGGGCTCCCCGTGTTCACACCTTGCATTGTGCCAAGCAGATGGGCGGCATCGGAGAGGAGACCTCGCCCTTTTCCCCTCGGGGACTTGACCTCCCTGCGAGTCCCTGGCTTGCATTGCCCCTGCCACCCCTTTCTCGTGCTGGGACTATTATGAGCTGCCAGGGGACACATTTTCAGGTGGTGACAGCGGGGATGGAGATCCTGCGGCGCGGTTCTGGGTGCCACAGGATGCCGTGGCGGGTTTGCACCCAGAACAGCCTGTCCGGGAAGGAGGGGCATGGCTGAACATCGCGGTGTCCCCTCCATCCCGGCACGGGCACCAACGGAACAGCAACGACCTGATGGCAAAACGGGTCCTCCAGGAGGACGGTGAGAAGGGACAGATGGGCACAGGTGGCCCTGGAGGGACACTCTCCCCCTCCAGCAGAAATCGGAGCCGTGAGCGTGGGGCCGGCGATGGCAGGGCTGCGGGGATGACTTTTCACACGCCCCCTTCCCCTGCCCAGATCCCGATCCCTGCTTCCCTGGGGGTTTTATCCACTGGCTCCTGCAAGTCCCGTGCTCCCCGTGTCCTCCCAGGGGCGTCTTGGTGGGACCTCGTATCCCAAATACCCAACCCTGCCTTTATTCTGGCAAAGCCCTTTAAAACCTCACGGAAACCAAACACAAAGAAGCTGTCAGGGAGTTCCTGGATTTTCCAGATGGACCTGCTGCAGACCCCCACCTTTCCTGTGGGACCCCTTTTGGGGGTGATGTCCCTTCCCTGCAGGCCCTGTGGTCCCCATGGCCCTTGCTCAGGGCCATCCCTCCAGGGCTCCTCCAGCTCATGGCCCTGCCAGCTCAGCACTCAGAGCAGGGGGAGCCTGGCTCCAGCTCCACTTGCGGTCAGCTGGGCCAACACCTTCAGAGGGAGGTGTCCCACGAGGGTTCAAGCAGCCCAGGGGACACGAGCACAAGGATGGGGCTGAGGATGGGGTTGGCTCTCCAGACCTTTGTGCCCCACAAAATCCAGGATGGCCAGACATCATCACATCCCAGAAGCTTCATGATCCCAAAAGTCCAGCATATTCCTGGTTTTCAATGCACAGGGAGGTCTAGGAAACAGTTTTGTCAAACTACCTTGACCTCATTTGTACAGAAAATTCTAAGTTTAGTTTAAAAATTTATGAAGTGATTAGATTTCTGTAAATGGTTGGATAGAACTATATTATGTTTTTATTAGTACACGGCAAAGAAACATCACCAGGAGCTACCAAATAGGTTGAAACCAGGCTTGGAACTTTTTGAATAGAGATTAAAATAGGCAATCACTGCTGCAGGGTGCTTCTTCCGCTGTCTCCCCACCCTTAAGGTCTGTCCTAAAGGACCCTGAACCCTGACTTGCAGAAGACATGAAGATGAGGAAGGTGGGAGATGAAGCACCTGCTTCTTCCTGGCTGAGGAGATCTGGGTCCATCAGTGAGCAGAGGGCCAGGAAACGTCAGGTATTTTGGCACAGGTAGATGTCACACTGTACATCGAGGAACATCCACCTGCAGTGTCCCTTGCAGCTTGGGGGAATGTTGGGGGACCCAAGGGACCTGCTGTGGCATGGCTGGGGCTGGAAGAGCTCCTTCTTCCAGAGGAAGGGTATCCAAGAGGTTTCACTGTTCCTGGCCTCCAGCCATGGGAGACTTCACCAACCCACCCCAGGGATGTCCCCTGAGGGACATCCTCTGTCCATTCAAGGCCAGACTTCCTGGTTCTCCATCCTTCCTTGGGTCATCCCAAGCATTCTTGGTCACCCCTTGGATTTGCCAGCCTGGATTCTAATGCCTGATGTCCCACAAGATCCTCAAGCCCAGGGGAATGTGGGGGCAGACCCTGCCTGGCCGTGCTGAGCGGGGGGACCCAGCCCTGGGTGTGGCAGCACTGGGGACACCAGCACATGGACAGGGCCACACAGCTCCAAGCCCTTTTCTGCAGTGTAGCCAGGACTGTGTGACCCCAAGGGTTGAGCTGCCTGCCAGGCTGGCGCCAGGGCCATGCTGCCACTGCCAGCACCCCATCCTGGCTCACGGTGCCTGTCCAGAGCCCCCCCTGCCCCCCCGCCCCCCCTGCAGCCCCCACCAGCAGAGGAGCTCAGGGCTCCCTCCAGCAGGCACTAACAAGGGAAATGTCCCTGTGAGCTGGAAATAGCTCCATGGAGCCCTGCACAGCCCCAGGCTGCTGCTATTCCTGCAGAGCTCAGGGAACAGGCCTGGTCACCCTGACCCAATGGCCAGGCTGGGATTTCACCAGCTTGGCAAGTGGGACACAGTGGAACAGGCACCCTCCCAGCCTGGTGCCAGCCCACAGAGACCTGCTGGTACCTCTGTGCCACCAGGGCCATGCACAAGTGAGGTCTCCTGGCCTTCCTGCCATGCTGGATGTCACCTACACACTGGGACAAGGATGGCAGATGGAGAGGGTGTCACAGCAGAGCCAACCTGCCTTGCTTTGCTCAGCCAACACCTTGGCGGTAAGATGGGGCACCCACAGGGACCAGGGTCCCCTTGGGGTGAGGCACCAGGGGTGTGACAGGGATGTAGGTGGCACAAGCACCCAACACACCCAGGGCACCCCAAGCCCCTTGTCTCACACACACCCAATGGCAGTGCTGCTCATGGCTGTGCTGGTGCTGGAGGGTGGAACAAGCCCAGAGCAGTGTCACTGGGACACAGAGGTCCCCACCTCTGGGGAGGTTGGTTACTGTGGGGGAATGGGCCTGGGATGGTCAGGGTGGGGTGTCCCCATGGCTGCTGTGCCCAGGGCCCTGAGCCCACACAAGGTGTCACAGTCCTGCTCCCGAGACGTTCTGGCTTGGGAGGTGGAGCCCACCCTAAAGTGACACGTTCCAAGGTGATGGAGAACACCCAGGATGCCATGAGAAAGTGGTGCTGGAGCTCACCCTGAGGTGACACCTTCCAGGATGAGGCAGGATGAGGACTCCCAGAAGCTGAGGCTGGCACAGACCCCTCGGCGGTCACCAGGAGGGGTCTGTGACAGCCCTGCAGTGCCTTGCAGGAGGACACCGCTGTGCTAGGACTGTCCCAAGTCCTCTCTCAGCTCAGAGGTGGTGATGGCACAGCCTGGAATTGCCCTCCCACTCAAAGCCATGATGGCTGCAGAGTCAAGGGATGCCCAGGGCAAAGTGTCTGCCAGCATCCCCGTAGCCCATTGCTGGTGGCCACAGTGGTCACCCAGCCTGGAAGGGATGACTGGGCTCTGTCTGAGGTGTGAGTGTGCTCCCCTGGCAGGAGCAGATGGAGTACTGGGTGAGTGCCCTCACCATGAGCCACTGTCCAGCCCCACGGTGGGTGCTGTTCCCTGCCAGGCTCCTGGCAACCCCAGGGAGCTTTGCCAGCCCCAACCATGTGTGCAATGAGCTGCCTCAGTGGGGGCTGTAAGAGCACAGGCACAGGGCAATTCCCACCCCCAGCCTCTGGGAATGGTGGCAGGGTCTTGGCAGCCCCAAGTGCCTCTAAATCCAAGGGACCACACCTTGCCATGATGTTCCAATGAAGCCCCTGGTCTCCACTGGACTTCCACCCCTTCTCTTCCCATGGGCACCTGCAGCCCCACAGCCCTTTGGGATCCCCACAGCCCCACAGGCACCAACAGGGTTGAATGGGAAAAGTTGTCCCAAAAATGGAAAACATATCCTCTCTAAGCCACTTCCTGCACCCCAAAGGAGCCAGGTCTGAGAGTTCAGCTCGGTGCCAAAGGAAGAGCAAAACTCATCCTGCAAATCCCACTGGTCTCTGAGGAGCAGGAGCATGGGCAGGAGACATGCCACCGCTTAGAGCTGTTTTGGAAACCTACAGTACTGGGGTGAAATATGTGACCCTCAATAAACAGGTGACCCTCAATAAACCTTCAATAGTCTTGGGGGACCCTTCAGAGCTGGTCCTGGGGCTGCCAGACCCCCATGTGCCTCCTGGCCCAGAGCCTCCTCTGGGATGGGGGATCCCGGTACTGTGCCGTGCCAGCCTCAGCCAAACCAAGACGTGGGCTGGTGGTCATCCACCACGGACACAAGCTTCTGATGTCCCACAAGGCCACCAGCCCCGCTTGGAGCGGCACCAGCCGCCAGCCATGCCCGCAGAACACCTTCCCAACCACTCCCCACAGACTGCACCCGCAGCCCCGTGGAGGTCACCCCACCTCTGTCGCTGTGTGTCGCAGGCCCCCAAACCTATTCATTCCCGAGAATGGCCCAAGATGCCCTTAAAAGGCCAAAACTCGGCGGGGCCGGGGGTGCCGGGCGCTGGCAGGCGGCAGCTGCGGGTGCCCGCGCGGGGCCGCGGCGGCGCGGGCCGGGGGGGCGGCGGCCGGGGGGGCAGCCGGGGCAGTGTCCCCTTACACGGCTGTTTCCATACTTAGCCGCCCCTCTCCCGGCTGCGCGGCCGCCGGAGCCCGGCCAGGCAGAGAACCAGCCCAAATTAACTCAAGGGCAAGCAAGGGTACCAGCGATGCCGCGCCGCCCCGGGGACACCCGGCCGGGCAGAGCGGTGAGAAGCGAGGATGGCACAGCTCGAGGAAGGGGATCCGGGGTCCTCAGAGATCCCCAATGCCCTGGCACCCCCCCACCCCCGTATCAGTCCAAAATCAAGCCACCACGGCAGCCACAGGTGACACTGCCGCAAGGCATGTCAGCGGCAGCACAGCCCCTGTGCCCAGCGTGACTCTGTAACAGGGATCCCAATCTGCACCTCCCGCCATCCCTTCCTGCCCACGGCCCCCCAACACGCTTCCCTGCTCATTTTGGGGTGGTTGTGCAGCCTTGGAAAAGCTGCTGGGGAGCCCAGACCGCTGTGCCCCTGCCACCCTGTCCTGCTCCAGGGCCGGGCTCACTGGGCGCCCCAGAGCCTCTCTCAGTCCCACAGGCACCCACAATTCTATCTGCAACCCTACAAGACCCCCAGAGACACCCACAGACCCACAAGTACCGCAGCCTACAGGCACCCGGAGTCCCAGAGGTGCTCACAGCCCCACAGGCACCCCTGGCCCCACAGGCACCCCCTCTAGTTACCCACGGCCCCATAGGCACCTACTGCCCCCGGACATCCACGGCCCCGTGGGCACCTGCAGCCCTACAGGGATCCCACAGCCCCTTGGGGTTCCCACAGCCCTGTAGGAACCCACAGCCCCACAGACACCCACAGCCCCATGGAGACACCCAGCTCTGTGGGGACCCCCAGCCCCATGGGGACCTACCAGCCCCGTGGGGTTGCCACAGTCCGAAGGGCACCCACAGCCCTGTGGGGACCCCATAAGCCCGGGCACCCAGAGGCACCCACAGTCCTGCAGAGTCCCCACAGCCCCAAGGGCACCCCCAGCCCCACGGGGACCCCTTAGCCCTGCCAGCACCCCCAGCCCCCGGGCACCCCCAGCCCCCGGGGTGCCCCCAGCCCCCGGGAGCCCCAGCCCGGCGTGTGGCCGTACCTGCGGTGCCGAGGAGCAGCAGCGAGGCCACGCAGCAGCAGAGCAGGTTGAGGCCCTTCATGGTGGCTGCCAGGAGCTCCCTGCCGCTCGCTGCCTCTATTTATACGGGGCGGCGCGGGGCAGGGCAGGCAGGGCCGGCAGCTGCCCGCACAGATGCTGCCGCGGCCTCTCTTCCGCTCCCAGGGGCCCTGGGCATGGGTACAGAGATGGGACACAGAGCTGGGAACGGCTCCTGTCGGGGATGCGAGGGCACGGGGCACCTCCGGGCGTGGGGGCCCTGGGCTAGCACTGCTCGTGCGGGGTCACAGCCCCATCCCAGCGAGAGGAGAAGTGGGTGCCTCTCTCCCTTTATTCGAATAAATTCCCGCAGGGCTCCTCTGGTCTGTCCCCATCCAGAATCCTGCTGGTGTGGGGTAGTGCGGCTCCTTGGGCTGCCTCAGCTCCTTTTGGGCTGGAGCAGGGGTTTGTGGACAGGGAGAGCTGAGGATCACCGCACTGCAGTGTCCTCATCTGTCCCCAAAGGTGGCTGTCCTCAAGCATCGCGTCCTGGGCTGGTTTGATGTCCCCTCCAGCCACCACAGGTCACCAACTTCAGGCAATGCCATAGACCCCAAAAGAAACAGGCCATGCTTCTGCCACCCTGATGGTGTCCCTACTGTCACTGCACGGGCAGCGTGGCACAGGTCACAATGTCACCAGCACTGGTCTCGTACAGAACAGCCTCCCAGCACTGTCCCCAGAGCCTGGCCATGGCACAGTGACCCTTAGGCTCCCTCAGTGCAGGAGCCATTCACGGGGGGCTGTGACCCAGCTTTTTCTCAGGGAAGGTGGCAAACAACAGCTCCCCAAGAGTGGGAGCAGGGGGAGCCCCTGAACCCGAGATGGGGGGGTGGGAAGGGGGCAGTGGTGCAGAGCGGGGGCTGATGGCCCAGAGCAGGCAGGAGCCAGCCCTTGGCTGGACACCACGGATGGCCACAGGAGGGACCCATGGCTATGGGAGGATGCTGAGAGGAAGGTGCTCCATGGGAAGAGGGGTGCCTCCCCCCAAAAAAACATGGAGAGAGATGAGTGTCCCCACCCCGCGTCACGAGTCATCTCCATGGAGAGATGGATACCCCCATCCCTGGGGAAGGGGGACACAAAGTCTGACCCCAGTTCCCCCCAGCTGTGTGGTCTCATTAAAACCAGCCCAGATGTCCCCCACCTCCACCTCAGCACTGAGCTGAGCCCCGAGGTGCCCATCACACGTGGGCAGCACTGGCAGGGCTGAGCCTTTAAATACAGCCTGGCTGCTGAGCAGGAACCAACCACAGCAGGGCCAGCACCAGGGCCAGCACCCTCTGCCTTTGACTCCTGCCGTGATTCCCAGTGCAGGCAGCACGCTCTGCCCTCCCCACGAGCCCTAGAGGGACCAGTGTCCATCAGGGTGGGATCCATCCCTGCCCCCACAAACGTTAACGCTGGGACGGAGCTTCTAAAAAACCAAGTACAAACTTTATTTTGTTTCTTTACAAAGGCACGAGCCTCTTTTTTTTTTTTCAACTTTCTTAACAAAATAGAATAGCTTCTCAATCAACACAAAGACCTGAAAATTTTAAAAAAAAAAAAAAAAAAAAAAAAAAAAAAAAAAAAAAAAAAAAAAAAAAAAAAAAAACCAAACAAACCAAAAAAAAGGGACAAGGAACCGAGAAACAGCTGGGGGGAACCTACTGAATACCACCGAGGCTCTACACACAACTGGCCTAAAACCCTACAGCTGGGTGGGGGGCAGTGGGGCGAGAGGGGGATGCACAAAACAGGGACCCCCCCACCCGCCACGACAGACCCAAGCGACACAATCACAAAATAGAAAAGCTCTTCGGAGCTGACAGACCCCACAAACCAGGTTAAGTGCTTAAAGGAAAGATGGGAACGGGTTGGGGGGACAGGAATGGGCACAGGGACAGGGATGGGGTGTAAAAATCAGCTCCCAACCTGCCATCCCTGTGCCAAGGATGTGGGTGTTGGAAATGCCAGGGAGGGATGGCATATGCCAGCCCTCCTTCCGTGCTCCAATGGCATCATCCCAGGATTATTTTACTCTCCAAGGGGGTTTTCCCCGCCCCATGTGGGGTGCAGGAGCCATGGTGGTACCCTGAAGTCAGGGATCCCTGTCCTGCCCTTGCTGCCATGTCACTTGGCATCTCCGCCCCTGCTTAAAAACAAACATTCAATTAAAAGAAAAAAAAAATAAAACACAAGAGAAGGAAAAAAACCAAATTAAGATCCCAACCAAAGGCCCTGTCCCAAGGGAACACCATCAGAAACAGTGGGGCTGCTGCCAGCTTGGCAGGATTCCCTGTGGGCTGGCAGGTGGGGGGTGATAAACCAGGGTGGGGGGCTGTGACGCCCGTCCCCAACACCCCCCACCATGCCCCAAACCCCCCGTGCCCCACTGTTGCCACCCCCAAGCCCGCGCCCCCCTGAGAGCTGAAGGGTGACCTTTGCCTGCCTCTAACGCTCTGCTTTACAGTATTGGAAAAAGGTCATAAAAGAGACCCAAATCACGTTGTATTTTTTAAAAATTTCAGCATATTCTCTGACGTTTCTCCCCCCCTGCCCCAGCTTCCCTCCCCAGCTGCTGGCCAGGGGGTGTCAGGGCAGCTCCCCGTCCCCCGAGGGCTCTTCTTTGCTCTGGTCCATGGAGTCACTGTCGTTGCCCTCGGTGTCGGAGGCGGTGTCGGAGGCGGAGGGCTCGGGGCAGGTGCGCGCGGGCGTTACGATGACGGCGCGTCTCTGCTCCTCTTCCTGCAGCTGCTTCTCCTGCGTGCCCTCGATGTGCTGGATCGCCTGCCCAGGGCACACACCGGCTGTCAGGACACCTCTGACCCAGCCCAGGGTTAGGGACCCCCCCTGAGCCCCCCGCTGCCAAACCCCCCGTTGCCCCCCAGCTGACCTGAACGATGGTGTCCAGGTTTTGCCGGGACGTGGAGACCGTGTTGATGACCGAGGACGGGCCCATGGTGACCACGGTGACATGATGGGAGGGAGGCGGCGCTGGAACGATCACGGTGGGGTGGTGGGTGGGCGCTGGGGGAGCATGTGATGGCAGGAGCTGGGGACAGAAGGGAAACCCCCGGTGAGCAGGGCACGGCACGGCGGTGTGGGGACAACATCGCGCTTGTTCACTGAGCCCCAGCTCCACAAAAGCTGAAGCACCACTTGGCTGCTCCAGGTCTCCATCCCAGCAGATGCAGGAGGATGCCAGCTGAAAGCTGCTGTCACCTCAGCTTTGCACAGCAGAACATGAAGGATTCCCCGTATCCCAAAGGGCAATGATTTGGGCTTTGAAGCCAGGAGAGGCAAGTGCCAGCCCCTACGTGGCCAGGAATTCCCCACACCCCTCGGAGATCCTCGTTTGAGCAGCGGACGGGAAGATCCACCCTAGCAGGAGGCTACGGAGAGTTCACCTAAAAATAGGCTGAACTTCCCCGGGAGGCAGCCAGCGGGGACCCTACAGGGCCACAGCTCTGCAGAAGCCCAAGGAGCAGGGAAGAAGCTGCTGTTCCTCCCTTTGAAGCTCCCAGAGTAATGTGGCCCTGGGCTGGGCTTGAGGGTGGCATGCACACGAACCAGTGCTGGCACAGCTCACCTCCTCCCTGCACCACTGGCAAACCCAGCAGTCCCGGGGGAAAGGCTGAAGGTTCCCATCCCCTCTGCCTGCCAGCTTGACACTCCCCTTTCCCAGCCTGCTGGGTGGCAGGGAGTGGTTTGGGGATCCCTGAAGTTCAGTAGGAGTCACCCAGAGAAAGGTGAAGCCCCAGAGATGAAACCCTCTCTGGCAGCAAGTGACCTTCCCTGCACAAACCCCTCTGTGCCAGGGAACAGTCACTGAGAAGCCACCATGGGTGGTCCAATCCACAGTCCCTCCCTGAAACTCAGGGTGCCCACAAGCACAGCCCCAAGCACTGTGGGGGACTTTGGGCCACCCCTTCCCCAAATCAGTATGGGAGAGCTTTGCTGGGACATCAGTGCCCACAGGAGATGCCAAGTCCATCACCAAACCCACCCCCTGTGTTCCAGTCCCTGGGGGTGCACTCACCTGGGTTCGGATCTGCTGCTCACGCTCGAGCTTCTCCTGGTGCAGCAACCTCACCTGCTCCTGCTGCTGCTGGAGCTGCACCTGCTGAGCAATCACCTTCAGCTTCTCGGGGTACATGTGGGCCTCCAGAGAGCGAACCTGCAGGTCAGGGAACCCCAACATCAGTGGGGAGTCCAGCATGGCCCCACTGAACCCCGTCTGTCCCCTCAGTGGGACCCAGGAAGCCCCAGACAAGCACAGAGAAGCAATGTCCAAAGCAGGAGTTTGGTGACCCCACAAGCACTGCTGATGTCCCTGGGGTTCACTGGGGACATGGCAGAGGCTGCAAGAAGGCACCTGGCCTCACCTGCTCCTCCAGCATCATGCGGACCGAGCGCTCCTTGTCCAGCTGCTGCCGGAGCTCAATCATCTCCCGACGCAGATCCTCGGCCTTCTCATCTTCCCAGATGTCGGGCGAGCCGATCCCCTCGTCTTTGTCCTCTGCCCGTCGCCGTTTCGGGGAGGAACCACTGAATTCCTGCCGTGGGAATGTGGTGTCAGGGAAAGGGGGATGCTCTCTCTCCCTGCCATCCAGACATCTGGGTGATGCCACTCCCCACCAGAGCTCCATGCAGGAAAGGGTCTCCCTGGGGCTGGGTTTGATGCTTGGGGACAGATGGGCTCCTGCCCGTGTCCCCTACCCTGGTCCTCATCCCCACAGCCTTGTGCCAGCCAGATTCTCACACTGACACCCAGGGCAGTTCAACCAGGACACCCCAGCACCAGAACTGCCACCAGGCCACCCCCAACACCCCAAATGGGTGGAAATAATGGAAAATGGGACCCCAACCCTTCTCCCCCTGCCAGGTAAGAGATGCCAGGTTGAATGGGGCTCCCTGCCCTGCCAGAGGAATGGAAACATCTCCACTCTCTGGCTGAGCAAGGAAGAGGGTCCCACCCTGAGCCCAAGGAACTGCAATGACAACCCCACCCTGGCCAGCCAGGACTGTCCCACCCCCTGCTGTCCCATCCCCGGGGCAGTACCTGGATGAACCGCTTGAGCTGGGTGTTCTGCTGCAGTAGCCGAGTCTTTTCCTGCTCCAGGGAGAAGATGTACTCGGCCGTCTGCTGGAGGATGGCTGCCTGTGGGGGAGCCAGGAGGGGCAGGCTGAAGCAGGAGACCCCTGTCCCCCCAGGCCTCCTCCCATTGAGCTCTGCAAGCAGCACTGCTCCTTGCCTGTCCCTGGTGTCTCCCTCTGGAGTCTGCTTCACCCCAGCTTCCCCCAGTGAAACCCTCCAATTCATCCACCTCAGGAACCCAACAGCTGCCTCCTCACCCCACTCCCCTCTGCACAGGTCCCCTCCTCACCCAGGAATGTGTCACCCAGCTCCTGTGGCACTGGGGGCTGTCACACATTCCCAGCCCACTCCAGGGGACCGGGCTGGGGATGCACACCCACTCCTGCTGGGAAACCTCCTCAGGAGAGAACTCCATCACCGAGTTAACACCCAAATGCCCCCAACTTCACTCTCAGCCCCTCCACATGTAGGACCAACGTGTGAATCCTGCTCACCTTGCTGAGCTTCTCCCCATCCGTGTGTGGGATGAGGGTTTTCAGGGACTGGAAGCCAGCATTGATGCTCTGCATCCGCCGTCTCTCGTTGCTGTTGGCGATTTCCCTGCGTATCCGCCGCTCCTGGTCCCGCTGGGTCTCTGGAGTCAGTGGGATGTTGGCCAAGCTGTGAGAGAGACCCAGGGTTAGGGAAGAGGGGCTGCACCCCTGCTGCCAGCTCACTGCATCCCCCCTTGCTTTGCAGTGATGGTTCCGAGCCACCAAAGGGACGGGTGACACGGAGGGGACGATGGCTGCAGTGCCGGGAATCACCAAAGCAGGTGGGAGGGTTTCTCCAGCCCTGTGTCCAAAGCTTTGGGGGATGAACTGGCCAAACAATGGCCCTGCTGCAGCCCCCTGGTTCCACTGGGCTCAGACACACTGCCCAGTGCCCAGCCTGGGCAAGGGGACCCCCAGGTGGGCGAGGGCGGCTGCGGGCTGGCCGGCTGTGTCCCCGCGGGGCCGGCCGGCGTGTGTGGCCCCGGGAAGGCGGCTCCCTCCCTCCCGCCCCGCTGATGGCTTCCAGATGACAGCTCCCAGCAGAGAAGCCCCCGTCCCACCCCAAGCCGCAGCTCCTGCCTGCTTCCTGCCGCTGCCTCCTCGCCCCCCACGCCCTTGCCCCGCAGATGGGCCGGGAAATGCCGGCACGGAGGGCGAGGGCTCCGGGCAGCCAACACCCACTGGGTCCAGAGCACCAGACCCGAGCAAAGCTCGCTGCCGTGGGGTCCAGCTTCACCCGCACCCCACTTCTTCCCCGAGGGAAGCAGGGCAGAGGTTTTGGATCACACCACGCCAAGTCTCCCCAGAGTGCAGCCACCCGGCACCCGCTGGCGCCGGGGATGCTGCAAGGCACCAAAGACTAAACACAGGAGCCGGGCCGCCGGCACGGGGCGAGATAAGACGGGCTCCAGCCGCCTGTCCAGGTGCCCGGCAGCTCCGGGATGGGGAGATGGGAACATTCCACCCAGAGCCTTGCCAAAGCCAGGCTGGGAAGCAAAGCCCAGCATCCTGGTGAGGCCAGGGAGGAAGCACGGAGGTTTGGCAGCACGGGGATCTAAGGGATATCAGCAGCACCACCGTGTGCCCAGGCAGTGACCAGAGACTCTCAGGCCTCATCACTGCCTGCTGCAACTGGGGAATGCACCTCAACTCATCCATGGTACAGAGGGATGGTGAAAGACCCAGCTCATCCCAGAGGGATGGGAAAGGATCCTCACTCAGCCTAAGAAGGGGATGGATTCCTGGTCTGTCCAAGGGCATGGGGAAGGATCCCAGTTGTGCCCAGCAAGACAGAGAAGAATCACAGCTCATCCCAAGCAGATAGGGAAGGATCCCAGATTACTGTAAAGGGATGGGGAAGGATCCCAGATTACTCTAGAAGTATAGGAAAGGATTCCAGTGCATGCCAAGGGGATAAGGAAGGACCCCAGCTGATCCCATGGAGACCAGGAAGATATTTATCCCCAGCCTCTGGGGCAGTGTCCCAGCACAGGCTGATGCTGGGTGCCAAGCACACCCTGCACTTGTTCCCTCATGTGCAATCCCGGGGGTGTGGGACTGGGATGGGTGCCCAGGGGTCTCCCCCTCTCCCTGGGAGCAGCCTCTGCCACATGGACCAAGAGCTGCTTGCAGTAGGATTGTGGCACAGGGCTCCCATCTGGTGGTGGCTGTCACCCACCTCCCTGCTCCTGCTGAAACCAGCCCCAAACTTGTCCCAAAACACACCAAACCCTGCGGGTCTTGGAGACATCGTCCCTCTTGGGGTAAGGAGGTGGCTGGAGCACTGCTCCAGGATGTTGGACCACCAGACACTTAAGGGGAATGGGATGGAGAGGCCCAGGACTGGGCAGCACGGAAGCGCTTTCTTAAATACTGGGAAAGGAGGAAGAGCCTGCTTCCTCACCGGGAGACCTCCTGTAACCTGCCCCAGCTGCTCTTCCTGGGAAGAGACCTGAGAAGTGACAGTGAAATACAGAAAGGGCAAAACCCCATGGATTCAGACACCCAGCATGGCCAGAGATGGGGAAGCACAGAGGCAGGGGGAGCAGGTGGCACCCACTGGATCCCCTGGGGTGTCTCCAGCCTGGTGCTGGTGCTGTGGGGTTTGTGTCATGCAAGCATAATTTGGTCCTTCCCACGCTGGGGAGGACATTTCTCTGGCCTGGACCCCGAGGGAAAAAAAGCCATGTAGGTGCTGGAGCCAGGCACAAGGCAGATGACCCACTGTCCCCACTGTCCACTCATATCCAACACTGATCACAGCTTGTGCTGTGGGTTGTGCTGGAGGGCAAGGGAGGCACGGCCATGGGGGCAGGGTCCCCAAGCTCCTTGAGGTCACAGGTAGGGTGATCCCCAACCTGCAGGCAGGGCAGCCCCAGGTTCACAGGCAGGGTATCTCCATGCTTCCATGAAGGGCACTTCTAAGCCTACAGGGTCAGGGTACACCTGAGTGGACAAGCAGGATACAGCCGAGTGTCCCCAGCAGCCCCAATTCACAGGAAGGCTGTCCCCCCCGCACCCTGAGTTGGCAGGCAGGGTGTCCCGGAGCTCCTGGAGGTCACAAGCAGGGCAGCCCCCGGCACCCCGAGCTCCACGCACGGTGTCACCCAGCGGCCTGAGACCCAGGCAGGGTCTCCCGGAGCTGGGGGCAGCGGGAAGGCAGCTCCCCGAGCTCTGCCCCGTGCGGGGTCAGTGTGGGGCCGCGCAGCCCCCAACCCCGGGCGGGACGGCCGCACCCCGGCCCACGCAGTCACCCCCAGCCCACGGGCCCGCAGCGACCCCCGCCAGGGAGCCCAGAGAAGTCGCTCCCCCCGCCCTGGGTCGCGGCCCCACCGCTGCCCCTCCGGGGGGGGCTCAGGTGCGGCCGCTCCCCGGGATGGCCGGGACGAGCCCCCCAGGCCGTGGGGCAGCACCCCGAGGGCCCGGGCCCCCAACACGTGGCGCAGAGTCCGGGCCGCCCCTCAGCCCCGCGGGGCCCGGCCGTTCGTGCGGCCCTACGGCGGACCCGGACCCGGGGGGCTCGGCGTGCCCGGGAGCCGGAGCTCCAGGCCCGGGGAGGTCGGGGGGGCTCAGGGCCGCCCCGCGTGGCCCCGGGGCCCGCGCCCCCCCCCCCCCCCCCCCCCCCCCCGCGGGCTCAGCCCCCGTCCCCGGCCGCCCCCCCGCCCGCCGGGGCTCCCCGCGTGTCCGCGGGCTTTGTGCCGCCACTCCCGCACTACATGTCCCGGCAGCCCCGGCCGCGACCCGCCTCCTCCGGGCGGCTGCAGAGTCACGGCCAGGCCCGGCGGTAAACACACACCCCCGCGCCCCCCGGACCCCCGCGCCCCGCGCCCCCCGCCCCCAGCGCGCCCCGCCGCACCCGCGGGGCCCGGCCCGGGCTGGGGGCGCGGCGCTGCCCGCCCGGGCCACGCGCGGCCGCCGGTCCCATGTGCGCGGCCGGGAGGACCACGTGCGGCCGGTGGGGCCGCGGCGGCCGCGCCGCTCCCCCCGTTCTCCGCTCCCCCCTTCCCCGCCATCCCCCCCCGGTCCCCCCGAGACCCCCGAGCCCGGGATCTCCCGGCGCTCTCCCACCTGCAGAGCCCACCGATGACCTCCTTCTCGGATTTCCTGAAGTGCTGCAGGGCCGGCACCTTGGGGGCCGGCACCATGAAGTACTCCATAACGGGGGCGGGGGGCCCGGTTCAGCCCAGCCCGGCTCGTCCCGGCCCGGTTCAGCCCCTCCCGGCCCGGCTCCGGCCTCTGCCCGCGGCCCAAGGCGGGAAACAGCTGGAGCGAGCGCGGCTCCCGCCCGCCGCCGCCGCCGCTCCCCCGCCCGCCCCCGCCCGCCCGGCGCCGCCCCCGCCCCGCACCGGCCCCGCGTAAACAAAGGCGGCGGGAGGGGCCGCAGCGCGGCCGGAGCGGCACCGGGACGCGGCGGTGGAATGCGGCGGGACACGGCGGGGCGGGGGGCGACTGGAGCGGCCGGGACGGTACCGACCCGTGCTGGCACGGGCCCGTCACACCGCGTCGCGTCCTGACCTGGCTCCATCCTATTCTTATTCTACTCCCTCCTACGCTACTCAGTCCTCTCCCACTCTCTCCCATCCTACCCTCATCCTGCCCTGTCTCCAACCCATCCCACCTCATACCCTCCTGAGCTGTCCCCATGCCACTCCATACCCATCACAACCTATCCTATCGTTTCATACCAAACCTTACCCTATCCCAGCCTGACCTGTCCCCCCCCCATGCCACCTTTTTCTATCCTGCCCTAGCTCCATCCCATCCTACCCTATCTTATCCTGCTTTATCCTACCCCATCCTTACTTGTGACCATTCCGTGCCACATTATTCCATCCAGCCCTAGCTCCATTCCATCCTACCTACTACTATGCTGTCCCATCCCACCCTG